>NC_135341.1:3626941-4243018 GCF_023851605.1 Tamandua tetradactyla | reverse complement strand
ATGTTAAACAGAGTTACCATATAACCAAGCAATTCTACTCCTAGGCATATAGCCAAGAGAACTGAAAACATATATCGACCCAAAAACTTGTACAGGAATGTTCATAATAGAATTATTCATAACAAATAAAAGAGCAAACAACCCACATGTCCATCAGTTGATGTGTTATATCCATAAAATAGAATATTATTCTGTCATAAAAAGTAATGAAATACTGATGCAGTGTGGATGAACTTATAATACATTGTACTAAGTAAAAGAAGCCAGTCACAAAGGATCACATATTGTTTGATTCCATTTATATGAAAAGTCCAGAAGAGGCAAATCCATGGAAAAAACTACAGAAAGTAAATTAGTGCTTGCCAGGGGTTAGGGGGGAAGAGGAGTTAGAGAGTAAATGTTAATGGGTACAGGGTTTCTTTGGGAGGGGGGTGGATGATGAACATATTCTGGAATTAGTGCTAATTGTTGCACAACTTTGTGAATATATTAAAATCACTGAATTTTAACAGGGTGAATTTGTGGCATGTGAATTACATCTCAATTAAAAATGTAAAAGAGAAAGAGAGACTAAGTAGGCTAGTCCTTTATCTAAAAGGGCGTAATTTTTGCAGCAACCCCTGTAGGTATAAAAGCATTACAGCTGTTATCCAAAAATGCTATTAAATTTTTTAAAATAAAGACTACTATTTTCCAAAAATTCCTGATGGAAAATGTGCATGCACGATAGAAACCACCATTGCATCTAGTTTCATTTTTTAAGTACATTAAGTTCTTGTTATTACCTAACCGGCACTGACGTGACTGTCTTTGGAAGTTTAGAAAAAGTAGAGGGAATACTCTCTAACCACATCATTTCCCTGCTTAAAAATATGCAGCAACTTCCCATTTCTTACAGGATAAAGCCTATCATTTCATGTGTGCCATATTATGCCCTTCACAATTTGGTCCTTGTTCAAAATTTTCAGCCTCATTGCCCAGCACCCCTCAAGCCTCTCACTCCCTGCAGATGTCCCACATCTTCCTTACCACTTCCTGCCTTGGACAATCTGCTCTCCCTCCATTTTATCACATAATTTCCCTCCATGAATCATACTGTGCTAATGCCCCACATGCCACTGCAAATGCTCAACATACCCTCTAAATGTCCACTGCTCTGCTGAGTATGCGCTCTGTCTCATACCCTGTTTTGGTTTGCCAACGCTGCCAAAATGTTATATATCAGAAATGGATTGACTTGTATAAAGGGGATTTATTAAGTTACAAGTTACAATTCTAAGGCCATGAAAATGTCCAAACTAAGGCACCAACAAGAGAATACCTTCTCTCAAGAAAAGTTGATTGTGTCCAATGTTTCTCTGCCACATAGGAAGGCACATGGTAACATCTGATGTCCTTCTCTCCCAGCTTCTGGGTTCAAGCAGCTCTCTCAGCTCCTTCTGCATCTGCAGATGTCTGTGTTCTGGTTTCATCTGTCTGCTCTCTGTGCTTGCTCTCTAAAATGTTCCTCTGTTAAAGGACTCCAGTCAGCTAATTAAGACCCAACTTGAATAGGCAGGACCCCATCTCCATGGAAACAACTTAATCAAAATGTCAGACGCAACAATAGATCTGCACCCACAAGACTGGATTAGAAGCGCATGACTTTTCTGGGTATATAGCAATTTCAAAACAACACACAAACATTGTCTGGAAATTCCCTACCTCCAAGAATCAACTCAAGTTTATCAGACCTCTGAAAGTATTCTGCATTCATCTCTGTTAATGCTTACTATACTTTGAGGGTAATCTTTTAAGGGAATGTTATGTCTCCATTCCTGAGCTCCTGGTGTTTGGCCCATACCTTATGCTTCTACCCACTGCATGGCTGGCACATAGGAGACATTCTGTAAATATCTGCAAAGCTGAATATATGAATGAATATTGAAGAGATTTCTAACCTAACATAGAAGATGAGAAGCAGCTTGATTTAGCATCAGAGGTTCTAGTCTGAGAAGAACTGACCTGTGTTCTGATTGTGGCACTGCCACTAACATGTGGATGTCCTCAGCCAAGCCATTTACAATCTACACACCTTGATTTTCACATTTTAAAATGGGGTTCTGGGACAAATGCTGTCTAAGGAATGTTTTAGTTCTAACTTTGTAAAATTTTTAAATTTTAGAAAGTCTCGCAGCCAAAAACTTACAACACCAAGTCAAATACTCAATTGTGTAGTCTAGATTCCTACAAAAGGAGTTCAGAGGAGGAGAGATTGGATGGAGAAATAGTGTAGAAAAGATGAAGAAACACAAAGCAAGGCTCTTCTATGGTCTATTAGAACCAAACTGTTTCATACCAAACTGTGAATATGGAAATAGGCCTAGCCATATTTTACTCTAATTATCCTGTTCTTCCAATTCCTTTCTCATGCTTTGCTTCTTTTCCTTCTCTCCCTGGAAATACAGTTACTCTGGGAGTTGAAAATTAAGTTTTCAAAAGATATTAAAATAATTGACTTTATTTTGCCCAAAGAAATAAAGTTGAGAGGCAGCAATGGCTGCATTGATGTAAGAGAAGAGCAAACTTTTCACACTGCACATATTTGG
Organism: Tamandua tetradactyla; assembly: GCF_023851605.1. NCBI lineage: Eukaryota > Metazoa > Chordata > Mammalia > Pilosa > Myrmecophagidae > Tamandua > Tamandua tetradactyla. The sequence goes on along the minus strand of NC_135341.1, from coordinate 4,240,430 downwards.
AAATCCAATTTTTTGACACGATAATCTGCAAAGTTGGCATCTTGAGATACAAAAGAGAGATGCTAAATGTAAGAGGTCTATATTAAAAAACCCCACTTAAGTAGCAAAGTCCTCAGGAGTATGGACTCTGGTGTGAAACTGTCTAACTCAAATGCAGGCTCTATACTTACTAGTTGTGAGACCTTAGACAATAACTTAATTTAAAGAATGGGTCTTTTTTTTGGAGAAAATAGTAACTACCTGTGGGAACTATGTGAGAATTTAAAAGATAATGCATGTAAAATAGCACAGAGCCTGCTTGCAACCTTTCTGTCTAACCAACCTTTCTTGATCATATACTACTTTTGAAGTAATGCACTGTTAGGAATACAATTATAAGGAAGACTTATATTTGCCCATAAAGAACCTATTATGTAACAATGAAAATACTTCTAGCCCCCACTATAGTATGATATTATGGCCAACACAAATGTAACTGTGTATGCAGAATTCCTTAAGAGAGTAAACAGAAGCATGAACAAATTTTAATGGGGACAAGGGGAGAGGGCTTCACAAAGATTACTGTATGATTGATTCATGAAGAAAAAGTAGAATTTTGCCTTTAGGATAAGGGGGAATGAAATTTCAGATGATGGAGCAGTAGAGCCAAGGTATAGACGTACAAAAGTAAATGATATGTTCCTGGAAATGCAAATAGTCTGATATGCCTATAGCATGAATTTCAAGATAGGGACCTGATACAAAAGAGGCTGGGAAGGTTTCCTCCAAGTAGTGAATGATTGACAGATGGCCTAAAAGATTCATGATTGTGCTGGGCACTGAGAGTTAAATGCGGAACAAGATATAAATGGGCTCTGCCCTCATGAGACTTACCTTCTTGTGAACTGTTAGCTACAAAAGTGCAATCCGAAATTTCCTCTATTTGAGAGCTATGTGAGAGTTTCATATGAGAAAAAGGACAAAACTTTATGAAATCTGGTTAGAAAAAAAAATCAGTTAAAGATGATATTTGGGGCAAAACTCAGTAAAAGCTGGCAAAAGGTTAATGTTAATGATAGTAATATAAATGTCTTACATTTACATAAATATGACGGTTTACATGGTTCTCACTTGTCTTTTGATTCTTCATAAAATCCTGCATTAGGTAAGAGAAGTGTTATAATTTCAATTTGCAGATATGAAAAGTAGGCTTCAGAAGATTAAACAGTTTGCTCTTGGTCAGGAGTAAATTTGTCTCTCAAATTTTAAATAATGAACACCAATCTGAAAGTACACCATGGGGATAGAGGTATATTTGGGAAATGTATAGGCCCTTACTCCATGGTTGTACCTACCTGAATTACATGATCAATACCTGAATGGAATTGGAACCAGTTATGAATCCAGGAAATGAATGTACTTTTATAAAGTAAATCTTGCTGAGCAAGGATAAATAGCACAATCTGAATATTAATGAAAATAGGTAAAATTTACCAACTGCATATTACATGAAAGCCTCTTGACATCGATCATTTACTTTAATACTGATTGCAATCTGATGAGGTAGATAGGATTCGCCCCATTACACAGATGAGGAAATGAAAGCAAAACAAATTTAGTGATTGGCCCAATCACACAATAAATAAGTGGTAAAAGGGGAATTTGCATACAGGATTCTCTGATACTAGAACTGAAACCTTTCATCAACAGGCCATGTTCCCTTTAGCATCTCCTTCCTTAACCACGTTTCTATTCAACCTTGAGACCCAGGAATGTTATAAGCATGCAGTATTATTCTCAACTGACAACAGCATGGGCAATGCCACTTGGAATGCCAAACTCTAGCTCGTGGGCAAAACCCAGCTCTGTCCCTTCTCTCCTACCCAGAAGGAACCTCTTATTTATGGAAAAAAGTCAATGGCATGTAAGGAAAGAATAGAGTTCTGAGGTGGCCGACATGTTATCTTTGTTTCTCATTCTGCTTAAAGACGATTCTCCTTTCCTCTTCCATAAAATACTCAGTTATCTGGCTATACCACCTACTACTACTCCTTGTTGTAGGTATCTCAGACATCCACTCCCCATTATTCTTTGAGAGTGTATGTCCCGACTCATTGTCACTTTCTTCAATACTACTCCTTTTATAATTCCTAAAGTCTTTGAGACCCATGTAGATAGCCTTTCCAATTCCTGGCATCTTGATTGCTTGACTTTGTCTCTCCCAATGCCCTTGTATTCTGTGCTACCAGAGCTGCTTACTTTCACAGTCATTCTTTGGATCTTGTCATTCTTAACAACTCTCCATACCCTCAATTTCAAATATCCCACTCTCTATTTACCACTGCCTATCACTCTAGTTCAATTCTACGATTATTCTTAGTTCCTTACCAGGATATGCAATCCACTAGATCTAACATCATTTTTTTTCTTTGTATGCTATATGTCGGGGGTCACATTTTATTCTTATTCCATGTTAGTATCCCCTTATTGCAGCACCATTTGTTGAATTTCTTCTGTTTGGTTTTCCATTTGTTTGTTTGTTTGAGAAGTACATGGGCCAGGAATCGAACCTGGGTCTTCTGCATGGCAGGCAAGAATTCCATCACTGACCTACTCTCGCACCCCCAGGTCTAATGTCATTTTGCAGTTGCTTGCAAACCTCTCATGCCTTCACTTCCTTCTTACCCAGCTTAGATTTCTGGTGCATTAATACCAGGAACTGATGGCTGTACATACAATTCCCATTCCTTTGTTTCTCTCTTGACTTCCTACTTACCCATCCAAACCCTAACTTAGGCAAATCCAACTCTGACAACCTGGTACTTATACCTGTGCCACTGAAAATGGCTGGAAAAATCCCACAATCATGCAAATACTCTTTAAGCTTATGAGAACTAACCTCAACAGGACCTTAGTGCTACCTAGAAATCCTACCACATTTCCCAAGCCATAGTCCCTTTTTCCTGTCCTGAGAGAATTACTTCACAACTTATCTCACTCTCAGCTAACTACCTTGCTCCCTATTGCTCCCAAAGTCAATTAGAGGAGCAATTCCGTATATTCTCATCACTATATCTACCACCCACCTGAGTATGCATCCATATGCTCTGCCTTTCCTCCTGTTACTCTCTGCTTCCTGGATTAACTGTCTCTGCTCCTACCTAAATTCAGTCTCCCACCATTGTACACTAGATCCCATCCCCTCTTGCCCACTTTTGGATATTGCCCTAGCAATTGTTCCCTCTCTTTAATGGATAATTAAATTTTCCCTCTATACTGGGTTATCCCTGTCAGCATGCCTAAGTGTTGTTATTTCTCCCATCTTAACAGAACAAAACAATCTTGACCTACTTCTTCCACCTAGCTACTGCCTCATTTTTTAGATACCCATACAGCAAAACTTCTCTCTCCTTTCTCTCCTTCCATACTCTTTTGAATCTACATTTTTGAAATTGTTCTTATCAGAGACACCAATGGCTTCCATGCTCAAAAACTGAATGATTGACTTTAAGTCCTCCTCTTACTTGAAGAGTGAGCAGCATATGATACAGCTGATCACCCCTGTCTTCTGGAAACAGTTTGTCCCCTTGGTTCCCATACCATATTCTCTTCTACTTAATGACCAGTCCTTCTCAGTCTCGTTTGCTGGTCTCTCCTTATTTTTCTGGATTGTTAACACTGGAGGGCCCAGCCCTCAGACCTCTTCTCCATCCACTTGCACTCCATTTCAGGGCTTTAACTATCATCTGCATATTAATGACTTTAAAATGTATATTCCAGCTTTAGACCTCCCTGTCCCCCCACATTCCAGGAGCCCACTTGACATCTCTCCCCTGATGTCTAACAGATATCTTAAGGCTAAGATGCTCAAAACTGAACCCCTGATCTTTCTCTAAAACATACTATACCCAAAACCTCCCCTATGTAAGTTAAGAGAGCAACTCTATCCTTCATCTGTTCAAGCTCAAACCTTTCAGTCACCTTGGAGACATATCTTCCTCTGGTCCCACCCATATGTTCTACTGAAAATGCCATAGGTTCTACCTTCAGTATAAAATCAAAATTCAAATTCCTTTCACCATCTCCAACAATACAAAACCCAACCCATCAGATTCAATTCCCAGTACCTGCCCATGCCAGAACAAACAAACAGAAAATTTCAATCCATGTCACCATCATCTCACACTTGAACTACTGCCAATCCTGTTGACTCTACCTTCAAAATATCCAGAATCTGGGTGGTGCAATGGTGGCTCACTGGCAAGAATTCCTGCCTGCCAAGCTGGAGACCCAGGTTCGATTCCTGGAGCCTGCCCCTGGCAAAAAAAATTCCAGAATCTGAATGGTTCTTACCTGGATCAAATCACTGTCTTCTCTTGCCTAGCTGACTTCTAGAACCTTCTAATTGGTTTCCTTGCTCCATCATCACAGAAATTTCTATTGGGTAACTAGAATGATCTTTCTAAAATATAAGATCAAGTATCTAATTCCATACTTCAAAACCCTTCACTTCTTCCAATCTCACTCAGAGTAAAAACCTATGACCATACTTTTGCTTTCAAAGCCTAATGTGAGCTCCCATCCCTCTGCCACATAACTTCTCTCTCTGGTATCATCCTTTTTCACTCTTCAACTCAATTCTCTGCTTTTGTTACACTGGCCTTCTTGCTCTTGCTCAAACCTTCAAGCCATCTCTCATCTCAAGATCTTTGCACACTGGCTACCCAGAAGAACTTTCTGTGATGATGGAAATATTTTAGAATGACAGCCACTCGTTACATTTGGCTATGGAACACATGAAATGCAGCTACTGTGAATAAGGAACTAAAGTTTGAATTTCACTTATTTTAATTAATTTAAATATAAATGTAAACAGCCTTATGTGGCTAGTTCTTACCATACTGGACAGAGAGATATAGCATGCTCCTTACTCTTCCCCCAGATATCAACATGGCTCTTTCCCTACTTCCTATAGTGACTGCTAAAACAGCACTATATCACTGAGGCCTCCTCTGATGAAACTGTCTAAAATAGCAAGCCACCTTCATCTGGTACTCCTTATTCCCTTTCCCTTCTTTATTTGTATGCACAGTAACTAGAAATATTGACATACTATTTGCTTTATTTGTTTACTTATTATCTGTCTATCCAAACTCAAATTTAAGCCACACAAAGTTTTAGTCTGTTTTTTTCTTAACTGCTACATCATCAATGTCTAGAACAATATTATTTGTACAGAGTAAAATCTCAATAATTACTAATAAACAAATGAATCCTGTCAACCATTAACTTTTTGAGTGGCTTTGAACAAGTCATGCTCCATCTCTTGGCCTCAGCTTTCTCCTTCCTCCTATTAGTCATTGACTTTGAACCTTGCTTGTTATTTTTCTTCGTCCTTACAATGGTTTGTCAGTCTTCTATTTGTTTGCTTACTTGCTAAATGCCTGACACTCTCACTAGACTGTAAATTCCCAAAAGGCAGTTGTAACTGTCCATCTTATTAACTGAATAGTGTGCCAGGCACATAGCTGTTGCTCAAGAAATAGTCTTCCTGGGTTATCCTACATGATAGATGCTCAGTAATAAGTATTTATTGAATATTGCATTAATGAATTCTTTAATCTTTAAAATGAAGGGTTTTAACTAGGTGGAATGGGTAGGTCCTTTCTAACTTAAGTATTCTGTGGTTCTTCGATAAGTGTTCAAACATGGGCCAACACAATTCCACAGATATCAAATAAAGGTCAACTCTGGCAATCTATAAATCCTTGTAGGATTCTGGGTCCTGGAAGATGTAAGGATGCTCAGAGAGAGCTGGCATTATGCCTGCCTATCACATGCAATGGGGGTAGGGTGGGCTATATAATCTGGCTCTTCTTCCTTTCTCTCTCTTGGATACTTTTGGTGGTGATGGTGGTGGATTTGTGAATTTATTGTCCTGGTTTTGTGAAAAGGCTCTGGAGGGCATTTTCAGGTTGTTTACACAGACATCCTCTTAACACCTGCCAGCCGTGTTAAATGACCATTCCATGACTCATCTCCTGCTGTCCCTCAATCCACATCCTGCCTCCGAGGGGAGAAGCTCCTGTCAACAGGCCCTTCCTTTCTTTACTATGTACAGAAAATGGCAGGGACAGAACACTAAGTAGGCAGTAAATTTGTCCATTCACCTTTAACAGTTCAAGTCCATAAAGTATGCTTTACTAGTAGCAGAGAATGGAGACAGAGTTTTCTCATCTTTCTTGACAGAAGTTTTTACAGGAATTCAATATTTTCTAAAAGGCATTCACTAAGCACCCAACAGACCTTCCACAAAATAGAATTGGACCCCCTTCATTTAAAAATTCAATTTATCAGAATCAATATGACCACTTGCTTAGTTATTTTTTTAAGAAAGTACAATTACCTTCAAGTCATCTTTCTGTAAGAAAAATTACCCTGGGCGTTATTTTGGTATCTCCCAAAGTTACCTTACTTCTAGTTGTTAGTTTAATGCTGCTAACAATAATCAATAAATGATCACATATTTGTGACATGATTTTTTTAACTAGTGTAAAAACTTAAGCTTATATTTTTAATTTCTAATTTATGTTTCCAATTCTGACTGAGTCTCTCATTTTCTATGGTTAAGAATGGTAAAGCTAGATTATCAAAAGCTTAAAATTTCAGGGAGCCTAAAACTTTCCTTTAGTACTAGACTGATGCATTGCAATGTAAGTAGTAGTTTTCAGAGACAATGGAAAAAATCTTCCCTTATAGCTATACATCTTCAGAAGGTGATTTCTGCCGCTGTCCTTCCTCACTCAGAGAGGATGAGTGACAGCCTGTGCTCTCTATTAAATAACTTCAGGGATGTTAAATTCTTGTTATTTACTGTCCCCATGGTGAAAGCCAACCTTAAAAATGCATCCTTATAGTTATGAAGAAGAATCTCAACTTCTAAGTCTTCTATTGGTTTTGCTATTGATTCTCCTCTTGATTTCTTATTCCTGACAAATCACTGACAGGAGTGTACAAATTAATTTAAGGAAAACAAGACCCTTAGTGGTAAATTAACTTAAGATAATTTTGCTGCAGTGTTGCTAATTGTTAAGTGGCTTTAGTCTACAATGCACACAATGACTCTAAAGTAAATTTAATAGTCTCTGATTGGTAGTAAACCTTCCGTGGTTAGTGCATAAAGTGAATTTGAAATAGAGAATAAACTTAGAGAATACAATGAATAATTGGATATTCTTATTTTCAAGAGTAGTTAATGACATGTTCATTGGAGTTCTGATGGGTACTGCCAGGCAGAGTTATTGAACAAATTTACTGTAATAAAAAATAAGGGATCATCTGTAAGTAGCAAGTGATATTTTTTTATATCATACAGAAAATTCTTTTCTTTTCCTGGTATCAAAACTCATCGTCAAATCTTTAACTTTTGAGATCAAATGCCTACAAATTTATCATTCTTTAAATTAGCTTCCAGGTAGTTTCCTGGAGTGGTGGATGGTGCCTCTTCAGCCCATCCCAAAGAAGAATAGAGACAGCAAGAATGAAAAGTGTGGCTGTGAATGATGTAAATTCTTACCTGGCAGACAAGTACTTATTTAACATCTCCCTAAGCCTTTTCTGGTGTCGATTCATAGAATCGATCAGAACAGGGTTGGGACATGTTGTATGGTGTAATAAAAACTGGCTTGAGGTCAGGAGTCCTTGATTCCAGCCTCTGACAACTTGTAACTACCATATGACTCTGTGCCAATGACTGACTGCCATTTCCCTCATCTATTAAATTAGAGGGGGTGGGAAAAGCCTCTGAAGACCTCTAAAGGTCTCTTTCGATCCTAAAATTCTAAGATACAATGAAATATAATGATTTATGTGAAAACACAGAGATAATTCATTCAGTCAAGTCATATTGCCTTAATCTAAATGATTTTTGGTTTCAAAGTTCAAATGTAATTACACAGAAATAAGGAAGACAGGAACGAGTTGCCATTTAAAGCCCACAGGCATCATAGGCAGCAGCTCACTTTCCTGAAATGCACATTGACAATTAGCAATTAACATCTTCTGGAGACAAGCAAATGATTAGGAAGCCTTCTGGCAGAAGGGAGTCATAAAGTTTCATTGTACCACTTAACAGCTATTTTATCACATGATAAATTAGGTACCTTTCATCCACTGTAATAATATATTTCCTACAATAATTAGAGATGACTCAAAGCCTGATGCACTCTGGCTGGGCATGATCCTGAAGAAATTGCTTATTCAATCAGATTCTGATAGGTTTGTGCCAACAAAAAGAACTATAATCTCCATTTATCCTTTGGTGGCCAGCAACAGAAAACTGAACTCAAAAGCTTAAAAAAAAAGGTAAACATTGACTCATGTACCTGAGAAGTTAGCCTTAGGTCTGGCTTTAGGTAGGGCTAAATTCAGGGTCTCAGACAGTGTCGCTGGGATCCAGTCCGTCCCTCTGTTTGCTGTGCTCTGCTGTATGTTCGCTTAGCTGCAGGCTTCACAAGAAGCAAGATGGCTGCCTGCCACCAGCTCTGAGTCTTCATCCCCCAGGGGTTCATTTCAGTGAAAGTGAATGCTCATTTCGCCCCAAAGGTCAAAACAACAATCCTGAGCGCGGTTATCACTGGCCTGAATTATGTCCCTGTCCAAAACTGAACAAAGCACTGTGGCCCAGAGATGAAATGGGCTGGCCCATTTGGTTATGGGTTACATGACCATCCCTGGGGCTGGTGGTAGTAGGGGGAGTCAGCTCTGTCCCAATCCCACAGAGGAAGAGTGGCTGAATGAGGCTCTTCAGAGAATCTAGAGTAGTGTTAGCTAGAAGCTGGTGATGGTGGCTACACTACAAATTATAATATTAATTTCATACCTGAAATAACATGAATTCTTACAGTATAGTCATAGACTTGGAAAGTATCCCAAAGATCCTGGTTCTACTTCTTCATTTAAAGCCAAATATGCAGAGACTTGAATAAACAGAAGCACTAAAGTATAATAGTTACGTTCATAGACTTTGGAATCAGACAATCCTGCATTTGAATTCTGATTCCATCCATTATTTGTGACTCTGGTCAAGGTATGTACTGACTTGAGCTTTCTTTTGCTTATCTTTAAATAGTATTAGCTATGGAACCCACCTCCCAGGGTTGATGTGAGGATTGTATGTGAGGATGTACAGCAATTAGCAAAATACATTTAGTGTCAAACAAATGGTAGATATTAATATAGAGGAGAGCAAGACCTGCCCATAGTCACACAGCTAATTATTGGCAAAGTGGGAACTAAAATTGAGTCACTTGACTTCTTCCTCAGAGCTCGAAATGAATCAAGGTGAAATATAACAGCACATGGGTCAAATTTATCTGAGACATCATCGAGTAGATCAGTTTTTCTTCCCAAATTGCTACCTGAAGCCTCAAGGATCCCATTTCACAGAGCCATGTAATAGTAATATTACCATATTATCCTGAGAAGGGCCCAAGACAGGCCTGTCACATTTTTATTTTACCGACTATGATTAGGCATATTAGAAAAAGATACCACTGGCTTAACCAACACAAGTAGAGTCCCATGACTTCCTGTTTCGCAGGTCACATATGTGCTAAGTATTCTCTGCGTACCCCAGATTCTGTGGAATATTAAAATAAAAAGCACATTCTCTGCAATCAAAGACCTTACTCCTGTGGTAGATGGGTCAGTTAGGTAGAGGATACTAAAACCGTCAAAGGTACTAAGAAAGAAAGGATTTCTATGGGTAGGATGCAAAACACATGATTAGTTGGGACACAATTGATTAGGGAGAAAGTAATAGAGAAAGGGGTCTCCAGGTGAGAACAGCATAAGAAAATCTTGGGAAGAAGAGATAAGATGAAGTGGGAGAGAAGTAAGAGGGGGTGAAGGAGACAATAAAAAGAAGGAAATTAAATTGCAGCAAGGCAAAGGTGGCTCTGGATTCTAGAGGGAAGAGACTTTCTTTGATTGACTGAAGGCTCAGGAGCACAAACCAGTGAAAGCAATAGTTCCAAGTCATTCATCTATCCAAAATATCCACTGGGTCTCAACTCTTTGACTTGGCCCTCAAGATCTTCCATACTCTAGCTCCATTCCCCACAAAGCTATTCCTCCTCCTCTATACATCCTTCATGCTCTCACCCAGCCACACTGCTCACTGTTCAACTGTTTGCAAAACCTGAAAACACATTCCTATGTACTCATTTCCACATGAAATTTCTTACATGTAGTATGCCTTTCCTCCCTCAACTCTACCAGGCATAACTCTACCCATCTAATGTCTAAGTCATGTAATCTTATTCATGAATAATTATTCCTTAACATTGACTATGGAAAGTATAGTTTAAGAAGGACTTTCATATCCATCATCTCACTGAATGCCACTCCACCTAGAGCCTATCATATTCCAAATTAAATGTGATCTGTTCTTCCTCTGAATCCCAAGTAACAGTAGCAGAAATAATAATAATGATATAATGGCGATAATGCCAACTTTCAATAACTACTAAGCACTCCATGTATATATAAATTTATAACAGCTCATGAACAGTTCTGTCATTCCCATTGTATAGATGAGAAAATTGAGTCTCAGAGAGAGTAACTGAGTTGTCCAAAGTCATAGAGTTAATAAATGGCAGAGCCAAGGTTCAAGTTCCAAAGCCTGTGTTCCTAACTCCTTGTGCTATCAGAAAAGCTTATTCCTTTGGGATTTTATCATGTACTGCCTTTGATATATTTTTATGTATATGTTTTAACTTCCTCATAAGACTTCACTGTCCTTGGGGTGGAGTATGTGTCTTTTATCTCAATTGATTGTAAATAACATTTGTGTAATCACTTTGCAGTTTAGAAAATACCTTAAAACATGACTGCATGGAATATGTACCACTAGACTCCTTATTTCCTCCTTGTGCATGAGAAATATGAAGTGCACAGGACTTATGTGATATCATCATGGATCTAATGCTAGTAGGTTGCATTACTTCCCCAGAAACTCTCAACCAAAACCTGATGTTATATAAATACAATAGCTCTCTCACCACCCAGTGGGATAACTAGAAGGCATGTGCTCTACACCATTTCCCAGAATTGGCCAAGGCAATAAGCTCCAGATCCCCAAGGTGGTAATTGGCTTGATAACATACCGTTTATTTGCTCCTTCCCTGTTTACTTCCCTAGGCCTGGACTGGTGCTTCCTAGAAGTCCTTCCTAGGATGACTTCTCAAAACACTTTCACTCATGTCTTTTTCAAAGGGTCTACTTCTGGGGAAACCAAAATTAAGACATTCTTCTTGAGGCTTTGCTTCTCTCAAGGGATTGGATGTGTAGGGCTAGTGCGATAAAATAATCAGGAATTTTCTGCCATGTGATTTTCATTTTCATTCTTAAAACAAAGGGGAGAGTTAACTGTTACAAAGAGAGTCAATCATTTAATAACTGCCACCTGTTAAATTCATTTCAAGTCAAAGTTTCTTGTTTAAAGGAACCATGATGTTAAATCGGCAGCTACTTTGGAATCTAAAATAGAACTCATTAGCAAGGACTAGAGGAATAGGTTTTGCATTTCTCTGTTTTCTTTCTTTTTCCATTACAGACAGAAATACTCTGACACATGTGTCTTTGCTCTGATTACAGTTTAAGGCAATCTCAGAAATTCTTGCGTTGAACTTCCATTCCTAGGTAGCATAGCCCATTCTCAGTGTCACAAAGCCTTCACATGAAATCAAGGCTCTTGATGTACTCCAGGGGTATTAAAAGAAAAAAAAATGAAAACAATTTAATCTGATGGAAGGGTGTCCAAAGAAACAAAGCTAAAAATGCACATGTATAAGTGCCCGCATAGTGACACACAAAGCCCAAAGAATAGCTGGTGCTAGTTTGAGTTCACAAGGCATTGTTTTTGTCCAGGCAATTATCTGAACTCAGTGGTGGCTTTATCATTTTTATTATATCTCTGACTAGTGAATCTTGAAACATCTCTAGTCCTCTCCCTAGTGGGAGAAACCGAAACATAGAATTATTAAATAAAGTAGCAGAGCTGGGTTGGTGGCTTAACAGTGTTCAATGAAGAATACTTCAGATTTGAGGAAATCATATGTCTCAAAATCTTGGCTTAATTTTTTTTTAATAATGAATGAGGAAGTATATTAATGTTTTAAAAGTTCCACCAGAGTAAATTTTTTTTTTATTTGACATGGTTATTTCAGTCATTTATCCAGGTAGAGTTCTGTTTTAATTGGAGATGGAAAGCTGCTAAGGAGCTCTGTTCAAGATGTCAAAAATAATAGCACCTACACCAGAGATGGAAACTGGCACAGAGCTGAGAAGTGGTGCTCACTTGGCCCTTCAGCTAAGGATAAATCTGAGAGTAAAACCTTCATATCTTCAAAAACCTCAACTTGGCACAGGAGAGCAAGGGAGTTTGGATTTTGTGACTATGTATTAAAATGGAATGTTATATAGATTCTCAAAGCATCTTTGCTCAGAGGATTATCTCAGCACATGATGGCTTCATTTATTCTCAGGATATCTCTAATGGGTGAGCTACTGATAAAATACCACTGCTTTTCCTCTTCGTAGGAGGAAACAGAAAAGAAATCCTGGTCCCAAGTGAGAGTGTGAATTGATGGATGGCAGAGTCGTGAAGGTCTTTTTACTAGTGACACTTCATGCCAGCATAAACCAAAATTCTTACTTCTAGGAGAAATTAGAAAAAGAGGGACTTGGGAATGTAGAAAAGTGAATGATAGAGAAAAAGAAGGTTTTTCATTGTATTCTTAGGAGAGATAAAGGAAGCTCAAGCAAATTTCAGCTACTGCAATAAAGGATTTTAATGGGTCCAGGTAGCTCATGAGGGCCATCATGAGCAGAGGGAAGGTTGTACTTTGGGAAGTTTTGGAGGCATACCCTGGGGGACATCTGGTGATTTCCCTCACTCAGTTTCCTTAAACAGAATAGGTTAAGTAAAGGAGACCTGAAGTTTTTCTCATTTCAGTCAAAATGGTCTTTGTCTCCATATCTTATAGAGAGGCCTGAGAGGCAGAAGTCAATACCTAAATAAAATAATCTAAAGAAATGCAACTAAAAGCAACTCTCTCATTAAGTAGAAGCCCCAACAGCACTAAAAACATTTGACTTAAAACAAACATGGTGCTTTCAATCTGATCATTTATTACAACTTATTTTTAGCATCTGAGGAAGGCTGGTCAGTTTAAATTATTTCCATTTTAGAGATGATGAAGCTGTGGCTCATAAAACTTAAAAGACACAGTAATTCTTCAGGTTTAATAATGCCTAGCCACATAGGAAATATTCACTATAGTGGAAAAAAGGCACAGTTTGTTTGGCCCTGCTATATTTTAACCAGAGAAGTAAATGAGATAGCCTAAATGTTTGATATAGACATTTCTATTCTCTTCATAGGCTGTTAGGCTGACTCTTTCCATCACTGATTCCTCCATCTATTTTAGAAGGTGTTTTTTATAATTGTAATGGTAATTGCCAAAGTAATTCCTCTATTATGGCTCTGCTCTTTGGGTGCCCTTTTCTTCAGCTAAAGGTTATTGCATCTGCTAATCAGAAATATGGAAAAATGCCCTCAAAGGTAATTTTTGAAGCCCTCGTGTTAAGGAAAACTCTGCTTAGCAATCTAATCAAGATCTTTTGATAGTTTTCCCAAGAAAAGAGCTTCATGGAAATATTTCATGAAGCTCACATCGACAAGAAGTTACCAGTATTAACCGAAAGATTTGGTAAGGGGGAAGCATTGAGGTGGGAGTCAAGAGTCCTGGTTTCCAGGTTTAAATATATGACTAGTGGACTAAAGACTTTTGGGTAAAGCATTTAATCTCTCTAGTCACAGAAATTCTTATCTGCAAAATAAGAGAGTAGGAATGGATGCTATCTGACATCCATTCCAATCCAAACTCCATTACAAATATATAGGGTTATTAAAAAAAAAGTTACCATGAACGCTAATGAAATGTTGGTGTTCTTAAACTAGTGGTAAGAAACCATTGCTTGTCTATGAAAACTTATGAGGACCTGTTTTTATCCCACAAAGAGTGAGCACAGGAGGAAAGAAAAGTTTGGAGTTAGATAGAAGGAAGACTTACTTTATTCACCTTGCTTACTAACACTTTAACTTGTTGATAGATCCTTCATTCATTCTGGAGATCTTTGACTAGAAGGCTTTCATTCACGGCCAACCATAACTCATCTAAATTTGTCAAGTCTCTAGGGAAACAGAACCAACAGGAGAGATCTGAAAATATTGTGAGATTTATGTAATACTTTTCTCATGCAACTATGGAGATGGGCAAGTCCAAAGTTCATAGTGCAGGCTACAAACTGGGAACACCTATGAAAGCATTCAATGAATTCCTTAGGAGAAACTGGCTGGTTGAAGTAGAGATGGAATTTCTCTCTTCTGACTGCTGAAATCACTACTTCTCATTTTAAAGTCTTCAGCTGATTGGATGAGACTTCTCTTATGGTGGAAGGTAATCTCCTCAGTTGATTAAAGATGTAATCAGCCACAGATGCAATCAACTTAATATGATTTAAATTCAAGAAATGTCCTCACAGTAACAATAAGTACAGTGCTACCTTGAACAAACAATTGGACACCATAACCTGGCCAAGTGAACACATGAACTTAACCATCACATCATCTCTTGCATAAAATATGGGGTACTCTGTGGAAGAATATCTACTTGAAAAATAGCAAGACTTCTAGCTCCTTGTTAAACTTGTATATCACATTTTACCCACAGTGGTCAGAAAGGTATAAGAAGGGGTAGTCCCAGATTACAGGGGTTTCCAAAAACAAGAAAACCATTCAGGTAGCTATGAAGACTGACAAGAGAAGAATAAGTTGAATAAAAGTAGGTACCCAGAAAAGCAAAGAAGTAGAATAGTTAGTAGAGGCTCTCTTAGGGAATTAATGCATCTCGGTTTCCTGGGGCCCTTCTATGTCTAGAATCTGTGACTTTAAGATATTTCTACATTATTTGATAAATGAAGGGAATAGAAATCAATTGCAGCAATGCCAACTTATCTGTAATTCTCCTGTTCATTCACAAGTTGTCCTCTTTTTTGGAATTTCTTTATTGGGTCTTGATTAGTTTACTAGAATCCTATAAAAGAAGAAACATTTTGGAGAAGAGGGAGATTCAGAGAGAGCAGAGTAGAATGACATAGCCACAAGAAGCAGAGTCCATCAGCCAGCGACCTTTGGAGATGAAAAAGGAAAATGCCTCCCAGAGAGCTTCATGAAACAGGAAGCCAGGAGAGAAAGTTGGCAGATGATACCATGTTCACCATGTGCCCTTCCAGTTGAGGGAGAAACTGTGACTGTGTTCACCATATGCCTTCTCACTTGAGAGAGAAACCCTGAACTTCATCGGCCTTCTTGAACCAAGGTATCTCTCCCTGGATGCCTTAGATTGGACATTTCTATAGACTTGTTTTAATTGGGACATTTTCTTGGCCTTAGAACTGTAAATTAGCAACTTATTAAATTCCCCTTTTTAAAAGCCATTATGTTTCTGGTACATTGCATTCCAGCAGCTAGCAAACTAGAACGCCTTGCAATAGTTTGCTTTTCCATAATGAAGTATCCTTTGGATACTCATTAACATGAAACCTGACCCAACTTTTCTCTATTTGGCCCTAATAAAGTGAAATAATTCCAGGTTTTTAACTTCCCTTGGTGTTTCTTTAGATTGCTAATACCTTTCTAAATAGCCTTTTAAGAATGCATTTTTAACTAATTTACATTTTTAAACACTAAGTATATACAAAAAATTGAGTTTGCCAAGTTATTAGGATAGGATCAAATTAGATGTCTGTGAAAGCCTATTAATAATAGTAAACTACTTCACCAGTGTTAGTTATAACAATAATAAATATCTGAGACAACATAGGATAGTGGTTAATAGCGTGGGTTTTGGAGTCAGAGCCTAGCTTTTAATTTTTTTTTTTACTGTGAAAAATAACATAATATACGAAAAGGCAATTAATTTCAAAGCACAAAGCAACAATTAGTTATGTAACAGATTTCAGAGTTTGGTATGGGTTATAGTTCCACAGTTTTAGGTTGTTCCTTCTAGCTGCTCTAAGATACTGGAGACTAAAAGAAATATCAATATAATGATTCAGCAGTCATACCCACTTGACTGCTATCAAATCCTATCAAATCCTATCTTCTCTTTTATAACTCCACCTACTTTGATACTTCTCCCAATTTTAGGGGTTTATGGGCTATGCCTATTCAAACCTCTTCATATTGGAAAGGGTTGTTGATAATATGGGGTAGAGGGATGGAATTAGTTGATATTCTGGAGAGGCTGGTCCCTTGGGTTTCAGGACTTATCTGGCCTAAGAACCTATCTGGAGGTTGTAGGTTTCTGGAAAGTAGTAATAGCACATGGAACCTTTGTAGAATCTCAGATAAAGCCTTGGGTGTTCTTAAGAGTTGGCAGGAATGGTTTTGGTTAGAGTTGGCAAAACATGATAGATCTAGCTAAAGCTTGCATAAGAGTAGCCTCCAGAGTAGGCCTTCAACTCTATTTGAATTCTCTCAGTCCTTGATACCTCATTTGTTACAATTCTTCTCCCTCTTTTGGTCTGGAAGGCATTGTTGATCTCAC
Source organism: Tamandua tetradactyla (assembly GCF_023851605.1). NCBI lineage: Eukaryota > Metazoa > Chordata > Mammalia > Pilosa > Myrmecophagidae > Tamandua > Tamandua tetradactyla. The sequence goes on along the minus strand of NC_135341.1, from coordinate 4,223,775 downwards.
AGTGCAACAGCCAGGCAGAGCCTAAATTTTAATCTTGCCTTGCCTCTTACAACTCCATGAACTATGTCAAGTTTTTGAAGTCCTATGCATACCTACTTTCCTGGACTATAAAATGGGAATATTATCAATATTTATCTCCCAGAGTTGTTCTAATTATTAAGTGTAGAGAACATATGTAAAGGATTTACAAAGTGCCTGCTCAATACATGTTAAATATTATTTGTAATTACAATAATTTAATAAACATCTGTTAATAAGAATAAATGTGCTGCTGAATGAATGAATGGATTATTGTGAGGATTAAATGAGAAAATGTATGTAATAAACATAGCACAGGGCCTGGAATAATAGTATTTTATTGCCTCTAGGAAGTATAAAGTATAAAGGGCCCCATTATTTTAAGTGCTTCTAAGAAAGAAGAAAATTCCATCAATTTGCAGGACACCATCAACTGTAAAACACATCCCTATTTCAGAGTGGTAAAGTTCTGGAAAAAAATCTGCACCTTAGAATGGACAAACTATTACAGTTTTAAATAAAGAGCATATCATGAAGGATGAGGAAGAGGAATGTTCCAGCTTGCTAGCTGTCAGAATACAATATACCAGAAATGGAATGGCTTTTAAAAAGAGGAATTTAAAAAGTTGCTACTTTACAGTTCTAAGGCCAAGAAAATGTCCCAATTAAAACAAGTCTATAGAAATGTCCAATCAAAGGCATCCAGGAAAAGACACCTTGGCTCAAGAAGGCCGATGAAGTTCAGGGTCTCTCTCTCTCAAGTTAGAAGGCTCATGGTAAACACAGTCATGGTTTCTCCCTCAGCTGGAAGGGCACAAGGTGAGCACAGTGTCATCTGCTAACTTTCTATCCTGGCTTCCTGTTTCATGAAGCTCTTCAGGAGGCATTTTCCTTCTTTATCTCCAAAGACTGGCTGCTGGACTCTGTGCTTCATGGTGCTGCAGCATTCTCTGCTCTTTCTGAATCTCTCATTCTCCAAAATGTTTCCTCTTCCATAGGAGTCCAGTAAATCAATCAAGACCCACCCAAATGGGTGGAGACACGCCTCCCCTAAATCCAGTTTAACGACCACTCTTGATTGGGTTACATCTCCAGGGAGATGATCTAATTACATACAGTACTGAATAGGGATTATTCTGCCTTTACGAAATGGGATTTTGATTAAAACATGGTTTTTCAAGAGTACACACATCCTTTCAAACCAGCACAAGGAGGAAACGGAAAAATTAGAGAATTCCTATCAAACTAATTTCTCAATAACCAATTGAGAAATATGCAATTTTTTCTTTTGCTCACATATCCAAAGTTATAGTTTCACATTAGTGAAGAAGAAAATTAAGGAACTTGCCAAAGGGAGCCAACAAGAACCATAAAACAAGATCACTGTGAATTACGGTAAGTTTCCCACAACACTCATAGAATCCTTACAGGGCCCAAGAACTGTAATTGACAATTACATTGACCCCTCTCACCCAATGCAAGTATCTCGTCTACAGCATTTCAGAAATGTATATATATTTATGTTGCCTTTCATTCCAGGGCTTCTTTCAGCAGGTCTGAGAGTTGCTCTTTTGCAAATATAAATCCATTTCCACAGGCTGGTGCTGGGGTAGGTGGGGAATAAGTGACGGTGTGTGGGCGTGGTAATCATCACTGTCACCCTTGATGGGAAAGTGGGTGACACTTACTAGTTCTAAGCTGCAAAGGGGGAAATAGCATTCAAAGTATAATTTAGACAAGCTCTGGAGAATAAGTGACATGGAAGGGGAGGACCAGCTCTAATTTATCTCAGAAAACTTTTCCAGCAACTACAATAGGCAGCTGGTAGGAGAGAAGGGGAGGAAAAGAGATTTAGGAGAAACTAAGAATGTCTGTGAGCAAAAGAATTGAGAGAAAACAACATAGTTGCTGCTATTTTGGGGGAAATCCAGACATTCCTGAAGGACGCAAGCTTTTTAACCCTACTGTCAGCATGCCACTCCTGAGTAAGGCATTATGGCCAATCAAGCAGGATTCTTCAATTTTAAACTAGTTTTAGAATAGAACAAACTGTATTCTTCTATTTACACATTTAACACAGCAGTTCTCAATCATGGCTGTGCATTAGAATCTCTGGGCAGATTTGGAAACACACCAATATTAGAGCTTCACCCCTAGAGATTTAATTGGTCTTAGATCAGAGCGATTGCTATTTTTTAAAAACTTTAACTGGGTGATTCTAATACATATCCAGGTTTGGAAACCACTGATCTTATTCAACCCCCTCATTTTACAAATAAAAACACCAAGACCCAGAGGATATACATGGATATATAGTCAAATCCTCAGAGCTGCAACTCTGTGGTAGATTCCACCATTAATCTTAATTTGTCATTTCTCTATAGCTGTATTGTATGTATATTGCACCCTTGCCATGGCCTCAGCGTGGGCAGAGTGTAGGTCCCTGCCCTTGATTATGGACTTAGCTCTGTGACTTGCTTTGCCCAGTGGGATGTCAGTGAACAGGACATGAGCAATGGCTGGAAATGCATTTGCATAGTTGGGGTTGCCCTCCTGTATTCTGATCTTTTCCCATGAGCACTTGTCTTGGGTCACCAATCCAAGGAAAATTTGAACCTCATGGAGCAGACTGGAACTTAATGGCAGCTTGGAACTGAGCCTAGCCAAAGCTCAGCAAACTAGAATGTGTATGAGACTGAAATGAATACTTAATGTTATAAGCAAATAACTTTGGGAGTGCTTTGTCATGCATCACTATTATGGAAAGAACTGACTGAGACAGACTCAAACCTGGGTTTTCATTCTTTATCACTGGACTACCATGGCTTATAATAATATGGGCTGTTCTGTGGGGTATAATCCAAAGATGATCTTCCAGTGCTTCATAAATGACAAGCCAATTAGATACTTGTCATGGCACCTCAAATCTGGGCAAGCAGATATGTAAACCCTAAAGATTCCTTTTGATTAACAATTCAAGACCGATTTTTTTCCCCTACTGGGGAAGTATTCTTAACAATTTTAATATTTTAGTCATTCCTGAAGAACTGTAACTAATTATAACTGTTTTTGGTCTCTAACTATATAAAAATTTAATTTCTTTAATCCTTAAAGAAAAAAAAAAGCACTGTGAGATAGATATTATTATTAGGCCCGTTTTACAGATAAGGACCCAAAGAGATAAATAACTCATCCAAAGCCACCTAGCCAAAATGAGAACTACAGAAGCTATACTTTTAATAACTATACAATACTGCCCCCACCTTGACTTCTTTTTTATGATCAATGCCTCCTACTCACATTGGATAATTTGACAGGAATGCACATCACCCCAGTATGCTGTTCCAAGACAATTACTTTTTCTTTAGGCGTTACCTGTATGTCTTAACTGTTCTTAGTTTCTCTCTTTACATTTTCTATAATTAAATTATAATTTCAGTCTATAAGGTCTGAAAACTCTAAAGTCTGACCATAATAAGTCTGGAAACTATACACACACACACACATAGATATATATAGATACACAGTCTATAAAGTCTAAAAACTATATCTAAATCTACCTAACTATATACATACAACTGAAGCAGTCTTTAACATTATATTATTCACCTGTATTTCCAGACTCTATTTTCCCTGGTGGGGAGCAGTTATACTATTAATAGAACTTGGGGGTGGGTAAAAAGTTCTGATAATAGTACAGCCCTTCAAGAATTACAGTCACTTGGAAAACATCAACTACATCTGAGTGAGCTTTTAAGTGGCTGGCTGTGTGTTTGCGCTACCTCTGTGTTTCTCTGCCTAGTCAACTCAATGTTTAACTCCTCTGATAGCTACAAAGGCTGAAAAGAGATCGAGGTAGGAATCAACAATACTGTAGCTCTTTAATTTTAGGAGGGAAATGTTCTTTTTATTTTCTTTCTTGTATAAAAGTAAACATAAACTGCTCTAAAATTTTTTTACATCAACTGCATATAGCTAGTTTCCATTTGTTTAAGGCATAGTATGGGCCATATTATTCATAAGAGCTTCTAATCAGAATGTATTTATTTTGGCTATTCAGCGTCTGAACCTCTTTCAAAGTTGTGAAATCATTCACTTTTTGAGCCCATGTGGAAGTAAAGGATTGCCTCTCCTGTAAGAGCTGAAAATGCTTTTCTATTGATGTCCCTTCTAGCCAGGTACTGGCATGTAATTTAGACTCCACCAATCAGATATTGGCATCAACAGAGGTTTGTCTCTTTTCATAAGGAAGATTTCCTGCAGAAGCCCCTACCCTAGCATGCTTCCATTCTCTTTCATGGACCACAACTAGGGAGAATGGCCACCCTCAGACATGAAGAAAGCTGGAAACGTGGATTTAAACTTCTTAGCCTCTATGGTAGGATCCAACAAAAGGAAAGTAGGTTGGTAATGGTTATAGTTCAACCCTTTAGCAGGTAAGTAATACTATTCACCATTTATGCATAAGTAAACAGAAGCTCTCAGAGGAAGATGACGTGCCTTAAGTGACACAGATAAGTGTGGAAGAAATGGGATTTGAACCCAACATCTGCCTGACTTAAAAGTCCATATTCTTTCCATTATGCTATTGTGGCAGTGTTCTAGTTTGTTAGCTACCACAAACTGAATGGCTTTTAAAAGGGGGGATTTATTAAGTTGAAAATTTACAGTCTTAAGGCCATGAAACTGTCCCAATTAAAGCAAGACTATAAAAAATGTCCAAATTAAGGCAAGAAGAGGTAACCTTCACTTAAGAAAGGCCAATGACATTCAGAGTTTCTCTCTCAACTGGAAAGCCACATGGAAAACACGGCAAAGTCTGTTAGCTTTCTCTCCAGGCTCTTTGTTTCATGAAGCTCCTCCAGGGGGTATTTTCCTTCTCTTCATTTCCAAAGGTTTCTGGCTGTGTCAGCTCTCATGGTTCTCGTGGTTCTAATAAAGGGACTCTCAAAATGTTTCTTCCTTTGAAGGTTTCCAGCAAACCAATCAAGACCAATCTGGAATGGGTGGAGTCACAACTCCATGGAAGCCATCTAATCAATAGTTACCACCCACAATTGGGTAGGTCGCATTTCCATGGATGATAAAAAATCTTCCCATTCAGCAATATTGAATGAGGATTAAAGGACATGGCTTTACTGGAGTATACCACAGATTCAAACCAGCACAGGTGGTTATAAAATATTTCGACAAATATTTGATATTACTTGCTCTAAAAGATAGAACTTAATTCCCCTCCCTTGAGTGTAGGCTGAACTTAGAAACTAATTTCTAATAAATAGAATAAAGTGGAATTTAGAGTGTCAGATTTAACAAACAAAAATTCAGGAGGCCTACTTACATTTGAATTTCAAATAAATAAAGAATAATTTTTAGCATTAGTACATTTGAAATACTGACATTAAAAATATCTGAAATTCTAATTTAACTGAGTATTCTTTATTGTATCTGGTAACCCCAGTAGAAATAGCAATGTGTAATTTCAGAGACTAATACATAAAATGTACCATAGCTTCCTCTTTCCTTATTCTTGGATCACTCAGTCCGGGAGAGGCCAACAGCCATTTGGTGAAGACTCTTAAGCAGCTCTATGGAGAGACCCAATTGGGGAAAAACTGAGGCCTCTGGCCAGCAGCCAGCAAAGATTGAGGCCTCTTGCCAACAGCCATACTCGAGTTTTCAGATGACTGCAGCCCCAGCTGATATCTTGATTGCAAACTCATGAGGGACTCTGAATCAGATCCACCCAACTCAGCCAAATTCCTGACCCAGAAAAATTGAGAGGTAAATATCTACTGTTTTAAGCTGTTAAGGTTTGAGGAAATTTGTCACATAGCAAAAGATAACTAATATATCTATATTACTTATGTAGATATACATCTAGTCAGATTTGGTGAATCCTTCTGGCATATGATGAATTTTTTTATATACAGGAAAATTTTCTTGCTTTTTGTTTGGAAGTACCATATAGCCTGAAAAAATATCCCTTAATAGTGTTGTCAATGGCAGAGCTAAAAGAACACCGGCTAAGTTCTTTTAAGGAAAATTTAATCATGAATAATGCTTTTAAAGCACATTATAATCAAAATTTAAAAAAATATTTTAAGTAAATTGTTATATATAGTATAATTTCACTGTGCTTTACAAGTTGCAAACTTTCACATTTTCTATGTTGTGTCATGTCATTTGAAGCAAAGCCGTAAGGGAACCACAAGATTATTACCTTACTCTTACAGGTGAAGACTTTAAGAAGCTAAATGAGATGTCCAAAGGTCAGTCAGCTAATTGCACAGCTAGGATTCCAACATAGATCCTGTGACACCCAGATCCTTCTAGGGCACTGCTTCTCACATGCGAACAGCATCTCTTTCTTTCTGACTTGGTCATTGATCTTAAATGGTGTTCTGTTGCAGGTAGCTTTTGATATCAAAGATGTTAAAATGAAGGGTGGAAAATGGTCATTAATCATGGGAAGTTATATCACAAAAGATAGCTTCTCTTCACCTTTGGAAGATGAGTTTTAATTTTCTACATTAATTCAGCTAGCCATGAGTGACAAAATTATTGTTGATCAAGAGCTGATACAATCACTCGGCAAGTCCTGTCACACTATTTGACTTGACATTTCCAATTATGAGGCTTTTATACAGAATAACAGCAAAAGGAAAAAAAATGGGTACAAGTTTGTCAGAGGCCAGAAATGTAAGAGGAGGAAAAGAAGGGTAAGAAACAGGAGGAATTTTTATACTCCCCGTCATGGGAGTCTCACACATGATTCCTTAAATCCCCACTTTGGAGTATTGAATGGTAGCAAAAGAAAAGCTATCATAGTTTTGCTATTCAATGTATTACCAATTGTTCATCATTTGTAAATGTCTAGCTCATTCAACCTTAGACAAGAGTCTGTGTGGGAACATTAATTTTTTTATTTTTTATTTTTATTTTCTATTTTTTTGGGGGGTGCATGGTCCAGGAATGGAACCCGGGTCTTGGCATGGAAGGTGAGCATTCTACCACTGAATCATCCATGGGGAGCTTTATTTTAAAAGCTGGTTACAAGAACACCTTGTCGCTTCTATAAAAATGCTACATGTTGATTGTGTAATATTAAATAAGGAGGATCAATTATACAGAAAGAGGGAAAGGTAATTTTGGTTGGTAAAAATAAAAAGAATGTGTTATTGCTTAAGGGGTATAGAGTTTTTGTCAGAGAAAATGAAAAAGTTTTGGAAGTGATAATGATTTCACAACACTGTGAATGTAATTAATGCTACCTTATTGTACACTTAAAATTGCTAAAATGGCAATTTTATGTTTATAAATCTATCTATCTATCCATATCTATCTATATATATAGGTATATCTTCACAGTAAAGTTAAAAAATAAATAAATAAATTTAGGCCATAGTGAGAAATCACAGTGAAAAAGAGAAATAAGAGTGAGAGAACTCAGGATGAACCACAGAATGGTTTGCTCATTTTTGAGTTAAATGTGAGGAGGAACCAAAAGTATAATAGAAATGAGAGCAAGTGGAAATGTGGTCCTTGCTAAAAACCTCACTGTAGATACTCCCTTCCTGCTTGTTCTGGTATTATAATAAGAAAATCCACGTTCAAGTTAAGTGAACAGTAATTAAAAATAGGGCTGAAAGTGATCTAATATCTCCATCCTGAGAAAAGGTCTAGGGAGAAGTTTGGGAGATTAAAAAAAAAAAAAAAGATGTGAGAGAGAATTGAGAAAGGGGTTAATTCACTTATATATTAAATAGTTAAGTTGCGATTATACTAACAAGTGGATTTCCAGATTCTGTAGATCTGTTGTTTCTCTCATTGATGCTGGTCAAGACATTGTAAGAAAAAAAATAATGTAGTTGTTTATCCAGATTCACTCAGCTGCTCTACTTGTTGGCATTGCAGCTTGAAAGGAAAGCCCAGGAACTCAGAAGTGCAAAACGGTGAACATGGCTCTCCTGGTACCCTGTATCAGTTGTGAACACGGCTCTCCTGGTGCCCTGTATCAGTTGTGAACACCGCTCTCCTGGTGCCCTGTATCAGTTGGACTGACATGGAACAATTGTACATCCTACTCTTCCCATCTTCCAGGGATCATGTGCTTACCCTGGGGTCGGGAATGGAGCAGGGAGTCAACACTAGCATTTTCCTTTCTGATAAGTTGCGAGTTTCAAATGGCCATGAAGCCTCAAAGCATCTGCCAGTTATGCTACTCCTTTTTGAGAAAATTGTTATAGTAAGATGCTTACCCAGAGGTTGGCTTCCTTTTCCCATTTGTCCAGTCCAGATTAACCACAGCTGGTTGAACTGGAGCTCTCTGTGATCGGAAGTGACCTTTACGGTGATGCGGCTTGAGAATACTATCCGATAGGAATGGTCTATCTTGGAGAGTGACCAACTCTTCCAAATAGTTATTCTCTCTTGGGGAGCTAGAATGCAAGATAAGCACAGAGAATTGAAAATCAGCTCAGTAGGGGGATAGAAGCAAATGGGGAGAGAAAAAATCTGAGTCATGATGACAGCTGAGTTAAGGGCTACTCTTGGGTCATTAAAACCAGTGTGTGACGGTGAATACTTGAGATGTGAACAAGATTAGGCTCCATTGTTGCCAAGAGGATTTCTACTGTTTACTTATATTACAGAATATTCTAACAGCAAAACCTCTATCATCTGAGATCATCAAGTGTCTTTTTCTTGCCACTTGAAGGAAACTGTTAAAAGAGAGTGCCTATGGTTCCTCAAAAAGCTAAACAAATAATTACCATGTGACCCAACAATTCTACTTCTGGATATATGCTCCAAAGAATTGAAAACAGAGATTCAAACAGGCATTTGTATATCAACATTCACAGCAGCATTATTTACAATAGCAAAAAGATGGAAATACCTGCATTCTTCAAAATGGATAAACAAAATGTGGTATATGCATACAATGGAAAATTATTCGGATACGTGCCACAAAATGGGTGAATCCTGAAAACATAATGCTAAATGTAATAAGCCAGACACAAAAGGACAAAAAATTTATGATTTCACTTATCTGAAATATCTAGACTAAGCAAATTCATAGAGACAGAAGGTAGATTAGAGATTACCAGGACCTGGGAGAGGTGGGGAAAGGAGAGTTATTGCTTAATGGGTACAGACTTTTTGCTTGAGGTTGTGGTAGTATGAAACTATATGTATCTCAATAAAGTACATTCTTAAAGTTAATCCATTCCTGTGGCTGTGGGCTCATTGTAAGCATATCTTGTGATGAGGCTACTTCAGTTAAGGTGTGACCCACATCATTCAGGATGGGTCTTAATTCTCTTACTGAAGTCCTATATAAATGGGATGAATACAGAAAAAGAAAGCCATAGAAGCAAGATGAAATCCAGAAGAAAAGGGAGGGGCTGGCAGATGCTGATGTGTGCCTTGCCAAATGTGGCAGAGGAGCCAGGGATTTCAGGCAGCTGGTCTTTGGAAAGAAAGCATTGCCTAGATGGTGGCTTGATCTGGACATTTTTCTTAGCCTCAAAACTGTGAGCTTGTAATCTAACAAATACCATTGTTAAGGCCAACCCATTTCGTGTTATCTGCTTGAGCAGCCTAGGAAATGAAAACAGGGGCCATGAAAAAGTTTTGGCTATATGTGGTGGTGACAGCAGCACAACATTGTAAATGTAGTTACTGTCATTGAAACATAATTACTGCCACTTAAAATGGAAAAATTTATTTTCTCCCATTTCTAACCATCAAGTTTTGGTTGAGATCAAGAGATCTCTGTGTTGCTGTTTTAGTTACAGATATTATAGCTAGTTGTTGAGTAAGTAAGCTTAAATTTGCATTCTGCATTGTTCTCAGGTAGAGAACAAAATCTCTGAGAAGTAAACGACTCACACAAAACATTTCCTAGGACTGGATTTGAAATTTTTCTAATTCACTCTCCTTTTTTCTTTGCTGTGTCTTTACACTTCATTAGATCCCACATATCGTTTATCAGAGACAGGAAGTGCTTTCTCAACACATTTATCCAAGAGTCATAATTTCCTCATTAATAAGCAAACCTGTATTAGAGCAATAGGCTATACCTGAATAAAATTATGCTATATATTTACTATCCACTTTTTCCAGAGAACTCACTAATTCTCAAATGCTTCTGTTTGAAAGAGGGCAAAATATTACTTATTTTCCTCAAAGCTCATTTCAAATTTTGTTGAAAACAGTCTACTGAACACAATTATTACCTTGCTTCAGCCAAGACGTTACAAGTGCTCCCAGAGAGCTCTCAGACACCACCCGAGGCAAGGAGAGGTGAATCTCAAGGCCAAAATCAGACATAGAAACCAACAATGTCCAATATGTGTAAGTGGCCTATCTGAATCAGTTTAAATTAAAAAAAGAAATAAAATAAAATGCATGTATAGGCTATTTCTCAGCAATCCATCCTCTGGGAATTTGGAGGGAGATCCAAAGAAAGGAGGGGAGATAAGTTACATGTGGGTGGATTTCACTAGAGTTTCATTTGATATAAAGCATTCAACACATCATAAGCTGCAGACCATTGTAACTGGAGGGTCTTAAAGATTTGAGTCCAGCCTCCTTCTATTGTGGTGAGGAGAGTGGGAACAAGAGAAGTGGGAGGGCAGCCACGCCACCAAGCTGGGCACCGGGCAGAGGCACCACCAGAAGCACCAGAAGTGCAGCAGTTATGAGGAGGTGATTTGGGGTCAGGCAATCAGGAGAGGTTCCAGCCACTTATTGTGTCCAGCCACTTATTGTGTCCCACTTAGCTTGAATGTCCTCCCAGGTAAAATACCTAGTTCATAAGGTGAGGTATGAGGCTTAAATGACATGCACATCGTTTAACCTTTGTTTGTGAAAATTCTTCTCTCCTTTGCTTCATGTCCAGGGCACTGTGGCTGGGAGAGGTCCTGAAGGTAGAGCCGGGGGATGTGCTGTAGTTGCATTTCCAAATTCTTTCATATTTTGCCCTAAAACCCCCAAAAGACTTGACTCTTAGGTGCATCCCAGAGAAGATGCTCAAATCACTATTTTTGAAAGTGAAGAGACCTCAATGACAGACCTCTATGCTGAAAAACACCTTAGATATCTTTAGTCTAATTGCATCTTTTTTGTATCCTGTATCACAGGGGTCACATTTCATTCTTTTTCCATGTGAGTATTCCATTACTGCCGCACCATTTGTTGATTTTTTTTTGTTTGGTTGGTTTTCTGTTTGTTTGCTTGCTTTTGGAAAGTGCATGGGCTGGGAATTGAACTTGGGTCTCCCACATGGCTGGTAGGAATTCCACCACTGAACTACCCTTGCACTCCTGCTAATCGTACCTTGACTATGAAGTACTCAAAGGCAAGGACTTGCTCATCATTATTTTGGGGGCTGGGAATCCCGTTACGGTGCTGAGCACACATGAAGTCTTGTGGAAGGTGGGAAGAATCATTTAATGGTCTTTTAGCCTGTCTTTGCTACAAGGGATCACCTTTGTCAAAGAAGGTCAGATAGCCCCCTCCAACCTTAAATTGATGATAACAATAACTAACATGAAGTGAGCCCTATCTAACCAGGCGATGGGCTAGCCACTTTACATTATCTCTTCATAGCAAGCCTGGGAGAAAAAGATTAACATTATCCTCATTTTACAGATGGGAAAATTGAGGCACAGAGAGTTTAAGTAATTAGTTCACCCAAGATCACACCACTAGTAAGTAGTAATGTCGGGATCCATTTCTAGGCAATCCTGGGCTCCTAACACCTGATTTTATTCTCTTAACACCTTTTGGGTCTCTAAATGATGACAAAAAAGAGTTTCTAATTTTTCCCCTACCCTATTATTCTTGCAAACTCCTGTAATTCCTTTACCTTGGCCAGAATTCCTATCTTTGCCATAAACTAGCAAGAGGATAATGCAGATTTTAGTTTATTCAGTATTACATTATTGATGTCACAGTCAGAGTTGGACTCTTAAAATCCACACATATGCTTCACATGCACGCACACGTGCCCTCACACACACATATGCATGATGTGAATCACTGCACATGGGCATAATGAAAAGAGAGAGTGCTGTTACACAATTGCTACAGCTGCAAATCATCCTCCACCAAAAGAAATCAACCAAGTTGAGAGTATATGTTACAAAAGCAAAGTAAAGCCATGTGTTTGTCAACATTTGGGAAAACAGAAATTTAAATCCAAGACCAGACATTAAATATCATTATGTAAGACACTACTGCTGCGTCAAGTCCCTGCAAGGCTTAACAACAAAATTAGCAATAAATTCTGACAGCCCCATCTATCAGCTCTGTTCAGCCAATCCGACGGCAATATTGTGTTTCTGTGCAGGCCCAGGAAACACATACTTGCTGAAGGAAAAAAAAAAGCACTTGATTCAATTTGGTTTCAAATAATTGATTCATTGAAATTCTGGGGCTGAAGAAAAATGCATTTCTAATTTATAGAAATCGCTATTTGAAATTTAGTTATGACTGCTCAGAGAACCCCTGGAACTAAATAAATTTAAGTCAACACATTTAAGAAAGCATTAAGGGGTACCTAATGACAGTCCCTCCAATTATCACTCCAAATAGAACTGGCATGGAAATCTGCCAAAAGCCAATTCTCTTCTCCCCCAGCTGTGGTTGTCGGGTGGTGCGATGCTTGGGATCCCTGCTGGGGTACGCTGAGACCTCTTTACAGACAACAAAAAGCACAGGAGCTTGATGCTGCCTTTGAGGGAGAACAGCACATTCTGGATAGGAAAGTGAGGGGGAGGGAACAAAAATATTATAAAATCCAAAACAATGATTTTTAGTTGCGGCCCAAGACCCTTTTGGGAGGATTCTTTACAGGTGCGTGGCCTCTTTGGGTGGATGCTGTCTGCTTATAAGCAGCCCCATTACCTGCAGTGGGCTTGCTCTCTGATCCAGAGTTAGCCCTGCTGCTTAGACAGCTGGGAAGGGCCACTTCAGACCTGTCTGGCTATCACAAGGCAACTTTGTACATTATTATGTGTGACATCTGAGTAAGAAGGGAGACTCTAATTTGCTGCTTTTGCCCTATTCTTCTGGTACATTAAGGTGGGTTAGATTTCATCCTGTCTCTTAATTGTTGCACTAAAATGCAGCCAAGGAGTGTAGAAGAGAAAATATCTCCAGGTTACTTTGGTAACCATGGTCTCCGCAGATGAATCAGGGGGTCAGCCAGGAACTCTAAATTAGAGGAGTAAACTTGTGACCTCAGAAAGTCTGCTGAGAACTTTCCAATAATTAGTTCATAAAACCCAATCCTAGAAATCCTCCAGATAAACAATGAAATCTGGTGACCTGGTTTGGCCTCTTTCCACTGCTGTGATGAGAATGCACACTCCTGTCTTTTGGTTGACTGTGGCCCAAATGCAAAATTGCTTCTTTGGGGAAGTAAGTAAGATCCTGGTTTGAAAGAAATGAGGATAGAACTGAAAGATGGTTGTCTTTAAGCATTTTAGCTAGCATGAAAATTTCATTTATAGGCTTATCATTTCCAGGTCCCTCCCTACCCATTCCAATCAGGTCCCAGCTACTACTTTTAGTAATACCCACTGGACACAAACTAGGATATGACCAGAATTGGAATATAGGCCTAATTTGCTCTTGGCTTCCATATTCACATATTCACATATTTCTGTGGTAGACACAGAAATATACTACCCAGACTCCCTTCGAGAAAGGATTTGCTTCCCAGCTGCAGGGAATGTGACTAGCAGTGTCCAGCTGTGAGCTCTTGCAGGGTTTCCCTCAGCTGCAGAGAGCTAGCTCACCAGAGGCCATTGCCTCCCCAGTGTGGCCTGGATCCAGTGTCTAAGCAAAGTGCGGGCTATAATACCTGGCCATTCATCTTGACATAGGACATTCTAAAGGCCAGTACTTTTTCCAGAGCTCCTGGACAGGTTGGCCAAGGCTTTGTCAGGGCTGCATCACACTTTGACTTCTGCCTCTGATCGATTATACTTATCCTTTCCCTTTGCAAGTGTTGATTTCCAACATCCTGTCCCTCAATTTTCATTTTAACCTCTATTTCGGAGAGCCTAATCTGTGACAAATATCTCTTGCTCTTCTGTGATGTTACCCCTCTTGGCTCCCTTTTATTCTGCCTCCTCTAAACAAAATGGTAGAAAGGGCTTAACTGGTGGAAGTCTCTAACTCACCTTTAATGTATTATCCAAAGCATGATGTAATAGAATAAGCACAGGCTTTGGAGACAGAGAGCTCTGGGTTCAAATCACCTTCTGGTACTTACTAGCTGAGAAACTTTGGCCATGGTATTTAATCTCTCTGGACCTCAGTTTCCTTTCTGTCAAATGGAGAAAATAGGGTGGTTGCAAGAATTAAATGTAATTGCATATGCAATGCATCTAACACAGTAGGTGTTTAGTAATTGATTACCCATTGGCATTTGACATGCCTTTTATTATAATTTTTTTTTTTTAGATATTCATTTCATTTTTCTTCCATGAGACTAAATTCCTGGAAGACAGGCACTGTGCTGTTTACTTCATCTGGATCTTCTATACGTGCCAAGAATGGCTTAAGGGTATCAAAGGTGTCCTTTCAATAGTGACCAGCCTGAGACTGGATTCTTGGCATGTTTACCTACAATAGGTGCAACTGCAAACTGTAAAAATAGGCAAATAAAAGCTTCAAAGTAGATGTTGCTTTTTATTAGATTGCAAAACTGAATACATAAATGGTTAATAATGTACAGTAAGCATTGTGGTTGACACTCCAAGAGCAAGTACACAATGTTTAATAACATACAGTATGCACTGTGGTTGATATTTCAATGTCCATTCTATTCTACTCTAGATGATCTGTTCAATCTAATCAGCCCATACAAGTCCCCTGGAGTTTTAGCTGGTCCAAGGATTGGGCTGGTCTATACTTGGTCCAAATGTACTGGAGAGAGGGAATTCCATTCTACAGTTCACTGGGAGATTTTCCTCTCACTTCAATCAGGTATGAAAAAGGCAGCATGCTGTTCTAATTAGCATTTAGTTACCAGGAGAACAAGCCTAAGAATGAAGTTGATGTGGAAGATAACAGAACAGAGAGACAGAAAGCTCCTGGGTTCCTTATGACAGTGTTGAGTGGCTGAATCAGTGAAATAAGATGTCTGCACTGTCTCTCACTGTCCTGTTATGCATGAAAATTGATGTCCTCATTGTTTAAACCATTTGAGTCGAGGATTCTGTTACTTTGCATTTGCAGCTGAAAGTGTCCTAACTGATAGGTAAGGCAAACATTCAATATGCAGCCACAACTACTGAAGAAGTCTTTTATGACTAGAGCCATATTCAAATTTTTGCATTTTTAAGCAGAAAAAGAGTATTCAATCTGAGCTTTTCATTTACAGATTAGGAAACTGAGATCACGAAAGGCTGAGCAGGTTGCTGAAAAGACAGAACTCATAAGTAGCTTATCCAGGACTAGAGCCCAAGCTTGACACTCTCTACCCAGACATTAATCCACTAATTTAATATCAATTATTAGTGCCTAATATGTGCCAGGTATTAGGCTTTTGCCTCAGGATCACACTGGTTCCTAAAACACATCCCCAGAAATGAACTCTTACTATAATAATTGAAACTTGAGTCAAAGTAGAATAATTAATGTTTCATGAGTTCCTGTTAAGGCAGAGGCATTTCTAGAATGCTATAGACACTTCACCAACCAGAAAATAAGAATGACCTAAGGAAGAGATGGGAGGGACATTAGGCTGATTGGAAAGATTTATCAGATTGAAAAGAAATACCAGTGCACTCAGAGAAAAGAGATATTTAACCAGATTATCCACAGTCAGAATTGTAAAATGTATTCTTGTAAAAATCATAGGAAAATAGGAAAGAAGGAAAATAAATGTCATTCTACTGAAGTCATATACTTGACCTCACGTCGGGAGTGCTACAGACCATCAAACCAGCTAAAGAATATTTACCACCAAAAGGAATTTAGAAAGGCATTAAGTGAAGTGTAAACAGGTACTGATTCATCAGCACTCTCATCAGCACAGGCTCAGATGGAGTCTGTCCGCTTTGTCACATAAAGCACAGCTTGGGAAGGCTGAGGAGCCTCACCAGAGCAGGGAGGAGCAGAACCCACTGCAGCTTCAGCTACTTCAGAAACATCCTGGTGGCCTTGAGCAAAGCAGTGACCTCTCAAGACTGAGATGGGTCAAGATGTATAGTGTTCACTGAGCAAAGAAGTTACGGTGCTTGCCATCTTCACAGCCCCTTCTGAGGGAAGAAGTTCCTTGAACAGGAAGGGCCATATACTATGTATACTTAAGACATCACTCCAGCCACAACGTTTGAACTTAACCCAAGGGCAGCAAACTTATAGACTAGACTAGTCATTGATCCATAAAGGTGGCTGATCTTAAAAATTTGTCAAACAGAGATAATGGTGGTTGAAGATTGCTGAGCATGTATGGGGAACAATAAGGGGTTGTGAGTAGCACCATAAATGATCAGTTTATGAGGCTGTCCATCATCTTTTGCAGATTTCAGTACTTAAGGACAACTAGAAACAGCATGTCTAAAATATATAAGGGGATTAAAGATTAGCTGGTTCAGAATATTCCTGATCTCCATCCCAGAATCACCAATTAGATCCCTGAACAGCAGAGTCCCAGAATCTGTACTTCAGCAATATGATTCTCATGCATAAAGCTAAAGTTTTAAAGATACTGATCTAATTCAGGCCCTTTATTTTACAGGTGAAGATACTGAAGCACAGAGGGATCACAAAGACAAAGCAAGACTCATTTTCCGTGCTGATTCACCTTTTCTACTGGAAATGTTGCCACCCCTCTTTCCTCTGACTGATGGCTTCATTAATAGTATCCAGCAGCTACATTCTGCTGGCAATGCATTCCCCTTCCTGTGTTTACATTTTGCATTCATTCATTCAAAATACATTTAATAAGTGCCCCTTATGGAACAAGTTTGTCCTCGGCACCAGGGAAACAGAAACAAACAAAACTCTAAGAGCTGTGATCAAGGAGCTACATGTTGCCTCCATAAATAAAATTATATACAAAGGATTCCTTTCCAACTCTTTGCATCTCCTTTCATTCTAAATATCCAGGTGCTTATTATGTGATTAATAACTAGCAGTCTTTCAATAAGAGTTGTTGACAGAACAGAGCCAACCCTCAAAAGTCTATTCAAGATACAACTAAAACTTGCTTCTGCTCACATCTAAAAATAGGAAGGAATGTACTTTCCTACAATGAAGGCTCAGCTAATGCAGCCAGATTTCAAACTGCTCACCCAGATCTAAGACCATCTAAAGTTCTAACAGTAACGATGATTACAGATCTGATAAGCAGCCATGCATACAGAGACCATTAGCCATATAAACCTGGCTTGAGTCCAACAAAGGCCATCTGAGCAGACAGTCCCTGTGGATGATAATGTGTTTCTCTCTTTTATTGCCTGAAGAATATCATGAAATGTCACCAACCAGTGCAGAAAGGACACCATTTTGATTACAACAGAGCAGAGAAAGAAGTAAAAACAAAAATTAGAAAGGAAAAGTACTGCCCAGTGGGGGCAAGGAGCATGCCACAGACAAGAGAGAGGACATTGGGAGAGGCAGAATTGCAGGGCCTGGATGCTGGGGTAGTTGACTCAAAATGAAAGTTTTTGCAAGCATGATGGGAAAATGGCAAGCAAAAGATACAAATATATCACTAATAATTCTCTGGTTATTTGAAGGAGAGAGGGGCTGGGGAAGGAGGCAGAGGGTAGCTCTTCACAGACCTCCCAACTACCACTTAAAGGCCCCCATGGGAGCATCACCGTGGAGGCACAAAGGAAGTATAGTGAGAAAGTACAGAGTGGGAAAGAAAGGGAAGAAAAGAGAACAACATTAGAAGGGAAAATACTGCCTGGTCCTTTGCATACTAAGTCATCAAAACAAGAAATAATAATAATATCTGCAACTCTTATATATAATACTTGACATTTTATGACCTTATTTAGAACTATTTTTAACTTGATACTAATCCCGTCTCTCCTTAGTCACTGCCTACAATCTCTGGGTGCTGAAGTCTCATGAAATTAATAGAATCGGCAATGCCTTGTTTTTTTCCCTATCATTGCTACCCTTTCTGCTTCTCATTAACAGAGGCCACAAATGGCTGTGAGAGCTGAGGCAAGTGGACTAAGCCTAGTGGTACATTGCTTTTTGCAGAATAAAGTAGGATGCTTCTCCCTTTCCCCACCAAATGGCCAGTGGAAAGCAGACACCATTGTTTCAAAGAGATAATCCTGCCAATGCTCCTAGATATTGGTCACATAGTGTGAGTTGTTGGATGAAACATTCAGCATCACCAACAAAATCAGCACATGGGGAGTAAGCTAAAGCTCCTGGTTTTTATGTCCTTCTTAGTATGACACAGTAAATGAAAAAGTCAACATCAATAAAGACCCAAGGAAGAAAAGAAACGTAAATCAAAATAGAAATCAGGCTGGTAAAGATCAGTGAACTGTGAAGCAAGGATTTAAATGTTAAAAGAGATAATGAAATCTCCCCTTCAACCTACATAGTCTCTGATTGCCAAGAATATCTCAGGATTTTTTAATAGGGTCTCATGGGTTTTGCTTGAAAATGGGGTCCCAAAGATTGCAGTAATGTAGCTGTTACTAGAGCATATCACCTCTTCTTTACATGTTGGAGCTTGCAATTTACTAGTCTCCTGCCACCATTAAATGATAGATTGCTATTTTTTCAATAATTGCATAAAATTCCATGTCTGAAGCTGAGATGCTGTCTTCCTATTTTCTCACTTATTGTAAGTGACCCTATTAATATTTCTCTACTTGAAATAATTGGAAAATCCAAAACTGAGAAATAAGCACTTTCCTTTCTTCATTGTTTTCCTTTCTTTATTTCTAACAGCCCTAGGAGATCACAAACATTTGTCCTTAGGGCAATATCAGCAGTTAATGATTCATGTTCTAAGGCTGGAAGTCACCTAATTAACAAAAAGCAATGTTTTACAGAAGCCATTTTTACTTTCAAGCTAATAGCACACAGTATATACAAAAGCTGAATTGCATGCAAGTTTCCAAGCTTGCAGTAGGGTACCAGTTCAAAACTTTCCAATTTAATTTTATCTAACCCAAACTTTAAGTCATTAAAAATGCATCATTTTCATTTGTTTCATTCTGATTTACTGTTGCTTTTACAGTACAATTCATACATCACTTCCTCCCATAATGTGCAAATAAAACTCATTTTTAAATTTTTATTAAATTATAATAAATGAAAATAATGTTAGTTTATTTTCTGTAAAGTATATTCTTTATGGTATTGGTCATTAACAAAATTAGAATCTTCAAAATATTCCAATCATCCTCTTAATGTAAATGGGGACTTGGACTAAGAATTTATTTCATAAGGAGACATTGGGTAAAACTTCTGGTACTGCATCACTATGAGACCATGAATTTTTATAGTGAGGCTGATATTTAAATGAAAATATTGATGATTGAAAACTCCAGTATCTATATATATTTCTGATGCCAATAGCTTTGAAACCATCAAATCCTCAAATTCATCTGATAGGAAATCATGTAGATTCAACATGATCTTACATTTCAAACTAAAGCTGATTTTTCAAGGAATTATCTGCTTGCTCTTCCACAATGCCTGGATACTTTGCATGTCTATTTATTAGCACACCTATCACTTCCTGTTATAATCACTTGTTTGCTTGTTTGTGCTACACAGGCAAGCAGGGATTGTATCTTTGTATATTTATAGAATAGCAAAGTGGTTAAGAATGTAAATTCTGCATTGAAAATTGTCTTGATTTGAATTTATACTCCATGGTTCCTAGTTTGTGCAACTTAGACAAGTTAATTAACTTTAAGTGAAGCTTCCTTATCTGTAAAATGGGCATGATGGTTTATGTTTTTCTCATAAAGCTGATGGGGGAGGGAAATAAAGAAGATGTATTTAAAGTGGCTTGCACTTGGATAACTCACCAAATGTTGGCTATTATTATTTTCATCCCTAGCACTCATTCCAGGGATTAGAATATAGTAGATACTTAATGTTTATCAAAACAGTAAAAACATGAATTAATAAAGCATGTACTATTATTCTTATTTTCAGAAGGAACAGGAACTTGCCCAGTGTTGGTCAGCTAGTAAGTAGCAGAACTGATTTTCAAATTTGGGTCAAAGTCCAAACTCCAGCAAAGAGCTCTCAATCTCCCAGAGAGCATTCAAAGTCTCTTATTGGTTGAGACAAAACCCAAGTTTCAGAAAAGAACCATGTGAATATTTTTAAGAACGCTTAAAAAAAATTATTGGCAGAAATGTCATGATTTGCCTTTCAAATCTCTGCCAATTAATTTGCTAAGAACTAATAGCCATGAAATTGGGACTTTGTTCCCAAATATCTCCCAGACTCAGAAAAATGGAGTCAAATGATATTCTGACAGATAACTTTCTTACTTAAGTGTCTGCCACTCTCAATCTTTGTCACAATGGGCTTCTCATAATTAAAAACCATGGTTCGCAGAGGAGACAAGTGGCAGCTCAATAGATCAAAACTTCCTGAAAAAATTCCATTGCATAATGAAGTACCTGCACACTTGAACATTCAAACCCATCTCTCTAATCCCAAAGGCTTTTTCTTAGTGAAGAGAGCAAGAAAACAATCTAGGCAAGGACACTTCAAGTATGTGTTCTCATTCTTCAGTGATAATTACTTGAGTTACTAGCTTATACCACTGTTATGAAGCAAAGGGTGTTTTATGAGAAAGAAATGAGTTCATTTCTTAACTTTAGGTTGGTGAAATCCCTCATATTTCTTAATCTTGCAGAAATTATTAAGATAGATGTCTATCTCTCTCTCTCTATCTCTATCTAGCTAGCTAGCTAGCTAGCTATCCATCATGAAGATTTTGTTTGCACCGTGCAAGCTTTGCCGCTTTACAACCTAATAGTTATGGGGCTTCTCTTCATATGGTTACAGAAAAGGAAAGAGGCTACAATTTACAAGCAAGAGTTTGTAACTCTGTCTGATCTATACACGTTTTAAAGGACTTCATTCTCAGAGCACATGATTAGAAGATTATCTTTTCCTTTCATACCTCGTACTCATCAAATGGAATTGAATTGCACTTTCCCAGAGCTAAAAGAGATGACCTAATTAAAAATGTTTAAGAACTAGCTGTTGAAGATTTGCCTGAAAAATATGATGGGTATAGCAAACATTTAATTCAATGAGTAAGAATTGAGGGTCTATAACATACACGAGACACGTTCAGCAGATAATAGTATAATGTAGCAATGTCTCTAGACGAAGATTAAAAAATATAATTCTGGGCCTAATGTATTTGTTTTCTTCTAGGCAACAAGAGAAGAATCTTAAATAATCAAGTTTCAAAAAATATACTTTCCAGGTACCTGAACCTTAGAAGTCATTTGGAAATCACACTAGAAGCAAAATTTAGAAAGAGTGAAGTCATAGCATAAAGCATATGGCACTGAGAATTGAAACCAATGAAATACATAGAATAAAATCTTAAACAATTTCATTGCTGAAAATTTCTTTTAAATGTGAATACAAAAGATCATAAAATTCAAAGATTTAATTTACATAGTTTAAAAAAAAAAGACAAAGATGGAGGTCACTGGGAATATATCACCCAATTAAAGTAACAAAAGCGAACATATGCATCAATTTTTCACAACTGTTATAGGTCAGTGTAGCATTTATGAGAATGGATAACATAATCTTTAGAATTTAAGTTCTTGAAAGCAGAACTTTTACAAACCATATTATACATGCACATATAACATGATCTGGGTAAGGGAATGTTTGAAATACAATGCACCAATTCAAGCCTATAAACCTGAAATTGCAAGATTCAAGGGTTTTTCTCAGAATAATCCATTTTTCTACAACAGTTGGCACTGTTAGCTATCTGACACTCTAGCTCTACAATGTGACCTCTCACCTCAAATCAATGAGTTTTTTTTTTACCTTAGTTACCCACTCCCAAGGTCAACACCCTGCCCTCGACATCACCAGTAACTTTAAGATCTCCAAATTCTCAATTACCAATGTCCTGGTCTTTACTCTGGTACTCTCAGCAATTCTTTGAGCTCCAACTACTTTTTAGTGTAATTTATTTCTCTCATTCTTATATCATGACTTAACAACCTTAGATTTCATGGTCCATCACTGTATTGCTCTCTCAAAAGCATCCCTCATAAAGAGTGCTTTGAAAACGGTTGTTTTTCTATTTCTTTGCTTTGTATGTATGTTATATATACAATTAAAAAGTTAAAAAAAATAAAACAAATACAGAAACATTCCTCACTTCTTTGCCTCTCTCTCTCTCTCTCCATCATACTTGCCTCGAAAACTCCCAGCTGTGGTTAAACCCAGCTTTCATATGCCTCTACACCTATACTTGAACTGATGAGTCCTACATTAAATTCCTTAGCACAAATCTTCAATAGGCAGGTTAATACTTTCCATTTGTCTTTGTACATTTCCCTAGAATATTTGTTGTACCACCATCCGAAGTTATTTCACTCTTTTACCTTTCCCCTCCAACTTCCAAAATCACTTATTCTTCAACGATGACCTTACTTCATAGTTCATTAAAGAAAAGAAACAATTAATTGGGAACTTCTTTATCTTGAAACGACTATGTATCTTTTAATATCTGTACTCTCTCTATGCCTTTTCTCTTGTGAAAAATAAAGTATCCTCAATTCCTAAGAAAACATGGGCTTTTTTCCTCAACATTCAATGCCTCTCTCTATTATATCACTTCCAACAGCATACAAACAAAATGCATCTCACCTTCAAAAAAACATGTTAGGAGTTAGATTGCATTGTTATCCCCATGTATTCACTATTTTTTCCTTGAAAGAAGATTATACATTACACCATTACCATGTATGAGGTGCAGTAGCTTTTGTGAGAGGTATATACTTCTCTGCCCCACTGACGTAGGGTTTGACCATGTGACAGTATTTGGTCAATGGAATGTGGATGGGCATAAAGAATGGCAAGTTCAAGCTGAAGATGTAAGGGACAGTGCATAGTATCACTCTCTTATTTTCTCCCTCTTCCATCAAAGGAGCATGTCCCTTCAGCCTGTTTCCTGAAATAAAAAGACCTGCGGTATAGTGCCATAGCTGACCTCTAGCCACTGACATGCAATATGAGAAAAAAACAAACCAGTTTTGTTAAAAGTCACTGAGATTTTAGCTGGCTTGTGTCATCACAGCATAACTTTATTCACCCCTACCTACACATACTTCATTACGCTCATATTTCCAAAATTCTTGTAACAATTGTCAGTAGGGGCTATTTCTACCTCCTCACCTTCCACTCTCTCAACAGTCCAGAATCAGAACTCTTTTCCCAGCATTCCACTGAAATTTCTCTTATCAAAATACTTTCCATATGTCAAAATCAAATGATCATCCCTCTGTCTCATCTTGTTTGACCTCTCAGCTGCAGTTGGCATGGTTGTTCATTCCTTCCTTCGTAAAATATTTCCATCTCTTGGTTTCTCCTGATTTGCCTTCCACCTCATTGGCCATTCCTTCTCAGTCACTTCTGCTAGCTCCTTTTCCTCTTTTCAGTCAATGAAGTGTGAGTATCCCAAACGTGCCTCTGGTCTTCTTTTCCACATTTGCATTCTTTTAAATGACCATATCTGTACCTTGGTTTTAGATACAATTTATATGACAATGACCTCCAAGTTGTATCTTTGGTCCTAGATTCTCAATTTACCTCCAAATTCATTTACCTAACTATCTGCTTGACATCTTCATCTAAGCATCTAATACGCTTTTCAGTCTGAACTTGGACAAAATGTAATCGTTGGCTTTTCCTATCCTGTTCCCCCCATAGTCATCCTCATCTCAGCAGGTGGCATCACGATACACATAGCTGATTAAACTAAAATCTATATGAACTTTTTAATTTTTACTGTGTTCCTTGTCGCTTGCTGTTGGTGAATTTTTAGCTGGTTTTTTTTTTTTTTTTGCTTGTTTGTTTATTTTAAATGTTTTTCTCATTTTCCTAGGTATTGTCAGAATTTATATGGGAGAATTTTAATCCACCAATGTGATATGAAAATCCTAACTAATATATTTACCATATACCAGGAAGTTATATTTTAGAAAATAAATCAGATCATGTCCCTCTCTTTCTTAGAATGCTCTAATGACTTTCCA
This sequence comes from Tamandua tetradactyla, assembly GCF_023851605.1. Taxonomy (NCBI): domain Eukaryota; kingdom Metazoa; phylum Chordata; class Mammalia; order Pilosa; family Myrmecophagidae; genus Tamandua; species Tamandua tetradactyla. The sequence goes on along the minus strand of NC_135341.1, from coordinate 4,199,482 downwards.
TTGCATTTAGAATAACACCCAAATTTCTTACCATTACCTATGTGGCCAGTTCCCACTTCTAAAAATTGTGTCAGCTGATTTCCTCTCTATGCTCAATTATGCTTCAATTATCCTGCCCGTCATGGTCAGGTTCATGTGTCAATTTGGCCAGGTGGTGGTACCTGTTTGTCTGGTTGGGCAAGTGCTGGCCTGTCTGTTGCAGTGAGGACATTTCATAGAATTAAATCATGATCATTTGTAATCAGCCAAGGGGAGTGTCTTCTGCAATGAGTGATGTTTAATCTAATCAATGGAAGACTTAAGGAGGATTCAGAAAAGACAGCTTCTCTTCTCTTCCTGCTTTCGCCGGCTAGCCAGACCCTCCACTGGAGTTGTCAGCTTCACAGCCTGCCCTGAGGATTTTGGAGTCTCCATTCCCACTGTTACATGAGACATGTTTATAAATTTTATATTTATGGATATTTCCTGTTGATTCTGTTTCTCTAGAGAACTCTAACTAATACACTGTCCCTCTGGCTATTCCTCCCTTATGAATTAGGATCTTGGTACTTGCTATTCCCATTGCTAGGAATGCTCTATATCCTAGGTATTTACAAGTCTGGATTCTTTGCTTAAAGAAGGAAATCAGCTCAAATGTTAGCTCATAGAGAACTTCCCAGTCAACAATCAAAGTAGTCCCCATTAGTTACTTTTACCTCATTGCATCACCCTTTTTTTTCATCATGACGTATAAGAAAGAACTGAAATCATCTTGTTCATTTGTTCACTTATATTTTGTCCTTCTGGCTCCTTCTATAATGTGAGCTCCTTTGGAGTAGGGTCCTTGCCTTTTTTCTTCACTTCAGTATACCCAGCAACAAGAACAGGGCCAGGCACAGAGCGGGCACTCAAGGACATTTGTGGAATAAAGTTACTGAATGAAAACTCTCTTTGCACTTTTTCCCCCTCAGCTTCAGTGCTTATGTTGTACTGAGATTCTCAGAACTTCTCATTTCTTCCCGTCTTCTGTTTTATGATAAACTAAAAAAGCATGATCATCTGTCCAGAGGGAACTCATTCAGAACAGAGACTGCTAACAAAAAGAGGAGCAGTAATACACTCCCTTTTTATCAGACTTTCTTTTTCCTTGATTCTCATTAGCCCTGTTCTTCCTAGAAATAGAAAGGACCATGAAGACTATCTAGCTCAGTGGTTTGCAAATATCACAACACTCTGGAGCTATTTAAAACCAGAGTCACAAAACACAGTCTAGCCCATGTATGCTATAGCTACCTACTCCACGCCCTAGTCTCCCCACAAAAAATCAAAAGAAAAAAATAGATATGCTTGGTTTTTAGTTCTGCTAGGCCAATTAGAGCTGAGTGGCATTCTACCCCTTGATTTCTAGAGTCTGCCACCCCCTCCGAGGTCTGAGGCCATGGATGAGTAAGTCACTAAATCATAACTTGTACCTCATATTCAAATTCTGGCAATGAATGAAGAGAAAAATGGTCTATCATACTTATAGGAATTTTTTCCAAGGTTCAAATTAAATTTACATAAAGCAAGAGTTTCCTTTCTTAAAATGGCAGCTCTGAAGGCAAAGGAAAGATCATTTCCCTGCTCCCACTCCAACATACAATAATTATCAGTGAGTGTTTATTTAAAAGCTGCAATGTGTTGCGTACTTCACTGAAAGGATAAGATGCCAGCTTGTGCTCTCGAAGCATATATCTAAAGTAAAAGCAAGGATATTTGTTAGTAACTCTTTCACATTCTTTTTCCAGTAACACAATAGGTAGTATGGTATATCCCAAAGCCATACTCTCTTTTGTAAAAAAATAAGCACTTGTTTCTTCATTAAAAATCACTAAGAAAGAAGCAATTAAACTCTCTTCAGCTATTTTTCCCTCAAATAGCTTTTAAAACTTTCTTTCTGTTGTTAAATAACAGGCTTTTGCCCTCATCTAATCACCAAACACATACTCAGAAATAGGCAACTATAAGAATGATAATCTTTAAAAACATTGGTTTTATAAAACACTTCTATGGTCTCAAAGCAAACTTCAAGTGGCATTCAGTTGCTTTTGGCTTTGCCCTAAAAAGTATTGCAGTTGAGCTGATATGAATTTGTTACCATATTCATGTGAAAAGTTTTACATGAATTAATTTTCCTTAAATCATATTAAATTTGACTTCATGTGTCATCTTGCCAAGCTGGTGTGAGGTTCCATCTCAGTGATAAATAACATTTCCACCCCCATCCCCACCTTTTGGAAATGTATCTTGAAGGCCAGGCCAAGCTTTGTAAACCAGAGGGGAAGTCAGTCTAGGAAAACAGGCCACCCTTTGACTAGATCATCTAGGAATCCCACTGTCTCACTGCAAGACATTCCCTTTTAAGATCATGCCACCTTCATGCTGCCAAGCCTTCGGGTGCTGATATCTGAAATTCTTGGGTCTGCCATCTTCTGCCCCACTCCCACTCTAGGGCATTTCTTATCTCTCTCTTCTGCTTCTTATCTCTCCATCAGTGAGAATCACAAAATCCATCTATCTGCTTTAGACTTCATAAATATCCTTGAGGGAAGAAACACAAAAACCTAGCTATCTACTGAAAAAAGAGACCAAAATATAGTGAATATTGCACATATAGTCCTCAGTCTTTCTCATTCTTTCATATCAGCCCAAACAAAACGCAAGCTAAGATCTCAATCATTCATCTTGGCAAAGCAGAGGTGTACAAACAAGACTTATTTAAGTAGCTAACATCTTCACGGTGATGTAGTTGGTATCAGGTTCCAAGATGATCACCCTGTAATCATAACCAGAATCCAACTATCCCATAACCAGAATACCAAACTAGCCACCATTCAGGAAGTAAGGAAAAAGGAGAGAAGGAAGAGGGGAGGGAGGAAATGTTCCTTTACAGGGTTCAACAAGCCATAAAGCAGAAAGTATTCAAGTTGTTTCTGGACACCCAGCCATTTCTTCTGTCTTCTCTCATGTTGTTTCTTCCTCCCTCACAGTCTCATTTTTGAACTTGTAGCAAATAGTATACAATTATAAGAGGTCAAACAGCATGCAATGCATTACATTAGTAAACTCCCTTGGCTGTTTTTATTCTCTGCTCACAGGAACTTCCTCTTTCCTGTTCATTTCAAAGCTCCTCTGTTTCAGGAAATAAATATCCTTGCTGCCTGATTATAATGCTGTTGTTCCTAAGAATAAAGGTACTCGAAGGTAATTAAATAAGAGCCGGGTAGGTTTCCACTGAAATAGAAATAAACATCCCACTGCTTCTTCTGGTGATAAATGAAATTTTTCTCAATATAATGATTTTGTGTGGATGCTGCAAGGTGGGTTCTTGCCATGCTCATCAGTAATCCTTTGAATGGGTTAAAATATTATTTCTTATATTAGTTTCCTAGAGCTGCCATAGCAAAGCACTACAAACTTAAAGCAACAGAAATGAATTCACTCACAGTTCTGGAGACCGGTAAGTCTGAAATCGAGGTATCAGCAGAGCCATGATCCCTTTTGTGAGTTCTAGGAAAGAATCTTCCTTCTCTCTTTGCCTTCTGACAGCCCACAGTGTTTCTTGGCTTAGGGCAGTACCACTCCAATCTCTGCCCCTGTCTTGACATGGCTGTCTTCCCTCATTCTTTGTGTCAGCATCTCTTCTCTTTTTGAAAGAATGCCACTCATGTTTGGGTTAATGCCCTTCCTAATTCAGTATGACCTCTTCTTAACCTGAATACATCTGCAAAGGCCCTATTTCCAAATAAGGTCAAATTCATAGGTACATGAATTCAGACTTGGACATCTCTTTTAGGGGGACACAATTCAACCCAAAACATTTCCCTTCTTGTAACATTCAGTGTCATGACAGATGTGTAGGTGTATGTATCAGGCTTCTCAACACAGAAAAAAAAATATTTTAGAAAGGAGCTTGATGTATTATACTTCTTAGTCATTTCACCAGTAGATGCACTATAACTACCAAGAAGGGGGTGGCTTGTTGTATTTGATGGCTCTTCTTTCAGTTCTAATAAAGGGCCACATGAAACATGCATTACGAATGGATCCAAGGGGATGGAAAGATTATTGGAAACTTGCATGTTTTCCTACACTAACTTATCATAGCAGGCATATGTAATCTGCATCTCTTTCTATGATTGTGTAGGAACAAGCTGCCAGGAAATTTGAATTTTATTCCTATTGTGCAGAAATACAAGGAGGAATAAATTGTGCTGATTCTATAATAAGCAGAGCTGAAAAGTCACAGCATTTAAAATTTAAACGGTCCATAAATTATGCCCAACTTACTCTAGAATTGTTAAGAATTTCGAAATCCATCATCCTCAAAGTTAAGGTGAATTTCCAACTGCTCTTGATTTGGGAGTGGTTAGTGGAGACCACAGATCATCACAAGGATTAGGATTAATGAGCCTAAGGAAGAATTAAAGATCTTAACATAAGATATTTAATAAGGAATTAAAAGGAGTTTTTCTCATCAACTCAACTCCAAGGTATAAAGAACACATTGTAGAATGATGAATTTCTAGTGAGTTACAGGTATATTCTAGTTTGTTTTGTCTTCTCTATGGTTATAGCTTTACACTTAAAAATCAATTATGATACAAGAAAATATTAAATTTCCTGACAAAATCATGAAAGTTAATAATAAGTACTTTTCAAAGTAATGGCTTCGGCTATTTCAGATAGTTTTCTACATGAACACTATGTTTGCTGTATGGCAATAATGTGTAACTGGGTTTTTGTTCCTTATGTGCCTGGATATGTATTCATTTTCAAAGTGATATTGATGAGCTCTACAATGCATCACTGTCTTTGGAAAATGTTGCAAGCTCTAAAGATATCAGCTAAGGATGCAATCTTTGAAACGGCAGAGCACTGAACAGTAATAATGTAGCTTAACTGTTGGTATAATAGCTGAAGCTCAGCATGCCTGATGATTTCCACTACTTTTCAAGTTAATACCCTGTAAACAGGAAAGTTCTATGGTCCTCTGTACTAGAGAGGCAAGATGTTTCTCAGAGGACAAAAACTGGCTTGGCAAATCTGGTAGTCTTTTTTGCTGGTCCCTGTTTCCTCTCTAACATCACTTCCCAGGAAGTCTGACACATTTTTTAATAGCAGTCATTATGATGGGTACTTTACATAATAATCCATGAAAACCACACAATGGAGGTACTAGCGCTCCAATTTTATTGATGTGTAAATTGAGGCTCAGAGCATTAGATACTTTTCTGCGGCCACTATTTTAAGTGGCAGAGCTAGAATTAGAACCTAGGTCTGTCTTTCAATAAAAGCCATTGGTTTTTAGACTATCTCATGCTTCCTGTATTACATGTCATTTTAGGCAAGGCTCTGGGGGACCGGAGGGCAATAAGCTGAGTTAAAATTGTAAAAGTAGCACAGTTCATCCTTATCTCCTGGCCATTATTTCAGATCCCCTGTGCCCTGATAATCTACTCCCTCTTCTTATCAACCTCTCTCAAATCCTCTCTCATCAAAACCACTCGAAGAAATCATCTATCTGTCATTTTTTGTTAACATGAATTTCCATCAACCATCCAAATTTCAAAGCTGGAAAGGAACTCAGAGATCAAGTTTTCTGGCCCTTTCATTGTACAGATGTAGAAATCAAGCCATAGAAATGTCACCAAGCCACAGAAATGTTAAGGGACTCCCTCAGTTCAAAGAGCAAATTAACTGCAGAGCACAGGCAAAAGTTCTTTCTCTTGATTCCTGCCTTAGGAGTAGTGGACTGTAAACACAGCGGATACCTTCGCAGAGGTGATTTCCATTAAAATTTTGCTTTCTTTGGCAAAGGAAAGGCTCTGACCTCAAAGGAATTTCACCCATCAAAGAGTAAGTGGAGAAAGCTCACTGGAAGACAAAGGACTTGCATAAATACCTTCAACAGCATTTGTAGGTGCCTGCCTGCCCTATTGTGTAAGATCAGCCAGGCTGAGGGAAGCCACCAATGAGCTCTGGGAACCTCCCTCTCCTGACAATAGCACAGTAGCAGGAAAAGTCCTCCACCAACCCTCCAAGCCCACCATCTCCTCCACGCTTCTTTGTTTCTGTTCAACAGGCAAGCGTCTTTTCCCTACCGTCTCTCTTACAGGAATGAACACAACAATTGCATTAAGACCCCCCACTGGAAACCACCACTGTGTGAAACAAACAAACAAAAAGCACCATAAAGTTTCATATTGATAATTTCTAGCTGCTGAAAAGAGAAAAGAACAGAGTTTCCCTTTCTGATTAATGTTCATTATCATAGATATTAACGTGTCTCAAATAGCAAGGAAATGGGATTGGAATCTATAGCTGTATCCTCAGGTGTAACATTTCACTTTTTAAAATCAATAGGAAAGTGGAGTCCTTTTTTGTTAAGTGTTTTTGGCTCCGGCTTTCATGTACGAAGGCTATTGTGTTGCATTTAGCCAACCAGTGGTTGATCACATTCAACTTGTACTTGCTTTTACTCTCAATCTTTATGACCTTCATAAACATGAGGCTCTGAATTTCAGTACTTGTTCGTTATTTTGCCTGTCAAAATTACTGTGTGTAGTTTGTTCTGAGCTGGTTATTTATTCTTGTTATTCTGGGTCTGTATCTACAAAGACTAATCAGGGTGGAAGGTAAGGCAAATCATCTGAGGATTTCTGGGGAAAAATTGTGGAAAAAAAATGGAAAGTGATGGGTAGAGAAGAGGGAAATACTTTGAGGGGTTGATCATTTTCTAGAATTATCCTTATCATTGTAGTTTGAGGTGTAATTGTTCAGTTTCTGAAATAATATGTACAGACTTACAAGGTGACCATAACCACAAAGAACTAGTAGGAACAAAGTAAACACCAATTTTGAAAGTGTCTCCTTTTTTTTTTTTTTTTTTTAACATGGACAGGCACCAGGAATCGAACCCAGGTCCACAGCACGGCAGGTGGGAACTCCGCAGCTGAGCCACCGTCGTCCCGCCCTCCTTTCTATTTTACTATTTAAATTTTTGAATTAATATTAAGATTAGCAAGTGGTTGTTTTATGGCTAAAACATGTAATTGTGCTGTAACTCTTTAGTATTCTGTCTGAAAGATACTATGAAGTTGTAGAACCTCTTTTTTCTATTGCATTTTCTGAGACAACACAAAAAATATTCCCCGAGGAATAGTGGATTTCTCATAAATGCCTGATACTATTCATGTGGGTAGGCAAAGTCATATCACAAACCCTCTCCAAAGGAGTAACATGAAAAACTGTGTGCACTTACATCAATATCTATATCAATGTAGATTTCTGGAATAATCTATGTTGATGCAGATATAGCTATCCTTTACACAGTAAACATAGGAATCCATGTTTGTATAGATATAGATGTCCTTTACACATAGTAACATCTTTCTAAATCCACTCTCAGTTCTGTGCCCTTCAACGAACTTTAACTTTAGCAGACCATATCCCATAAAAAAAGCAGAGCAAGGGTCATTATCAAAAGACACACAAAGGAAGCAACCGTTAATATTTCTTTTGAAATGTTAAGATTTCATTTTGTAGATGTTTGACATTGTTTACAGTAGCCCTATCTTATTACAGGTAAAGACGAATACAGGTAATTTCGTCTTCTTAGGTCAAACATATCACTTAGGCCCATTATGTGCCTTCCATATTGTTCAAAATTAATAATTATAGAAAATCCCCAAACTGCATACATCCTGCATAGAGAAGAGAAGGGAGATAAAGAATTCCAGATCTAACTAAGTCTTCATCACAAAAGGAGATTGTAAAAATGTTCTAAAAACAGAAAAGTCTGCAGGAAATCATCCTAATTATAAAAATTAAGATATGACTGGTTTACATGTCTATGTTTTAAGCTAGTTGCCCAGTATAGTTCCCCCTCACCCAACACTGCCCATTCTTTCTGAATATTCTTTTAAGCCTGTTTAGCAGAATTCATTTTCTCACTAATGCTTTTTATATTTTACCTTGCCGCTCTTTTCTTACGCCCTTCCAAGAGTTAACAGTCAAAGTTCGATTGCTCTGCTATTTAAATTTTTTTAAATGCAAGGAATTGGGTGTGAACTATGTAAATAATTAAGGACAACTTCCCTTGAATTATCAAGATAATTATCTTAATGGTCCCTTTCCAAAAGCACAAAGGATTTACCTCATTGCAACTACAGCTTGATATTAAATTGTGGAGTATAATCCACTCTGTGGTGGACTGTGTAAAACCTAATCTGAACCATCCCGCCTTTTTGGTAAACCACAGACACACAACTCAAACTCATTGAGGCAAATAAGGTAATGTAGTGACTCACATAACTAGGAAATCCAGGGGGCACATCTAGCTATAGGCTTAGCTGGAATCAGGAGATCCAGGAGACTACCAGGTTGCTGTCTCTTTTGCATTTTATGGCTCTACTATCACAGCAATTCCCAGGAAGGCTCTGTCTATACTGTGGAAAGTGTGAGCCACAGAAATTTCAAGCTTTCATTGTCTCAGTTTAGCAATGGAGAAAAAGAACCTCCTTACCAGAAATCCCAGCAAAGTGTGCACTGGCTGTACTGAGTTAAACAGAGTCCCTCTGAATTTCATATCTCCCAGAACTTCAGAATGTAACCTTATAGAGAAATAAGACCTTTGCAGATATATTTCGTTAAGTTAAGATGAGGCCAAACTGGATCAGGGAGAGCATTAAATCCAATATGTTTGCTGTCCTTATAAGAGAGAAATTTGAACATAGGGAAACAGACAATCTCTGCCCAGAGATTGGAGTGATGCTACCACAAGCTGAGGAATGTTGGGGGCCACCAGAAGCTAGAAGAGGCCTCAACTAGAGACTTTAGCAAGAGCACGGCCTTGCCAACATCTTCATTTTGCATTTCCAGCTTCCAGAACTGTAAGGCAATGAATTGCTGTTTTAAGCCACCCCATTTATGGCAGTTTGTCATAGCTGCCCTGGAAAACTAATAAACAGACCGTGATCTGATTTGGGTCATACAACTATCCCTGACAAAGTATGTGACCAGGGATGCAGTTTTCTCTTGGAAAAACCTGGGTTTCATGCTCTTCTTTGTTTGGCATCATAATATGTACTCAATTTCACCCACCACAGAGAATGAGAAGGAAAGAGGAACAGATTCCCCCTCCCCACACACAAAAACCTGATGCTTTTACCAGAAGAAGAGACATGGATGCTGGTTGGGGAAGGAAACAAAAATTTCCACTACAAGAACACATACTCTAGAAATGACAATAAGTACTTCATCCAAACACACCTGGTACGGTGGATTATTCCCAAAGACAGTGTGTTGAGAAGGCGTCAGCCTACTTTGCACTGTGGACAATCATTACTCTAACATAAAAAGATACTATCCCTTGAAAGACCATGAACCTTATATATCAATTTTAAAGTTGTAAAATGCTATTGACTTTATAACAGTAAAACAAGGAACTAAAAAATCAGAAAAATTTCAAATATTATTTCATAAGGACTATAAAATTTTTAACTAAAAATTATTTGTAATTAATTTTTTTAAGTGAACTGGCTATCTAGCTTTAGTGTTGTATTTAAATGATATCTTTAGTTTTTTTTTTAAGTAATGGCTATTTACAGAGATCTTGAACTTCTTGTAAAACCTGCTACTATAGTAATATCAGCAAATAATTAGCTCCTTAGGGGAAATTCAAGTCTTTATAACTTCCAGTTGAAACAGAAAACAGGCTTCACATTTACTCATACATTGCTGCCCACTACATTTGGAAGGGAAACTAAAATTTTCTTAGAAATGGTTTTGAAGACATATGCACCTCCTCAAGATATTTAAAGATGAAAAAACATTTATTTAAGTAGCCTATTGATAGGTTTAGAAAAATTAAAACACCATGAGAGGATAGTCTTGCAAATTATTTGTAAAATGGAAAGACAACTCTGCTCTTTTTCCCCCATTTCACAATCCCCTGTAGCTAAAAACAGACAACAAATTAACTGCAATCAACATTCTCTTATACTCTAGGCAAGTGACTATTTTTAAGCTGGGTATTAAAAGAATCTCTAAATATTTCATAAATAATAACATAAAATGTAAATATTGACTTCTAATATAAATATTTTTAATCATTTATATATAACATGTCTTGTTCCAAAAAGAATTTAAGACAACTTAAGCGATGCCAAAAATAGAACAAAGATGAAGCAAAAGGAAAATAAGGGGATTGAAAGCAAATAGAAGCCAGGAATGAAGTCAGTACCCACTGTGCATCCCATGAAGTCCCGTGCACTTGCTAATAATGGGTGGTAATCCAGGCACGTTAGTTCACCGAATTAAATAATTATAGGTTATACTGATACAAAATAAAATGTTGGCCAGCAAAAAAATCCTAAGTTTTAGAGTATATAGAGGTGATACATATCGGCAAGCATTAGAACCTGGCAATATGAATGTCTGGGATATATACTTATACATATTTATATATATCCCACACATATATGTATATATGTATTATATAGAGAGAGTAAGAAATGCATATGCAAATATCTATAACTTAGTTTGATTAACAGTATATAAAATAATTATGCGATTTTCTTTCAAATTATTTTTCTGAGTCTCAGTATTTTTGGCTAGAAATTTAATGAGGCACATTATGTTTAAAATAACTCAAAGAGAGAAGATCCAGAAATCTACATTTTATGTACTGAGATTCAAACCTTTCATCATCAAAAACATCTAAAACTGGGGGTGATATTCTTTCAGACATACAAAAAAAAGGTCTTTTTCTTTGGCATAGATTAAAGCCTTAGAAACCAGGTCAGCTCTTACACAAGCTCATAGCACCTTATTGCAGAGTAGCTAAAAGAGAAAGTTCTGAACAGAAACAGAACTAGGGTGGAATCTCGTCAATATCACGTACTTCTGAGGGTATACAAGTGTCTTGAACTTTCTTAGTTACCTTACCTTACAATAAAGGGTAATAATAGGAATTGTCTCATAGCTTTATTAGTAAGAATTAAATGAGATAAGATATGAACAGCATTCAGCATAGTGCCCAGCATTATTATCTCCACCACCATTGCCATTTCAGCCTTTATCATCACAGTTATCATTCTCATCATCACCCGTGGAACCTTTATTTCCAAAAGAATCAATGGAACTTATAGCCCAGCCTTTCCCATATGGTGTTCTCCAGCACAAATTCCAAGGCTGGCACTTCTAACTGGAGTATGTATACTCATTTTTTTTTTTTTTTTTTGCACTGGCAGGCTCCAGGAATCTAATCCAGGTCTCCGGTATGGAAGGAAAGAATTTAGCCACCGAGCCACCGTTGCATTGCCCCATATACTCATTTTATATTCATCCTTAAGAAGTGTCCATATGCGGAGGAGCATGTTACTACCATTCAAAATCATTAATGGCAATTTCAATAGAAAGAAACAGAGCTAACAAATGTGAACTAAGTCAACTGTCTTTATCTATTTTTCAAATCATCAATAGAAAGTTTTTAAAATTTAAGAACTTTTAAGTTTTAAAATGGGCATCTCTTATAAATTCACTACATTATTGATTCTGATAAACTCCAACCAGAGAGATTTTACATTTGTTCTACTGCAGACCTCTTTTTTGGTACATGCCAACACTGAAGTCTGGGTAGGCTAAAAGAAGTTGTTTTGCATAGCCCATTATGACATGGTACAACTAGGCAGAGTTGAAAACAGGACTGTTTAAAGAAACAGACATAAAAAAAGAGGATAGTTCAAGCATGGATCCAAAGATGCAGATTTCTGGAAGGAGTTGATGGATAAAGGTATAAGAAAGTAATCGGCACAGAAAAAGACAGATGTATGAAGTCATTGCTGAGAGAGAATATTAAGAATCTGGAGCATGATTAATAAAAACAAAGAAAGGTAATGAAATAAAGGACTAGAAAATTTCCAAAATATCATTCAAGTGGGTTAATTTCAGAAGGCCAAAAGAGCTGTTCTTCAGCTTCCTTCCTGATAATCCATTTAATCACTTACAGATTAAAAAAAATCATTTATCTTTCTGCAAATAGACTAAAACATGTTCATTGTTTTTTTTATAAGTTTACTACAGTCAGTAACAAACAAATTTGTGGGACTTTAAAATCAGGCATAGATAGAATCCTGGGTATTTGGTGTCAGTTGAGGATATAATTAAGTAGTTTCTAAGCAGTGAGTACTTGGAAAAATGTTGCTGACAATGCTAAATCAATGGTTTAGTAGGGTTCTCGTGATCTTCATCCATCCATGCACCTTCAAGCCCTACTTCCTCTAGCCTCCCTTTCCAATAAGATTGTTACTCCTACCCTGCTCCTGGGGACCACGACAGCTGGGAGCCAAACAGACCTGGGCTGGATTCCCTGTTTACCCATTGACAAGACAAGTTATTTAACTTTTCTTAGTTTCAAGGCTCACATCAGCAAAATGGTACAATAACATCTAACAAGCTGCTATGGAAATCAAATGCGATAGTGTTGCAAAGTGCATAGCTAAGGCTATATGTCTGAGCACCATTAAGTGGTAGCTATAGAGGAAGAGAAGGACAGTTCAAGAACACAGACATTACAAAAGTTCACGGTCTTCCCAGTAGTTAAAAGATCATCTTTCAGGAGACAGAAACCTGGTGTTCTAACCTAGTCAACCTCCCTTTCATTGTGTGAACTTAAGCATTTTAGTTTTCTAGGCTGCTCAAGCAAATAGCATTAAATGGGTTAGGTTAAGCAATTGGAATGTATTCAAAGGTTAGGAAAAAATCCAAATCAAGGCATCATCAACACAATGCTTTCTCCTTGAAGCATGTGGTGTTCCAGGACTGGCTGCTGGCAATCCTTGGTCCTTAGATTTCCTGTCACATGGCAGGCACATGGTGGCATCTCCTGGTCTTTCCCTTCTCTCCTGGTTTTTGTTGATGTTCAGCTTCTTGCTTCCTGTGCCTTTCTCTCTGTCTGAATTTCATGCTTCTTATAAAGGACTCCAGTGATAGGATTAAGACCCATCCTGGTTGAGGATGAACCTCAACTGAAATAACTTCATCAAAAGGCCCTACTTACAATGGGTTCACACCCCTAAGAGTTCCCACACAGCTTCAAACCACCTCACTAAGCTGTCAGTGCCTCGAACTCAATATCTATAAAATGAGGTTGGATTAGAAGTGATAGATAATCTGTAAGGTAGCCTTCCTCTGCTATAAACTTCTGTGACAAGTGTCCTAAACTAGTAATTTTCCAATTAATTTTGGGGAAGGGGTTTGTAGTCTTAAATTGACATCTCCTCTCCCCTTCCTGCGCCCTCTGAGTTTCATCATCAACCTTTCAAATGATCATGAAGAGAGCCACCAGGGAGGGGGTAGCTCCTCTGGCGGGGCTAGGCCCGGGGTCCAGCTGGTCCCCACTCCCAGCCACGCTGCACCTGGCAGGTCCCCGACGCTCGAGGGCTCTGTCCGCAGCTGTGGGACGAGGATGGTAGGAGGATGTGACTCCTGGGAGGAAAAAAGGCGGCCGCAAGAGCTGTTGCGCAGCCATTGGTACCTGTATTGGGGAAACATAGCATACAATCAAGAAGCTTACAGCCTCAGTGGCGAAAATTTTTTCATGTCAGAGACCGAGAACTCTTGCAGTCATTTATGTCATCCCTTCTTCTCCAGACAGAAGATACCAAAAAGTTGCAATCAAAGATCTCTTCATCTTATTGATAAAGCCACTAATAAGCCAAAATGTCTGTCAACGTCAACCGCAGCATGTCAGATCAGTTCTATCGCTACAAGATGTCCCGTCTGATCGCCAAGGTTGAGGGGAAAGGAAATGGAATCAAGACAGTTATAGTCAACATGGTTGACATTGCAAAGGCACTTAATCGGCCTCCAACGTATCCCACCAAATATTTGGGTTGTGAGCTGGGAGCACAGACCCGGTTTGATGTTAAGAATGACCGTTGCATTGTCAATGGATCTCATGAGGCGAATAAGCTGCAAGACATGTTGGATGGATTTATTAAAAAACTTGTTCTCTGTCCTGAGTGTGAGAATCCTGAAACAGATCTGCATGTCAATCCAAAGAAGCAAACAATAGGTAATTCTTGTAAAGCCTGTGGCTATCGAGGCATGCTTGACACACATCATAAACTCTGCACGTTCATTCTCAAAAACCCACCTGAGAATAGTGACAGTGGCACAGGAAAGAAAGAAAAGGAAAAGAAAAATAGAAAGGGCAAAGACAAGGAAAATGGCCCCATATCCAGCAGTGAGACACCACCACCACCACCACCAAATGAAATCAGTCCTCCTCCACATGCTATGGAAGAGGAAGAGGATGATGATTGGGGAAAAGATATAACTGAGGAAGCTCAAAGGCACAGAATGGATGAAATTAGTGACCATGCAAAAGTTTTGACTCTCAGCGATGATTTGGAAAGGACTGTTGAAGAGCGAGTCAATATCCTGTTTGATTTTGTTAAGAAAAAGAAAGAAGAGGGTATTATTGACTCGTCTGACAAAGAAATTGTTGCTGAAGCAGAAAGACTGGATGTAAAAGCCATGGGCCCTCTTGTTTTGACTGAAGTTCTTTTTAATGAGAAGATTAGGGAACAAATTAAGAAATACAGGCGCCATTTCCTCAGATTTTGCCATAACAACAAAAAGGCTCAACAGTACCTTCTTCATGGTTTGGAGCGTGTGGTAGCCATGCATCAAGCTCAGCTCAGCTCCAAGATTCCACATATCTTGAAAGAGATGGATGATGCAGACCTTTTGGAAGAAGAGGTCATCATCAGCTGGTCGGAAAAGGCCTCCAAGAAATATGTCTCAAAGGAACTTGCCAAAGAGATTCGTGTCAAAGCAGAACCATTTATTAAATGGTTGAAGGAAGCAGAGGAGGAATCTTCTGGTGGAGAAGAGGAAGATGAAGATGAGAACATTGAGGTGGTGTATTTGAAGACTGCCAGTATACCTAAAGTTGAAACTGTGAAGTCTGACAACAAGGATGATGACATTGACATTGATGCTATTTAAAATGATGGATGCAACCTAGCTTGACAGTGTAATACTGCAAATTTTTCTGCATTATCAGCCAGAAGTGCAACATGTATGTGCAAAAGCTAAAATGGCTTAACATCATGCTACACTTTATACTAAAAATGTTTTACTGTGAGTGGTCTGTAATTAAGCCCAACGAGACATCTAGGGAGTCCATACACATCAGTGGGCAAATGTAGTTTGCTTATTCATAGCATGTTTCTTTTTGAAAAAACTAGTGGTGGACACATGGATCACATTTATACAGTTATAACAAATAAAGATTTGTTTTTGGTCATTCTTCAAAAAAAAAATGATCATAAAGAGCATGCAATATTCAAGCATTTAAAAAAGTGAGTTTAGTGTTATGGATGGTCAAAAATTCTTGGAATTAGGTAGACCTTGCATTAAATCTGGACCCTTCCATTTATTGGGTATGTAACCTGGAATAAGTTATTTTAACTTTCTGAACATTTGTTTTCTAATCTTCAAAATGAGGCTAATACTTAACTTGAAGGGTTAGTATGTGAAAATTTGAATTAATTCTCCTGGCATCTCTTAGGTGCTCGATATTTTGTTATTTTATTTCAGTGACTTCACCAATATATCCTGAAAAAATAAAAACAATTTAGATTTAATCCTTCTAGATATATTTAATACATTGTTTTAAGAAATTTAAATGAAAATTCCTGGGCAATTTAAAACAATTTTAAAAATAAAGCAATGATGAGTAATAAAAATGATTACTTTTTTGCAACCAGTTTGTACCCAGATAGGAATACTGAATATCAGAAGTGTGACTCGGATTGGACTATCAAGAATCATAACCACATCAAAAAATGCACTTTAAGTTGCTGTAATGAGCTCACATTAATGATGAGACAAAAATTGCCATTCACTTCTGAAAGACCCCCAAACTGAATATTTAAGTACTATTTCAAAATCTATTTTCATGAAGTGCATCAAGATGTTCAGAAAGATTATTTGTGAATAATGAAACATCATTTCAAAGCCAGAAAGTAAAGTACTGATTGGCTCACTTCTCAGTTCTCAAATTATTAGTTCAATCGGTTTATTTAGAAGTCTTTCTGATTCTTTACGCTGATTCACTGCAAGCAAATTTTGAAATGTGAAAAACCTATAGGGATTTTGGTTTTCTATTAAGTCTCATCCACCCATCTAATATCAATAAAATATGACAGCCTAGAACCTGGATATGACAGACTTTATATTGTGCCACTGTGCTGCCTAGACTATTGGCAGAACGATGACTAGAAGTGGCAGGAAGGCAGATCCATCAGTAAAAATAGGAATATGAGCTTAATCTGAGTGCCTAGAAATAACCATATATTTACTTTCATATATTCTCAGTACTGATTACTTTTTAAAAAATCATAACTTTTTATTTATAGTAAATAGATGAGAGTTTTTGACTGAAGAAACCTAAGTTTCAGGAAGGCAGTGATCATTTCTGACTTGTTAGGTACCAGGAACTATTTTACTTCTCTTCATTTAGCGCCTATTGTACCCGAGCACATTCTAGGTGCTGGGGTTATAGTAGTGAATAAGACAGAAACACAAGACTGCTGTTCTGGTGGATCTTACATTGTGAAAAGGAAGCAAATGATAAATATAAATTTTTAAAAAATGACTGCAAAGCATGGTTAGTGCTATAAATGTATTAAGAATGCTGTAGGAAGTGAAGAGAGGGTGTTGATTTGGCTTCTTTGGTCAAGGAAAGCTTCTCCAAGATGAGACCTCAATGACAAGAGGGAGACTGTTTTGGGGAAAACCTGGGCACAAAGCATTTCAGACAAAAGATACAGCAAGTGTCAAAGCATTCAGCAGGTATAAGCTTGAATTTGGAGGAGTACAGAAGTAGCAAAGAGGAGAGTAATAGAAGATGGGGACAGAGAGTATTTTCCAAGAGAAGGAATTTGAATTCTATTCTAAATATAATGGGAAGCCATTGGAGGGTTTTCAAGGAAGTTTTGTGTAGCTATGCAGAGAAGGGACACAAGGAAGGCAAAAATGAAAGTAAGAACTATCAGTTAGGAGTTATTACAATAATCTAGGCTAGAGATGATGAGAAAAAAGAGAGAAGTAGCCAAATCAGATATTCATATTTGAGGAGATATCTTAGATGACTAGCTTCTTGACTAGGTAAGATTAGGAAGGACAAAAGGAGATCAAGTTTTTGGTTTGAGCCATTAATGGAAATGGCTAAGATTGCAAGAGGAGCAGATTTGAGGTGAGATGGAGGAATCAAGAGTTCTGTTTTAGCTGTTGTTTTTTTTTTCTGCTATGGATATCCGCTAACACTCAACCTTTATCCACAAGATGAAGTTACTGGCAGAAGAAATTCCCTATGTATTGTGCGTCCACATGCTCATTTCCAGTGCATTACCACTTTACAGCTCTACTCATGAAATGAGTTTATCAAATTATATGTACACATCCATCTACTTAAATGTACACAGAAATGTTTCATCTTTTGTATCATTTGCCCTGCAAATACAAATGATATTTAATTGACTATTCTTTTTAGAACTGAGTAATCCAAATCAATCCTTGAAAGCAAAACTGTAAGAGCTTTTTACCTATTTATGGAGAACTGAAAGATCACAATGACCTACAATGGTCCTAATGTTTCTTTTGTGTGTGTGTGAAGCCTGCAGCATTGTGGGTAACCTCTGAATTAATTATATGAATTGAATACTAAGACTTAGATCCCTCAGTAACAGAAAATTTCAGGCTAAATTTTATTACACCAAACTTTTCCTGGAGGGCATCATACAGTTGCCCCTAATCAAAACAAAATTTATTTATGCATCAAGGGATTTTATGAAGAAAGTAAAAAGACAACATGCAAAATAGGAGAAAATATTAGGAAGCCGTATATCTGGTAAAGGTTCAATATCCAGAATTCTCACAACTCAACAACAAAAAGATAAACAGACCACTTAAGAAATGGGCAAAAACTTGAATATACAAATGGCCAAAAAGCACATGAAAAGATGCTCAACATCATTAGCCATCTGGGAAATGCAAAGCAAAACCACAATTATACGCCATTTCACTCCCAATATAATGGCTACTATTACAAAAAGGGAAAATAAGTGTTGAAAAAGATGTAGAAAAACAAAGAGACTCAAACATTGCTTGCAGGAATATAGAATGGCATGTTACAAACACCAGAAAATAGTTTCGTGATTGCTCGGAAATTAAGTATAGAATTATTACATGACTGGCAATCCTACTTCTAGAATTGAAAAGCAGGAACTCAGATATTTGCATACCAATGTTCACGATGGCTTTATTCACAATTGCTAAAAGATAGAAGCCACCCAAACACATCAACAGATGAATGAACAAAGTGAGGTATATAATATAATGGAAAATTATTCAGTCATAAAAAAGGAATGAAGTTCTGATGCATGCTGCAACATGGGTGAGTCTTAAAAGACACCATGTTGAGTGAAGTATGTCAGATATAAAAGGGCAAACACTGTATAATCTCACTTATATGAAATAATTCAAATATGCAAATTCATAAAGTAAAAAACCAGTATGCAGGTTACCAGGGACTGGGTAGGGGTGGAGAATGGCACAGTAATGCTTAATTGATACAGACTTTCTGTGTGGGATGATGGAAAATTTTGGTGATGGTGGCACACATTGTGAATGCAATTAACACTGCTGAATTGAATAACTGAAAGGATAAAATGAGGAACTTTACATTATATTTATGTTACCAAAATAAAAATTTTTAAATGCCTATACAACTGTACAATACAAACAGTGAACACTAATCTATACTACTGATGATAGTTAATAGTATAATTATAAGAATATTGTCTCATCAGTTATAACCAAGGTACCACATTAATATAATAATTGGAAAAACTGCACATATTGGAATATATGGGTCCTCTGTACTCTTTGGATGATTTTTCTGTAAACCTATAACTGCTCAAATTTTTTAAAGAAATTTTACTTTTTAAAAAAGCAACAGTAATTACAACATCAATGACTAATTTATTGACTACATACTCTTGGCTGAATCACTGAACTAAGGGTTTTACACACATGACCTCATTTAACCTTCAAAACAACTCTAATTATCATCAAGAAAACCAAAGCTCAGAAAGTTTATACAACTTGAGTAGCTAAGACATTAAAATATAGAGCCACAATTAGAATACAAACAAATCCTGTGTCTTTCATTCATTCACATTTTTATCCATTCAACGACTATTCATTCCCTAAAGATAATACCACTGTAGTAGATTAAAGATAGTCACAGATTCTCTTCATTCCACCCACTGAGAAGTGGATCCTATTTTCTGGCTTCCTGCATCTGGCCTGGCCCTTTGTCTTGAATATGGTGGAGGTCACGAAGTTACTTCCCAGACTGAGCTTGAAGCAATTGCCAGCATCTGCCACCGCATGCTTGGAGCACTCTCTTTGGAACCCCACCACCTTGCAGTGAGAAGACCAACCCACATGAGAGGCCACATGGAGAAGAACCATAGAGTTTTAGTAGTCAATGCCAGCAACAAATGTCAACGATGTGTGCAAATTGTCTTGACAATCCCAGCCTGGTTGAACACTCAGATTACTACAGCTCCAACCAACGCTATATGCAGCAGCAGAACTACCCAGCAGAGCACGGGCGATTCACAGTTAGTGAGAGATAAAGGGTTGTTGCTGTTTTAAACTGCTGATTTTTTAAGACATTTTTTTATTGTAAAATAGAACGTATTTACAAAAAAAGCAATACATTTCAAAGTACATTTCAAGAGGTAGTTAGAGAACAGATTTCAAAGCTTGGTATTGGTTACAGTTCCACAGTTTCAGGTTTTTCCTTCTACATACTCTAAAACACTGGAGACTAAAAGGAGATATTAATATAATGAGTCAGTAGTCATACTTAGTTCTTAAATCCTATCTTCTCTGACACAACTCCTCCCTCTCCTTTGATCTTTCTCCCAGTCTTTTAGGAATATTTGGGTTATGCTCCTTCTAATTTTTTTCACATTGAAAAGAGGTATCGACAATATGGGATAGGGGGATAGAAACTGTTTATGCTCTTGGAGAGACTGGCACCTCTGGCAAACCACTGAAACTTGGGGTGTTTTGTAATGTAGCACAATATAACCTAAAGAATCATATTCTTCTTAAAAGGAGAGCATCAGGTATAATATTGCAAAATGCAACTCTTATAAAGGAAGAAAATTAATGAAGATGTTGCTTTTCTATCATGGCTGGGCAAGTTTTTCTTATACTCACAGTCTAGTAAACTAGAAAAATCAGAATAAACCTTGGCTCCTTTTCTTCACTTACATATGAACTCATTTTTTATTCACTCATTCATTTGTATATTCATTCAGCAAGTATTTCTTGTTATGTGTGAGCCTCTGTGTTAATTATTGTGGGTTATGTAAGAAATTAAGATAAGAATTATGCCTTCAAGAACATTTAGGTCTAAAGAAGGGTAATAAAGACTTTTTGTTCGATTATTGTTTTTACAATTAGAGATGTGGGTTTACAAAACAATCATGCTTAAAATACAGGATTCTCTGTATTTTCCACCCTATTGTTACTGTCTTGCATTAGTGTGGCACATTTGTAATGGTTGATGAAAGCACAGTTTTATAATTGTACTATTAACTATAGTGCATGGCTTAACTTGGGGTTAACTGTTTAGTGCAGTTCCATGCATTTTTTTTAAGTTTATTATAGTACCATATATACAACTTAACATCTCCTCTTTTAACCACATTCAGATATATATTCAGTGCTGTTAATTACATTCATAATGTTGTGCTACTATCACCACCATTCATTATCAAAAGAATAAAGAGGAAGTTAAGAAAGTTAAGGAACATGGCAAAGAATGTGGGGGAAGCCTAGTTCATATTTTAAAATTTTTTACTTAGATTTTAACACATCATCCCTACCCATAAAATGTTAACCCCCCAAAATGAATATGAAAGAGAATGAACATTAATTTGCTTCTGCTCTCCTGCTGTGTTCTGTTTAAGGCTACCACCACTTTGAACTTCACTTACTTTAAATCCAAAATTGAGATGATTCTAACCCTACCCTCCTTAAGAGCTGTTGCAGCATGCAAATGATAATAATGACCTAAAATTATTAAACTTTGGTATTGGGGTCAACACTTATTTATATTAGTATAATATTCAGACAATGTCATGTTCCTTTTTTTTTTTTTTTTTTTTTTGCGTGGACAGGTTCCGGGAACCGAACCCAGGTCTCTGGCATGGCAGGTGAGAACTCTGCCACTGAGCCACCGTTGCCCACTTTTTCCTTTTCTTTTAAGTGCATTTTAGGCACAAACAAGCAAGAGATAAACAAAATCACTACCTAACTTTAACAATGTCTTCCCAACTTCGAATGTGTGATTCTGATAGGACTGACAATAACAATACTCTGCTTTCCTGGCCTCAGAGCTGGGCATGTGATGCAAACTGAATCATTTAAAATAGTTCCCATAGGAATTTTGGATTCAGAGCTGAAGAAGTCAATGAGCTAGAAGGAGCTGAATCAAACACTGCTACTCCATCTTCCATGCAACATTTTCTATAGGAAAATATGAAATACATCGAGAGATACAGCACTGAGAAAAGGGAAGGGAGAGGGAGAGAGAGACCAAATCCTAATCATCTTATTTAGGTTTCCTGGATCCAATTGTATCTGAAGCCATTTAACCCTGACCTTCCAAGTTATGTGAGTCAACAAATGTTATTGTTTATATTAATAAAGTTGAATTTCTACCAGTTAACAACCAAGAGTGTTGAGGAAAAATAAAACTAGAGAATCAAAAGCATACTGAAATCAACTGAGACTTTATATAAATTGTTTGGACAGTTACTTTCTTATAGG
This sequence comes from Tamandua tetradactyla, assembly GCF_023851605.1. Lineage (NCBI taxonomy): Eukaryota > Metazoa > Chordata > Mammalia > Pilosa > Myrmecophagidae > Tamandua > Tamandua tetradactyla. The sequence goes on along the minus strand of NC_135341.1, from coordinate 4,177,534 downwards.
GATAAAAGCATCTTTAGTCCTCAAATATACCCCACCCCCACCCCCAATTAAAGCAATGGAGATATGTAGTCCCTTCAACCCAGCCACCAACCAGATTTTTTCACTTACCTTCCAGCTGAACTCCTCTTCCTGCTTTTTCTAACCACATACCACACACAGGCTTTGCCCCACTACGAATTTTTAAAAAAATATTTTTATTGAAATATTTTCATGCACCATACTGTCCATCCAAAATACACACTGAATGGCTCACAATATCATCACATAGTTGATCATTTTTAGAACATTTGCACCACTTCAGGAAAAGAAATAAAAGAAAAAAGAAAAAAAACCCATACATACCAGTCCCCCATCACTCCCTTTCATTGAACACTAGTATTGCATTTAACCAAATTATTTTACCCCTTAACCCTCCTCCCATTATTTATTTATTCATTTTTCTTATTTTTTTTTTTCTTTACATGGGTAGGCACCGGGAATTGAACCTAGGGTCCTCGGGCATGGCAGGCAAGCATTCTTACCTACTGAGCCACTGTGGCCCACCCTTATTTTTATTTCATTTTTTTTTACCCATCTGTCCATACCCTAGATAAAGAGAGCATCAGTCACACTGTAAAAGCTATATAGTTATACAATTCTCTTCAACAATCAAGGCTAGTGGAACACAGTTCAATAGTTTCAGGTATTTCCTTATAGCTATTTTAATACATGAAAGACTAAAAGGGATATCTATATAATGTATAAGAATAATCTCCAGAATAATCTCTCAACTCTGTTTGAAATCTCTCAGCCCTGAAATTTTATTTTGTCTCATTTATCTTTTCCTGCTTTTACTCAAGAAGGCTTTCTCAATCCCATGATGCCAGGCCCAGGCTCATCCCCTGGAGTCATGTCCCACATTGCCAGAGAGATTTACACCCATAGGAGTCATGTCCCATGTAGAGGGGAAGGCAGTTGGCTTAGAGAGACAGGCCACATCTGAGCAACAGAAGAGGTTCTCTAGGGTGACTCTTAGGCATTATTATAAGTATGCTTAGCTTCTCCTTTGCAAGAATAAGTTTCATAGGGGCAAGCCCCAACATCAAGGGCTTTGCCTGTTGTATTGGTTAGGGTTCTCTAGAGAAACAGAAACAACAGCGAACACTAGCAAATATAAAATTTATAAAAGTGTCTCACGTGGCCGTGGGAATGCAGATCCAAAATCGGCAGGGCAGGCTGTGAAGCTGATGACTCCAATGGAGGGTCTGGACGAACTCCACAGGAGAGGCTCACCAGCCGAAGCAGGAATAGAGCCTGTCTCTTCTAAATCCTCCTCAAAAGGCTTCCCATGATTAGATTCAGCATCACTCATTGCAGAAGACACCCCCCTTTGGTTGATTACAAATGGAATCAGCTGTGGATGCAGCTGACGTGATCATGATCTAATTCTATGACATGTCATCAGTCATCATTGCAACAGACAGGCCAGCACTTGCACAACCAGACAAATAGGTACCACAACTCGGCCAAGTTGACACATGAACCTGACAATGACACCTATTAAATTGGTTGCCCTAGTGCTTGTGAGAATATCAGGAATTCCTCAGGTGAGGAAGTTTAATAATTCCTCCTTTCTCCCCAGTCCCTCAAAGGGACTTTGCAAATACTTCTTATTCTCTGCCTAAATGTATCAGGGCATCACACTAACCTGTACAAGCCAATAAGACCTCACTCCCTACTCAAGATTTTATGAAATTCTGGGGTCCAAATAAACTGACCATACAAGATAATTAGATAGTGTGCTACCAAAATATAAATTTTGTACCAAATGAATATCTCTTCCTTTGGTCTCACACAGATGTTGAAGTTTTGAAATATAGACTGTATCGTCTATTATGCTGTATTGTGATTTACCTTAGACCTATCTAGATCAGCTATGTTCATATCTCCAGTTGAAGCGTGATCACTTTTTCAACCTTTTAAACAGTTGCTGTAAGGGGTAATTCTGAATTTCATAGCTTTCAGAGCTCTAATTCTGAGTCTCAGGTGTCATACAAATACCAGAAGTTCCGAGGAATGGCCAGGTTATACACAAATAGCTCAGCATCATGGAATTTAGAGATAACAGTTACAACTCTGGAATAGATGTAACTGCTATGACAGTTTACAATCTAAGAACCTTTACAATAGGAGTTTAACCTGATAACCTATGCTCTCAGTTTCAATTCTCTGAGTTTATATTTTATAGTTAGTTCATCTGAGTGAGGCCTGATAACATTTGTCTCTATTTCTGACATTTCATTCAACAGACTGCCCTCAAGATTCATTCACATAGTTGCATGCCTCACAACTTCATTCCTTCTTGCAGCCACTCAGTAGTCCATTGTATGTGTACACTACAGTTTCTCCTTCCACTCCCTAGTTGATGTACCCTTAGGCCACCTCCATCCATTGCACAACAAGAACACTGCTGCCATAAACACCAATGTGCAAATACCCATTTGTGTCCCCACTCTCAGATCCTCCAAGTATACCCTTAGCAACAGGCTAGGGGTGGGGTTGTAGGATCATATGGCAACTCCACCCTTAGCCTCCTGTGGAACCACCACACTGCTTGCCCTCCAGAAGTGTTGCATCACTCTACTTCTCTACCAACAGTGAAAAGGTACATCTCCCTCTCCATATTTTCTCTAGGACTTGTATCTCTCTGTTCATTTTAAAAACAGTTTTATTCACAGCTCATATAATCCAACCTAACTAAAAAAATCAAGGTTCCAGGTATAATCACATAGCCATGCCTTCACCATCACAATCTATAAAGACCCCTCCCCCATATCCCCTCCTTATTGACATTTAGTTTTGGCATAATGCCTTTGTTACATTAAATGGAAGCACATTACAATATTACTGTTGACTACAGATCTTAGTTTGTACTCATTGTATTTTTTCCTCTATACCATCCCATTTTCAAACCCTTACATTATTGACAATCATTTGTTTTCTCTTATACAAAAACATTCCTATATTTGTACAGTTAATTGCCATCATTGCCCTTTCTAGGCTTGCTAAGCTATACTGTCCCAGTTCTTAGCTTCTGTCTTTCCTCCTGGTGTCATACATGCCTCCAGCCCTCCTCCCTCAACCATAAGCACACTCAGCTGCATTCAGTGTACCTAGGTTATTGTGCTACCATCAGATAGTATTGTACTGTCCATTTCTGGGTCTTTGCAATCAGTCCTGTTGAACATTCTGTATTCCTTCAGCACCAAATGCCCAATCTCTACCCTCTTTGCATCTAAAGTTGTGTTCTCAACTTTAACTCTCAAAGCTCACTCATTGTATTAGTTCATATCAGTGAGACCATACAGTATCTGTCCTTTTGTTTCTGGCTAAATTTATTCAGCATAATGTCCTCAATCACCAAGATTTTAATTTCCTTTCCACAAAGTGCTGTGCCTCCAGGATGCCAGGAAATAAAATGAGGGGGTGGGAGAAGAGTCAAGAAAGGGAGGATAAAATTTAGTGGGTAGACTAATTTAGTGTGTATAGCAATAACTAACACTTCTAACCATCAGCAAATACTCCGAAGTCCTGATCCCAGAAAGTCTTACTCATTACCACTAAGGTAATAAATCTAGTGGGTTGGCTGTACTGAATATTTTAGGTGAATGAGAAACATTGCTATTTTGATAATCACCTCAAGAGAAAATTAATTTACTAATGAAAACTACCACTATTTATTTTCTCAAGGTATGTAAAGATAAAACCAGCTTAAAACAACAAACGGTACCTAATCTCTTAACCTTCAGCTATGGTGCAAAAACATTACCTAAAGGCACTCAATCAGTACTAGAAAGTAGACTTTCATCTCAAACTTTACTTAGATCACTCAATGTCCGTCCATTCGTCTTGCACTGACCTTTCTGTTCATTGCCCCCACAGGGCAAGAAAACTCAGCTGCTGAAGATTGAGGCTATGATCAAAGAGGCTCAGGGCTCTCCCACCAATACTCCATCCAGGGGACAGAGACAGACCAGGAAGCAGATCCTCTCTGGAGACTGGTTAGTTCCTCCAAATGCTGTGTCTGCAAAATAAATTAGTTTGGGTTAAACCAGGCTCTACTGTTTCTTCAACATCTGCTCCAGGAAGCAGCAAGATTCTCATGGTCCTTTTGCCTTTGTTTACCTCCAGAGAGCCTCCTTCCTAGACCACAGAGAGCCCCCTTTTATCCTCCTCCTGTCAGGGATGAAAGATTCCAAACCTCAAATGCAACAGAGCTGCAGGCGCTGATTCTTCCAAAAGATAGAAATCAAAACTGCAAAAAGACCACAGGTTGCCTCTGAAATACAGAAAAGCTGGCCTTCTCAAGAGTAGCTACTTTTCAGACACACAAATGCTTTAAAGCCAAGATAGGTGGTTACATTTGTCAGGGCAACTCAAAAAGCCTGGAGCAGGTCTCTTACATCTCTCTTTTTTTCTGGTGAGAAACATCTTCCCAATTCCTTGCAGCCTTGAAGCAAACGAAAACAGGGAGGTGATGGTGAAATTGCTAACTAGAGCAGAGGCAGGGAGACCTATGCCAACCAAATGTCATCCCCTATATGTTAGCATCCGGGGGCAAATATAGAGGGCTGGCAATGGCAAAGAGGAGGCTAAGAGTTTTTCCTGTAGTTCCCAAATATTTTGTTGTGGCTTGGTCACTAAATCATAAATATTGCACACCTACTACATATTAAGCAATATTCTCGGCCCTGTGGATGCATCAGCAAAAAAATATTTGGCTATGTGAGGTTATGCTGTAATAGACTTTGGGGAGAAAGGCAGACAATAAGTAAAATAAGAAAGAAAATTTTATAATACCATAGCACATAAAAACTACTACAAGGAAAAATATAGCAGAAAAGAAGTATATGAGTGCCAAGATAGCAAATCATAGGTTTGCAATTTTATATTGGTGTTCAGGGAAGATAACAGTTAGAAAGTGAAGTTTGAAAATAGATTTAAAGGAGGGAAGAGGTTGAGCCACACTTTGCGGGGGATGGTGGTAGTGGTGGAGAGTGGAAAGAATAATTGCAAAGACCCCAGTCTCATTTTATAGATGAATAGAGGCTTAGAAAGGGGGTGTAACACACCCAAGGTCACACAGCTATTGGTCACAGCATTAGTCTCAGGGCCTGTTTTCCAATTCTGAATCCATTCTTGCAATTCTGAATCCATTCCTGCACGTTCCCTTCTATATGATTATTAATAGAGAGTGAGTAGGGGGAAGGGCACATTATATAGCCCAAAACATATACTATACTGGAAATATGTGCTTCACATTAATGCAGGCATTGAGGCTGACCCCAGTGAGATCTACTGTGGAAAATTTTTCAGGGATTCCATGTAGAGTTCTAGAACTTTGAGGAAAAATGCAAAATTAGGTGGATAATATTCCTTTGTACCTTAGCACAATGGTGTTACTGGCTCAGACCTTCTCACCCCTTCCTGCATTACTCATTTAACACGACTGCTAATTTGGCTGAATCATCTGAGGTATAACAAGGAATGATTGCTTTCATTTAATCTAAACTCTTCTTTCTCTAATAACCATATAACTCATGTCTAGAGGCTTGAAGCCTGGAAACAGGGACATATAGTAGAAATAAATTTCTGCCAAGCCCTTACTTACAACAAGAAGAATGACATCACTATAATAATTGTGTTCCCTCTGTGTTGAGATGACCCAAAGCTGGTTTGAGAGTCTTTATTGGGTAAAAAAAAAAGTCTATTATGTGTCATTGAATTGCTACTTTATCTGCCATTTTTCACTGATCAATGACCTTTGTTCTTCAGCATGAACTATTTTGTTTTATCTTTTTTTCCAACTGTCTCAGATGGTATATTGTGAGACAAAGACAAAAAAAAAAAAAGAATCATCACAAAGAAAAATTAGTGATAGAGCATTGTGATAGGACAGCAAAGGTACTTTGTTAAAAAATTATCCCAAAATGAATAATTTGATAATGTTAATTTGTTAAGAAGAATCTATCTAGAGCAGATTCAGCTCTGATATCCTTAGGAAATGCCCTGAAACATTATCTGCTACAAACACACCCACTGCATTTCATTTGGAAATGTATCTTCCAACCCAAATTTCACTTGGGTTATGAGTCCTACTGGGTACTGGGCAGAAGAAATTTGGTTTGCTTTATGCTCTGGACCAAACACAAACATTAAGTAAGGTGAAAGAGAATACCCACTGACATTCCTCAAATCTCTAAAACTGATTTACCAGAAACTGGGCAAATTGAGTTGAATGGGGATAACAAAAATAAATAGGCACACTTTTAATGAAAAAAGAAACCCTACTAATACCCATCCTCCTTGTGGCCCAGACTCTCCAAAATGGATTGGAAAGGTCTAGTAACAAGCACATTACACACAAAAATAAATCTTGGCAGAGGTGGGGGAAGATTTAGAGGAATGTTAACTTAGTGTACCTAAAGTTAGAACATGAATTAGAAAAGGGCATATTGGGTATGTCATTTCAAGGTCAGTAAAGGAAGCTGCAATATGACCAAAGTTCTAGAAAATAACCCTGTTACTAAGGGAGAGAAGAATCAAAGAATGTTGGAGACAGTAGAGAACTTAGAGGTCAACAACTCCAAATTCCTCACTTTAAAGACATAGATATTGAGAGAGGTAGTGACTTATCCACAGTCAAAGAGAGTGTTTAAAACAGAAATAGGATCAGAATCCATACCTTTTTAAGTCTGATGCTCTTTCTTCACAACCACCTGTCTAGAGACTAATGCTAGAGTTCTTAACAGTTCACACTTGGGTCCCCTTCCCTTCTCCCTCCTCTTACCCTCTCTGAACTCTTTCTTTTCCCATCACTTTTTTTTTTTTTTTTTTTTTTTTTTTAAGGAAAGACAGAGAGAAGGAAGGAAGGATAGAAGGAAGGAAGGAAGGAAGAAAGGGAAACATTTTTAAACATTTTCTTGTTTTATTGTATTCTGTTTCTCCGTTTTTGTTACATGGGCTGGGGCCGGGAATCGAACCGAGGTCCTCCGGCATAGCAGGCAAGCACTTTGCCCGCTGAGCCACCGCGGCCCGCCCCCATCACTTTTATTACCACTGATAGATTGATATACCCAAATGTATCTTCAGTGCAGAACTCTCTGAAGTCGAGACTTGTCAATAATTCTACTTGCCTGTTTCACATGTGTCTCAAACTTAATGGGTGAAAACATAAGTTTTTGAGTCTCATCCTCCCTGTACTAAATCTGTTCCCTCTCAATCATTGTTCATTTAGTAGATGGAACTATCATTGTATCTGTTGCTCTAGCCAGAAACCAATGTGTCACCCTTGATTCCTGTTTTCCATTTACCCTTCCATTCCAACCCATCAGTAACACTTCCAAAGTTCATCTCAAAAATGTATCTTTCTATCCATTTTACTACTACCACCTTGGTCCAAGCCTCCATTTCCCTCCTGGAGTACATCCTAACTGCTCTATTGGATTCTCCCACTTCTAATTCATTCATCACACAGCAGTAAGGGTGATCTTTTAGAAAGATAAATTTCACAATGTCTCCCTATTCCATTTAGAATGATATAACTGGCTGGCCCCTTACCTAATTCTCTAACCTCATGGCATTCAACTCTCCCCTTAACTACTCTGCTCTTGCCACTGTGAACTCTTTTAAACTCCTCAAAAACTCCACATTATTTCTACTTCAGGGCCTTTGTACATGCTGCTCCCTGGAAGTAATACATTTCTCCCATTCTGTAAATGACTAATTGCTTTTATACTTCGGAGTCCATATTAAATATATAAAGGTGGGAGGAGGTTCTCTGATCACTGATGTAAACTAGACCTTACTTTCTTTCTATTACTTTCTTCAACAGCCACTTAATTGTTTCCTTCACAGCACTTATTACAATTTGTCATCATTTATTCATTTGGTTATTGGCTATTACCCATCATGAATCTCTCAGCTAAATGCCAGTAAGGATCAAGTCTGTCTTTCTCACTGTCACCATTGTATCACTGGCATCTAGCACATAATAGGTACTCAAAAATTGTTCTTTGACTTAATAAAAATGAAGGGCATTTATAATACTTTTCTCTTTACCTAAAGAGGGAAGAAATGATCATCGATCTCCATCCATCATATGCCAATGCATTCAATATGATAGAGCAATTGAGAGTTTCTAAAACACTGAAGGTTGTAAACCCTCATTCTCTAAAGATCTTTCTTAAACAGTGTCGCATCCATCAAGGATGAATTCAGTTCAGCCCCGTTTGAAGAGAAGATGACTTACACAACCCCTTACAAACTTACAATTTTATGAAAGATCCATAAGCTCTCATCCTTCCAGCACTCTGATAACTAGGCAATTACCCTTTTAATGAAAAAGGAAACTTTTCTGTATCTATTCCAATTGAATTATGGACCTCAAAATTGAATTGGAATCTAATAGACATTAAGCACAACTACTTGCCAGTTCCCAACATAGATGAGAGAAAACTGGTAGAACTGTCTGGGAACTAAAGGGGCAGTGCTAAGTAAATACAGTTCCTTCCTTCTCTGGTGATAATTTGCTATAAGTATTGAGCATGAGTGTCCAGGGAAGTGCCCACCTCTGTTCAGGAGGTGGACTTTAAAAAAGCAGAAAAGGCATTAGTTTCCTTTCCCTACTCTTCGTACATTTTGAATTTAAGCCATTTAGTCAAACACTCTGTCCAATTTCCCTTTGAGATGCAGCTTTCTCTAGTTCTACCATGTTGGCTTAGATCACAGGATTGGGCTCTATTCTGACAGCATGTCAGTTTCCACACTGCAGTGGAACCTATTCCTGAATCGCTACCTATTTTCCCAGTGTCCTGATACCCTGACACCTTGTCGCCAATCTCCATTACTGACTGAGCTCTTCTACGGAAGGACTGATTAGAAGAACCACAATATCGTTACCCCATTTGTCTTGTGCCCCTAGGACACAATCTATACTGCTGTGCCATGCTTCACTAGTTTACTGACACTGCTTATTTATCAGTAATGACTCATAGTAAGTCCTTAACAGCTAGTTACCCGTTTCTATAGCCAAAACTGTTTCTCTCGCTCATACGACAGAAGCTTTATGGTCAGGCCTGTACAAGTATACTCACAGTCAAACTCACACTTTTACCTGGTCTCTCTAAAAGCAATTCATTGTCCTTTTTATATAACTGTCAGTTTGGAGGCATAATCTTGTAGACCTTTACCTTCTGGATATTAGCATTGGTGAACTTCATTATTTTCAGTCAAGACACAACACAGAGTGAAAATGCAGCCTCAAAGTGCTGAACAACTTCTTTCCCTTTGAGAATCTTTGCACAGCTTTCCATATTTGGTACCCAAGGACATTTCCTTTCTCTTTGCTAACATGGAGTGTAGCAAGGTTAGATTAGCTAATAAAAGCCCTCTGCTGGCAAAAAATGGTTTAAAAAAGTCACTCAAAATGGTGCTCTGTAAATAGCTTTATTAAAATAAAATGCTACATCTTTGTGAAGTTAAAGTCTCTGGATTGTGATAAAAAGACTGGTCAGCTCCAAAAACAATGGAAAGTCTGTTAAGAGTCACACTTTGCTCAAGCTGGCTTCTCCATGTGTAGTAACCAGAATATAAATCCAGGCTCTCTCAGCCTGCCTATCATTTTCTTTCTGTGCCATGTAAGGGCTCTCCTATGAAGGAAAGATCTAGGAAATAAAATCAAAGACAGGTTCTTTGCTGAATGCCAAACGATAAAAATATGGAAACCACGATATTAAACAATTTCATGCAAGTTTTAACAACAACTAGATACCATTTTTGCTCATCAGATAGATAAAAATATTTAAGTTTAAATGTTAGCCATTATGCAAGAAAATGTTTATTCCATACTCTGTTACTGGGAGGGTACATTTGTACAGCGTTTCTGTTTTGGTTTGCTAAAGCTGCCAGAATACAATATGCCAGATATAGAATGACTTTTAAAATGGCAAATGTATTAAGTTGCAATTTTACAGTTCTAAGACCATGAAAATGTCCAAAATAATGCACCAAGAAGATGCTACCTTCACTCAAGAAAGGCTGATGCCATCCAGAACACCTTTGTAAGCTGAGAAGGTAAATTGGGACATCTGTCAGTTTTCTCTCCAAGCTTCTTCAATGACTTCCTCTGGGACAGTTTCTTTCATCTCCAAAGGTCTCTGGTTGTATGGGCTCTGTCAGCCCTGAGGGCTCTAAAATTTTTTCCAAAATGGTTGCCTCTTAAAGGACTCTACTAAGCAAAACCACCTTGAATGGGTAGAGACATATCTTCATAGAAACCACCTAATTAAAAGGTATGACTCACAATTAGGAGGGTCACATTTCCATGGAAACAACCAAAAAGATCCTACCAAGAATACCAAATAAAGATTAAAGAACATGGCTTTTCTGGGGTACACAATGGTTTCAAACCAGCACACTTTCTAACAGGCACTGTTATAGAATCTAACAAAATGTAAAACTTAGATACCTCTAAACTCAGTGATTCCTCTGGAGAGAATACACATGTGCAGAAAGAAGACTGGACTAGAATTTTCATTATAGCACTGATTATAATAGTAAAAATATCAAGTATCACCAAAATGACCATCATCAAAGGAATAGCTGTATGTGCATTTATGTAGCAATTGAAAAGAATAGGTAGACTTATATGTACAATGATCCAGGAAGATATGCATACAACAGTGTGAACTGTACAATCACAACATGTATAAAAAATAAAATTTAAAAAATCTTTGCATATATATGTACAAAATATACATAGACGATGTCTAAATCATTTATCTGATAAGAAGCTCATATCTAGAATATATAAAGAATTCTTACAACTCAATAAAAAGACAAGCAGCCCAATCTAAAAATGGACAAAATTTGAATATACATTTTGCTGATAGAAATGGGAAATGGTGCAGCCACTGCAGAAAACCATTTGGTGGTTTCCTCACAAAGTTAAACATGAGCTTAACACAAAGATCACATGAGTTACCATGTGAACCAGTAATTCCACTCCTATTATTGAAAGCATATGTCCTCATAAAAATTTGTGCACAGATGGTCATACCCGTATTACTCATAATAGAAAAACTAGAAACAGCCCAAATGTCCATTATCTGGTGAACAGAAAAATAAAGTGTAGTATATGTAGTATATCCCTACAATTCAATTATTCTATCCTAAAAACGAAGTATTGATACATGTTACAAAATGGAGAATCTTGAAAACACTATGTTACATGAAAGACCCCAGACATAAATGACCACATACTGTGTAAATCCATGTATATGAGATATCCAAAACAGATAAATCTACAGAGACAGAGAGAAGATTAGTGGTTACCAGCAGCTGGGGGGCTGGAAGAATAAATTGTGACAGTAATGGATAAAAATATTCTAAAATTAGATAGTGGTGATGGTTGCACAACTCCATAAATATACTAAGAATCACTTAATTGTACATTTTGTAATGGTGAAGTGTATGCTAAGGGGATTATATCTCAATAAATCTGCTATTAAATAAATACATAAATAAATAATTTAAGAAGGTCTTAAAGGATGCCCACCAAACTAATAAGAGTGGGTATAATTTTTAACAATAAGAATGAATTCATGTATTGCTCATTACTTATGCAATTTAAAATACATTAGAAAAGGAAAGAAAGAAAAAGTCCTAATTAACACTCAAAATGGTGCTTCTTATTTTAGAAGAAATGCATAGTGGTTTGTTTTAAACCTCCTGATTTACAACCTCAGAACAGATATTCAGTGCAGAAAACAAATACCTTTTAGCACTGTTCTTATTCCGAGGCATATAAAAATGCACAAGCCATACTCCTTGCCTTCTAGAAGTTTATGATTTGTATAGGAGTAGAGACAAGTACAAAGCCAATTGTTCAATAATATGTTCAATGCTAGAGGAACAGTATGTACATCTACCTATGGAAACCCAAGGGAAAGGACCCAGGGGAGAAGTATTGAACTCTAAAAGATAGCAGATGTTAGCTGATCAAAGAAGATGTGAGAATATACAGGCAGTGAAAGCAGCAGGGGCAAAAGTTCTCAGGTGCAACTGTTGGAGTTTTCAGAGAACAATGAATACGTGTTCTCTGTGGTTGTGGCTTCGGAGATGCTTTGTGGGGGAGATGTTTGCAGATGGAAGGGTAGCTGGGATCACATGGAAAGGGACCTTAAATAATGCGTTTTCCTTACTGGATTTTATTCTGTGGGCAAGGGTAAAGAGCAAGAGGAGGGAATAGAGCAGATGGGAAGAAATTGGAGACAGGGAAATAAAGTTGAGATTCCTGAATTAATTGGGAAGGAGAGAGGAGCTTGTGAAAGGAGCAGGGACAGGGGCAGGGAAGAGGGGAGGTCAGATTCAAAAAATATTTCAGGGGTGTAATAAGCAGAACTCGGTGACTGACTGGAGTATGAGAAAGAGGGGGTGTGGGAGCATGCCCAGAAGCTAGTGGTTGTCAGAGCACACACAGGAAGGTTATAGGCAGATTTTCTTGCCCCTTGGGAAACACAATGAAGAAGAAAGGGTTTTCTACCCAATGGGAGGAAATATGCTCTGCACTTTTCACAACTCTCCATAGATAGGATCTCCCCCATGTCTGCTGTTGTTACATTATATGTCAGAGCAGAGAGTATTTGCTAACCTGTATTAATTACATACTGTAGTATATGCCTAGTACTTTACATGCATAATTTCATTAATCTTCAAGACACCCCTTCATAAAGATAGAAAGCTGAGTTTGACTAAGATGAAGAAACCAGGTTCAAATCCAGGCAGTCCGACTTCGGAGGACTTCCTTAACCATCAGGTTCTCCTGCCTCTGGCAAAGACGGCTTTGAGATGCTGAGTTAAGCAGCTTCATGCAAACCACCAAAGTCAAGTTAAATATAAAAAGGTCTTCCTTCTTCTCTCACCAGATCGAACACATATCTGGAACTTCCATCACTTTCTCCCAGCTGAGATTAAAGTACCTCTTCAACCATCTCAGTGATTTTCAGAGGATATCTATAAAGACCATATGAGGTGGCACATCCATCAAGGGGCAACAAGGTTGTATAGACCACCTAGGAATCCAGGCAATACCGAGAGGGCTTCTAAAGCAAATGCCTGGTCTTTTGGGCCACTGAGATTATTCAGTCTAAAACTTGGGGATTCAGAGACTTGCTTTTCAAACATAGACTGTTTGTGTATCCAACATACATCTGTTCCTTTTCTGTTAGTATCCTGATTTCTTTCAGGGGAACCATATGTGGTCTAGGCTCAGTTCTTGTGGTTTTACTGAGTATACTTCTTCTGTCCATGAGGTATTAGCCTACGACTCAGATTTGACCAATCCCAGCATCTTGTTTCCTTAGCCAGGTGAGTTCACGATTGGGAATGTGACTCAATTTAGTCCAGTAATAATTAAGCCATTTTTTCAATTGGCCAGAGCCTTGGTTTCCTAGAGTTGCCTTCACAAAGTACCACAAACTGAATGGCTTAAAACAATGGAAATTTATTATCTCACAGTTCTGGTGATCAAGTGTAGGTAGGGTTATGTTCCAACTGAAACATGTAAGGGAGTATCCTTTCTTAGGTCTTCTTGGTTTCTGGTGTTTGCTGGCAATCCTTGGTATTCCTTGGCTTGTAGAGACATCACTCTGCTTCCTCCATCTTCACATGTTTTCCAGTTCTATCCCTCTCTTCAAAGACCCTATTTCTAGATAAGGTCACATTCACAGGACTCAGGATAGGACTTGAAAAGGTCTTTTCCGGGAACACAATTCAACTCATAACAATCATTAAAAAATGTTTTTTATGTCCTATGTATGGACCTATTAGTAAGAATGTTTGAAGCTTCCAGAGAAATTGACGTAGCAAGACTGTCTGAGTGGGTAGCCAAAAAAGCTGGGTGAAGACCTGAAAGACAGGAGGAGGGAATATGAGCTCCTGAATCAAGAACCTGTCCTGAACTTTTCAGTTGGTTTAAGCTATTTTGGACTTCTGATACCTTCACTCCACAACAACAAAAAATATAAGAAAAAACTAAAATACCTGCCTCAGTAACTGTGCTGGTTTGAAATGATGCATGTGCTCTAGAAAAGCCATGTTTTAATCCTAATCCCATTTTGTAAAGGCAGCCATTTCTTTTAATCCCTATTCAATTCTGTATGTTTGAAACTGTAATCAGATCATCTCCCTGGAGGTGTGATTTAATCAAGAGTGGTCGTTAAGCTGGATTAGGTGATGACATATCTCCACCCATTCGGATGGATCTTGATTAGTTTCTGAAGTTCTATAAAAGAGGAAACATTCTGGAGAATGAGAGATTACTGAGAGAGCAGAGAATGACCGAGCCACAAGAAGCAGAGTCTACCAGCCAGCGACTTTTGGGGATGAAGAAAGAAAATGCCTCCCGGGGAGCTTCATGAAACAGCAAGCCAGGGGAAGAAGCTAGCAGATGATGCTGTGTTTGACATGTGCCCTTCCAGATGAGAGAGGAACCCTGACCATGTTCACCATGTGCCCTTCCACGTGAGAGAGAAACTGGAAACTTCACTGGCCTTCTTGAACTAAGGTATCTTTCCCTGGATGCCTTATATTGGACATTTCTCCAGACTTGTTTTATTGAAACATTTTCTCAGCCTTAAAATTGAAAACTAAGAACCCATTAAATTCCCCTTTTTAAAAACCATTCAGTTTCTGGTATACTGCATTCTAGAAGCTAGCAAACTAGAACAATAACAATTAGAAAGCACTAAACAGATAAATAGCTAGGCTTCCTACAAAAGAAACATTTAAAGGGAGCTGCTACCACCAAGATATTTACTTCTGAGATCTGCCTAGAAGAAGAGACTAATGTAAGAGCTGTTACATACAGAAATGCTCAGAGTTGGTTTTGTAAACAGTGCATTACGAGAAGCTGTGGGGTATAAGTAACAAATGAGAAGTTTATATAGTGTTCTGTGCATGTAACATGGATTTGCTGTCAGCCTCACTTTCTCACATTCTGGTAAATGCAATTTCTTCTATCTTGACTTCACAAATGTAAGTACTCCCTCTCAGAGTATACTTCTTCTTCACTGTTCAAATCCTAGCCATTTATGAGACGTGCCTCTATTTCCACCACCTCCAAGAAACTTCCCTGATCATTGCAGCCCTTATTGGCTTCTTTGAGTGTCTATAATGTTTGGGTCTAGAAACACCCACACAGGATCAAGGCAAAGGAGTTTAGCTAGAATATCTTGGGTCTTGGGAAAATACTTCTAAGACTTGATATCCCTGTGGGCTTGTAGACTTGACTTGGATTTTTAATATTGCAAGAAGAGAATGTATAATATTCTATGACTGCAATTCTGTAGAGAGCATTCTGGGGAAGGATGATGCTTAACACAAGCCAAGTACACTTTTGCTGAGTTGTGGGTGCAGTGCTATTTGATTCCCAGCAGAGGTCATGCTAAAACTAAGGTCAAATGTGCAGTTGTTGAAGGACTAGGAAGTTAGATTCCAGCAGCCATCAAAGAGACTACAAAACTTTGTGATAGGAGAATCCCCTGGGAGCAAAGCCAACCAGAGACACTCCTGAGGAGAGATACCAAGGAGACTCCTGCTGGGGGTGGGGGGTAACCATCAATGATGGGAAATCCTTTGTCTGGAGCTGCCTTTGCAAACAGTAGTGAGACTTTAGTTAGAGAGACAGGCTGGGGAACATTTCCCAGCAGAGGCTCACCTCACTCTGCCACTCCAGCATGAGAGGCTAAAGGGTAGAGTGCTCAAAATAACAGGTTCTAGACTGACAGCAGTTTGAAATAATAACTCTGTCTCCAACTATCATGTGACCTTGGGGAAATCTCTTTACCACTCTTAGCCCTAGTTTCATCATTCATTAAAAAAACATAATAACACTACCTCATAAAGGCACTGGGCAGATAAAATGAGACAATGTACATAAATAACCTAGCCTCATGCCTGGCACAAGGAACAGTAAATTCCTTAGTAGCTGTTGGGTGTCATCATCATCCCAGGACAGACTGTGGGAATTAAAAACTGTGGGTTTGGGCACACCATGGTGGCTCAGCAGGCAGAGTTCTCATCTGCCATACTGCAGACCTGGGTTCGTTTCCCAGTACCTGCCCATGTAAAATAAACAAAACAAAACAAAGCACTGCCTGTGGGTTTTTCAAGACACTATTCACTGAGAAGAAAAGCTAATAAACTTCTTCTTGAAAACACAGTGCAATTAGAGGTCCAGGCCCAGCAAGGGCTCACACCACACTGATCACTTAGACCTTACATTGAGGAGATCTCAGTGGGGTGTATGGCTTGTTGTACTAGTTTGCTAGCTGCTGGAATGCGATATATCAGAAACACAATGGCTTGTAAAAGGGGGAATTTATTAAGTTCCAAGTGACAGTTCTAAGGTTGTAAAAATGTCCTAATTAAGCAAGTGTATAAAAATGTTTCAATTAAGGCACCAACAAGAGGTTACCTTCACTCAAGAAAGGCCAATGAAGTTCAGGGTTTCTCTCTCAGCTGGAAAGGCACATGACAAATATGGCAAATGTCTGCTAGCTTTCTCTCTAGGCTTCTTGTTTCATGAAGCTCCCCCTGGGGCATATTCCTTCTTTATCTCCAAAGGTCTCTGGCTATGTGGGCTCTTATGGTTCTCTTGGCTCTCTCAGTTTTTCCAAAATGTTTCCTCTTTTAAAGGATTCCATTAAACTAATCAAGACCCATCTGGAATGGGTGAAGTCACGTTTCCCTCTAGTCAAAGGTTAATACCCACAATTGAGCGTACCCCATCTCTGTGGATATCATCTAATTAATTTCCAACCTGCAGTACTGAAAAGGGATTAAAAGAAACAGCTGCCTCTACAAGATGGATCAGGATTAAAATATGGCTTTTCTAGGGCACATAATCCTTTCAAACTGGCATACTTATGAAGAAGGGTTACATTACTTCACTTGAATTGCTTATTCATTTTTCCATAAACTTCACTTTTTGTTTCAGTTTGATCATAAAGTTTTCCAATACATACCATTTCTTTCACTTCTTATTAAATCCCTTTAAGGGTCTAAAGTAATGTTAAAAGTCCCTCATTGACAGGTTGATTGACATAAATGGCCCAGAGTGGGTGGCTATAGTCATATCCACAGATTCAGAATATCCTGCACATTATCAGGTAATCATACGAAAAGGAGATACAAAGATTAAACATAGGATGAGTTGAGACAGCAGTTCTATAAAGATATTATATATTAGGAGTCTTAAAATATTCATATCCTTTAACATAGTTACTCTATTTCTAGGAAATCGTCCTACCTATATAATCAAAGAAGTAGAAGAAACATTGTATAGAAAGCCACTTTTCTCAACAGACTATAGCTGGGATAAAATTAAAACAACCTAAAAATGCAACAAGAGAGGATACATCACATACACCATTGGTCTTCTTCCAAATAAAACAGCTATTTAATATTATATTTAAGAAGTATTTTTAAAGGCTTAGTAAGCAATTCTGATGTTGTGTTCAGTGGAAAAAATTGTGTATCAACTATATTAGAAACACATAGAATATTAACAGTGGATATATCTGAGCAGTAAGATTTTGGATATTTTTTATAATCTTGTTTATACTACATATCTTGTATTTCCAAAACTTTGTGCAAAAGGGATATATTACTTTTTAAAAGATATGTTTAAAAAATTAGAATGGTTTTAGAATCATAGAAAAGCTGCTGATAGCACAGAATTTCCCATGCACCATTTCTGGGCCCAGAAGCCAATGGAGGCAAGTCAGGGTGATAAGTCTAGCCGTATCATGGCCCAGATCATGGGGTTAACATCTTTGGCTCTGCAATAACATGGTTGCAAGCTGGTAAAGCTGAGAAGTAGAGTGGGAGTGAAGGAGCCCCATCTTCTTTACCTCTACAAGACAGTAGACTGTTTAAAAAAAGAGACTGTTACACTCTCTTCTGGGTTGATGGAAGCACAATACCTGACAGAAACCTGTAACAACTCTCTTCTGAAAAGGAGAGAGAAAAATCAAGTCTTTCTCATTCTGTATACCATTAATTTCTCAACTGGATTATCATCCATGTGCTTTTGAGGCAGAGAAGCTGAGGCTCTCAGGGGCCATCTCACCCCTATCCTGCCTGGGCTGCCCCTTATGCCTTTGACCTGCTGTCTTCATCAGCAGATGGCCTTCATACGAAGTTCTGAAGGACCCCTAAATCCCTAGACACAGGTTCCTATCCTTGTCCTTCTTACACCATTGTCTCTTTGAAAAACCACAACCCCTGACAAATAAGAAGCCACACCATGAATGTTTGCGTATATTTTTGCAGGACACAGTTCACAATACCACCTAAGGAATAATGATAAATGTCAAGAAATGAGCAGATTTAGAACCTTCCCAGCTATCAGTACAGCCTGATAAGATTATTTATGAGCTTATTTATAAGTATTGTTTTAAATATTTGTCTTACTTTTAATAGCTCATTAGCAAATTGTCGAATATTTTATAAAATCATCTCTCTTTACCTCATGTACTTGTTTAGTTACTTTTTTCCCCGATAATAATAAAACAGATGTTAAAGAATTCCTGAGCTATTTCCTTTCTCTTTGTGAATGTCAAAGGACTTTGGTTATGAATACTAATAAAATGATTTATTATTGTTTTCCTAGATTCTGGTTATTCTGTCTGTCAATCAATTCATTAAAAATTCAATTCAAAAAGAAAGTTATTGGAGATAGAATGTTAATATGGCAGTGCAGAGAAAATAATCAGCTGGAGAAAGGTTTGAGGACTATCTAGAGGGTGTGAGATATTCTAAAGATGTTCCCACTGGCCATTCTTGCCCCATGACTATTCTGAGCACAAATTCAGGATTTCAGCTTCCTTCACTAATACCTAATGAAAAAAAAAAAACTCCATGTATAATTTATGAGAGCATTTAGGCAGATAAATAATAAAATCTCCTGCCACTTCAAAGGAAAATGAAAATGTAAGTAAATATGAAATCAATTCATCAGATATTTAAAAATTATAGCTGTTAGAGTCAGAAGGAATCTCAAAATATCATTTCACCCCATCTGCTGGCTTTGTGAAGATAAAATACTGGTAATTCGTGTGAGAAATGGGGTGGCCCTACAAGTTCGGAGACAGCCCTATTGACAACAGCTTGATAGCACCAAGAAACATCAAGATAGGTTTCAGTTTCCAGCATTTTTGTACAGGCTTCTTCCCACTGTGCCAAGCTACTCCTGTGCTAAAAAAATCATTCTGTTAGAAGTATAGTGATCATTCCTATAAACAGTCTACATTTTTTGAGCACACACAACTTGCCAGGCAGTATACTCGATGGTAGGAATACAAAAAGGAAACACTATATATTTTCAGCACTTCAAGAGCTCACAATCCAACTCACAATCCACAAATCAATGTAAACAATACGCTACAAGGTAAATGCATAGAGATTGGAACAAAGTGCTATGGGAATATAGAAGAGAGAGCAATAAATTCTGCCTGGAATGAGGGAGGAAGATTTAACAGAGGAGCTGAGAGCCAGAGGATGAGTAAGAGGTATTTCAGGCTGGAAAGAACCTTGAGAGCAAGGGCAAAGGAAGTGTATGGTATGTCTGAGAAGCAGCGAATGTAAAACATGAAAGATAATCCACTTTAGGAACAAAACAGTGTTTGCATATACATAACCTAATATGATTAACCATCCTCATAGCTGTGCATATTTAGGTTATTTCCTTGCCTCAACTAGTGTCGTTCCCTCTGTCAGGAAAGCCCTCTTCCCTCTTCCTCTATTTCAATTCCCCATTGTCCTTACTAATGAGTCTCTAACACTGCCCTCTGACCTCCCAGGGAAGCTCATTATTCCTTCTTTTGTACTACCACAATAGTTTTTACATAGCACTTTCTAAAGAGTATTTTAATTATTTATTTACAGGTAAATCAGTCTCCTGAATAAGCCTGTGATGGTCTCAAAGACAGTATGTCTTTAGATATTTATATATTTGATAAATATATGAATGAAGGAATGAATGAATGAACTTCTATGTGGAAAGTTAGATACTAAGGTGTTAGATAAGTGCACAGTACGAATCCTCAAGGGAAACAGACACATAGATAACTCATAAGTGGAAGAATAATTTTCAGAATTGAAATAATTTTCAGAATAGACAACCATCTTCATTCAAATTAAGTTCCTGCTGCAATCCAAAGACTTTCACATACAACTGCTTTGGCATTGATTTAAAACTCCACCCAGACAAATTCATCAACTCAATCCTTTTCTTGTTACATTTTTAGAGCCCATAGAGGTTGGCCTGAAAAGGTAGATCTTTAGGTATAATTTAGTTATATAAAATAGGAGCGTGAGAGGCAGAAAATGACTATCTGATCTTTCTTTCATAGCCAGGTATATAATCCATTATAAAGGTGTTAAAATCCTTGGTAAGTGTGAAAATGAGAGGAAATGAGTCTACTGACAAAGAATACAATGAGGCAGTAAACTAAAATTAATGCCCCACAAATCTTCAGCTTCTCTGTCTCATTGTACCAATTTGTTACTCTCACGAATTTTCAAAGTGAGGCATAGACATCACTCCCCAAAATAAAGATTTTATTAAGCTCCATATGCATAAAAGTATTTGAAGACATTTCTTCTCCTTTGACCTCATGAGCTATTCAAGCTACTCAAAACCTCAGTGTTAGAGAAATATCTCATTAGCAGTATCTGATGTCAGCAGATGTATTATTAAAATGCCTGTCTCTCAAGCTTCAATCCCCGAAAGTACCTAAGTCATCCGATTCTTTATGCCACTGTCTTCTATTTGAAATATAAGAGCAGAAATTTTGGTGCTCAGAGTTGCTATTAATAATGATTCTTACAACTTGGTCATTTCTGGGATGCTTTTGAGTTAATGGTAAAGAAGCAACTATATACTAGGCAAAGTGCTACACGTCAGTGATAAACGATGATGATATATGACAGATGATAATAAATAGATGATAGATAGAGAGATAGATAGATAAGTGATAGATAAATATGGACGGATGGATAGATGGATGAGTGGATGGACAGATGGAGAGATAGGTGATAGATGATAGATAGATAATAGGTAGATAGATGACAGATAGGTAGGTAGGCAGAATTAAGCCTATGATCAGTCTTAAATCTGAGGGAAGTAGGTTATTGAGGTTAACTTCTCATTTGAAGTTCCTCCAAACACTGAGCCCAAACCTCTCTTTCATCAACTTTTTTCCCATTGCTTCTAATTCTATACTTTTTACTACCTGACTTCTCTAGAGGCTTTCAGGGAAAGACTCCACAACACCTTAGGTCTGTGCCTGAGCCCAGGCTGCCCAAGCAAATCTTGACCAAGCCTGATCAAGATCACTAGGCTTAGCTTCATCAATAGATAGTCTGACTGCCATTACCTTGGGCTTCAGTGAGCCAAAAGCCCAGGGCAGCAGTGTGCCTGCTGAGTCGTATAGGCTTCCTCTCAACCTCACCCTATTGCTCTACTCCATTCACCTGGGCTGTCTGGATTTCTTGTTCTTAACTAGCACTCTCACCAGACCCCTAACCTGCTTTATTGAAGGCAAAGTCCCTGACACTTTGCCCAGTCATTGCCTTCTCCACTTCAGGGACAAATGCCATCCCCTCTACTTGTAGTCAGTTGCTGGGCTACATTTTTTTTTTCACTTATGACAAGCTGAAGCTGCTAGATGGACTCCTTACTCAGATCATTCAGTAGGATTGGTTGTGCCCCTTATGGAGTATTTTGGAGATTTTGAAAGGCTATTTGGTCACCACAACAATGGGAACTGCTTTCTCCCACAACACCACCCTGCATTTACCAGCATTTAGGAGATAGGGACCAAGAAAAATAGACATCCTACAGTACCCTGAACCAAGGATCCTTGACCAACCCAAGGATCAGTAGTCCTGTGTCCTTCTGGGCATTCACGTACATGAAAAATCTTTTTGTTAGTATCTGAGCTTGGATGCTGGCTTCATTTTGCATATGGTCTCAAGGTTTTTTTTTGTTTGGTTTTTTCCAAAAAGTTCAAATATTCAATAAATTTCCCAGAACAGCTTCTAGAATGTAAATCAAGGAGAGATTCTACCTGTACCATCTAATTAGGAACTTCCCCAAGAATTGTTCACTATTTGGAATATCACATCACCAAAAATACAACACATTCTTGGTATTTGCGTCACACAAGTACAAAGCTCCTGTATGAGTCTCCATTTGTGTTTCTTTATGTAGGTACAAACATTTGACCACTTTATTGTGTCTTTTAGTGTAGCCAAACTTAAGCATGTTTGCAATGAAATACTTATTGTTATTTTAAATTAATTATACTAACTTTATATTAAAATTACAGTATTATATTGATTTCTGTGTGAAATAATACATGTATGACACTTCTATTTTCTATGAATTATATTATTTTTGATAGTAAAGTGGATATTATCAAGCATCTGTAGTAAAGCAGAGATACTGAATTTGAAAAGTTTAAGACATCAATATTAGCCTTCATCCAGGATAAAGTGAATGTTCACAATAAACTTTGTGAATCCTTGACCCACTCTTTCAGGGTTTGGCCCTTACAACTACATCAGTTGCTGCAATCCCGATCCCCAAAAGGCATCCTCCATGCCAAGGAGGACCCTGGATACCTTACAACAGAATCTGTGCAGGTTAGAGATGCCACGCTAAAATTCAGAGAACCTGAAAATTATTTATGTAACTCATTTGAATTAAAAGCTAGATTCTTATGAACAGTGAGAGTCTAGAAAAAAGACTGAAAATTCTTTTTACAAAATTATATTTTAATAGCATTTTCATATACGTTTATTTCATTTTATATTCACAATAACCCTGGGAGATGGTAGGAAAGGTCATTTTTTTTTTTTTTTTTGGCACGTGCAGGTTCCTGGAATCGAACGTGGGCCTCCTGCCTGGCAGGCAAGAATTCTACCACTGAGCTATCTTTGCACTGCAAAGGTCATGTATTTTGATCTCTATTTAACAAAGTAAAATAATGAGACTCTGAAAAGTTGACTAGCTCAAAGTCTCAGAGTTAGTAAGAGAGGGATAAGATTCAAGTCTACACCTTCAGATGTCAAAAGCTGTGCTCTTTTCACTATATGACACTGTCCCTCAGGTGAGACATGTTATAAGGAAAAAAAGATACAGAAAGAATAATATAGAAGAGATCAATATGAAATGCTAAATCATGTAAATATTCTACAACAGCTTAAAACAGTGGACAGTAAATTCTGACAGCCCAAAGAAGAAATTTTGGCACCACAATCTAGAAGATTGGTTAAGATGACTCTTTTGACATATGAATATATTCTACCATTGCAACCCACCACAGCCCACATCTCCGAACCCATTAATATTCTGTGCTAACAGAACTCTGAAACTATTGTGTGCTCCAGAAAACCCATGTTCTTCAAGCCTCATTCAATATTGTCTGGTGGGTTTCCATGGAGATGTGTCTCCACCCATTCAAGGTGGGGCTGCTTACTGGAGTCTCTTAAGAAGGAATCATTTTGGAAAAAGCTTTAGAACCCACACACAACCAGAGACCTTTGGGGATACAGAATGAAACCACCACTAGGGAATCCTGATGAAACAAGAAGGCAGGAGAGAAAGCTAGCAGACATCGCCATGTGCCTTCCCAGCAGAGGGAGGTGTCCAGAAGCCAAAGATCCCAGCAGATGCCAGCCACATGCTTTCCCAGCTGACAGAGGTATTCCATGTGGCATCAGCCTTTCTTGAGTAAAGGTAACTTTTGCTGGTACCTTAATTTGGACATTTTCATGGCCTTGGAACTGTAAACTTGCAACTTAATAAATTCCCCTATTAAAAGCCATTCCGAGAGGGTACAAGGGTAGCTCAGTCGTAAACTTCTCGCCTGCCATGCGGGCGACCTGGGTTCGAGTCCCGATCCATGTACTTCACCCCAAAAAACAAACAAACAAAACAAATAAAGGAAAAACAAACAAACAACAAAAATTCAGCAAATGGTGCTGCAATGATGGGATACTCACATAGAAAAACAGTGAAATGTGACCCCGGCCATACAGCATACAAAAAAAAAAAAGCCATTCTGTTTCTGGTATGTTGCATTCTGACAGCATTAACAAACTAAACATACTCATTTGCTAAATCGTATGTTCTCTGATACAACTCCTTCTTCTATGATTCTTTTCCCACTTTTTAGGGATATTTGGGCAATGGCCATTCTAACTTCTTCATGTTGAAAAAGGGTGTCGACTTTATGGGGCAGGGAGATGCAGCTGGTTGATGCTCTTGGAGAGACTGGTAATTCTGGGTTTTAGGGCTTATCTAACCTAGGAACCATCTGGAGGTTATAGGTTTCTGAAAAATAAACTTATGAGTGAATCTTTTATGGAGTGTCATATAGAGCCCTGGGTATTCTTTAGGGTTTACAGGAATACTGTTGGTTGGGGCTTGGTATACCATGGCAATTAGCAATATATCACTGAGGCTTGCATAAGAGTAACCTCCAGAATAACCTCTCAACTCTATTTGAAATCTCTTAGCCACTGATATCTTATTTTGTTACGTTTCCTCTGGACCCATTTTGCACAATGCACATGTTCATGCAAAAAATGGCTATCCCAAAAGACACCTGAAAATAACTGTAGTGCCCTCTACTGTTGAAAAAGGAGCTGGCATGCAAATGACAAATGTTTGCTATTTAACCTGTCTAAGCAGAGAATATAAATGAACAGCAGGGAAGTCCTATAGAAATCATTCCATTTTTATCTAAGGGATAGCATTTTATCAATAGCAATTTTTTCATTGAAATGCATATTTTGACTATATTAACAGGAACAAACAATTCCTTTGGCTTAATAAAGAAAATAGCATTATATTATTTCTGACTAGTATCGTATTGTTATTACTACTATTTGGATTCTGTGTTCAAGTACAGGTGAAAGGACATGAAATACATTCAGCATTTACAGTTAATTTTCAAAGTCTTTTAATGTCAGGGTTAAAAGGAGCCTTAAAAGTCACAGACGCAAATGGGTGTCTTACACATATAACCCTTGTCCTTAGGAAGCAGCTGGCTGGAGAAATGTGTCAATCAAGCTTCTGAGACTCTATCTAGGCTCAGTTGGAAAGAGTTCTATAATTGATTACTATTGTCACCCTGGGAGAGGAAAAGGAGATGATACTACACATGCAATATCCTTGTCATCCTTGGGCTAGAACAGATGGTCGTTCCTGGGCTAATCTGTTCCATTCATTTTCAGATGAGGAAATTGAGGCCCAGTAAGGTGAAATTAGTTATCAAAGGTCTTTCTTGTTGCTGTTTGAGAATAGAGCTTAGTCAAGAATTCAGATATCCTATACTTTGGAATGCTCTTCATGCCATTAGATCGAAGTTCTTAACTAGACCTTCAAAAATAGTACTCAAAAAATGCCAACCCTAACTTTGGAAAGTAAAAAGCAATGTTCATCCTTGATGCAGCTTTAAAATAACTCTTTATGAGCACTGATGTGCTGGTCTTCCCCTTTTCATAGACCAAAGGACTTTGTGAAAGCTAAGGGCACAAGTAAAGCCTTTTCTTCTTACAATTGATCTTTTTGATGATTTGCTCATAAGAAAATATAATTTCCCATGACGGAGTCATTTCCATGGTTACCTATTGATTTCCTATATGAAGCATACTGTCTACATGATCATCAGGTTTTTATTGTAGAGGGTAAATCACCTTCTGAATTTTTGCCTTATCTGCAACCTGAGGCATGTAAAAGGAGCTCTGCAAAATTAACGGAGTAAGATAAATAAATGATTCATGTGAGTTAGTTTTGCATGAATAAGTGATTAATCCTCTCTTTCAACCTTGTTAGGAGAGAATGCAGAATTAATGTCATTTTATGCAAATAGAAGCCTACTTTTTCGAATTCTGACCTAATTATAGGTATTTGTGAGGCAAAATGTACGTGACATTTCTTGCAGGTTTTCAAAATCTGATAATAACCCTCCTGGAAATCAGGACCCAAACCTCTCTTTATAAATCTTAACTGTATATGCACCTAAATGAGATTGTTATTTACCCTAAAGTTCCTTTAGGAGCATCTTCTATTTAGTATTTTAAAGGTATATGACATTAGTTGTCCCAAACAGCCTTTACCATTGCTCATAAAATAGCTCAGTCCTTTGTTCAAACCAAAGCCCATGTAGTAGCTTTAGTGGACTGAAGTGATTCCAATATTGGAAGCAACACGCCTTGGGCAGCAGTGTCTCAGCATAATGAGAAATAAATGGACCATTCAATAAAGCATTAGAACACTCAGGAACCCAAGACAGCTTCAACAAAATGAAATTCCCTTAACTTAAGGACAGGAAATAACTATTTCACTCTATAAAGTTATGCTTCAGCTCTGTGTTAGAAGCTGTAGTTCTCTGTCCCCAAGTTATTTCATCCATACTGGACACTCTAACATAAACTGGACCAATCGAGTGGTTCTATACAAGGCACGAAATAAGAATACTGGGAGGAGAGATCACCTTGGACTGGAAGATGGTCAAAAAGGCTTCATGGGGAAGCGTATTTGATGAAGCAGAAGTCAGAGCAGCTAACATTTATTGAGCATTTATTATGAACCAGATACTCAGCCAAACTCTTTACACACACTGTCTTACTTCATCTTGACAACTATCCATTGAGGTGGTATCTTAGCTTGTCAGGGCTGCGAAGGCACATACCACATATTGGGTTGGTTTAAACAACAGAAATTTATTGTCTTACAGTTTAGAGTCGGAGGCCTAATATCAAGGTCTTAACAGGGGTTGCTTTCTCCAGGAGTCTGTAGCATTCTGGCATTCTTCTTCGTCGCATGACTCTCTCTCTCTTATCTTGTGTTTGCTCCTCTGATTTCCACTAACTTCTGACTTCTTCTAACTCCTAGCTTCTATTTCCCATTCAGTCAACTGTGATTCTCTCTAGATGTCCTCTCCTTATAAGGACTTAGGAATATGGAATAAGGCTGCACCCTGATTCAATTTGGCTTCATTGTATCTTCATCTTTGAAGGTCTTATTCACAAATGAATCCACACCTTAATTAATAATAACATTTTCAAAGGTCTTATTTATAACTGGGTTCATACCCACAGGAACATGGATTAAGACCTGAACACATCTTTTGTAGGGGACGTGATTCAACCCCTAGTAAGTGGTTGACCTTTTATCATAACCTTTTATAAATGGGAAAATTAAGGTTAAACAGTTTGCACAGTGTTTCACAGCTAGTGGCAACGAGCTCAATGCAGACATTCTCTTGTGTCTCCAATTGTAATTATACCATTCCAGGCAAAAGGAAACAGAAAAGTACGGCAGGGTTGAAAATCACATAGCAAGAGGTTGGCAGAGAGTAAATCACTCAACTGAGAGATGAGTGGCATAGGCAGAGGGAGGAAGCTGCTGAGACAAGGTCTGAGGATGGATGAGAGCTCTGGGTACCATTCTTGGGAGACAGAAAGTGTGAGAACTGAACCCCAACTGAGAAGGTATCCATTAATTCATGTGGCACTGACCTGTGAGGCAGGGGTTGTCTCAAATCACAGAACGCTAAATGCTCATTATACAACCTTTAATTAGCAAAGAGAGGATCCAGTCTGGAAAAGTTATCAGCAATAAACCAAGATTTGATCATGCTGTGAAGGAAAAATAAAAGGAAATGAACAGTCCTCTGATCTCTCCCAGGCAACAAATCTGTATTTCAGATGTATGTTTTTGTACCTTCAGAGTTCCTACTGGTGTTAAAATGAGAAAAAGGAAGAAGAGATGGGACTAAAAGCAGAATTAGCCTGGAGAAAGGAATAAAAGCTGAAGGAAGGGGTAGAGGACTTGGGGAAGGAGAGCAGAGAGTTTTGAAATATAAGGTTATCTCTCCTGATGAACATAGTATGATCCTACTTACATGATTTTGCAACGTTAAATGGTTTTCCCAAATATTGGTGCAGATGGTGCCTAGGCATAGTCATGGGGATCTTTCTTTCAGCAATAGGCCACCTTACAGGGTCAGGTCAGATAAAAGAGCCTAGGGGATGTGCTTTATCACTTAGATATTTTTAAAAAAGGGATAGTCGGAGACTAGCTACTCCATCATCCTTATTTGGTTCATGCTGAAAATGAAACCCAAGGAGGTAGTTGGGGGATTGAATCACGTCCTCCACAAAAGGTATGCTCATGTACCAACCCCTGGTCCTGTGGGTGTGAACTTATTTGTAAATAGGACGTTTGAAAATGTTATTAGTTAAGATGTGCCAAACTAAATGAGGGTGGGCTTTAATCCAATGTGGCTGAAGTCTTTATAAGCAAAGGAAATTGGACATGAGAGAGAAAGCCACAGGGAGAAGAAAGAAACTAGAAGTCAATGGAACCCAGAAGAGAAAGAAGATGATATTGCCTTGTGATGGAAAAGCCCAGGAACCCCAAGGTTCACCAACAAGCCAGCCGCAGAACATCACAGTCTTTGAGGACAAAGCATCATCTTGCTAGTGCCTGTGTCTGTAAGCCAATGCATTCCTGTTGTTTAAGCCAACCCATTGTATGGTTTTTGTTTTAGCAGAGCTAAGACAGTCATCTACAGGGCATTGGACTTGGAATCAGGAAGGTGTGTCCTCCTCCTGAGGAGGATAAAAGCATTCCCCGAATGATACACTAAGTGGTAGACTTCCTGGATCACACTTCCTACCTCTTAGGAGGGCATGCCTTCTTCCATTCCTAGGGACAGCAGTGCATATTGATCCAGAGCATGAGTTTTGGAAGGAGCTAGACCTTTACTCAAAGTCTCATTCAGCCATTTATTAGATGCATGACCCTAGAGAAGTTCTTATCCTCTCTGCCAGAAAGATAAATAAAACAAGTTATTCTCTCTCAAAGAACTTTGATAAATCTGATACAAGTAGGTAGGCAAAATGCAAGAGAAGGAGTTATTGTCATTACTCAAATTTTTGTCTAGTCCCAGATTCATGGTCATAACTACAAGTAAGAAGGGAGAATGTACCACTTCAGTAAGGGCTCCTATTCCTTCTCCAAAGCTTCCAGACTGACTCTTGAAGTTGGTTTGATTGTTTAGGGGGAGGGCAGGGAATTGGAACAGCACCTTTAAAACTAGATAATATTTGAGCTGTCCACTCTGGTTAGGGCTTTATATTCATTATCTCACTCAATCCCCCAAAAGCTTACGGATTATTTCAGTTTTGCAGATGAGAAAATAAGCCTCACAGTGATTAGTAACTTGCCCAAGTCCCACTGGAATTAGAACTTTATTCCAAGCTACTGGCAAGCCAGGAAGCTGCATTGTGAACAGCCACACTGCTGTGGCTTTCTGAGGGTTTCTGCTGTGACCAGATTCACTACTTTCTAGTCCAAATAAGGAGGTCCTGCTAGTGAATACATACATCTTAATTCCAAGGTATCATTTCCATTCCTGATGGAGCAGAATTTTGAAATGCCAATTCAATAAATTTTATTACATTTCAGTAATTTGCACAGCACTTGGGTGATGTGGTGATTAGAAGGGAATAAGAGACAACCTTCTGTTCTCAAGGAACCCATTGTTTTATGTGAAGATGACAAGCAAATACATAATAACAAATTAAGACATCCTATGCTGAAATGTACTTGAATAGGACAAATATACAAAGGAGAGAGAAAAGAGAGGAATAGAAAGGGAGATACCAAGAGGACACTGGGAAAAAAGGAAGTAAGGAAGGATGGAGGGAAGAAAGGAAGGAAGGTGGGTATTAGTGACCTTAGTGAGAGCCATGCACTGCTGTAGGCAATGTAATGCCATATCTTAATTCTCCAAACACTCAGTTGAAGGTGTCTTTATTCCTATAAGTACTCCTGCTCCAAACCTCCAGTGGTTTTTCACTGCACTTGGAAAAAATTCCCCAGGCCCTGCATGATCAGTTTCCTGCCTTCTTCCCAGGCCACATGTTCTACCACACTGGCCCCATTTCTGTGCTTTGGACAAACTTTGACACTGGTTGTTCCCTTGGCCCAGGATTCTCTTTTCACCTCCCAAATATTCACACAGTCTACTTTTCTGCTTCTTGTCTTCTCTTCATTGTGCTCTGTAATCAAATGTCACTTCCACAGAGAGGCGCTCCCTGATTCTGTTAGTTTCCCTGGCATACCTCCCACCTTCACTCTATACCTTCTAACTGTGCTTTATTTTTCAAGGCACTTATCAAAACTCAATCTTACTTTGTATTTATTTATTTTTTGACAGTATCACCATTCAGAGGGCAGTGATTTTTTTTATTCTGACATATTCCCAGAGTCTAAATAGTGTCTAGTACATAGTAAGCACTCAGTAAAAAAAATAATGAGTGAGTTAATGAACTGTCTTTGTAAGATAAGGAAACTGGGTCTCAGAGACGTAAAGTATCTTCGTCAGGTCATATGGATGGACCTACTGACTTCATGAGGTTGTTATGAGACTCATTACCTGCCTTAAGGCCTTGGGCTTTGAGCTTCTGTCTGGCTGAAACTCTTCTCCAGGGGAAGCGCTTTTTCAAGGGACCAGGATGTTCACAGAGCTAATTCCTTCTCGTCTTTCCAGAAAGACTTTCTCGAATGAATCTTCCTATCCAAAAGTTGTTTCCTCCCCACCTCAAGGAACGTTCTATCATATTACCCCTCTTTTACATTCTTCATGGCATGTATTAATCTCTGAAGTTATCATGCTATTTATCTACTTTTTACTATCTTTCCTATGATAGCATAAGCACCATGAGAGCTGGGACCACTTCTGTCTTGTTCGCTCACCACCTGGAGCAGCATAAACACCAAAGAGGCACCAAAAAAGACCAAACCAACACATATTTGAGGTTTTGCATGTAGAGCCCTTAGCACTATGCCTGACCCATAATAGTGCTTATTGGATGGTTATTATTTATTTTTTAGTAGTCTAGATGATGAGAAGAATAGCGTTAGTAAGATTTTGTTTGTTTGTTTGTTTTTTGTTTTTGCATAGGCAGGCACCGGGAAGTGAACCCAGGTCTCTAGCATGGCAGACGAGAATTCTGCCTGCTAAGCCACTGTGGCCTGCCCCATTAGTAAGAGTTTAGTAGCAAAGACCTATTAAAAGAGATCCAAAGCAGAAGAAACAGTGTGAACAAAGGTGGTTTATCTTAGACGATATTCCCAAGGTCGTAGTGTTTGCAAGTGTGTGGCCTCGGCAAAAATAGTCAAAATTGGCTTCAGTGCAATCACATGGCTGCCCAGGGATTCTTTCATTCCTTATGTATCAAAAACACTGTGCTTTAACCAAGAGTAGGGCTTCTGATGCCTTTCTGCACAATTCCACATATTTGTAAGACATATAAACATTTCAATTTCAGGAATGCAATCTAATGTGCAATTTAATTTGGTTTCAATTTTGTAACTCGCTACTCTGCACTGACAAATTTAGGTATTTTCACTTTAAGTAAATGGTTTAGTGGAATTCTGAGTGGTTTTCCAGGACTAGCATGAAGTAAAACAGCAGCCAGCAAGGGCAATAAAATAAGATGTACAGTTTGAAAAGTAAATAATGTTTAATTGATCATTTAAAACATGAATTTATTCATCCAGAAGAAAGAATTCAAACAGGTGATGGAACTAAAATTTTAATATGAAGAAAAATGAATGCAAGAGGGGAGGTTAACTGCTGGGCACTGGAGTAAATCTCACCTTAATTGGGGATTATAATGCTGCTATTGTCAAAAGAACCACCCCTTCCTACATACTGTACCCAATTCCCATGGGCTCCACAGTTGCTTCTCACAAAGCCAGGCATCGCAAAAAGTAGTGAGTTCAGAATGCAAATACCTAGATTCAAATCTTGACTCTGTGGTATGTAAGGATTGGAGGAATGGGACAAGAAGGTGAGTGTGTTGAATCTTTCTCGGAGACCAATTCCCCAGTAGCCTGCCTGTCTTTGAACTCTACACTTCCACCGTTTCCCTGGAGAAGGAAGTATTAATATAGCATGACTATTCCCTTGCATGCCTGTCACCAAGAATGGAGTCGGTTTTCTGCAAAGTTCCTTGGAAACCAGTAATGGCCTACTG
Organism: Tamandua tetradactyla; assembly: GCF_023851605.1. Lineage (NCBI taxonomy): Eukaryota > Metazoa > Chordata > Mammalia > Pilosa > Myrmecophagidae > Tamandua > Tamandua tetradactyla. Next base: position 4,145,362 of record NC_135341.1, on the reverse strand, counting down.
TTTAAATAAATTAATCTTGGTTAATGGCAAGCCTTGAACCCCAATTCCCCATTTATGCCAGCTTCCCCTGTGGGAATGTTGAAGTGGCAAACCCTACCAGTGGCTTGTTATGTCATATTCAAATCCCACATGGTTTGGACTCCAGCCTGCTAGTCACTCTAGTAGAGGGGTTGTTGTTATCCCCAACCATAAATGCTGACCTAGCAGCATAGAGCTGGAGCCAACTCATGTTGCTTTTATAACATGGCCTCTGATGACAGCAAGGAAGAGTTAATACTGCCAATAATTTAGCTTAAAAGGTCAGAAGGCCAAGGGTTGTAATCCCTCTCTCAAAATCTGACATCAAGCTTTGTCAGACTTCTGTATACTTCTGTATACATGTGTACACTACTTCATGCCTCCAACAGTTTTACCTTTGGGCTGATGGGTATGCTGCCTGACAATTTGCCTTGTTTTCCATGATGACTCAATTGAAAATACTTAGGAAAGGAGGGCTAAAACTTCTTGATAAGCATTTGGATGTGGCCTGAAATAGGAAGGGGAGGGTAGATATAAGTTTATGGTTATTTATTTATATACATTGAACTATGATGGTAAAGGTCTCACTCAGGTCTTCACAAAAGCCAGCATGGAATATCTTCAAAGCTACAAGCCTCTTGTGAGATCTGCTGTGGAGCTTAGAAAGGGTCAGATGCCTGGGGGACTGCATAAGGCTGCATGAGAATTTCTTACATTGTAGTGGCAACATTTTGGTTGTAATGAGAACAACTATGGTGAGCTCTCTCTGAGTCTCATAAGATCATAGCAAAAAGGTGTTAGTTCTCCAGTTTCCTCAGCCCTTCAGAGATGGTTCTGCATCTAGATGTTCAATCCTGCCCAGTTTTTTAAATGATCTGGATCACCCCCAACTGCCACCCTTGACACACAGGAAGTGCATGCATGTTTATGAGTGTGTGTGTGTGTGTGTGTTTCTCCATACAGGTTCCAGAGGGAGCATTGCTCATGCACACACACATACACACACACATTCGTAAACATGTATGCACTTCCTGCAGTGGATTGTTTGAAAATTAGTCTTATGGTAATAGGCCCATTATCAGAAGAATCTGGAGTAAAGCCTTCCCTAGTCCATAAACACGAATACTGCCTATTTCCTGACTGACACTCTATTAGACTCTCATGTCTGTACCCCTGTCCTAATTCCAGTCCAACCCATGTTATTATCCAAGGCAGTTTGAAATGCAGGCCCGCATGTTTCTCTCCTATCCAGATATAACTAGGACTAGTAGAGCTTTGATTCAAACTGAGCTCTCCCTGGTTCTGAATCCCATGATTCTTCCCATGAAGAAGGTCTAGATATTCTCATTATCTATTAGGAGGGGTGCAGAAGTTTCCAACTGAAAATGTATGTCCCTGAAAATCAGACCATTTTTAGCCATCAGATTGTGCAGTATATAGCTCCGGGGGGCAACATTCCCACCATCACTTCGTGGTAATTTCCAGAAGCTGTGCAGCCCCCACTCTGCACAGCCTCACACTGTGTCCCTGACAAAGTCTATAGTGGTTAGTGTAACAGGTTACAGAAGATCTCAATGATGGTCAGGAAATACCTGTTACATATGGTTAAAATTCAGCTGTACATTTAGCCAAATTGTCTCCAAGTTAAAGTTTATAAAAGAATGATGTTACTGGGTTTGTTGCGGTGCTCTATCTAAAGATAGAGAACTTTAAGAGCTATGATTTATGGGTGTCTTAGTTTCCTAGGACTGCATTAACAAAGTACCACAAACCAGGTGGCTTAAAACAGCAGAAATGTATTGTCTCACAGGCTAGAAGTCTGAAATCAACATGTCAGCTGGGCAATGCTCCCTCTGAAACCTGTACAGGAGAAACCTTCCTTGCTTCTTGTAGTGTCTGGCATTTGCTGGCAATCCCAGGAGTGTCCATGCTTGCAAATACATCACTCCAATCTCTGCCTCTGTCTCCACATGGCCTTCTCTTGGGTGTCTGTCTATTTCTGTGTCCAAATTTCTTATTCTTATAAGGACACCAGTCATATTGGATTAGAGCCCACCTTAATCCAGCTTGGCCTGGTTTCACTAATCTTGTCTTCAAAGACCCTATTTCTGAATAAGACCACATTCATGGTTCCAGGGGTTAGTACTTGCATATGATTTTTTGAGGGACACAATTCAACTCATAACAACAAGACTATTTAAAAAAAATTTTTTTTGAAACATAGCAACATATAAACACGAACATTCTTACCATATGATCATTCCATTCCTGGTATATAATCAATAACCCACAATATCATCACATAGTTGTATATTCATCATCATAATCATTTCTTAGAACATATACATCAATTCAGAATAAGAAACAGAGAGAAAAAAGTTCATACATACCAAACCTCTTACCTCTCTCTCTCATTGACTGCTAGTATTTCCATCTACCCAATATATTTTAGGCTCTGTTTCCCTTATTTTTTTTCTATTCCCCCAACCACTCCCTTTCATTGATCGTTAGCATTTCAATCTTCTAAATTTATTTTAACATTTGTTCCCTCTAAATATTATTCATTTATTTTTAATCCATATGTTTTACTCATCTGTCCATACCGTAGATAAAAGGAGCATCAGACACAAGGTTTTCACAATCACACAGTCACATTGCGAAAGTTATATCATTATACAATCATATTCAAGAAACATGGCTACTGGAACACAGCTCTACATTTTCAGGCACTTCCCTCCAGCCTCTCCAATATACCTTAACTTAAAAGGTGATATCTATATGATGTGTAAGAATAACCTCCAGGATTACCTCTAGACTCTGAAATCACTCAGCCATTGACACTTTATTTTGTCTCATTTCTCTCTTCTCCCTTTTGGTCAAGAAAGTTTTCTCAATCTCTTGATGCTGAGTCCCAGCTCATTCTAGGATTCCTGTCCCACATTGCCAGGAAGGTTTACACCCCTGGGAGTCATGTCCCATGAAGAGAGGGAGAGGGCAGTGAGTTTGGTTGTCATGTTGGCTGGGAGAGATAGACCACATCTGAACAACAAAAGAGGTTCTCTGGGGGTGACTCTTAGGCTTAATTTTAAGTAGGCTTAGCCTATTCTTTGTGGGGATAAATTTCATATAAACAAACCTGAAGATTGAGGGCTTGGCCTATTGCTTTGGTTGACCCCACTGCTTGTGAGAATATCAGGAATTCTCCACATGAGGAGGTTATATTTTCCCCCTTTCTCACCATTCCACCAAGGGGACTTTGCAAATACTTTTTTATTCACTGTTCAAATCACTTACAAGAATGTTTTTTAACACAAAATTAGAGAACCAGAGAGTTCATTTGTGGTGTTAACCTATCAGGAAACTCATCTGAGCATGAAATGGTTTTTTTAGAATGTTAGGAAGGCTGGGCTTTCCATTCTTATACCATTGATCTGTATGAATCAGTTCTTCAGGCAAGAAATTAGAAACATGCTGAGTAGAAGTGATGACACTGGGTAATGATACTCAGATACTCAGGTATGCTAGTTCTATTTTCTGATAGTGAGGTTCAGATGGTTAAGTAATTAAAGTTGTTCCCACAGTTTCCTTATCCAGCATACCTGGCACAGTGGCTATTCAGCTGAAGACTGGGCTAATCTATCCATCTATGTACGTAATAAATACTAACTGAACATTAGGCAATGTCCTGGGTATTGAAGGAACACAAAGAAGAGTTATAGCACATCAGTATTGTTTTCAAAGCATTGAGATGTTAGTAGGGTAATTAAGATGCTTTAAAAAGTCTATAATATAGAGTAGAAATTAACAGTGTAACACACACAAAAAAATCACAGGAGTTCAAAGCAGTCTGGGAAGGAAGATACTGTGGAAGGGATGACATTTGAGGCAGGCCTTGGAAGATGAGAGACATGAACAGGTAGAGAAAGCATAATTCAAGACAGAGCAAAGAGGTTAAGAATTGACTGGAATATAGAATGTACTTCAGGGAGATAGCAAATATGGTTAGATAATTGGAGGATTTTAAAAAGTAGGCTAGGAGAATAGATTTTATTTTGAAGACTAAGAGGAACTACTCAAAGATGATGACCGGAAAGAGATGTTGCCAAAGGAATTCTGGAGGCAAAAGTTTGTCCTACCAAATGAATTCTGATGCCTCTCCTTCTTCTTAGTTCACATGTGTCTCTAGATTCATCCAATTGAAGAAATAACATTCCTTAGCAATAGCTAAGAAAAAGAAATACAGTGAAAATAGTATGTGTAATATGATTTCATTTTTAAATTTAGATACAGAGAGGGGGGATTGAGAAAGAGAAAAACCTAAAATATCATGAACCAAGTTAACAGTGATAGTTTCTAGAGGAATTGGGATTGTGGCGAACCCTTTATTGTCTATTTTGTGTTCTTCTGAGTAGTTGAAATTTGCTAGATGGAGCCTGTATGGTTTTTGTAATAAGAAAAAAAGGGTATTTCTATAAGAGGAGATAGAAAAAGAGACTCTTATATTTCAGTAAGTTTTCCATCTTTGAATATTACTTATATCAGTAACAAATTTATAATCTTCTAAGGTGTGTTCAAAATAGTGTGCTATAAAGTAAACCAGCTGGTATAGTGGAAAGAGTATTGAACTTAAAGGTCAAAGTTTTTGGTTATGAGTCTCAGCTCTACACCTTACCCAGCTCTCTACCTTTCCTATAAAACAATTGGCTATACTTAATGAATTCTGAATACTCTTTCTGGTACTAACTTTTCATTATTTTAACAGGAAATAAACATACCAGAGTTTGAATTCTCCCTTATTAAAATGGCCTTCAATGAGGCCTACAAAACTGTGACAGTCCAAACACAGGTGGCACTGGTCCCTCTGAACTCTTGGGACATCTGGCTTACATAGTGGAAAAGTTTCTAGTCTAGACCCTCAAGACAAAAGCACATTTTATTTCATTAAGCAAGGAATGTGAACCAAAAGGAATGAGCCCTGTCAGAAGTTCTGCCAATAATTGTACAATTCACCTTTTCTGCCTTTGCATACACACACAACACACATACACACATGCCACTGATTACATAAGAAACTGAAATCAGAGGTAAAAGGACCTGCACAAAATCTCACAGCTAATGAGAAGAAGAATCAGGATTAGAGACATTTAATTATGTGCAGACCAAGTGTAAGACCCTTGAGATCTTACAAGCTGGAGGCTAAACATATCTCGCAATAAGTTCTAAATAATGATTCAAACTTCTTCCATGGTCCTCAATCTGTTGAGTCCAAAAGCTCAGCCCATTTCTCTTAAATTATACACATTAAAAGGAAAAGACTCTTGAAGAAAGATGATTTCCATCTCCCCTTTCCCACCCTCATCTATGAAAGCAAACTGATATACATCTATGACCTATTTTGAGGTGTGGATCTGAAATATTCTAAATCACCTGCAAGAAACAAAACAAATAACTTCTTTTAGATGAAGGAAAAATTTTAAAAAGGCTTGACTTAGAAGTATATAGCCATGGGTGAGGCAGTTGTATTTAACAGAAAAATCACAAAACTAGGAAATGGAAGACCTAGGTTCAAATACTACCTCTGACACCTAGTTGTTGTAGAAAGTTGGTCAATCTACTTAATAGGTCTAGGCCTTGATTTCCATAAATATAACATAGGAAGCATTTCATTCAAGAAATAATTGAGCACCTATCATATACCAGGCATGATGCTAGTAAAGTACAGGGGATATAATGGAGGGCTGAACTAAACGTGGTCAGTCATGGAGAGGAGAGATAAACATTAAATAATAATCGTATAAATAAATGGACAAATAATGTGGTCCTTCAAAAGCATATAAAAAGGTACTTGACCTAGGCTTGAACCAGTGATGTTTCAACTTGGATATGATAGGTGAAAAGAGGGAGGAGAAAAAATGGTAGAAAACACAGTGGGTTTGAAGAACTAAAATAAGGTCAGAGAAAATGGCCATTGAAACATCTTAAGTCTGGAGTGACTCCTATAGGGTAGTTGTGAGATTATATGAAACAGGGCATAAAGCATTGCTTTCACCATTAAAACAAGAGACGTGTTAGCTGTTGCGCCAGTTTGAAAATATTATGTACCCCAGAAAAGCCATGTTTTCTTCCCAATCCAATCTTGTGAGAGCTCTTTTAATCTGATCCAATATTGCTGTTAGAAACTTTTGATTAGATTACCTCCCAATTGTGGGTATGGCCTTTTGATTAGATGGAAATGTGACCTCACCCATTCCAGGTGGGTCTTGATTAGTTTACTGGATTCCTTTAAAAGAAGAAACATTTAGGAGAGCCAAAAATGACAGAAATGACAGAGCTGACAGAAATTTGAGAGAGAGCTCACACAGATGCCATACTTGGAGAACAGAGACACAGATGCCTGGAGATGCTTGGAGTCCAGCAGACATTGCCATGAGATGTTAAGTCAGCCAGAACCTGGAGAGAGCCAACAGAAGTCAAGAGATAAAGGTCAACCCTGAAGAAGCAAAGTAAGGAACCCCCACCGGAACAGAGGCTGAGAGAAATGGAGCCCTGGAGCAAAGAACCAGCAGATGCCAGCCATGTGACTTCCCAGCTGACCGAGCTATTCTAGACCCATCAGCTTCTCTTGAATTAATGTATCTTTCCTTGGGTGCCTTGATTTGAACATTTTCATAGGCTTAGAACTGTTAACCTGTAACATATTAAATTCCCTTTTTAAAAAGCCATTCCAGTTGTGGTATATCACATTCTGGCAGCTTGCAAACTAACACAGATATGAATAAGGGGTAAAAGTATATAAATCATATGAATGAACTATGTCCTCAAGACAAAGGCATCATCAAAATACCAGCTGATAGCTATGGTGCTCTGCTAATAAAGGCAGGAACAGACTATAGTGGCACCACTGGGACGACTTTCATATTGAAAATCTTCTGGTAGAAAGGGTAAAAGATATAGGTTCACTATGCTTAAAAGAAAAGCCTTCCTTCAGGGAAAACAACTGAAAGGATTTAACAGAAAGCTCCATTGCAGAATCACCAGTGGATGCCAACGCAGTTGGGTACTGTACAGGAGAAATGCCAGAAAAACAGCCTCATTGGTTGTGATTAAATGTAGCTGCTTGGAGACAATTCAAAATGCAGACATCTGGCTTCCTGAACCCCTGGGTCAAGTTACAACTATAGAAATAATTAGGTGACTTTGTTGCAAAGAAAATTCTTCTACAAAAATGGATAATTTATTTTGAACTTGCCTGAATCTTAAAGAAAGGTATGAACAGACTGATGGGTCTTTTTTCTTTCTTAAATACACTGCTGGGGAATTTACTAATAGACTCATAAATGAGGGTGATAGAATGTCAGCTCCAATAAGGATATTAATTAAAAGAAAATTGACTGTTGACATTTCTGCAATTTCAGGCTATTAGATGAAACACAAACCCAGAGGAAGAGAGAAGGTCAAGGTATTATTCTACATGCCAGAAATTGGGTTAAAAGTTTCTGAACTTTTATGAAGTTACAGGCCTATGGAGTTTTATGCTTATAGAAAATCTATAATAGAACCATCTAAATCTGAAGTGGGAAGGTATTTGCAGAAATGAAATACTAGGTAGCAATCAGGTACTACAGGACACACTACAGTAAATTTTGTCCTTTGACAAAGTGACAGATTATGCAAATAAAGGGAATAAAGGCACATAATCTACTGTAACGTTGACAATCTTTTTAAGTTCTATCATGAAATACATAGTAATATGCAAGAGAAAAGTCTAGATTTCACAAAACTGAAGTGCTGGAAGATTATATCCAAAGACTGGTTAGTTACATACCATAATAAATTACAGGTATATTAAGGATTTAAGTATATAAAAATCAAACCATTAAGAAAAACTAATTGAATACTTAAAAAAACTTTGGAAAAGTAGTCTAGAAGAAATTTGAGAAAAAACCAAAAGAAAGAAAGGAATGGATTTACTACATCACCTATTAAGAGAAAGGCTAAATGTCAAAAATATAATCAAAACAGAGGCAAAGAAAAGATTGAGGAAAATGCAAGTAATGTGGCAGACACCAGATTACAATTTTTAGTATACAATAATGTCACTAATATACTGTTTTAGTTTCCCAGCAGCCAAAAAAAAAACCCACAAAAACATGAAAAGTTTGGCTTAAACAACAGGAATTTCTTGCCTCATGTTTTTGAGGCTAGGAGTCCAAAATCAAAGCATCAGCAAGGCAATGCCTTTTCCCTGCAGACGGCGGCATTCTGGGGCTGGCTGTCAGTGATCCTCGGTCCTTGGCTTTCTGTCTCTCCTTTCTTGTCTAGGCTCTGAGTTACAGCTTCTTCCTGTGGCTTTTTCTCTCTGTTTGACATCCACTCTGCCTTTTATGGACTCTGTAATCCAGATTACAACTCAACCCGATTCAGTTGGACCACACTTTAACTGAAGTAACATCTTGAAGGAATCTTATTTGCAATGATTTCATGTCTACCAAAATTCAGATTAAGACCAAGAACATGTCCAAATTGGGGTACAAAATTCAATCCACCAAAGGGAAAATGGGTAAGGAATGATAAAGACAATGGAATTATGGCCAAATGCCTGGTTTCTAGTGAGGGTTTGTTTGGGCTATTGCTTTGATTCCTACGTGTTATTTGTTATCTATTGCTTCATAACAAATTACTTTAAAATTTAGTAGCCTGATGCAATAAACATTTATTATTTCACAGTTTCTGTTTATTAGGAATTTAGAGGCCACTTAAGTGGATAGTTTTGTTTCAGGGCCTCGCAAGGCTGCCTCAAGACATTGGCTTGACTGGCACTGGAGGGTCCACTTCCAAGCTGTCCCACTCACATGGGTGCTGGTAAAAGGCCTCGATTTCTTACCAAGAAAACTTCTCCACAGGATTTTTTGAGGGTCCCCATAAGATGACTCATAAGATCTAAGAAAGAGTAAGAGGGAAGCCATAATGTATTTTATGATCTTACCTCAGAAGTCAGGCCCTCTCATTTCCACAATTCCTTCCACTGATTACACAGGGCAGCCCTATCCAGTGTGGGAGGGGATGGTATTAGGGCTTGAATGCCAAAAGATCGCCTACTGGCTAATAATAGGAAATGTAAAATCTTTTCTTCACTCACTAAATATTTATTGAGATCTGCAATGTACCATTCAGTGTGCTGTTTCTTAACTTGACAAGGTCAGATCAAAACAATATACTTCACAGCCATAAAGGACTCTAACAATAGTAGTTGTGCTGATTTGAAAGGAGTATGTACCCTAAAAGCCATGTTTTAATCCTGATAGAATCTTGTGGGAGCAAGATTTCTTTTAATCTCTATTCAATAATGTAGATTGGAGACTTGATTAGGTTATCTCCACGGAGATATGACTCATCCTGTTGTGGGTATTAACCTTTCATCAGAGGGATATATAACTCCACCCTTTCCAGGTGGGTGTTGAATAGTTTACTGGAATCCTTTAAAAGAAGAAATGTTTTGGAGAAAGCTTCAGAATGATGAGAGAGCCGAGAAGCATGAGAGCCCATGCAGCTTTGGAGATGAAGAAGGAGAACACCTGTTGGGGAGCTTTATGAAAGAAGAAGCCTGGAAAGAAAGCTAGCAGATGTCACCATGTTCGCCATGTGCCTTTCCAGTTGAGAGAGAAGCCTTGAACTTCATGGGCCATTCTTGAATGAAGGTAACCTCTTGTTTGGACATTTTTTAAAAACTTGCTTTAATTGGGACATTTTCATGGCCTTACAACTGTAAACTTGCAACTTATTAAATTCCTCTTTTTAAAAGCCATTCCATTTCTGGTATATCACATTCCAGCAGCTAGCAAACTAGAATAGTAGTATATTTAAAACTTAGCAAGAGTAGAAATGCAGCTTCAAACTACAGTCTCAGTTCTTCACCCCAGAGGCATCTATAGACCACTGTGCCACTAGGAAGCTCAGAACTCCCTCTGATGACCAAAGAGTTGCCCATTTATGTGAAGATACCTCTGCCCATGACCAGACCTGTCCCTAGCAAACCAATACAAATTTTCAAACAGCCAGTAACATTCTAGCCAGGACCAACGTCAGAATAGTCAACCAGCTCTTGGAAGTCTTAGATTTGAAGCATGCTGAAATCCTCTAGATTGTTTCAAGTACTACTCATAAGCCTTCTTAGAGGCCTAAAACTCTTAACCTATGCACCAGAGATGATACTTCTAGTCCACCATTCCTATGGTATATATTTTACTTTGTCTACTGTCCAATCAACAAATATTTATGGAGTACTTGCTAGATGTCAGGTGCTATCCTAGCTCTGGGAAAACTTACATTGTCTCCATAGGAGAAATAGGCAGTGAATGAGTCAAAAAAACTAAATAACACAACCTGATATAAATGGTATAAAGGAAAAAAATAGAGGACTATAATAGAGAATGTCGTGAGGAGGATAGGGGATGCCTCCCTGAGATAAGATTTAAACTGAGATCTGGAGGAGCCAGCCAAGTAAAAAGCTAGAAAAAGCATTCTAGTCTAGAGAGTGGCAAGTGCAAAGGCAGAGAAATGCTTGACAAGACCTTGAATTTGTCAGGTAACAGTTTGGCTAAAACAGGAACAAGGAGGACAGTCTCTGAAAATGAGGTAATAGAGCAGATAGGCAGATGCCAAACTGTGTAAGTATTTGAGCCCTGTGGCAAGAAGTTTGTGATTTATGCTAGGCTCAGTGTAAAGTCAGTGAATACCTTTCAGCACACAAGTGACAAGATCAATTTCAAATTTGTAGTTGTGGTGACTCTATTAAACCCACGTATTGAATGATGGCTGCTAGAGAGTAAGGTGTACAGTCAGACCTAAGAAACAAAGCCAGCCTGATTTGACCCATACAGAGATCAGAAACTTGACTTTATCCTCATCAAAACAGTGCCATTAACACTGGGCACTGAAATAAATGATGCTATTGCTACTGATGGTTAGTTTGTCCTCATTTATTGAAAGTTAAAGTCTCTTTATGACTCATCCACAAATCCTGCTGATACTCCTAATTAAAAAGTTTTCAAACAAGTTGATACATTAGTTATTATGGGCCCAGACATATCAGGCATAAATCCTCCCTGCCACCAATATGCATGGCAGGACTTCACTAGAGCATCTTCCATCATTATGAGGGATATTCTTCAATATAATTTTCCTGACACCATCTGCCATCTTCTCTCAACTTTCTTTGGTGAAGTGACTGCTCAGTGATTATGAATGTCATATCTGGCATCTTTTAAAAAGAGGTAGGCATGATATTTAAAGCCTTGACAATAGACTCCAAAGTGGGGGAGTCATAAAACATATTCACTGGCAAGTGCTATGGACCACATACTTAGAGGTTAGTCTTTTTTTATAGATGAAAATCAATAATGCCGCTAAGAATGGATGTAAACTGAATTTGTGGCCATTTTAGCTTTCAGCAAATTGACTGACTCATTCTTGAATCCTTTTTAAACATTTCATCATTTCATCAGTATAATTGGATATGCATTTTGTTCTCTTAAGGGGGGAAAGGGCAATTCTGAAAACTAAATCATCTCTCCATTTTCCTTAAATCAATTTATCCAAGTCCATCAAAGCTCCATCTCCTCTGTGATGATTTCTCTAATTAATGCAACCACATGATACGTTCACATTATATGGCTTTATATGTATACTCTGATACAAAGCCATTAGCAAAAAGACCTATGTCTTATTTTGTTTCCCCCTCCCATCCATCTACCCACACATACACAAAAAAAGAAAAACAGAGAGAAGGACTTTGGTTCAAGGAGTTTATTTTTGAGATACGTCCAGGAAGCAGCAGTTAGGGAATGGGGAAAATGAGACAGAGATTAGGAAAAAAAAAAAAAGGGTGCTGGCAACCTTTGTGGGCAAGTGTATACTCAATACAGAGACAGATCCTTGTGGGACCATTCAGAATTTCCTTCTGAAATATAGGAAATAAGGAATTTATTCTATTTTTCATTGATTGAGGTTTGCCCTGGAGGCATCAACTCTTCCACGTTTCTCATCTGCCCTACAGATGGATTAAGAGAGCTCCAAGGACTGCATAAAATTCCCCAAGGCAAAATATCAGTGTCGGAGGGCCTTGAGATGGGATGTAGTCATCTTGCATGGTAACTATCTGAAATCAGCATGGGTCCGGAGAAAGGAACACAAGGCACAAAAGGTGTCTGCTTCAGCATAGAAGCGATGCTGTAAAGATACAATTGAAAGTATAAAATAATCATTTCTCTAATAATCTGCCATTACAGAGAGAATGGCAGATCAGTTGAATTCAAAATTGTCCAAAAAGCATTTAAGTGAGCACAAACGAGAGCTAGATGAATCGTATGGAGCAGTGGGCACATTAAAGACAAGGTGTTCAACTCTTAGGGAGTTTCCAATCTTGCAGAAATTATGAATAATCATAAAGAAACCAGTGTTCAACTGGTGGTTCTGACCATATAGGCAGAAAAAGTGAGAGACAGTGTGAAAAAGTGGTTAAAATATCCCACATTGGAGTAAGACAGAATTAGGTTTAAATCAAATTCAGGATCTGACATGTGACATTAAAAGAGTTACTTAGGATTTCTGTATCATAATTCATTTATCTAATGAATAGGAAAAATAAGAGTAACTGCTTCAAGGGGTTGTTGTGAGAATTAAATACACGTCAGGCTAATCACAGTGTCTAGCACAAAAGTGTTCAGTAAAAGTTAGTTATTTTTATTGACAACAAAAAAGTGGAAAGCTGAGTAGAAGTTTAACATGGAATGGGATTTAGGGAAGAGAAAAAGGGTCTCATTTCTTTGTCCGATTATTTCTTTTTCTTCAATATATGTTTTCTATAATTCATTTTCAGGTGCCATTTTACTTGTTTTAAAAACTACATTATAGGGTGGGCCACTGTGGCTCAGCAGGCAGAATTCTTGCCTGCCATGCGGAGACCTGGGTTCAATTCCCAGTGTCTGTCCATGCAAAAAAAAAAGCTACATCACATATGGAGGAATCATATATATTAAAGTGGGAAGGGAGGCATTTAATAGTTAAGAAACATAGCACAAAATTTATAGGCTTTGGAGCAAGACTAATCTAACTTCAAATCCATTTATCCTGCTACTGCATGACTTTGGATAACTCTCTTAACCTCTTTGCCATTCGGTCTTCTTATTTGTCTCATAGGGTTGCTGTGACAATCCAATCAAAGTATTTTTAGAAGTCCCAACAAATTTTAGACCATCAAAAGTATTATTAGGCACTTGCTATGTGTCAGGGACTATATTAAGTTCTGGGGCATAAAGAAGAGACTATCAGATATGGTCTTAATAGTAAAAAGACTTATAAGCTACTCTTATTAATACTTAAATCTGGCCACTAAAAAGACCCCCAAAAGTTGCCCTGCTATCAAATGATATTACCCTAATATGGAAGGAAGAAAGGATGAAAAGAAGGAAAGGCTGGGGGCAGGGGACAGTAAGGGAAGAAGGAAACAAGGGAGGGAGGGAGGAAAACCACTTAGCTCTGAGACTCTAAAGCATGGTTCTTAAAAATGGAAGCTGATGACATCTTTTAAAGTCACAGCCTTACAGGGTAATCAGGAGCCTGCAAAATGAACTGAAAGCACAGAAGATTTCTTTAACAAGGCAAGAATGTTTAAGGCAAACCTTACCCAGCTGGAACTGGCACTGCTTTCCTTTCCCAAAGTTTAATCCAAGTTAAATCAGAATAAAAAGTCCTTCAACAGCCTAGAGAGCAAGTGGTATCATGAAGTTGGATAGAGAGCAGAAAAAAGAACAGGGTAACCCCACCTCTTTCCTAATTCACTGAACTCAATCGTACTATAATGCGGCCCTCCAAAGAGAGGGATCCAAGTCATTACTCCAATTTCCCTGCACCTCAAATGTGGATCTGAGGATAAGCACTGTATTAACAAGTTAATACTCTACCTAGACACAAAGACATGCTTTCCTTCTATTTGCAGGAAACTTTATATTTCAAAAAACACTTTAATGTCAATTACCTCACTTGATTCTCAAATCAACCCTGTGTGATGTAAGCCTTTTTATCACATTTCATAGATAAGAAAGTTGAGACTTAAAACACCTTTCTACAATTGTATAAGAAGAGCAGACACAGAGCTCAGACAGAAACTCAAGTCTTCTGGTTCCATTTCCAGTGTATTTCCATACCTGTGTGTAGGCTCTGAGGAAAGGGAAGGTGGCATTAAAGAAATTGGAAGCAATTTATCCTAGAGACTTTGAGGGTCTCCCACAAATCAAAATTCCCAACTAAAGAACTTGAAACTATGATTTTCTACAATCCTCCAGGAAGTCAGATGTGAAATCCTTTATTAAAATGGACCTCTCCATGAAGAGTACCATTAGATTCCAGACAGTGAAATTCATTTGAAACTAATTAGTGAGCAATGAAGTTGCTAAGGTTTGTGAAGCTTGCACTAACACTAATCCAGAGGCACGGAGGCAACACTAAAATGGTAACCACTGACAAGACTAGTCTTCTGTGGAGAAACAGCAGCCCTTTTCCTTGGCCTGGAGATAAGAAACAGCATTAGACATATTAGAAGTGACAAGATCACTTTCTCTTTATGTTCTTAAACAGTGAATAGAAAGAATAATATCACCCTTAGAAATAACCCTTGATAATTTGATAATAGAACAAGGAAAAATGTGTTATTCTTCTCTTTAAATTTCAATCATTTACAGAGGTGGTGTCTGCATAATAACATAGCTCAAAAGCAGTCAGGGTCAGAAACAAGCTGGTGGTGGTAAGGATACAGGGTCTACTCATACCCAAGTTTGTACATAAAATTGTTGATTATGATAGTGGGCACCAAAAGAATATGTGATTTTTAGCAGAAAAGGACTGGACCTCAATGGGCTCATCAGAACTCATTACCTACTATGCACCCCACAGAGAAGTGAACAAATGGATCCATGGAATACTGAAGAGGATCTAACACAAAATAACTATTTTGATTTCTGCTTAGCTGGTATCAAATTGTTCTTCCTGATTGCATTGACTAAGAGAACTAATTGTTCTAGTGGTCAACCCTGGATTATACTATCAAGCCCTGGTGTCCTCACTGAGGAACACCCTGCCATTCTGGTTTGAGTGCTGTGCCATTCAACACAGCCATCAGCCACATGTGGCCATTGAACACTGAAATGTGGCTGTTCCAATCAACATGCACTGAAAGTGTAAAAGACACAGATTTTGAAAAGTTGGAATGATGAAAAATAATGTGAGATAACCCATTATTGAAACTTCCTGGGAAGGTGGTGGAGTATGGAGCTACAGAACTCATTCCTCCCCAAAATAGCTAGGGGACAGGCAGGAACTGTCCAAAACATCTGTTTGGGGGTTCTGAAGGAGAGGGGAGCACTGCACAGCATCGAGGGAAGAACAGGAGGAAGAGGCACTCTCTGTGAAGAACTGTGAGTAGCCACTCTGTGATGGCTGTCAGTCCCCATTCCCATTATCAAGGCAGGCTGCCCTGGGGTCTAGTCCTGGATGGCTCTGTAGAGTGAGAGGGATCCAGAAGTCCCTTTTCCCAAGAAGTTGGGAGATGGGTAGTACAAGACCAAGCAATGATCTTTAGCTTGCTGGGTCCCGACTCTGAGCCTGTTCAGAAGGATGCCATCTTCTGGACAGGCCAAGAAAGTGCAAGCTTCAAGGGGTCCTTACAAAGGATTTTGACATCTCTCCTGACTCTCTTCTAAGGGCTCTTTGGAGCAGGTCTGCACCCTCTTTGTGGGTTCATGGCCCTATTTTGGCTTGGAAGACCCAGAGCGACTCTCCTTCCAGAATTTGCCCTACAAGCAAAAGCACCTAGAGGCAATGAAAGGAGTATAAAAAAAGATATAAAGGCTGGGAAAAAAAAAAAAAAAAGAATAGCTCAAGATCCTTGGAGAAGGAACAAAGGAAAGGAAGCATTCCCCTGGGAGTGAAACAATAAAATCAATCACACAAACAGTGCAATCCTAAAAATTGTTCCACATATCCAGGGCAAGAATCAGGTGAAAAAGAGCAAAAAACATCTGAACAGCTATACATGGACAATTCTAAAGGTCATACGATAAATTGACGAAGTCTTAAAGAAGAGCCTTAACAAATCCAATCAACAATAAAACCTTAGGTGAGGAAGAGAAACTGACCTTTCAGAGTAAATTCATCAAGATAATCAAATGTCTAGACATCAGCCAAAAATTATAAACCATACTAAGAGATGGGAAGATGTGTCCCAGTCAAAAGAACAAATTAAATGTTCAGAGGAAACACAGAACTTGGAACAACTAATCTAAGATGTTCAAACAAATCTCTTAAATCAATTCAAGGAAATGAAAGAAAATGTGGCTAAAGAGATTGAAGATATTAAGAAGACACTGGGTGAGCATAAAGAAAAAATTTAAGTATAAAAATAAATACAACAGAAATTATGGGAATGAAAGACACAATAGAAGAGATTAAAAACACAATAGCAGCATACAATAGCAGATTTGATTTGAACAGGTAGAACAAAAAATCAGTGCATTAGAAAACGGAACAATCAAAATTTTACAGACTGAAGAACAGATAGAGAAAAGAATTGAAAAAACTGAACAGGATCTCAGAGAAACATAGGTATCATGGGTGCCCCAGTAAGAAAAGAGAAGCAAAAGGGGACAGAAAGAATATTAGAAGAAACAATGGCCCAAAGTTTCTCAACTCTTATGAAAAACATAAATTTTCTTGCCTAAGAAGTAGTACATACTCCAAGAAAAGTTAATCCTAATAGACCTTCTCTGAGACACATACCAATGAATATGTCAAATGCCAAAGATAAAAAAAGCAGCAAGAAATTGCCATGGTATGCCAAGTCCCAACCACAGTATTCCTGTAAATGCTAAAGAGTATCCAGGGCTGTATATGAAATTCCCTAAAAGTTTTACTCACTAGTTTATTTTTCAGAAACCTATAACCTGCAGATGGTTCCTAGGCCAGATAAACCCTGAAACCTAGAGTTACCATTCTCTCCAAAAGCATCGACAAATTGCATCCCCCTGTCCCATAAAGTCAACACCTCTTTTCAACACAAAGAAGTTAAAATGGTCATTGCTTAAATACTCCTAAAGATTGAGAGAAGGGTCAAAGGGGAAGGAGGAGTTGTACCAGAAGAAGATAGGATTTAACAAATTAGTTTGATTACTGAATCATTATGTTGATATTTCTTTTTAGTCTCCAGTGTCTTCGAGCAGCTATCAGGGAACACCAGAAATGGTGGAACTGTAACCCATACCCTATATTGAAATCTGTTCTAAAACTACTTGTTAAAACATACGCTGGAATTTATGACTTTTTGTATCTATGTTCTAAAACTACTTGTTAAAACATACGCTGAAATTTATGACTTTTTGTATCTATGTTAAATTTCACAATAAAAAATGTTCAAAAAAAAAGAAAGAAAGCAGCAAGAGGAAAGCGACTCACCACATACAATAAGGTTAAGAGCCAATTTCTCGTCAGAAACCATGGAGGTGACAAGGCAGTGATATTATATATTTAAAGTATTGAAAGATAAAAACTGCCATTCAAGAATTATGTGGCAAAATGTCCTTCAAAAAGAAGAAGTGTTTAAAATATTCAGATAAACAGAAATGGATAGTGCTTGTCTACAAGACACCTATCCTACAAGAGATACAAAAGGAAGTTCTTCAGGCTGAAAGGAAAATACAGTAGAGAGAGGCTTATACTAAAGTATAGAAATTAGGATTGTCAGTAAGGGAAACTAAAATGATAAAAAGAGAGACAAGAAAAAAGATATGACATATAAAATCCAAAGGATAAAGTTGTTGAAATAAATACTGCCTTTAAAATAATGGCACTGAATGTTAATGGATTAAACTCCCCAGTCAAAAGACACAGATTGGAAGAATGGATAAAAAAGTATGAACGAACTATATGTGGTCTAAGAGAGGCTCACCTGAGACCCAAAGATACAAATAGATTGAAAATGAAAAGTTGGGACATGCAAACAGCAACCAAAAAAAAAGAGGTGGGGTAGCTATACTACCATGAGAAAAAATGGATTTTAAATTGGAAACTGTTATAAGAGGCAAAGAAGGATACCATAAGATTAATAAAAGGAGAAATCCAACAAGAGGAAATAATTATCATATATATTTATGCACCTAACTAAGGTCCCACAAAACACAAGATGAAAACACTGGCAAAACTGAAGGGAGACATAGATGTCTCCAACAATAGTTGGTGATTTCAATACACTTTAATCAATAGAAAGGACATCTCAACAGAAGATTAATAAGTAAACAGAGAACTTAAATAATATGATAAATTAACTAGATTTAATAGACATATAAAGAGCATTCACCCTAAAATAGCAGGTATACATTCTTCTCAAGTGTTTATAGATCATTCTCCAGGATAGACCAGAATGACTTTATGAAGATTGAAGTCATATAGAGCACTTTCTCTGACTATAATGGAATGAGGCTGTAAATCAATAATAGGAGAAGTAGAAAATTCACAAATATATAGAAGTTAAATATACTCTTAAACAATCAAAAGATCAAAGAAAAATTACAAGAGAATCAGTGAACATCTCAAGACAAATGAAAATGAGAACACAACATATCAACACTTGGGGATGTAGTGACAGCAGTTGAAGGGAAGAAAATTTATAGTCCTAACAGCCTATATTAAAAAAAAAGAAAGAGCTAAAATTAAAGACTTATCTGTATATCTAGAGTAACAAGAAAAAGAACAGTGAACTAAACCCAAAGAAAGTAAAAGGAAAGCACTAACCAAGATGAGATAAAAAATAATTGGAATTGAGAGCAAAAAATGCATAGAGAATCAACGGAACAAAAGTTGGTTCTTTGAGAAGATCAACAAAATTGACAAAGTGTTAGCTAGAGTGACAAAGGAAAAAAGAGAGACTATGCAAACAAAAATCAGAAATGAGAGGGGGGACATTATTAATGACCAAATAGAAATATAAAGGATCATAAGAGCATAATATAAACAATTATATGCTAAAATATACATAACTTAGATGAAATGGACAAGTACCTAGAAACATACAAACAACCTACGCTGATTCTGGAAGAAATAGAAGATCTCAACATACCAATTACAAGTGAAGAGATTGAATCAGTCATCAAAAACCTCCCAAAAAAGAAAAGTCCAGGATGAGATGGCTTCCCAGGTGAATTCTACCAAGCATTCCAAGAAGAATTAATAGAAATCCTGCTCAAACTCTCCCAAAAAATTGAAGAGCAGGGAATGCTACCTAACTCATTCTATGAAGCCAACAGCACCTTAATACCAAAGTCAGATAAAGAGACTAAAAATAAAATTACAGACCAAACTCTGTAATGAAGACAGGTGCAAAAATCCTCAACAAAACACTTGCAAATAGAATCCAACAGCACATTAAATGAAATATGCACCATGATCAAATGGATTTTATCACAGGTATACAAGGGTTGTTTAACCCAAGAAAATCAATTAATGTAATACACTACATTAAAAATCAAAAGAGAAAAACCACATGATCATCTTGATTGATGCAGAAAAAGCATTTGGCAAAGTCCAGCATCTTTTCATGATAAAAGCAGTTTGAAAGATAGGAACAGAAAGAAATTTCCTCAAGATGATAAAGGTATATATGAAAAACCCATAGCTAACATTATATTCAATGGTAAAAGACTGAAAGCTTTCCCTGTAAGATTTGAAATAAGACAAGGATGCCCACTGTCACCACTGTTACTCAAAATTTTTGCTAGAAGTTCTGGTGAGAGCAGTTCTGCAAGAAAAAGAAATAAAAGGCATCCAAAGTGGAAAGAAGTAAAACTTTTACTATTTTCAGATGACATGATCCTATATGAGAAAGTCCCCAAATATCTGCTGCTATGATAATAATAAACAAGTTCAGTAAAGTGGAGTGATATAAAAGCAACATGCAAAATCAATAATGCTTATATACACAAGTACTGAGCAATCTGAAGAGGAAATCATGAAAAAAATTCCATTTCAATAGCAAAAAAAAGAATCAGCTATCTAAGAATAAATTTAACCAGGATATAGAGTACTGTATCTAGAAAACTAAAAAAAAAAAAAAAAAATTTCCTGAAAGAAATCAAGAAAATCTAGATAAATGGAAAGACATTCCATGTTCATGGATTGGAAGACTAAATTTTGTTAGGACCTCAATTCTACCCAAATTCATTTACAGATTATATGCAATCCCAATAAAAATTCCAACAGCCTACTTTTCAGAAACAGAAAGCCAATTACCAAATTTATTTGAAAGGGTAAGGGGTCTCAAACAGCCAAAAATATCTTGAAAAAGGCAATTGAATTTAGAGTACTCATACTTCCTGCCTTTAAAGCATATTACAAAGCTACAGGGGACAAAACAGCATGGTACTGGCATAAAGATGGACATACGGACCAATAGAATCAAACTGAGAGTTCAGAAATAGACCCTCACATCTATGGCCACTTGATAATTGAGAAGGTTGCCAGGCCCACTCAACTGGGATGGAATAGTCTCTTCAACAAGTAGTGTTAGGAGAACTGTATATCCATATGCAAAAGAATGAAAGAGGACCCCTATTTCACCCTTTATACAAAAATTTACTCAAAATTGATCAAAGACCTAAATATAAAAACTTAGACCATGAAAGTCCTAGGAAAATGTAGGGAAGTATCTTCAGGGTCATGTGGTAAGCAATGGCTTCTTAGAACTTACACCCAAAGCACAAGCAACAAAAGAAAAAAATAGATAAATTGGAATGCCTCATAATTAAAATCTTTTGTACTTCAAAGGACTTTGTCTAGAAAGTGAAAGGCTTCCTACTCAATGGGAGAAAATATTTGGACACCACATATCTGATAAGTTTTAATATCCATAATATATATAAAGAAATTCTAAAACCCAACAATAAAAATACAGTCTGTTAAAAAGGGCAAAAGACTTGATTAGACATTGCTCCAAAGAGGAAATGCAAATGGCTAAAAAGCACATACAAAGTTGCTCAACATTTCTAGCTATTATGGAAATGCAAATCAAAACCACAATGATATATCATTTCACACCTATTAGAAAGGCCACTATTAAAAAAAAAAACAGAAAATTACACGTGTTGGGGATGTGTAGAAATAGGAACACTCACTCTTGGTGGGAATGTAAAATGGTGCTGCCACTGCAGAAGACTGTTTGACAGTTCCTCTCCTGAGCACAGAATTGCCATAAGATCCAGCAATCCTGCTAACTAGATACATACCCAGAAGAACTGTAAACAGGGACTCAAGCAGACATTTGCACACCAATGTTCATAGTGGCTTTATTCACAATTGCCAAAAGATGGGAGCAACCCAATCATCCATAAACTGATGGATGGATAAACAAAGTGTGGTATATACTTATTGAAGAAATATTATTCAGCTGTAAGAAGAAATGAAGTCCTGACCCATGTGACAACATAGATGAATTTTGAGGATATTATGTGAGTGAAATAAATCAGACACAAAAGGACAAGTATTATATGATCTCACTGATTTGAAATAATAAGCAAAGTGGAGTTAGAATCTAGAATATAGGTTATGAGAGATAGAATTGGGGGAGAGAATGCAGAGCTGATGCTTAATTTGTGCAGAATTTCTATTTAGGCTTGTGCTGGTTTGAAACTATTATGAACCCCAGAAAATCCATGTTTTAATCCTGATCCGGTCTTGTGGGGGCAGCCATTTCTTTAACCCTGACTCAATAGTGCAGGGTGGAAACTTCTGAATAGATTATCTCCACAGAGATGTGGCACGCCCAAATTTGGGTGTGACCTTTTGATTACATGGAGATGTGACTCTACACATTCATTGTGGGTCTTGATTAGTGTACTAGAGTCCTTTAAAAGAGAAACATTTTGTAGTAACCAGAGATGCAGCTGCTTGGAGAACAGTTGCTTCAGGGCTGACAGACACACAGATGTTTGGAGATGCTTGGAGTACTGACAGAGGGAGCAGATGACTAGACATAGGTAGAACCCAGCAGACATTGCCATGTGCCTTTCCAAGCCAGCCTGAACTCTGAGTTGTGTCCCAGGAGCTAACTGAATGCCCACAGATGCTTAGAGAGGAAACCACTGGCTTCAGAAGCTAGAGGCAATGGAATCGGGAACAACGACCAGCTGACGCCAGCCACTTGCCTTCCCAGCTGACAGTATCAGCCTTTCTTGAGCGAAGGTAACCACTTGTTGGTATCTTAATTTGAACATTTTCATGGCCTTAGAACTGTAAACTTGTAACTTGTTAAATTCCACTTTTAAATACCATTCTATTTCTGGTGTATTGCATTCCAGGAGTTAAACAAACCAATACAAGGCTGATTGTGAAAGTTTGGAAATGGATAGTGGTAGTGGTAACACATTTTGATGGCTATATTAACAGCACTGAATTATGTTGGGGAATGTGATTGAAAAGGGAAATTTGGGGTCATATATATTATTAGAAAGTATCTTAAAAGGTTTATAATAGAGAACCTGATTGTGGATAATGGACTGGGGTTAACAGTACAAATATAGGAATGTTCTTCCATGAATTATAGCAAATATATGACCCTATTAGAGGTGTTAATAATAGAGTTATTGATGTAAACTCTGGACTATAATTAAGAGTAAACTTTAAAATCCTTTCATCAATTGTAACAGGGTTACCACACTAATGCAAAATGTCAACAACAGGAATGCTATATATTTTACATGACTTTTCTGTAAATCTATAACATCTCTAATTACAAAAATAACAATAATTTTTAGAAAACCAGTAAGCTAATGAAAATAAAACAGACATAAAGTACTACATGTTGTATGATTCCATTTTATAAAATGAAATATAAATAAAGTTATAGAAACAATTAGATTAGCAGTTATGTAGGGCTAGGGAAGGATAGGGGAATTGAGGGGTGACTGCTAAGGGGTATGGGGCTTTTCTTTTCAGACTAATGTTCTAAAATTGATTGTGGTGATGAATGCACAACTGTCATTATGCTAAAAACCACTGATTGTACACTTGAATATATTGTTTGGTATGTGAATATTTCTTAATAAAACTGTTTTTTTTTTTGGCATGGGCAGGCTCTGGGAATCAAACCCAGGTCTCTGGCATGACAAGCAAAAACTCTGCCACTGAGCCACTGTTGCCCCCCCAAAACTGCTTTTTAAGAAAAATAGTCTATTACTATTTTTATATGGATTATTTGTTGAAATGATTTTGGATATATTGCTTTAAAGAGAATAGATTATCAACTATGTTATTTAAGTTAATTTCACTTGCTTCTTCTTTATGTTTTTAATGTGACTACTGGGTAATTCAAGATTATAAATGTAGTTTACATGTGTGACCTGTATTATCTTTCTATAGGACAATGCTATCCTAGAGGCTATGCCTCCAGAAAACTCTGTCAAGCTATTTAGGCAAGCTTAAAAGGAGAAGGTATAAATGACATGTCTTAATATCTCTGAGTTTGGGTAAGTGGCAATTGCTTAACTGCTCTCCAATTTGCTTTGAAAGTTGAAGGATGTAAAATGGTGTGCTCATTTATCTAGCTATTTAAGGCAGTTTGATCTTTCATTGTGGGAACACATCTGTTCAACTGATGTGTGTGGATTCAGCACTGCATAGTGGGGCATATAGGTGTTTAATTATGACACTAGGAGACTGCCTACTTTTGTAGTACTGATAATTCTAAGATTAAGGGCTCAACCCCACACAGACACACTTAGCTCAGTATTTTTTTTTTTTTATTAATTAACGGAAAAAAGAAAAAAAAGAAATTAACCCAACATTTAGAAATCATACCATTCTACATATGCAATCAGTAATTCTTAACATCATCACATAGATGCATGATCATCGTTTCTTAGTACATTTGCATCGGTTTAGAAGAACTAGCAACACAACAGAAAAAGATATAGAATGTTAATATAGAGAAAAAAATAAAAGTAATAATAATAGTAAAAAAAAATAACAAAAAAACCAAAAACCTATAGCTCAGATGCCGCTTCATTCAGTGTTTTAACATGATTACTTTACAATTAGGTATTATTGTGCTGTCCATTTTTGAGTTTTTGTATCTAGTCCTGTTGCACAGTCTGTATCCCTTCAGCTCCAATTACCCATTGTCTTACCCTGTTTCTAACTCCTGCTGGACTCTGTTACCAATGACATATTCCAAGTTTATTCTCGAATGTCGATTCACATCATTGGGACCATACAGTATTTGTCTTTTAGTTTTTGGCTAGACTCACTCAGCATAATGTTCTCTAGGTTCATCCATGTTATTACATGCTTCATAAGTTTATCCTGTCTTAAAGCTGCATAATATTCCATCGTATGTATATACCACAGTTTGTTTAGCCACTCATCTGTTGATGGACATTTTGGCTGTTTCCATCTCTTTGCAATTGTAAATAACGCTGCTATAAACATTGGTGTGCAAATGTCCGTTTGAGTTTTTGCCCTTAATTCCTTTGAGTAGATTCCTAGCAATGGTATTGCTGGGTCGTATGTTAGCTCAGTATTTTTGTGGACCAGAGATGCACCCCCACCTGCAAACATTACTCTTGATTACATAATTTCTAGTGAAATTATGGTATTGTGCCTGTGTGGTTTGAATTGGTTGTATACCCAGAAAAGGCTATGTTCTTTTATTTATTTATTTATTATATAATAACCAGGAACGAACCCCAGTCTCCGGCATGACAGGCGTAAACTCGGCCACTGAGCCACCATTGCCCACCGACCTATGTTCTTTTAATCCTTCCTGTGGGTACAGACCTATTGTAGGATGATTTGCTTAGGTTGTTTCCATGGAGATGTGACCCAGCCCATTCAAAGTGGGTCTTAATCCCCTTGCTGGAGTCCTTAATGAGAGGATAAAGGCAGAGACACTTTGGAGAGAGCTCAGAGACAGAAATGCCCCAGGAGAAACAAGCAAGGACCCACAGAAGCCCAGAAACATTTTGGAGAGAAGGACCAGCAAATGTTGCCATGTGCCTTACCAATTGCCAGAGGAATCCCAGATACCAGAAGCCTTTCACCAGAGAAATTATTTTCCTCTGATTCCTTAATTTAGACATTTTCATGGCCTTAGAACTGTAAATTTGTAACCTATTAACTCCCCATTGTAAAAGCCAACCCATTTCTGGTATACTGCATTCTGGCAGCTTTAGCAAACTGAAACAGTACCTTTATCAAATCCATCATCACTACTGCAGAAGGCATGTCAATTTCTTCCTTTTTGGGAAAGAGCATTCCCCTGTAGCACATATTGATATAAAAGGAAGTATATTCTTTTACTTTGTAAAATAAGGGAGAGGAGTATAAAATGCACGCTTGTTACAAGTTTCAAAATCCAGGCAAATGCATTAATTTTTAAAGAATTGTCTTTTCCCTCATTGTCTTAAAAAAAAAAAAAAAACCCAAGGTACAAAAGACCTGGATTTGGGTGTGCTAAATTCTGGACATCTAGAAGATTTACGAGATGATATAGAAAATCATTCACTTACATACCATGACTTTTTATCATTTGTCAAAGTCTTAACATGTCATGTTAAGGCATGACACTCATCCCTCAAATTTTCAAGAGACAATAGCTGGCAGTATAATGCAATAGAAACTGGGATCCAGAGATCTAGATGACAGGTTTGACTCAGCATGAAATGGCTGTGAGGCATTGGGTAAGTCATTTCCCTCTCTGGTTCTGAGTGTTCCCCTTTGTAAAAGTGGAGTTTGGACTCTTGTTTATTCTACCCTTATAATTTCAAAACACTATGGCTGACCATCTTGATGAGATGGACAGGCTTTAATTTTTTCAAATCTGGATTTTTTTTTTCTCTTCCTCTTTGAAAGCAATAGATGTGATACTTCATGAATTTGGCCAACCTTCATCTTCAACAGCATTGACAGGCAGCTTTAGAATGTCTCCTGTCTTCAGTAGCTTTTGCATCTGTAGGTTGGGCTGGCTTGAGCATTCTGTTTCCTGCCTGACTGGGCAGCAATTTGAAGGTGAGAACAGTTGCCTAGGGTGTTCTCTGGGCCTCTTGTCCCTAGGGACTGGGCCAGAAGTTGTCAATCATCTGGGGCTGTCAGTTGTGATGGTTAGGTACAGGTGTCAACTTGGTCAGGTGATGGTGTCCAATTTTCTGATCAGGCAAGCACTGGCCTAACCGTTACTGCAAGGATATTTCACGGCTGGTTGATAAGCCAGAAGGTTGGTTTAGTAAATCATCAGTCAGTTGATTGCAACAGTGACTGATTGTATCTACAATCAACTAAGGGTGTGTCTTCACACAAAAAAGAAGCCTATTAGTTGAAGAATTTTAAGGGAGAAGGGAGCATTTTCACTTCTTCAGCCAGGCAGCCTCTCCTGTGGAGTTTGTCGAGACCCTTCATTGGAGGTGCCAGCTTTGTGGCCTGCCCTACAGATTTTGGACTCTTGCATACCCACGGTTGTGTGAGACACTTTTATAAATCTCATATTATAGATATTCTGGTGGTTCTGTTTCTCTAGAGAATGCTAATATATCAATCAAGAAGCTTGTCAACAACCAGGGTTGTCTCTCCTCCTGGCGTAATACATAGTTCTAGGAATTGCCTTGGCTGGGCCTAGCTGAAGATCCACCTTCCAAAGTGAAATATGACCTTTTATTAAATAATAACCACCAAGAAGGGAGCAATAAAATGGTCCCATCTTAACTTACCAACATCAATAGGCCCACAGAATTTGGGCATGAGATGCTAAAATAATATCATAAGAGAGAACACTGAGTTATCACTTACTATAGGCTAAATACTGTTACATACTTTAAGTAGATTTCTAATTTAATTTTCTTAAAAATCCTTTGTAATAGGTACCATTATTATTGCCACTTTTAGGCATGAAAACTAAGATTCAGAGAGATAAAGTAACTTTTCTGAGAACTCATATCTTGTAAGTGAAAGAGGTAGGATTTGGAGAGAACTAGATCTATTAGATTCCAGAATTCATACATATACCTTCTTAATCATCAGGGTTGTGGTTTGGAAATCACTTTAATACAAACATTCAAGTTAGGAAAGTTTGACTTGATCATTTCTTCTGTCTGAGATGCCCAAAATATCTTAAATAGTAGTGTGTTAAAGTTCCCTGCGAAGCATGTGCTAATACAGGTTAGCTGTGCAGAAGATCTATTAAGGGAGAGAACAGGAGTAGCTAAAGAGACCTTCAGACCACAAGGCAATCATGTGAGAGGAAAGGAAAGAAGATTAGATAGGAAGATTCTCATTCTGCAGTGTAGTTTCAAGAAGAGTTTGGACAAGGAAGTCTTAATTTAAATTCCTACATCTTGTGAAAATCAGTATTTCTTTATTCCTCTGCCGTGCTTAGTCCTTACTACAGAGCAGATTGGTGGTAGAGCCAGAGGGGAAGCAGCTGAGGCTGTAGGTTGATGATGGCCCCACAGTAGGAGAGCCAAGGAGCACATCATCATGACCATCACTAGTTCACATGCCTCTGAGCACTATTCAAAGATTAATTTGCAAGTGCATAAAATGCCTTAATTGACTCATCCACCAGAGAGAGATTTATGTGACTACATCTTGTCCTATGGGGCACATCTAACTGCCCTCACCCCTACCCAGGCTGTGACCATCTCAAAGGCAGGGTCCTTTTCCATGGTAGCCCCTTCATCAATTCCTGTTGAAGAAATGATCAAATAAATAGATTAATCCTTTTCTTTGCATCAGAAATTGATGAAATTTAATGTTCTATTGGTAGAGTTGACAGAGTAAGCCCACCCATGATATAAACTGCCCCAAGGATGGATTGGTTCCCAGAGGTTAGAAAGCCTATATGATTTATGATCATTGTTTATGGTATCCTGTCTTAGTTTCTTAGGGCTGCCATAATAAAGTACCAGGAAGTATGTGGCTTAGAACAACAGAAATGCATTGTCTCACTGTTCTGAAGGATGAAAGTCTGAAATCAAGGTGTCAGAAGGGCTATCTTCCTTTTAAGTCTGTAGGGAATAATCTGTTCCATGTCTTTCTCTTGGCTTCTTGGTGTTCCTTAGCTTGTGACATAACTCAATCTCTACCTCTGTTGTGGCTTTTTTCCCTCTCTCGCTGTGCTTGTTCCTTCACTTGACATTCTCTCCTCTTTTATGTCTCAGTATCTCCTTGTCTCCTCTCACTTTCTTTATCACTCATATGGGATTACACTAACAGGTCCGTATTGCATGGTTTACCCTCTGCCACTATGATCTCATTTTAACTTGTCTAATTCCATCTGTAATGATCTTATTTTGAAATAAGATCACATTCTTAGGTCCTGGGATTAGGACTTCAACATATCTACTTGGGGGACACAACTCAGCCCAAAACAGGTGGGGAGCACGATGTCTGGCACATAGCAGTCCTAGGCATGAATGGCAGGTTGAATGGGTAAACAGACAATATGAAAATAAATAAGAAACAAAATCCCCTTTCTTCAGGCTGGTTCCTTCAGACAAACAAAATTATCTGCCTTACCAACTCTGACGGGATTTTTAAAATTCCTACTAGTAGCCTACTCTTTCCCTAAGATATTTAAGTGTGTTTGTACTGGGGCAACTAACTGGAGCTGCCACATTCTCATTTACTGATTTACAAAAAAAGCCAATCCCAAGAAAAGAGCAGGTTTCTGAAATTTGGTTTTAAATAGGAAAGGTTTCAGTGGAGAAGGGCAGGCTGGTGTCAGATGTCCCAGGCTGGTACCACCGACACACCTGTGGAGGTCTCTGCTCTCAGTCAATGGCTGCCAAGGTCACAGGAATCTGAGGGACTTGAAAAGAAGCACTGGAAACCACCAGAGACAAATAGAGCCCATTTCACCATTTCCCAGATGTTCTTAGAGTCACATGTGTGGAAAGAAAAATGGGTGTAGAAAAAGAGAAGAGTCAAGATGTGGAAAGGTAGTGGAGGAGGTTACATACAACCAAGTGCAAGACATTGCACTTGTATGAAGACTCCCCCAGGTTTTATGATGAGATACTATTTTTCATGTTCTACAGCTTAAGAGACAGGACAATGGGCTCCTGTAAATTAAATGAGTTGTTCTGTGTGCAGTTTATGAATGTAAAGTATCATTTAGGCATGTTATTATGTATGAATTTCTCTATTACCAATTGTGCTGGTTTGAAAGGATGTATGGACCCTAGAAAAGCCATGTTTTAATCAAAATCCCATTTCATAAAGGCAGAATAATCCCTATTCAATACTGTATGTTTGAAATCTGGAATTAGATCATCTCCCTGGAGATGTAATCCGATCAAGAGTGGTTGTTAAACTGGATTAAGGGAGATGTATCTCCACCCATTTGGGTTGGTCTTGATAAGTTTCTGCAGTCCTATAAAAGAGGAAACATTTTGGAGAATGAGGGTGATTCAGAGAGAGCAGAGCAGAATGATATAGCCACAAGTAGCAGAGTCTACCAGCCAGCGACCGTTAGAGATGAAGAAGGAAAATGTCTCCCAGGGAGCTTCATGAAACAGAAAGCCAGGAGAAGCTAGCAGATGACACTGTGTTCTCCATGTGCTTTCCAGATGAGAGAGGAACTCTGACTGTGTTTGCCATGTGCCTTCTCACTTGAGAGAGAAACCCTGAACTTCATCGGCCTTCTTGAACCACGATATCTTTTCCTGAATGGATACCTTTGAATGGACATTTCTATAGACTTGTTTTAATTGGGACATTTTCTCGACCTTGGAACTGTAAACTAGCAACTTATTAAATCCCCCCTTTCAAAAGCCATTCCATTTCTGGTATATTGCATTCTGGCAGCTAGCAAACTAGAACACCAATACTGGATCCTGTTCCTCTTTATATCCTCAGGTTCTTACACACATACAAAATAACTGTTCAACAAATGTTTGCTGCCTAATTCATGTTCCTTACACTACTCTGTTCACTGAAAATTTTCAAAAAACTAGACTTAGAGGCACAAAATGTGGCACCACATAGGAGATCTACCCAGCCCTATCAGTGTCACTGTTGGGGACCTCAGCTGGGAAGTCAGTAGGTCCTCTGGAATGGCTAAGGCAAGACTCAAGAAAGAAGTAGCTTTCCCTCTTCCTCAGGTCCTATACCCAGACACTTTTACATCTTAAATCATCTTAACTCCATCTCCAGTCCACAGCTCTATTACAGTCAACATCCTCTCACCTGAATTTCTGCAATGATTTCCACATGGTGACCTCATTTCTATTCTTGCCCCTCCTCCCATCTATTCTCCTTACAATAAGTAGATTCATTTTCTGAAAATATAACTGAGATGATGTCACTGCCCTTTTTAGACATCTTCAGTGACTTCTCTTTGTACTTAAAATACCAACTCTTTTTAACAACCTAGAAAACCAGATGGGCTCTGACCCTTGCTTACTCCTAGAATCCTTCCTCTTGCCACTCTCCTCACTGCTCACTAATCTCCAACCATAGTGCCTTTGTTCAGTTTGTCTAATAATTAATTATTGTCTACCTTCCACATGCTATTCCTTCTGTCTGCAGCACAGTTCCCTCTGCTTTTCATGGGCCTGGGTCCTTCTCGACACTCAGGTCTCAGGCAACATCCCTAACGAACTTAAATAAGTTGAAATCTTATTCTCGCTTGTTTAGTGATTACAAGTTGTCTCTCTCATTCAATTTTACTCACCAGAAGGGTAGAGATGATGCTGTGTTTGTTCTTTTCTCTTCTCACCACTGTGGTCTCGGTGCCCATTCCAGTGCCTGACCCATGGTAGCACTCCATACATATTTGCTTCACTGATGAATAAATGAGCAATTACCTATCTATGTAATAGGAATCCTTGTAATGTAAATAAAAGAACGATTAACTGAATATCAGTTGGCTTAGTGGGATCATGATAAGACCTTGATCTCACTGTGCCAATTTGTAGACACCCTTGAGCAAGTCATATCCTTTCTTTGGACATCAGTTTCCCCATTTATGAATAAAAGGGTTGCACTAAACAATTTATTTCTAAGTCACCTTCCAGGCCAGATGTTCTGTTTTCTCTCTTTCCTAGGGGAAAGGATGGCAGGAAAAGGCACACACAAGGTTCAGCAGGGGTCAGGCAATTCACAGATTTCTACAGTTTAATCTATAACGTAAGCAATCATACAAGAGTAGGACTTTCCTATATATGCCCCTGAAAATCTTAGGAAGGACCTGAGAGACCTAGAACATTTCTGCAATTACGCTCATGTGACTATTTTTTGTCCTCTAAATTCATTTGGTATTTATTCTTCCTTCCAAACGTAACTCAGATCACAGCACAGCACCCTGAGCCATAAATCATTCTGAAAGGCACTCTGTTACTAGGGCACGTCCATATTTACTCCGGGGATCAACTTCTAAAAAGTACCCACGAATGTTTACTTCAGTGGTTTCCTCTAATAGTCACAAACTGACACAGAACAATCCAGCATTTTTCCCTTTCCTCAATACCACCATATTTCTCTTAGCTTCCCAGAACTGCTTTTTGGAATCTGATCTTTCAGACAGGAGTTTATAAGTAGCAGAAAAGATAATAAGCAGTCATGTTTACCAGTAGCTTATCTAAGGTAGCAAGCAAGGGGGGAAGAATGAAGTCTAATTGTAAGTCCTCAAGCAGTACAGTTGATTGCCTTAGATATGCCAACTTAGCCAGAACCCTACTGGGTATCCTGGTCTTATCCACTTTATCTCTCAGATCAAAGTGGACACATCTCTGAGCCTCTCCTTAGGCTGATGCTGATTCATCAGATGGTGCATGCCAACAGCTTATGGCTCAGATGAAAAAATGTTTGTGGATCACTAAGACAATTTCCCCCAATCAGTCGCAATTTCACCAGACTCAAAACCTTACCAGACTTGGACCTTCATTTAGAGAAGCTTCTGGTTAGTGGAAGGAATTTTGATTACTAATAACAGGTACTATTTCCTCACCATATGCCAGACATTTTATGCACATTATCTCCATTCTGCTGACAACCTAAGGAAATAGGTATGATTAGCTCCATTTAGAGTTGAGTGAATTATAGACTAGTAAGCATGCTATAATTTATCCAAAGATACACCTTTAGTGAATGCTGGAACCCTGGTATGAAATGGAATCTTCCTGGTCCCTTGTAATTCTGCTATATCATTACCATCCCCAAGTGGAAGATAGGAAACCTGAGTCTGAGTCCAATACTGGCCACTTATCAGCTGGATGGCCTTTCACAAACCTTACTTAATCTCCCTCTGAGTCTTATTTGGTTCCACTGAAGAAAAGAAATAATGCTACTGAGACATGGTTTAGGAAGCAGTCCCAAGAGTCAAATTGCTTGGGTTTAAAACCCAGTTCCATGACTTACTGGCCTTATTTCCTAGAATAAGTTAATTACCTTAATCTGTAAAATGGGAATAATAGTAGATTCTGTGTCAAAGGATGTGGAAGGGATTAAACAAGACAAAATATGTAGCATGCTTGATATTGGATTGGCTTATGGTAAGTGTTCATCATCATCATTACTTTAATGATGCATTATTTTTTCCTAGCTTAGTTTACAGAGTGTTTTTGGTTACTGAATGTGAAAATGCAATATGAACAATAAAGAGCTATTGAAATGAAAGGAAATAGTACTATACAGGATGCCATGCTAATAAGAAGCTTTCACATGTAACTGGAAAAGTGTTCTAGGTTCCCCACTTAAAACCTCAGGAGGCCTCCAGGATAAGCAATACCAAAGTATTGCTTCTGCATTGTGTATATTGTATTCTGCATTTTCACATGAACTAAACAGAACCACTGGGTTATAAGCTGAAAACTCTTTGTTTCAGAATGGTTTTCACTTTTGCCCAGCTTAGAGGATACGCAGGCTCTATCATTATGGCATTCACTGTGTTATAGTAGCGTAGCTCAATGACAAAATGTTTGGTTTCAGAAACTTCAGTTAAAAGAAATGCAAAGACATTGTCAAGAGTAGAAAAGTAAAGATACAAATAGCTGCATCTGAGAAATAAATAGCACAGTGTTAGAGTAGTATAGTAATTTAATGCCAGACTGCCAAAGTTCAAAATCCAGCAGGTTTGTATGTCTCAGTTTCTTGTCTGTAATATCCGACTGAAAATACTGCTTATCAGAGAGTAAGTGTTAAATAAGAAATATATATATAATCACAAAAAAGTGTGCTATATATTTACTGAGATTCTCTGCTGTTCCTAACCATGTTTTTTTCAATTCTCTAGCAAAAATTTCAATGACAGTGTTACAGTAAAAATGACTTGAAATTGGGAGTAATGTGAAATAAGCTACAAGAAGGTATTTGTGCCCTATGTCAACAACACTTGATCAAAAACATATATCTCTGAGACAGACTTGTGAGCTCTTGTTTGACTCTCTGACCTTTGAATAATCAAATCTCCCAAGTTACTGAATGCTGGCCAGTATTTTTCTTCTTTTAAATTGACCTGGGCCATAATACAGGGGAGGGTTTCCTGGGCCTGGTATCTGAACCTGTTTTATAGCTCAACCTAATATAGTTCTAAATTAGGCAGATTCTAGAATCAAACTGCCTAGATTTGAGTCCTGGCTCCATCATTTATCAATTTGATCTTAGGCAAGTTATCTAACTTCATTAGGCCTCTGTTTTCTCATCTGTAAAATGGGGATTATGAAATCTACTTCCCAGGGTCACTGGGAGAATTCAATGAGCCAATGAATGTGTGGTAGGCAAAGAAAACACACACACCACCATCCTGAGCAAAACCTATGTCTTAATTCTCAGAGATTTGTGATTATGTTGCATTACATGGCAAGAAGAATTTTGCAAATGCAATTAAGGTTATGGATCTTAAAACTGGGCTATTATCCTAGGTTATCCAGGTGGGTACAATCTAATCTCATAAACCCTCATAAATAAGAAAGGAAGGCAGAAACATCTGTCAGAGAAAAAGGGGCTGGAGACAGAAGAAGCATCGGAGAAATTCAACCCATCATTGTTGGTTTTAGGATGGAGGAAAGAACACCACAATGCAAGGAAGGCAGAGAGCCTCTGGAAGCTAGGAATAATCCTCAACTGGCAGCCAGCAAGGAAACGAGAACTTTAGTTTTATAACCACGAGGAACTAATTCTTCCAACAACCAGGAAGAGCAAGGAAACAGATCCTCCCTTTTGTACCCCAACAAACACATGTCCTTAATCTTAATCCCTATCCCTGTGGGTGTGAACTCATTGTAAGTAAAGTCTTTTAAAGATGTTATTTTTAGATAAAATGTGGCCCAACTGAATGAGGCTGGGTTGTCATCCAGATTACTGGAGGTTTTAAAAAGAGAACATGAAGATCACAGAAGTAAGAAAGGAGAGGACAATACCATGTAATGCGAGGCAGAGATGCAAGACAAAGAATCCCCAACAATTTTCAAAAGCTAGCCCATCTTTGGGGGGAAATGATAGTCTTGCCACCACCTTGATTTTGGATCTCTATCTTCAGAAACTGTGAGCTAATAAAATGTTTGCTGTTTAAGCCAACCCAGTGCGTGATATTTGTCTAGCAGCCTAGCAAACTCAGGCATTCCCCTAGATGCTCCAGAAATGAATGCAGCCTGTCAACACCATACCTTGCCAGATTTCTGACCTACAGAACTGTGAGACAATAAATTTGCATTGTTTTAAGCCACTAAATTTTTGATAATTTGTTATGGTAGTAATAGAAAGGTAATACAGAATGACAAACACTTAGAATGTGTCTGGCACATAGTAAATGTTTATTAATAGCCCACAATTTGATGAAAGTGGTGATGATGTTGATGATGACAACAATATGCTGTTAGGCTACATGTAAAATTAAGAAAATAAATCCACCCATAATCATAATATTAACCATTTTTCAGGCTCTTCTATGGGTTAGGTATCATTTTATATACTCTCTACATAATACCTATTTTTAATTAAGGCTAACAACTCTCCTTTGAAGTAGATACGAGCATCCCCATTTTCAGGAGATGAAATTGGAGCCCAGAGAGAAAAAGTTAATTCACCTTATACTGAATTCTGCTTTGAATGATTTGCATTATGCAGAAATTATCAAGGACATAAAACATTTCTAAATAGGAGGGGAAAATCACAATGTCCCAAAAGACAGAAACACAGCACAACAAATTTCCCTTTAATGGCATAGATGCTCATGCAACCCCTTCTTTTATGCCTAAAGCAATACAGTTAGAGCTCTTTGAAATAGGGTTAGATAAGGAGAAGGGCACAGACACACTAGAACTTTGAATTGCTTAAGAGACATAAAGGAAGTGTCCTGCCTGGATAAGACAATCTTAGCCATGTGCCTGCTGAGAATGCAAAGCATGTGAGTTTTAAATAAGGAAACCAGCCCCAAATCTTTCACAGCTCAAGGAATAGGAATAGGATTTCAGGTAGGCTAAGACAGAGTTTAGAAATGGGATCAAATGTGCAGCCTCTTTTGACCTAAATCTTAAAGGATTTTAAGATCTTCCTTTCCCAAGCAGAATGCGATTTTAGGTCACTTTCTATTATCCTGAGAGAATCCCATAAAATAACCCTTAAACAGGTGGTTACCACAGAAGTTTCTAATCTAGATATTAGACCACTGTTTCTTAAAGTGTATTTAATGATTATAAGGATGAGAATGATTATGGGGATGAGAAAATGCAGTCACTCACAGGCAGAGATTAAGTATTTAGAATCTAAATGGAGCACTTTTATGTGCACTATCTCATTTGGGTCTCCCAGCAAACCCTTTTTCATCTTATTATTTTATGGCTGTGCCCTGAGTAAGAAGATAACCTGTTCAGATGCTTAGGGAGAGATCTGTTCCCTGGACCACCATTTTTCACAAAGTTAAGTACAGCTGAGAAGTTCCCAGGAACTTGTGGAAGACAGGAGATCCAAAAAAATATGGAGGCTCTTGTGGAAAGATGCTTATGTTTGTGTGGCATGGGTGGGGGTATATGTGCTGTAACACTTTCCATAGGTCTGAGATTGATGCAAGAGGGGCTTTCCTACTCCATCTCTTGCCATTTCCTTATTTGTCATGATCCTCATAAAGGGATCCACAAGGGAAACCAGAGCTGATCAACTAAGTCATGCTCATACCAGAGAAAGTACACAGAACCCCCATTTGTGATAATCTACTCTGATACTGCATGCTCTGTCTTTACTGCTACAAGATGGCAGAGTTTTGCCCTAAAAAAAAAGGCTAATTGATTATTATAGTATCCATGGAAAGAACATCCTGACAGTCATATCATTTCCATTTGACCCTGAGGTCACTGAGGCAGAGAGAAAGGAGAAGTTATGGTGAAGGCACATGGTGAGTCAGCACAGAACTTGGTGGGATGCTCAGAGATAATTCACATTGTTCTGGACTATCTGGAGGTCTTCAAAGAATGAAGATGGCAGGTTTACAAAATAAACACAGTTTTCGAAAACCTGCAGGGCAAACTCCATTAGATTTCAAAGTCTGAGAGTCATTTATCTTTGGGGATTTAGAAAACAGTAGTCCCACCCTTTCCAAGGGCCTATGCAAAGGCCTGTCTCTCTCTGAATGTAACATTGGGGGACATTGGGGAGACCACTTTTTTCTCGGTTCCACCCTCTCCAAGTACCGGTTCTGCACCCAGGATCTCTGCCATCTCTGGGGCACATGCTCAATCCCTCCATATGGTGGTAGCCAGACTTTCCCCAAACCCCAAGGAATGTGCTCCACCCTCTCCAAGGCCTGAGGTGCCATGACTCTTCCATTGCAACGAGGTGGAAGACCCATCCTCTGCCTTCACCTTCTCCATGTGCTTGGGTGTGTTCCATCTCTTGGCCTGAGGCTTCTTAACTTCAGATCCAAGCCTCCATGGATCTGTCTCTGAAGCTATTTTTCCTCAAATGTGTCCCTTCTCTGTCCCTCTCAGTTCTGACTGCCAGTGGTTCTCTTTATGCACGTCCTGCAATACTCTCATTGGCTTTCCATGTAGTAGCCTTGGGTCATGCTCACCAGACATAAGGAGTTTCCACAAATCTTTCCTGGATAACTCCAGGTCCAATCCTGGCTTTCTCTGGAAAGAGAAATGCTGACACAAATGCTGACTGGTTCTGCATTTGGCCAAATCCTCACATGAGGCACCACTCTCTGGGCTCCTCCCACCTGGAAGCCCAGAACTTTCCAGAATATCAATTTCTGGTTTCTTAGTTACCTAAGATTCAATTCTCAGCTATCTCTTTCCTTTTGCATTCCACTATAAACTGTGAGGAGAAACCAGGCTGCATTTTCCACATTTAATTTGGAGAGCTCTTCTGCTAACTATCCAAGTTCATGGCTTTTAAAATCTGCCTTCCAGATTATCTGCCAGTTTAAAACAAGGATCATTTTTCCTCCAGTTTATAAGAATACGTGCCTCATTTCTATCTAAGACCTTATCAGAAGTATCTTTAGAGTCCACTTTCTACCAACAGTCTCTTCAAAGTATTCTAGGCCTTATCATCAAGCTGCTCGTAACTTTTCCAGAATCTTCCCCTTATCCATTTAAAAAGCCATTCCAACATGTTTAGTATTTGCAAACTGCAGCAGCACCCCACTACTCTGGTACCAAAATCTATTCTAGTTTCCTAGCTGCCAGAATACAATATATCAGAAATGGAATGGCTTTTTAAAAAAATTATTTATTTATTAATTAAAAAAAAATAACAACAAATGAGCAAAAACATTAACACATGATCATTTCGTTCTACATATATAATCAGTAATTCACAATATCGTAACATAGTTGCATATTGATCATTTCTTAGAACATTTGCATCAGTTCAGAAAAAGAAATAAAAATACAACAGAAAAAAAAATAAAATGAAAACAGAAAAAAAAAAGATTATACATACCATATCCCTTACCCCTCACTTTCATTGAGGCTTTTAAAAAGGAAAATTTAGTAAAGTTGCAAGTTAATAGTTTTTAGGCTGTGGATATGTCCCATTAAAGCAAGTCTATAGAGATGTCCAATCTAAGACATTCTATCTAGGAAAGATACCTTGATTCAAGAAGGCTGATAAAGTTCAGGATTTCTCCCTCAAATGGAAAGGCACATGGTGAACGTGGTCAGTGTTTCTCATCTAGAAGGGGCATGACGAAAATGGTTAGGGTTTCTCTC
This sequence comes from Tamandua tetradactyla, assembly GCF_023851605.1. NCBI lineage: Eukaryota > Metazoa > Chordata > Mammalia > Pilosa > Myrmecophagidae > Tamandua > Tamandua tetradactyla. The sequence goes on along the minus strand of NC_135341.1, from coordinate 4,107,107 downwards.
TCACCTTGAAAGGCACATGGTAAACACAGCGTCATCTGCTAGCTTCCTCTCTAGCTTCCCGGGAGGTGTTTTCCTTCATCTCCAAAAGTCAGTGGCTGTTGGACTCTCTGCTTCATGGTTCTTGCAGCATTCTGAAGCTGCCTCCAAAATACTTCTTTTATAGGAGTCCAGTAAACTAATTGAGACCACATCCCCATCTAGTCAAGTTTAATGCCCATGCTTGATTGAATCACATCTCTGTGGAGATAAACTATTTGTTTCCAACCTATAGTACTGAATAGGGATTAGAAGAAACCATTGCTCTTACAAGATTGATCAGGATTAAAATATGGCTTTTCTATAGGGTACATAAATCCTTTCAAACCAGCACACTTGTCAAGACCTTGATTTTATACTTACAGCCCCCCAAACTATGAGACAATAAATTCCCATTGTTTAAGCCAACCTACTATATGGTATTTGTCATAGAAGACCTGGAAAACTAAGACAACCCCCTTAATTAAATTCTCTTCAATATTCCAGGGGAGTGTATCCTCTGTTTTCTGCTGGGTTTCTAATCAACTCTCCTGTTTCAAATTTGTGATTTACAGACTACTCTCAGTCCTCTCTTTAACTACTGTTCCCCCACTCTCTCTTTCCTTCTGTCTCATACTTGAGTTCCCCACAGCAGAGAATTTGGACTGTAGACTTGTCTGATTATAATCTGGGTTAAGAAACAGAGCACTACAGTACTCTTTGAGTGCCTCAGGGGAAATATATTCTATTCAAACCATGTGTTTCTTTCACTCTAAATTTGTAAATTTTCCTCTCTCTCTCTAAAAAAAAAGGTAATTCTACCTTAAAGGGATAAAAATTGACCACCCTATCAGTTTTGTCCTCAAGGTTACACAGACTATTATTACACTGGCAGTACAATCAAGTCAATCTTCTTTTAGACTAGATCACAATTTTGTTACTAGGCACATGGGCTGCTAACTATCTCCAAGGCTACAATAAATCAGTAGTTCAGCACTCTTTTCCACCATCAAAATTTATGACAAAAACAGGCTCAATAGTCACTTTGGTCTCTCGGGTGCCTTCTCACTAAAGACCATGAGTTCAGTGCTTAGACATAACATATAATAATGGCTCTGTCTTCTTAGAATATAATTCGAGGGAAGAAAAGAAATAAAAATGCCCTTTTCTTCTTACGTTAGAATGCACAACCAAAAGCAACCAAGAGCTGACATTTAGTTCAGCATTCTGAACCCCCTCCTCCTTTCCTTGCTGTGAAAAATAATGATCTGATTGTCATTCAAACTGTGTACCCAGGAAGTCAGCATCTGTCTTCTCCTTGGCCTCCTCTTTCCTAAATGTACTGGCTGTCACCAAAATGGAAATAACACTTCTTGTGACACTTACCAAACCACGTTAGTCATGAAGTGGTGACAATAATTACCAACAAATTGAAACAGTTGTCTAAAATGATGACTGTACAGTCCTACAAAATAAGTGGTATTTTTACTACAGTTCAAAAGTATAAAGCTTCATAAGTGATTTTATGACATTTCAGCTACTGATCACAGGTACAAATTATCTATGCTCAATTAAAGAAAGATGAAAGTTCAGCTTTCTATAATTAAACCAATAACTTGTTCAGCCTCAGGGCTGAAAAGAAATGTTAAGGCTTTGTGCTTCTTGCAATCCTGAATGAAGAATTAAGGAAGAAAACTCAACTATCACCAACTTTCTTAAAATCAAGGGCTCATCCACACTGTAAATTATTCATGATGAAACTCTTAGACAAGGAAAAAATAAGTTATTTGCAGATTCTTTTGGCTGCCTTGAAGTTAATTACTTTCTTCACTCATGTTTTTAATATTACATCATTTATACCATTCTTGGTAAGTCAATCCAGATATTTTCTTTAGATCCCACTGCAAATATTCTATGAATTTTTAAAGATTTGAAAAATACAAGCAGAAGATATTCTAGTACGATAAGAACATCCCAGACAACCAGCTCTTTAACTTACTACCTCTCTGAGCCTCTATATTCTTATCCGTAAAATGGGGTGCGATGGTGAGTTTACTGTGTCAACTTGACTATGTTGCAGTACCCAGTTATTCAGCCAAACACTAATAATAAGTGCTTCTGTGAAGATATGTTGTAGATAAGATTAAAGCCCATAAATCCTTGACTTTAAGTTAGGGAGAGTATTCTACAGTATCTGAGTAGACCTGATCCAATCAACTGAAAGACCTTAATAGCAAAATTGAGGCATCCCTGAAGAAGAAATTCGTTTGTGGATAGCAGCTTCAGCCCATGCCCAGGAGCTCCACCCTGTCCTTCCTGATAGGCTGCTCTATGGATTTCCATCTTGTCTCACTAGCCCAACAGTTAAGTGAATTATACCTCTTAATATATATATTTCTTACTGGTTCTGTGTCTCTAATTGAACCCTGGCTGACACATGGGAATAATAGCACCTATCTTGCAGGAGTATTATAAAAATAAAATGAGGTTGTGAGTGTAAAAATTATTTTAAACCAAAATACCTGTAAGGAAGTGTAAATAGTATTACTGTTTTATGTGACTAGTCCCAACCCAGCTAATAAATCCAAATAAACATCTGCTCTTTCCTAAGAGGCCTAACTAAACCATTGTGTTTTCTAGATATCGAAAATCCTTTTACAGTCTAAGGATACTTTGCAACACTTTCAGACCCTGTTTTTCAGTTTTGAAGACTAAGAGAGGCAAAAATACCCAGAAGCCAGGGAACTATGTGATCATTCAAAGCCACAAACATTCAGATGTGGTTTTCTTCACAAGAAACTGATAATAAATTTGAGATCAAGTCTACATGGATGAGTATCATAGGATAAGGCATACAGTGAAGGTTGGGGTTCCAACAGGAGCCTGGAAAAGCCTAAGATAAAGAATGAGTCTGGACTCCAGGCTAAGGGATAAAGAGTTAAGTAACTGAAATCAGTAGGGGTTTATTAACTATTTCAGATACTAGTTCAGGAGAAGCCCCAAGATGGAGATCATGTAGGTTTCTGAATTACTGTTTTGAAGACAGTCACCTAACTAGGAACACTTGCATTAGACTATAATGTTAGAAAAACTAAACTGGATTATGTTAAGTCACTGATATTTGGAGAGTTATTTTCTATGTCAACCAATTGACAAATGCAAAAATTGTTACTGAACGTGGCATGCTGTTGTAACAAAAATTTATAATATACAGCATTGGTTTAATCAGGCAGCTGGTGGCAAGAAAACTGATAGTGAAATCTGGGAAGATCGAAACCCATGCTATGCAATAACAAAACAATCCAGCACCGAAAGATATTTTAGAAATCATCTAATCCAACCAATGATTAGAGGCTTGTCCCTAAGTTGGAACACTAATATGACCACTACTTTAACTCTTTCTCCAATTTCTCCCTCCATACTTGCCAGATTCCCCTCTTGCTTGTCTATTTCCCACTACTTACCCTTCAATTCTTTAATCAGATCACTTACTCCACCTCATACCCCCATCCTCCCTCTTCTCACTGAAATCCCATTCCTTCTTAATGCCAGATAAAGCTTCACCTTTTCAAAGAATTTCTGAAATTGCTTCAACAAATGTTAATTCTTCCTCCTCTAAAACACTGTTGGATCACCTATTTGCATATTTAATCATACACTATCTTTTATTTTTTTCCATGGGTGCCCTACTGAGGCTATAAACTTCTTTGGGGAGGGACCAAATCATATATTAATCCGCTTTCTCTGACTCAACACCTTACAGAGCACTGGAAGTATATAGTGAATTCTTAGTAAATGTTGAAAAGAAATGGTATTTCACACATTTTTTTTTTACAATAAAACCAACAGTAACCTGAGATGTTGATGAAGAAATGATACAGCACAACAGGGTTGACAAAGAGATGTCTTCTTGACCCCCACTACCAAGAGTGTGGTGGTATGACTGCCTGGAGCACTGTTATGAGAAACACTCTAAAGCCATATCCAGGCTTTACAGGTAAGAGTGCTATAATCAATTAGCCATGTGTGCAGGGATGGATAGGAAAGTGGCAGCAGGAAGGACTAGTGTTTGAAATAGATCAGTAGCCAAAAAGTGTGATGGTTAGAACACTCAAGGCTTATATAGTCAATTGCCTACTTGACACCACCACTTGGAGGTTTTGCTGGCATTCACACTTATTTTAATATGATACTGTTAATCTTATGTCCCCCAATCCTCTCTTCTCCCAGTCTTCCTCATCTCAATATGGCATTACCATATATCCAGGTGCTCAAGACAAAAAAAATTGAAGAGTCATCCTTCTTTGTCCTCTTTATCTCATTCTCTCCCAAAATTTAAGTTATTAATCCTGTCAATTCTAACTCCAAAATATATCTCCAATTTGTTTATTTCTCCCCTTCTCCTCTAGTATATTAACTTAGTCCATTCCATCACCATCTCTCATCCAGACTATTGGAAAATCTCCTAACTGGTCTCCTGGTTTCTATTATTATCCTCCAATAGCCTGTTCTCCACAGAGAACAGAATGATTTTTCAAGTCAATTTCAAATTTTGCCACTCCCTGCTTGAAACTTTCCAGTAGGCTTTCTTCAGTTTGTATTTTCAATCAAATTCAAATTCCTAAATTTGACTTAAAACCCTACAAATTTTGCCTTGACCCCTCTCTGACCTCATCTCAAACCAATACTACCCTAGCTCACTGAGCTTCTGGTGCACCCAAATTCAAACACACCAAGCTTATTCTTCCCTTCAAACTCTGAGCTTCCTATTCCTTCTGACTGAAACCTAGTTCATTAAAGAGCTGGTACTTTCATATGTCTCAAGCCTCAGCTTAAATGTCACCTTTTCAGACAGACCTCCCCTGACTACCTTAGATAAAATATTGTGCATTATCATTGTGTCCTGTTCCATATTTGAATTATTGGTTTTGCTTCCCTCACTGGATCATTCATTTGGTCCTTATGAACGGTGACCTTATCTAACTTCTTTATTACTGTATCCCCAGGAGTGTGACCTTGGTCTTTTCAATGTCCTTCCTAGTCCTTATTTTCCCTCATTTTTAAAGTTGAAGATTTGGGATTAGGTGCTCACTGGAAACCAGTTCTGAAATTCTTTGTATTCATAATTCCAAGGAGGCTTTAGAGCTCAGGTCTTTTCTAGACACTGCCATTTCAAACGAAGTCAACCCCTCAGGCAGCACAGTGGGAGGTCATGGAGAGCCAGAGAGAAGGAAGTCTGGTGAGCTGAATTACAGAGTTCCTTTGCCATGCCAATCCTCCCATACCTAGGAGATGCAGCTCATTAGGTACTAAATGTTTAGTGACTGTCACTATTAATTGGTGGGTATTAATACTCTAAGGAGACAGTAAATCTTGCACTGGATTCAGTGACATCAGGTCTTTGCAGTCTGACAGAGCATTTAAGAGTTTGAATCTAAGGCACTACAAAAATAAAAATCAGAAGTTATCCTTTCCTTGCTTGTAAAGGTAAATTTTAGCTTCTAGGTTATCTACATATTTATATCTACATATCTCTATCTATCTATCTTTATCTATCTATCTATCTCCAAAAACCAAGATTGATATTAAATATTTTATATATCTTGTATCATATAATCTTTAACATAATTCTACAGAATAGATACTAATACTATTACATTCTATGGATGGGGAAACTCTCATACAGAGAGAAGCAACACTTTGCCCAAGGTCACAGAGCTAAAAAGTGATTTATCCTGGATTTGAATTGGGGTCTGACTGATTCTGAACCCTATGATCTTAACTACTAAGTAATATTTCTTCCTCATAAACATTACCTCATCATAATGATTACAGTTATAATAATGTTCTACACAGAGAAGGAACTCAGTAAAATTTGCTGAAGGTAGTTTGTTTTCAGTCTCTCTGTACTATTTGAAAACCTACATCATCCAAGACTCCTAAGTAGGGACTAGATGACATCATGGAGAAAGAAAACCATACAATTCCTGTACAGAAGAAGTTTTAAATTAATAGTTATAGTTTGAAAATAGGAACAAAATAGCTTAAACATGAAACTCATGTCACACAATTTTATCAGTCAGGATAAATTAATCTATGATGATATGATACACACCTGATAATCTCAGTGGCTTAAAGAAGAGGTTTATTTTTCATTCACACTTCATAGACATCACAGGTTGGTGAAGGACATTGCTCACTATCATGGTAACTCCAGGAACCAAGCTCAGAAAGCATCACTGGTCACTGAGTCAGAAAGGAAACGAGAGGAAGGCAAATCACACACTGGCTCTTAAAGCTTCTACCTGGAAGTAATGTTACATTATGCACTTCTACTTATGCTTGATTGGTGGTAAGGAAATGCCCTCTGTGGTAGTTCAGGTGTCAACTTGGTCAGGTGATGATGCCCCATAGTTCTGTGGACTTTGAATCATTAGCATGTGAAATTCATCTATGGCTGATTACATGCACATTTGGCTAATGGGAGTGCCTTCTGCAATGAGTGATATCTAACTGAATTAGCCAGAGGCTTGAAAGAGAGAGCTCAACACAGCACAGCCCAAGCAGCTCAGCATATCTCATCTCATCACTCACAGCTCAGCCCAGATGTTTGGGGCTACAGAAACGGATCACCCTGGGGAAAGCTGTTGGAACCCAGAAGCCAGGAAAGAAGACCAGCAGACTTTGCCCTGTGCCTTCCTGTGTAGCAGAGAACCTCAGATGAAAGTAAGCTGCCTTTCCTCTGAAGAACTGTAAGTTTTAACTGAATAAATCCCCCTTTTATTAAAAGCCAGTCCATCTCTAATATGTTATATTCTGACAGCTCTGAAAGAGAAAAACATCCTTTTACCTCACACCAGGGAGAGGAAACAAAAACATTTGGTAGAGGTACTGACAACTACCACAACAAATTGCTGAGGGTAGGATATTCAGAAATGATCTATTTAAATTCTGACCATCCAGAAAAAAAAATCCCCAACTATTATTCTAAAGGCAATCTGCTATTACTAAAACTATAAAGCTGCTAGCCTTTCCCTTAGGTCTTTTTTTAAAAATATGTTTATTGAGAAATTTTCACACACATACAGTCCATATATGGAGTACTATCAATGACCCACAAAATCATCACATAGTTGTGTATTCAGAACTATGATCATTTTTAGAACATTAGCATCATTCCAGAAAAAGAAATAAAAGGAAAAAAGAAGGGCTGCAATAATGGGATACTCACATGGAAAAATAATAAAATGTGACCTTGTCATAAAGCATACCAAAAAAAAAAAAAAAAAGAAACTCATACACATCCCTTACCCCGACCTCTCCCTCTTATTGACCACCAATACTTCAATCTACCCAATTTTTACCCTTTATCCCCTCCTATTATTTATTTATATTTTATCCTTATTTTTTACTCATCTGTCCATACCCTGGATGAAAGGAGCATCAGACACAAGGTTTTCACAATCACACAGTCACACTGTAAAAGCTGTATCATTATACAATCATCTTCAAGAATCAAGGCTACAGGAACACAACTCAGAAGTTTCAGGTACTTTTCTCCAGCCACTCCAATACACATAAACTACAAAAGGATATCTATATAATGCATAAGAATAATCTCCAGGATAACCTATTGACTCTGTTTAAAATCTCTCAGCCACTGACACTTTGTTCTTTCTCATTTCTCTCTTCCATTTTTGGTCAAGATGACTTTCTCAATCCCATTATGCCCAGACTTGACTCATCCCAGAAATTCTGTTCAATGTTGCCAGGGAGGTATATACCTCTGAGAGTCATGTCCCATGGCGGGGGTGGGGTGCTGGGCAGTGAGTGTACCTGCTGAGTTGGCTTAGAGAAAGAGGCCACATCTGAGCAACAAAAGAGGTTCTTTGGGGGTGACTCATAGGAATACTATGAGTAGGCTTGGCTTCTCTTTTGCAGGAATAAGTTTCATATTCCAAGGTTGAGGGCTCAGCTTATGGATTTGACTGTCCGCACTGCTTGTGAGAATATCAGGAATTCCCCATATGGGGAAGTTAAATATGTCCTCATTTCTCCCCAGTCCCCCAAGGGAACTTTGCAAATACTTCTTTATTCACTGCCCAAATTACTCTGGGATATATCAGGGCATCACACTAATCTGGACAAACCAACAAAATCTCATGCCCTATGCAAGGTTCCATGTACTTATGGTATTCAATTAAACTGACTATACAAGTTAAATTAGCAATGCACTGCCCAAAATATAAATTTTGCACCAAATAAACATCTCTCCCTTTGGTCTTATACATAAGTTGACGTTTTAAAAAGTGGACCAAATCATCCTTTATCCTGTGTTCTGATTTACCTTGGTGCTATCCAGATCAGCTTCATTCATATCTCTATTTGAAATCTGATTACTTTTTCAACTTTTTAAATAGTTGTTAGATGAGTTAATGCTGACTTTCATAGTTTCAGAGCTCTAACTTGGAGTCTCTAATATCACACAAATACCTGAAGTTTCTGGGAACACCAAGTTATATACAAATAGCTCAGCACCTCAGAATTTAGAAATAACAGTTACAACTCCTGAATATATGTGACTGCTATAAGAGCCTATAATTTATGAACTTAGTCCATATACGTGAGGCATGATGATATTTGCTTTTTGTTTCTGCCATTTCATTCAACATACAGTCCTTAAGGTTAACCTAGTTGCATGTCTCACAACTTCATTCCTTCTTGCAGCCACTCAGTAGTGAATCATATGTATACACCAAAGCTCCCCCTTCCTTCCTTCAGTCATTATACCCTTAGGTCACCTCCATCCATTGCAAATCATGAACACTGCTGCCATAAACTCCAGTGTGCAAATGTCCATTATTGTCTCCACACTTAGTTCCTCCAGTTATATTCTGAGCACAGGGGTTGCAGGATCATATGGCAAACTCACCGCTAGCCTTGTGTGGAACCACCACAGTGCCCCCCAGAGGGGCTGCACCTTTCAGCTTCCCTACCAAAAGTGAATAGGTACATCTTTCTCTCCACATTTTCTGTAGTACTTGTTTCTCTCTGTTAATTTTTAAACACTTTTATTCACACATCATACAATCCAACCTAAACAAATGAATATGCTTTTGACACCATAATCTATATGAAGACATTTTCTTTTCTACTGCAAATGATCCATACCCCTCCCCCACACACACCCAGTATTAGCTTGGGTTCTCTAGAGAAACAGAATCAGCAGGAAATATCCATTGATATAAAATTTATAAGGGTGTCTCACATAACCATGGGAATGTAGATTTCAATGTCTATAGGGCAGGCCACAAGCTGGTAACTACGAGGAAGTTTCTCAAGGAACTCTCAGGAGAGGCTGGTTGGGCATCCATGGGAATGTAAGGGTCCAAGGTCTGTAGGGCACAAGATGACAACTCTGATGAAAGGTCTGGATTAACTCCACAGGAGATGGTTGATGCTGAAGCAGGAAGAAGATTGTCTCTTCTGAATCCTCATTAAAAGGCTCCCAGTGAAGCATCACTCATTGCAGAAGACACTTCCCTTAGCTGATTACAAATGCAATCAGCTGTGGATGCAGCTGACATAATCATGATTTAAGTCCATGAAACATCCTCATAGCAACAGGCAGGTCAGCACTTGCCCAACCAGGCAAGCAGACACCACCTACCTGGCCAAGTTGACACATGAACCCAACCATGAGAGTCCACTAATAGTTAACTTGGCAGCCATACACATCACCTTAAAGCATACTTAATCTCTAAATAGAAAACAATAATAGACACATATTTTCCTCATCTAATAATACTCAACTGTCCAGTATACAACCAGAAATACATTAAATCTCCCCAGAATAGGTTGCAAGTCCTTGGTTATTATTAATTCTTAAACTTGATATCTTACAACTTAAATAATATAACATGAACAAAACAGCATTTCAGTTCTTGTAGCTGATCATGTGGTTATAGTTCATATTTATCACTACCTATTTCCACTACTCATTCCATGTTCCCTTTACCCTCAGCAAGTACTTCAGTTGGCCATGGTTCTTTGCCTGGTGGGGTGATCCAAACTTTCATTCCTGAAGTTTCAGAACTATTGGTAGTCCTGCCTGGATTGGGTTGTTGCAGTTTTCCATTGATTTAAACACAGGGCATGGTAGTACTAAGAGACACCATAGGGGATCTCCTATATTCCAGGAAAGCTCCTCTTTACCTCCACTGTGTAGTTGCAGTCCTATTTCCCCCTGATAGTCAGGGTGAATCACCTCAGCCAGTAAAGTAATCCCCTTCTTGGCTTGTTGATCCAGGGGTATGAGTAGCCCAAAGTGACTAGGTGGCAGTCTTAGATTCCAGTTCAAGGGAATCGTTGTTTCTCCTGGTGAAAGTGCTCCCCCTTCTGGAGCTAAAATCTGTAGACCAGCAGAGCTCAAGGTCACAGGGACAGGAAGCAAAAATTTTCCTAATGGATCACTAGGGAAAATAGTGAGTGGTGCCTCTCCCATTTCAACTCCTTGGTTCCTGGACCCATGGATCCTGGCTATAGGAGAAACAGCACCATATAGTGGTCTCTGATTCAGAGCATACACAGTCTCCTGGAGAACATAACCCCCGCCCTGCAAGGTATTGCCACCTAGTTGCACCATAATTGAGTTTTCAAAAGTCCATTCCACCATTATTATCAATCCAGCTGCCTCTGGGTGATGGGGAACATGGTAAGACTACAGAATCCCATGAGCATGTGTGTATTCCCACACTGATTTGATATGAAGTGGATTTCTTGATTGGAAACAACGCTGTGTGGAATGCCATGATGATGGATAAGGCATTCTGTAAGTCCATGGATGGTAGTTTTGGCAGAAGCATTGAGTGCAGGGAAAGCAAACCCTTATCCAGAATATGTATCTATTCCATTTAGGATAATTCACTGTACCTTTCATGAAAGGAGTGGTCCAATGTAATCAACCTGCCACCATGTAACCAGCTGATCACCTCAGGGAATGGTGCCATATCAAGGGCTAAGTGTGGGTCTTTGCTGCTGGCAGATTGGGCACTCAGCAGTGACTGTACCCAGGTCAGCCTTGGTAAGTGGGAGTCCATGTTCTGAGCCCATGCATAACCTCCACCCTACCACCATGATCACTTTGTTCATGAGCCCATTGGGCAATGACAGGAGTTGCTGGGGAAAGAGGTGAACTCACTCTCTGGTGTGCATTCACATTGGACACAAATATCTTCATGTTTTTAGCCCACTCAGAAAGGTCTATCCACATACCTCTTTTCCAGACCTCTTTGTCACCAATTTTCCAATTCTAATTTTTCCATGTCCCTGACCATACAGTCAAACCATTAGCAATAGCCCATGAGTCAGTACACAAACATACGTCTGGCCAGTTCTTCTTCCAAGCAAAATGAACAACCAGGTGCACTGCTTGAAGTTCTGCCCACTGGGAGGATTCCTCCTCACCATTGTTCTTCAGGTACATCCCAGAAAGGAGTTGTAGTGTTGCAGCTTCCACTTATGGGTGGTACCTGCATATCATGCAGAACCATCTATGAACCAAGCCTGGGTATTCTTTTCCTTAGTCAATTCACTTTAAGGAACTCCCCAAGAGGCCATAGCTCTGGTCTGGGAAATAGAAGTTAATGTGGCAGGAGTGCAGACCATTGGCATTGGCCCACTTCTTCATTTAACTTACTTATGCCTTCAGGACCTGCTCTGGCCCTATCTCGTATATGCCATTTCCATTTTATGATGGAGTGCTGCTGCACATGCCCAACTTTATGGCTTGGTGGGTCAGAAAAAACCCAGCTCATGATAGACAACTCAGGTCTCATGGTAACTTGGTGGCCCATGATTAAGCGTTCAGTCCCAACTAAGGCCCAGTAGCAGGCCAAAAGCTGTTTCTCAAAAGGAGAGTAATTATCTGCAGCAGATGGTAAGGATTTGTGCCAAAACCCTAAGGGTCTGCATTGTAATCTCCTATAGGGGCCTGCCAAAGGCTCCAGACAGCATCTCTATTTGCCACTGACACTTCAGCACCATTGGATCTGCTGGATCATATGGCCCAAGTGGTAGAGCAGCTTGTACAGCAGCCTGGACCTGTCGCAGAGCCTCCTCTTGTTCAGGACCCCACTCAGAATTAGCTGCTTTTCTGGTCACTCAATAAATGGACCGGAGTAGCACACCCAAATTAGGAATTTGTTGTTGCCAAAATCCAAAGAGAACAACTAGCTATTGTGCCTCTTTTTTGGTCATAGGAGGGGCCGGATGCAGCAACTTATCCTTCACTTTAGAAGGGATATCTCGATGTGACCCACACCACTGGACACCTAGAAATTTCACTGAGATGGAAGTCCCCTGTATTTTTGTCAGATTTATCTCCCATCCTCTGACACACAGATGCCTTACGAATAAATCTAGAATAGTTGCTACTTCTTGCTCACTAGGTCCAATCAACATGATATCAATATAATGGACCAGTGTGATGTCTTGTGGAAAGAAGAAATGATCAAGGTCCTGTGGACAAGATTATGACATAGGGCTGGAGAGTTGATATACCCCTGAGGTAGGACAGTGTCATGGTTAGGGAGAGGTGTCAACTTGGCCAAGTTGTGGTACCTATTCATCTGATTGGGCAAGCGCTGGCCTGTCTGTTGCAATGAGGACATTTCATGGATTAGTCATGATCACGTCAGCTACATCCACAGCTGATTCCATTTGTAATCAGCCAAAGGGGATTAGTGATTCCATCACTAATCAGCAATTAGTGATGCTAAATGCAATCATGGGAAGCCTTTTAAGGAGGACTCAGAGGAGACAGGTTCCATTCCTGCTTTGGCTGGTGAGCCTCTCCTGTGGAGTTCATCCAGGCCATCCATTGGAGTCATCGGCTTTGGAGCCTGCCCTGTGGATTTTGGACTCTGCGTTCCTACGGTCACGTGAGACACTTTCATAAATTTTATATTTGCAAGTGTTCCCTGTTGATTCTGTTTCTCTAGAGAACCCTAACTAATACAGACAGTGAAAGTACATTGCTGACCTTGCCAGCTAAAAACAAACTGTGGTGGTCCTCAGTAACATCTATTGAGAATAAAGCATTTGTCAGATCAATAGCTGCATATCAGGTACCAGGGAATGTACTGATTTGCTCAAGTGATGATACCACATCCGGAATAGCAGCTACAATTGGAGATATCACCTGGTTGAGATTATGATAATCCACTGTCATCCTCCAAGGCCCATGTGTTTTCTGCACAAGCCAAATAGAGTTGAATGGGGATGTGGTGGGAATCACCACCCCTGCATCCTTCAAGTCCTTAAGAGTGGCAGTAATCTCTGCAATCCCTCCAGGTATCCAGTATTGCTTCTGATTTACTATTTTGCTAGATAGGAGCAGTTCTCTTGGCTTCCACTTGGCCTTTCCTACCATAATAGCCCTCACTTCATGAGTTTGAGAACCAATGTGGGGATTCTGCCAGTTGCTCAGTATGTCTATTCCAATTTTGCATTCTGGAACTCGGGAAATAAGTACAGAATGGATCTGGGGGCCCACTAGACCCACTTTGAGATGGACTTGAGCTAAAACTCCATCAATTACCTGACCATCATAAGCCCCCACTCTGACTGGTGAACCAGAAGGACGTTTTGGGTCCCCTGGAATTAATGTCACTTCTGAATCAGTGTCTAATAATCCCTGAAATATCTGATCATTTCCTTTTCCCCAATGCACAGTTATCCTGGTAAGGCCATAAGTCTCCTTGGGAAAGGTTTGGAGGAAGATTAACAGTATAAATTTGTGGCAATGTAACAGGATCTTCCCCTAAAGCGTCCTGGCCTCCCCCTCATTCAACAGACTATGGGTCTGTAAACTCTCAAGTCTGGAAATTAAGGGACTGTGACTCTGTTTTTGTTATCCAAGTTAGACTTCTCTTCACTTGGCCTATAACTCTTTTGTTTATACAACTCAAACAAGAATTTAGTCGACTGTCCATCTATTGTACTTCTAGGTACTCCATGACCTCCTAGCCAACACCACAAGTCTCTGCAAGTCAGATTAGTTTGACTCCTGCTTTGAGTCTGCTGTCTGTTATGTTAGCCACACCCATCTCATCTTTGGCAATTAAGTTCTGTCACCTGGCTTCTTCCAACTCAGGATCTGGTCATCCCCATTGTGTTTAAGGATTCCAACTCAGTGACAGCAGTTATATCTGACCTACAGAGCAATGCTTTGCTTGTACAAAGCCAGGCTCTGGGGGATAATATTTTTGACAACTTTGTGGAATTTTGTGGAAATAGAAGGTATAGAGATGTTGGCTCGTTGTTACATACACTGTATGCATTAATAATATCTGAACTATAGAGAAGTGCAACTACAGAACTCTTCAGGGATGATGCCACTAATCTCACAAATTTATTTTTCACAGTTCTTATAAAAGGTTTATCCTCTGGACATTCCTGGGGTGTATGAGGAGTCCTTCCAGGATAAATCCACTCTAGCATTCCAATCTCTCCAAGCCTCTGAATCTCCTCATCTACGTTATACCAGGGCAGTTATGGTATTTCAACCTCAGGTAATAGCTGTCTTTTGATCCATGTTTCAGCCAACCATCCAAACAAACTGCTCATGCCTTTTCAAACCCCTCAAGCTGTATCATTGAAAGCAGAACCTATGCTTAGTGAGCCCAAATCAATAAATTAAGCTTGATCCAGATTTATATTCCTCCCATAATTATCTCACATCCTTAAAATCCATTGCCACACATATTCCCCTGATTTCTGTCTATATAAATTGGAAAACTCATACAGTTCTTTTGGAGTACAATGTACCTCATCATGGGTGATACTTTGTACCTCACCTTTTGGGGTCTGTTGGGACTTTAGTCTAGGTATAGGTCTGGAAGAAATGAGGAGTGATGGGGTGGGTCATGAAAGAAATTAGAAGTATCTTCCAAGACATTTGCTTCAGGGCATTCATTTGCAGTTTCATCTGGTGAAACATGATTAATTACTCTAGGGCTAATTCCTTCACATGGAGTTGGGTGGCCAACTCCTTAGGGCAGACTATTACAGGGTTCCCTAGAGAAGACTCAGCATGACCTAAGGTTTCAACCTCTCCACTGACATTATTATCAATCCATGTGTTACCATCCCATTTTTCAGGGTCCCAGTCCCTTCCAATCAATACCCTCACTTTAATGACATACACGATGCAAGATTGAGATTTATTTTATGTTGTAAAGTTGCTACTCTAACAATAAACTTCTGAGTCTGATTTTCAGAGCTCTCAAGTCTACAGCTACAGGAAATAAAATTTTCCTTCAGGGCACTCATAGAAGCATTTACATCTGTCATACAGTACGTAAGCTTCTCATTTGAAGCCTTAAGCCCATCCCTTTCACTCATTAATGTGTACAGTGTATCTAACAATAACCAACCAACATCTTTATACCTTCTATTTACACAAAACTCCACAAAGGTGTCAAAAATATTATCCCCTAGAGCCTGGCTTTGTACAACTAAAGCATTAGAAGAATCCAATGGTGATATTTTGACTATCTCTTTTTCCAACTCACCCCATGAATTGGAAGTATCATTCTGTTTATGGGAAAGAGTCTTTATTGCCTTTGAGTCCAGTCACAGTAGAAAACCATTAATAAAAACCCATTTTTTAAGATTCTGTTTCTTAAGAACCATCCTGGTACCAAGCTGTGTTAGCTAGGATTCTCTAGAGAAACAGAATCAGCAGGAAATATCTGTAGACATAAAATTTATAAAAGTGTCTCATGCAACCATGGGAATGTAGATTCCAAGGTCAATAGGGCAGGCCACAAGCTGGTAACTCTGATGAATTTCCTCATTGAACTCTCAGGAGAGGCTGGCTGGGCATCCATGGGAACTTAAGGGTCCTAGGTCTGTAGGGAAGCCCACAAGCTGATGACTGTGGACAAACTCCACAGGAGAGGTTCACCAGTTGAAGCAGCAAGAAGACTGTCTCATCTGAATTCTCCTTAAAAGGCTTCCAGAGATTAGATTAAGCATCACTTATCGCAGAAGACACTCCCCTTAGCTGATTATAAATGCAATCAGCTGTGGATGCAGCTGACATAATCATGATTTAAGTCCATGAAATGTCCTCAAGGCAACAGATAGGCCAGCACTTGCCTGACCAAACAGGCACCACCACCTGGCTAATTTGACACACAAACCTGAGCGTGACACCCCCACCCCCTCTTGTTGACATTGGGTTTGGGCATAATATCTTTGTTACATTCAGTGGAAGCATATTATAATGTTACTGTTGACTGTAGATGGTAGCTTGCCCTGATTGTACTTTTTCCTGTATACCATCTATTTTCACACCTTCCAATGTTAACATTTGTTATCCCTCATGCAAAAACATTTTTATATTTGTACATTTAATCACCCATCATTGTCCATTGTATGCATTCTTAAGTTATACTGTCTCAGTCTTTATCCATTATCTTTTCTTCAGGTTTCATATGTGCCCTGAGTCCTTCTCTCTCAATCATACTCACATTCAGCTCCATTCAGTATATTTATGTTGTTATGTTGCAAAAGGTAGTATCATGCTATCCATTTCAGAATTTTTACAATCAGTACTATTGCACAATCTGTTTTCCTTCATCACCAAATGGCAGTCATTGCCCTATTTCTATCTCCTGATAACCCATGTTAACTTTGACTCTTAAAGTTCACTCATTAGTTAATATTAGTGAGACCATATATTATGTGTCCTTTTGTTTCTGGCTAATTTCACTCAGCAAAATATTCCTAAGGTTCATTCACATTGTTACATGCTTCATGACTTTATTCTGTTTTACAGCTGCATAGTATGCCATCATAAGTATATACCACAGCTTGTTTAGTTACTCATTTGTTGATGGACATTTGGGACTGTTTCCATCTCTTGAAAATTGTAAATAATGCAGCTATTAACATCAGTGTGCAGGTATCTGTTTGTGTCTTTTACTTCAGTTCCTCTGAATATATCCCAAGAAGTGGGAGTGCTGGATCATACAATTGCATGCTTAGTTTCCTGAGCAACCATCAAATTGCCTTCCAGAGTGGTTGTACCATTTTACATTCCCACCAACAGTGGGAAAGGGTTCCTCTTTCTCCACACCCTCTTTAGCACTTGTCACTTTCTGTTTTTTTGACAGTGGCCATTGTAGTCCATTGTAGTGGGTGTCAGATGATATCTCATTGTGGTTTTGATTTGCATTTCCCTAATAACTAGTGAAGTTGAGTATCTTTTCATGTGAATTTTAGCCATTGGTATTTCCTCTTCTGAAGAGTATCTGTTTATGACTTTTGCCCATTTTTCAATTAAGCTGTTTGTCTTTTTGTATTTGAGTCAAAAAATCTCTTCATATATTCTGCGTACTAAAACCTTATCTGATATGTATTTTCCAAATATTGTCTTCCATTGTGAAGGCTGCCTTTTTACTTTCCTGACAAAGTTCTTTGATGCACAAAAGTGTTTAATTTTGAGGCAATCCCATTTATCTATTTCTTTTTTCAGTGTTCATGCTTTGGGTGCAAGGTCTAAGAAACTGCCTCCTATTACAAGATTTATAAAATATTACCCTACATTTTCTTTTAAAACTTTTATGGTCTTAGCACTAATTTTTAGGTCTTGATCTATTTTGAGTTAATTTTTGTATAGCGTGTGAGATAGATATGGATACTCTTTTATTCTTCTGCATATGGAGATCCAGTTCTCCAATCTCCATTTATTGAAGAGACTGCACTGTCTAGTTGGGTTGGTTTGAATGCTTTATCAAAGATCAAGTGTCCTTAGATGAGAGGGTCTAGTTCTGAATACTCAAGTTATTTCTATTGGTTGGTATATCTACCTTTATGCTAGTGCCATGCTGTTTTGACCATAGTAGCTCCATAATACGCTTTAAAGTCAAGAAGCATGAGATCTCCCACCTCAGTTTTCTTTCTCAAATTATTTTCAGCTATTCATGGCAGCCTGTTCTTACAAATAAATTTAATTTTGGTTCTCCTATGTATGTGAAGTAAGTTGTTGGGATTTTAATTGGAATTGCATTGAATTTATAAATCAGTTTGGGTAGAATTGACATATTAACTATATTTAGTCTTCCAACCCATGAACAGAGTATGTCCTTCCATTTGTTTAGATCTTCCATGATTTCTTTCAGCTATTTCTGGTAATTTTCTGCATATAGGACTTTTGTGTCCTTTAATTTATTCCTAAATATTTGATCCTTTTGATTGCTATTGAAAATGGAATTTTTTTTCTTGATTTCCTCCTCAGATTGCTCACACTGATTTTTGGGCATTGATCATGTACCCTGCTACTTTGCTGTACGCATTTATTAGTCCTAATACCTTTGCTGTGGAATTTTTTGGGATTTTTGACATATAATGTCATATCATCTGCAAACTGTGACAGTTTTAATTCTTCCTTTCCAATATGGATTATTTTAATTTCCTTTTCTTGTCTAATTGCTCTGCTAGAACTTCTGGTACAATGCTGAATAACAATGGAGACAATGGGCATCCTTGTCTTGTTCCTTATCTTACAGGAAAAGCTTTCAGTCTTTCTACACTGAAGATTGTGTTAGCTGTGGGGTTTTCATATATTTGCTTTATCATGTTGAGGAAGTTCCCTTCTATTCCTGTCCTTTGAAGTGTTTTCATCAAGAAAGGATGTTGAATTTTGTCAAATGCCTTTCTGCATCAATTGAGATGATCATATGTTTTTCTGCTTTGAATTATTATTATTTTTTCTCATATTAGGTTCTTTATTGCTTTCATAATAGGATTAAGTCCAAGTTGTTAACATAGTTTGCAACAGTTCTCAAACTTTTTTTTTTCTTAACATCATCACATAGATGCATGATCATCGTTTCTTAGTACATTTGCATCGGTTTAGAAGAACTAGCAACACAACAGAAAAAGATATAGAATGTTAATATAGAGAAAAAAAATAAAAGTAATAACAATAGTAAAAAAAAAAGACAAACAAATAACCAGACAGACAAAAACAAAAAAACAAAAACAAACAAACAAACAAACAAACAAAAAATAAAAACCCATAGCTCAGATGCAGCTTCATTCAGTGTTTTAACATGATTACTTTACAATTAGGTATTATTGTGCTGTCCATTTTTGAGTTTTTGTATCTAGTCCTGTTGCACAGTCTGTATCCTTTCAGCACCAATTACCCATTATCTTACCTTGTTTTTAACTCCTGCTGGACTCTGTTACCAATGACATATTCCAAGTTTATTCTCAAATGTCGGTTCACATCAGTGGGACCATACAGTATTTGTCTTTTAGTTTTTGGCTAGACTCACTCAGCATAATGTTCTCTAGGTCCATCCATGTTATTACATGCTTCATAAGTTTATCCTGTCTTAAAGCTACATAATATTCCGTCGTATGTATATACCACAGTTTGTTTAGCCACTCGTCTGTTGATGGACATTTTGGCTGTTTCCATCTCTTTGCAATTGTAAATAACGCTGCCATAAACATTGGTGTGCAAATGTCCGTTTGAGTTTTTGCCCTTAAGTCCTTTGAGTAGATTCCCAGCAATGGTATTGCTGGGTCGTATGGCAATTCTATATTCAGCTTTTTGAGGAACCGCCAAACTGCCTTCCACAGTGGTTGCACCATTTGACATTCCCACCAACAGTGGATAAGTGTGCCTCTTTCTCCGCATCCTCTCCAGCACTTGTCATTTTCTGTTTTGTTGATAGTGGCCATTCTGGTGGGTGTGAGATGATATCTCATTGTGGTTTTGATTTGCATTTCTCTAATGGCCAGGGACATTGAGCATCTCTTCATGTGCCTTTTGGCCATTTGTATTTCCTCTTCTGAGAGGTGTCTGTTCAAGTCTTTTTCCCATTTTGTAATTGGGTTGGCTGTCTTTTTGTTGTTGAGTTGAACAATCTCTTTATAAATTCTGGATACTAGACCTTTATCTGATATGTCATTTCCAAATATTGTCTCCCATTGTGTAGGCTGCCTTTCTACTTTCTTGATGAAGTTCTTTGATGCACAAAAGTGTTTAATTTTGAGGAGCTCCCATTTATTTCTTTCTTTCTTCAGTGCTCTTGCTTTAGGTTTAAGGTCCATAAAACTGCCTCCAATTGTAAGTCTCATAAGATATCTCTCAACATTTTCCTCTAACTGTTTTATGGTCTTAGATGTAATGTTTAGATCTTTGATCCATTTTGAGTTAACTTTTGTATAGGGTGTGAGATATGGGTCTTCTTTCATTCTTTTGCATATGGATATCCAGTTCTCTAGGCACCATTTATTGAAGAGACTGTTCTGTCCAAGGTGAGTTGGCTTGACTGCCTTATCAAAGATCAAATGTCCATAGATGAGAGGGTCTATATCTGAGCACTCTATTCGATTCCATTGGTTGATATATCTATCTTTATGCCAATACCATGCTGTTTTGACCACTGTGGCTTCATAATATGCCTTAAAGTCAGGCAGCGCAAAACCTCCGGCTTTGTTTTTTTTCCTCAAGATTCTGTTAGCAATTCGGGGCACCCTGCCCTTCCAGATAAATTTGCTTATTGGTTTTTCTATTTCTGAAAAATACGTTGTTGGGATTTTGATTGGTATTGCATTGAATCTGTAAATCAATTTAGGTAGGATTGACATCTTAACTATATTTAGTCTTCCAATCCATGAACACGGTATGCCCTTCCATATATTTAGGTCTTCTGTGATTTGTTTTAACAGTTTTTTGTAGTTTTCTTTATATAGGTTTTTTGTCTCTTTAGTTAAATTTATTCCTAGGTATTTTATTCTTTTAGTTGCAATGGTAAATGGGATTCATTTCTTGATTTCCCCCTCAGCTTGTTCATTACTAGTGTATAGAAATGCTACAGATTTTTGAATGTTGATCTTGTAACCTGCTACTTTGCTGTACTCATTTATTAGCTCTAGTAGTTTTGTTGTGGATTTTTCCGGGTTTTCGATGTATAGTATCATATCGTCTGCA
This sequence comes from Tamandua tetradactyla, assembly GCF_023851605.1. Taxonomy (NCBI): domain Eukaryota; kingdom Metazoa; phylum Chordata; class Mammalia; order Pilosa; family Myrmecophagidae; genus Tamandua; species Tamandua tetradactyla. The sequence continues at coordinate 4,086,073 of NC_135341.1, read as the reverse complement.
AACAGTGATAGTTTTACTTCTTCCTTTCCAATTTTGATGCCTTGTATTTCTTTTTCTTGTCTAATTGCTCTGGCTAGAACCTCCAACACAATGTTGAATAATAGTGGTGATAGTGGACATCCTTGTCTTGTTCCTGATCTTAGGGGGAAAGTTTTCAATTTTTCCCCATTGAGGATGATATTAGCTGTAGGTTTTTCATATATTCTCTCTATCATTTTAAGGAAGTTCCCTTGTATTCCTATCTTTTGAAGTGTTTTCAACAGGAAAGGATGTTGAATCTTGTCAAATGCCTTCTCTGCATCAATTGAGATGATCATGTGATTTTTCTGCTTTGATTTGTTGATATGGTGTATTACATTAATTGATTTTCTTATGTTGAACCATCCTTGCATTCCTGGGATGAATCCTACTTGGTCATGATATATAATTCTTTAAATGTGTTGTTGGATACGATTTGCTAGAATTTTATTGAGGATTTTTTCATCTATATTCATTAGAGAGATTGGTCTATAGTTTTCTTTTTTTGTAATATCTTTGCCTGGTTTTGATATGAGGGTGATGTTGGCTTCATAGAATGAATTAGGTAGTTTTCCCTCCACTTTGATTTTTTTGAAGAGTTTGAGGAGAGTTGATACTAATTCTTTCTGGAATGTTTGGTAGAATTCACATGTGAAGCCATCTCATCCTGGACTTTTCTTTTTAGGAAGCTTTTGAATGACTAATTCAATTTCTTTACTTGTGATTGGTTTGTTGAGGTCATCTATTTCTTCTTGAGTCAAAGTTGGTTGTTCATGTCTTTCCAGGAACCCAGCCATTTCATCTAAATTGTTGTATTTATTAGCGTAAAGTTGTTCATAGTATCCTGTTATTACCTCCTTTATTTCTGTGAGGTCAGTAGTTATGTCTCCTCTTCCATTTCTGACCTTATTTATTTGCATCCTCTCTCTTCTTCTTTTTGTCAATCTTGCTAAGGGCCCATCAATCTTATTGATTTTCTCATAGAACCAACTTATGGTCTTATTGATTTTCTCTATTGTTTTCAATTTCATTTATTTCTGCTCTGATCTTTGTTATTTCTTTCCTTTTGCTTGCTTTGGGATTAGTTTGCTGTTCTTTCTCCAGTTCTTCCAAGTGGACAGTTAATTCCTGCATTTTTGCCTTTTCTTCTTTTCTGATATAGGCATTTAGGGCAATAAATTTCCCTCTTAGCACTGCGTTTGCTGCATCCCATAAGTTTTGATATGTTGTGTTTTCATTTTCATTCACCTCGAGGTATTTACTAATTTCTCTTTCAATTTCTTCTTTGACCCACTCGTTGTTTAAGAGTGTGTTGTTGAGCCTCCATGTATTTGTGAATTTTCTGGCACTCTGCCTATTATTGATTTCCAACTTCATTCCTTTATGATCCAAGAAAGTGTTGAGCATGGTTTCAATCTTTTTAAATTTGTTAAGACTTGCTTTGTGAACCAGCATATGGTCTATCTTTGAGAATGATCCATGAGCACTTGAGAAAAAGGTGTATCCTGCTGTTGTGGGATGTAATGTCCTATAAATGTCTGTTAAGTCTAGCTCATTTATAGTAATATTCAGATTCTCTATTTCTTTATTGATCCTCTGTCTAGATGTTCTGTCCATTGATGAGAGTGGTGAATTGAAGTCTCCAACTATTATGGTATATGTGTCTATTTCCCTTTTCAGTGTTTGCAGTGTATTCCTCACATATTTTGGGGCATTCTGATTCGGTGCGTAAATATTTATGATTGTTATGTCTTCTTGTTTAATTGTTCCTTTTATTAGTATATAGTGTCCTTCTTTGTCTCTTTTAACTGTTTTACATTTGAAGTCTAATTTTTTGGATATTAGTATAGCCACTCCTGCTCTTTTCTGGTTGTTATTTGCATGAAATATCTTTTCCCAACCTTTCACTTTCAACCTATGTTTATCTTTGGGTCTAAGATGTGTTTCCTGTAGACAGCATATAGAAGGATCCTGTTTTTAAATCCATTCTGCCAGTCTATGTCTTTTGATTGGGGAATTCAGTCCATTAACATTTAGTTTTATTACTGTTTGGATAGTATTTTCCTCTAACATTTTGCCTTTTGTATTATATATATCATATCTGACTTTCCTTCTTTCTACACTCTTCTCCATACCTCTCTCTTCTGTCTTTTTGTATCCGACTCTAGTGCTCCCTTTAGTATTTCTTGCAGAGCTGGTCTCTTGGTCACAAATTCTCTCAGTGACTTTTTGTCTGAGAATGTTTTAATTTCTCCCTCATTTTTGAAGGACAATTTTTCTGGATATAAGAGTCTTGGTTGGCAGTTTTTCTCTTTTAGTAATTTAAATATATCATCCCACTCTCTTCTAGCCTCCATGGTTTCTGCTGAGAAATCTACACATAGTCTTATTGGGTTTCCCTTGTATGTGATGGATTGTTTTTCTCTTGCTGCTTTCAAGATCCTCTCTTTCTCTTTGACCTCTGACATTCTAACTAGTAATTGTCTTGGAGAACGCCTATTTGGGTCTAATCTCTTTGGGGTACGCTGCACTTCTTGGATCTGTAATTTTAGGTCTTTCATAAGAGTTGGGAAATTTTCAGTGATAATTTCTCCCATTAGTTTTTCTCCTCCTTTTCCCTTCTCTTCTCCTTCTGGGACACCCACAACACGTATATTTGTGCGGTTCATATTGTCCTTGAGTTCCCTGATACCCTGTTCAAATTTTTCCATTCTTTTCCCGATAGTTTCTGTTTCTTTTTGGAATTCAGATGTTCCATCCTCCAAATCACTAATTCTATCTTCTGTCTCTTTGAATCTATCATTGTAGGTATCCATTGTTTTTTCCATCTTTTCTACTTTATCCTTCACTTCCATAAGTTCTGTGATTTGTTTTTTCAGTTTTTCTATTTCTTCTTTTTGTTCAGCCCATGTCTTGTTCATGTCCTCCCTCAATTTATCGATTTCATTTTTGAAGAGGTTTTCCATTTCTGTTTGTATATTCAGCATTAGTTGTCTCAGCTCCTGTATCTCATTTGAACTACTGGTTTGTTCCTTTGACTGGGCCATATTTTCAATTTTTTGAGCATGATCCGTTATCTTCTGCTGGTGTCTGGGCATTTAGTCAGATTTCCCTCGGTATTGGACCCAACAATTTGGAGGATTTTTCTGTGAAATCTCTGGGTTCTGTTTTTCTTATCCTACCCAGTAGGTGGCACTCGTGGCACACGTTTGTCTCCGGGTCCCACCAGTAAAAGGTGCTGTGGGTCCTTAACTTTGGAAAACTCTTGCCGTCAGAGAGGTTCGCCAGCCGAAGTGGCTTGGAAGAATGCCAGCCGGCCTGGGGTCCAAACGTGGGGAGGGTCACCGGCCACCGCAGCCCGGGAGAGCACCCGTCTGAATTTCCTAGTCGGCCCTGGGCACCATGCGTGGCAGGAGGGCTCCAGCTGCCGCAGCCCGCCCGGGAGAGTGCACCGTTCCCGGGGAGTCACATGTTTGGAAGGGCCCCCCCCGTCACTGTTCTCCGCGGCCTGGGGATTTCTGATCCAATTCTCTCAGTTGGTCCGGGGGGGCACACGTGGTGTGGGCGCCATCTGCCGCGGCTTGAGGGGACCGCCTGTCCAATTCTCCCAGCCGGCCCGGGAAGCTGCTTTGAATTATTGACATGGTGTATTACATTAATTGATTTTCTGGTGTTTAACCAGTGTTGTGTACCTGAAATAAATCCCACTTGGTCATGGTATATAATTTCTTTAATGTGCTGCTAGATTCGCTTTGCAAATTTTTTGTTGAGGACTTTTGCATCTATATTCATTAGAGAGATTGGTCTGTAATTTTTCTTTTCTCACAGTGACTTTGTCTGGTTTAATATTCATTAAAGAGATTGGTCTAAATTTTTCTTTTCTCATAGCATCTTTGTCTGGCTTTAGTATTAGGGTAATATTGGCTTCATAGAATGAATTAAGTAGCTTTCCCTCCTCTTCGATTTTCTTTGAAGACATGGAGCAGGACTAGTACTAATTCTTTCTTGAATGCTTGGTAAAATTCACATGTGAGGCCATCTGATCCTGGACTTTTTTTGGGGGGGAACTTCTGGATGACTTATTCAATCTCTTTATTTATGATTGGTTTGTTGAAGTTATCTATTTCTCTTCGAGTCAATGTGAGTTGTTAATGCCTTTCTAAGAAGTTGTCTATTTCATTAACATTTTCTATTTTATTAACTTATAGTTACTCATAGAATCCTCTCATTACCTCCTTTATTTCTATGGGGTCAGTGCTTATGTCTACTCTTCCATTTCTGATTTTATTTATTTGCATATTCTCTCTCTTTTTTGTCAGCCTAGTTAACATCCATTTTGTTGACTTTCCCAAAACACCAACTGCTCATTTTGTTGAATTTCTTTATTGTTTTCATATCCTCAATTTCATGTATTTCTGCTCTAATCTTTGTTATTTCTCCCCTTTTGTTGGCTTCGGGGTTAGTTTCCTGTTTTTTTCCTCTAGTTCTTCCAAGTTAGATGTTAATTCCTTGATTTTTGCTCTTTCTTCCTTTTTAATGTAGGCATTTGAGATTAAAAAAAAAATTTCCCTCTCAGTACTGCCTTTGCTGCATCCCATAATTTAATATATTTTGTGTTTTTATTTTCTTTTGCCAAGATATTTACTTGAGATTTCTCATGTAATTTCTTCCTTGACCCACTGGTTGTTTAACAGTGTGTTGTTTAGTCTCCATATATTTGTAAACTTTCTGGTGCTCTGACTGTTATTTGCTTCCAACTTCATTTCATTATGATCTGAGAAAGTGTTTTGTATGATTTCAGTCTTTTAAAATTCATTGAGACTTGGGGTGACCCAGTATATGGTCTATACTTGAGAATGCTTCATGAGCTGTTGAGGAAAAGGTGTATCCTATTGTTGTGGGGTGAAATGTTTTGTAAATGTCTGTTAAGTCTAGTTCATTTATCATACTACTGAAAATCTCTGTTTTCTTATTGATCCTCTGTCTAGATGTTCTATCCATTGATGAGAGCAGAGAATTGTTGTCTTCAACTATTATGGTAGAGGTGTCTACTTCTCCCTTCAGTGTTTGCCACATGTATTTTGGAGCACTGTGGCTTGGTGCATAAATATTCATGATTGTTATGTCTTTTTGTTGAATTGTTCCTTTTATCAATACATAGTGTCCTTTTTTTGTCTCTTTTAATTGTATTACATTTGATTTTTGTTTTGTTTTGTTTTGTTTGTTTGTTTGTTTTTATATTAGTATAGCAACGCTTGTTCTTTTCTGGTTCTTGTTTGCATGAAATATCTTTTTCTAACCTTTCACTGTCAACCTATTATTGTCCTTTGGGCTAAAGTGAGTCTCCTTTAGACAGCATATAGATGAGTTCTGTTTTTTAATCCAGTCTTCCAGTCTATGTCTTTTGATTGGGGAGTTTAATCCATTAACATTCAATTTTAGTGCTGTAAAGGCAGTACTTTCTCTTGTCATTTTGTCTTTTGGATTTTGGATGTCATATCTAATTTTTCTCCCTCCCTCTCTCTTTTTTTTTTTTACCTTTACTGTGAGCCTTTATTTCTACACTCTTCTCCAGAGCTCTCTTTCCTGTCTTTTCCTAACTGCCTGTAATGCCTCCTTTTACACTTCTTGTAAAGCTAGTCTTTTAGTCAAAAATTCTCTCAGTGACAGTTTGTCTGACAGTATTTTTCTTTACTCATTTTTGAAGTGCAGTTTTGCTGGGTATAGAATTCTTGGTTGGCACTTTTTCTCTTTCAGAATCTTAAATATATAATATCACTGCTTTACTGTCTCCATGGTTCTTCTGGTGAGAAATCCATGCATAGTATTATTGAGCTTCCCTTGTATGTGATGGATTGGTTTACTCTTGCTGCTTTCAAAATTCTCCCTTTGTCTTTGACGTTTGACAACCTGATTAGTAAGTGTTTGGATCTATTCAGTTTGGGGTGTGCTGAACTTCTTGGATCTTTAATTTTATATCTTTCACAGAGATGGGAATTTTTGAATGATTATTTCCTCCATTATTCTTTCTCCTCCTTTTCCTTTCTCTTCTCCATGGACACCCATATAACACATATATTCATGCACATCATGTTGTCATTCAGTTCTCTGAGATCCTGGTCATATTTTTTCCATTCTTTCTGTATATTTTATTTTGTGTGTCAGATTGCAGATGTCGTTTCCTCTAGTTCAATAGTCCTTTCTTCTGAGTCTTCAAATCTATTGTTTTAGGTCTCCATTCTTTTTTCGTCTCCTATTTTGCCTTTCATTCCATAAGTTTTGCAATTTGTTTTCTCAAACTCTTGAGTTCTTTTTTTATGTTCACCCAGTGTCTTCTTTATATTCTCCTTCAACTCATTGATTTGATTTTTGGTGAGATTTTGCATTTCTGTCTGAACATCCTGATTTACTTGTTTCAACTCCTGTATCTCATTTGAAATGCTGGTTTGCTCCTTTGACTGAGCCATATTTTCAATTTTCTTAGTATGACTCATTATTGTCTGCTTCATCTAGTCATTCGATTTCCTTAATTAATTTATTCTGGAGGTTGTTTCAACTCTTTTACCTAGGGTTTTCTTGCTGGATGACTTTGTTTTCTATCTGTTCTTTGACATTCAATTCAACTTTTTCCAGACTTCTAGCATAGGTTTTGCTTAAACTGACCCGAATTTTTCAGTTCTTATTTTGTTGATTCTTGCCCTGTCTATATGGAGCCTTTTTTCTTTTTGAGGAAGGCCTCCTCAGATATTATTGACCCCATTCAGATTTTCTGATACCAGACAGGCCCATATCTCAGGAAGGGAGGATAGCCAGTATCAAGTTTCCCTGAGTGAGATCCTACAGATTGTTAGGCTTTCCTATGAAGGCTCCAGAGTTTGTGCTTTTCCCATTCTTCCCAGCATGTGGTAACCAGTGGAAAATGATTTAGTGCCTTTTATTTCAGTAGCCTTCCCCTGCCAGGGGCATGGTTGAGACAGAGGCTGCAGTAGCAGGTGGCTTTGATTGCTTCTGCTTTTCAGTCCCAGTGGCCTCATTTCCCTGAAGGAGGGCCTCCACTTGAGCTGGGCCTTGCTCCTCTTTTCTTGGGAGAAGATACACCCTTTACAGAATTAAACCATTTCACCTGACTAGTTACTTTGTCTCTCAGACATGTCTTAGTTTCACTCTTGCCTGGATCAGTGCTGGCACTTAAGAGTGCTTGCAGTTCTATCTAATGAGCTCTTCAAAGGTTAAAAAACAAGCCTTTTCAGAGCCTGACTCTCACTCCCTGGATCTGCCAATCAGGAACTTGAGTTGTTACAGGGCTGTATGTATCCACAGGCTCTATGTACCCCCTTTTCTTGGGGTGCAGCCCTTTTTCAATATTTGTGTTGTCCAAATCAAAAGCCTCTTTTTTTTTTTTTCCAGCTAGCCTTGCCCCCTCTCTGCCAGAGCAAAAACTCTGGTTCCTTTAGTGTTTACTCCAGGTTTATCTGTGCTTGTGGCCTGTTTTCAGTAGTTGGAATGTGTTAATTAATTCTGCAACTGGAGCTTGGTTGAGCTAAGCCCTTGTTACTAATAAAATTTGCTTTCTTTCCTCTCGGGGAACCATCTTGCCATGCCCATGGGGCATAGGTCCTGGTGTCTGAGGCTTGTGAGACTCACAGTTCTTTGTGGGATCTCAGCCATTCCACCCCTTCCGGACTGGTTTATGCTGTGTGCCTGGTCACCTAGGTCCACCCAGCAGTTGTTCAGCACAGTTCCTGGCTATTTACTAGCTGCTCTGGAGGGCTAACTAAATTCCACATCTTGCTATGCCATCATCTTGTCCCACCTCTCCCTTAGGTCACCTTATTGAACTCATCTATAAAGTGGGAATAAAAATATAATTTCAAAGCTGCTTTGAAAACTGTAATGATCTTTGTGAAATGCCCATCATAAGGCCTGGAACTGTCATTCAATAAATATTAGTGATTTGGGAAAAACAATCTCCAAATTGAATTACTGATTTTGAAATGAAAGAAAAATTAATTCTTCCAGATAGATGTGAGATAGTATCACTCTCCCTCTGTGTTTGACAGTTTTATTTTGCTTATATTGTTGCTTGTCAACCTCCTAAAATGATTTGCTGTACGCCCCCACCCCCACACACAGCTCTTCAATATCAGTACTCAAATAGTTTGAAAATGACTGTATTTCTCACACTCTATGGCAAAAGAGAGTTGGAGGAAGGAAGGTAGAGGAAGAAAACTTTAAAAATAACTGGAAAGTGCCTGTTCCTCCAATGTAGAATCAAACTACCTCCTTCAAAAAGGCTATATGAGTTTCCATATTTCCTCCATCCTTCTCCTTTGTTTCTTTCCCTCATATCTTTCCTCTCCAAGACTCAGTGTATGACCACACTCTATATTCACCAGCTCTTTTCCTTATAGCCAAGACTCAGGATAAGGGCCAGCAAGCAAGTGGGATTTCCAGTGGTGGATGGCACTCCTGTTACCCTGCTGTCCACACTCACCCAAATGTGTGATTTAAAAAGCTTTAAAGGACAAATTCCCCAAAATTAAATATCACCATATTGTATGGAGCTACTCACACCTCCATACATATGTACTCAGAATGAGGTAGAAGCACATGCTAAAATCACAACATTTCCAAATAGATGTATCCTGAAAATAAATAAATAATCTCTCCACTTTTTTCTTTTCTCCTAACTTCAATGATATTTATCAAGGACAAGGCCTGATCCCAGGACACTGGGCCATGTTTGCCTGTGGAAGGGACAATCAAATATCAAGGCTCACAGTCCCCTTCTGTCTTCTCTTCCTCTCATGTTACTGAAATTAGTTCATGGACTTGTTACCACATGGAAAGAAATTTGTCTTCCCTATATTTCCTTTTTTTTCTTCCTTCTCTTCTGTTCTAGTTTGCTAGCTGCCAGAATGTGATATACCAGAAATGGAATGGCTTTTAAAAAGGGGAAATTTATTAAGTTGCAAGTTTGCAGTTCTAAGGTTGTGAAAATGTTCCAATTAAAACCAGTCTATAAAAATGTCCAAATTAAGGCACCAAGAGGTTACCTTCACTCAAGAAAGGCCAATGAAGTTCAGGGTTTCTTTCTCAACTGGGAGAGCACATGGTGAACATGGCAACATCTGCTGGCTTTCTCTACAGGCTTCTTGTTTCATGACGCTCCCCCAGGGGTATATTACTTCTTTATCTCTAAAGGTCTCTGGCTGCATGGGGTGTTGAGGCTCTAGTGGCTCTTGTGGCTCTTTCCAAAGTGTTTCTTCTTTTAAAGGATTCCAGTAAACTAATCAAGACCCACCTGAAATGGGTGGAGTCACATCTCTCTCTAATCAAAGGTTAATACCCATGATTGGGTGTGTCATATCCCTGTGAAGATAATCTAATCATGTTTCCAAACTACAATACTAAATAGGGATTCAAAGAAACAGCTGCCTCCACAAGATGGATCAGGATTAAAACATGGCTTTCCTAGAGCACATAATCCTCTCAAACCAGCACATCGTCCATCCCTGTAGCATAGGTGGCAAACTGCTTCAGAGTAAAGTCAATACCGCACTTAGCATCATGAGTGACATAGAACAAGAGACTATCAACTAACAACCATGTGGCACTTAAATTTTCAAAATGTTTTTGATCCGTCTCTTTCTATCCTAAGAGCAACCCTATGAATAAGGTTTTCAGGAGCTATCATTATCAATGGGTGACAGAATTTATAGGAAGTTTCTAAATCATCTCCATTCTGGACACAAGAAAACTGCCTCTGAGAAATGAAACACCCTGCCCAGTGCCACATAGCTATGAATGATAGATGGGAAGATGATCAGTGGGGTAGCGGGGGAATATGGTTTGCTGCATGCCTTCTCATGGATCCCTGATTCAGCAGGTTTGGCCTGCTGGATAGGTGTGGCCACCCATATATGTGCTTTCCAAGCAACATTCTTGGTGAAAGAAGATGAGCATCCCAGATAGAGGAGAGGAAGTTAATAGATGAGGAATTTTTTTTTTTTTTTTGGACAGGTCAGTGACCCCAGACAAGCTAACCTTGTTCATGTGATATCTAAAATCAGAGAGTTAAGAACACAGTATTGAAATACTAAAAGCCTACCTGTGTGTTACTAAATTTGACCTTAAAAATGTTGAAGTTTGCATATCCACGCTTACCTCTTAGTACTTTCATTCTCCTTTGGATAAAACACAAAAAGAAGATTTTTAAAACTTTAATTCAATATGACATTACCATAGATGTAGATTCTAATAAGAGCCAAACTAATTTATCCAAAACCAATTGCCTGGTATCATTATGTAAACTTTTTTTATAGCTCTAGGTACATGGGCAGCCAGCTATTTAGATGGTTTTCTGCATTGCAGCTTTCTACAAACTCACCTCTATTTGTAAATCATCAATTCTGTATAAGAATTCTCAAAAGGTTATAATATTTTAAAAATAAATCTAGAATACAGAGGTTCATACAAATTTGGGATTAATTTACATTAACTACGTCATAATTTTTAAAGCTAATATTCTAAATACTGCTGAGTCTTCCCATTAAGGAAAAGCAGCAATTTAAAAAAAAAGGGAGAAAGTATTTAAAGGAATACTCTAGTGAATCCTTTTGCAAAGTGAGTAAGCACATATTCATTATTCACTTATCTATTTTCTAAGTTTGGAAACAAGATTCTTGCTTCTGTATCTCTGGTAGAGGAGATGAGAATGAGGGCAAAGATCATCTCTTGGATAGCCCAAGAGGAAAGGGTGAGATGAGAGGAGAAAGCAGCATCCCAGTTCTCTCCCTGGAAAGTTAAATGCCAGCAAGGTTAGGCCTTGCCAATATAAATACAGTCACAATGATGGTATAAAAAGACATGCATTTTCACCTCTATTGACTTTTCACGTTCATGGGATAATTGTAACGTTTTCTTAAAGGGCAAAAAGCTTTTGATGATGAATACATCTCATTACATGGAATTTTATGTGTAATCCTTACATGAATCTCATTGTAATTCAATGGATGAATTATGTGTTAATGCTAGCATAACAAGCCTTTAACCTATTTGACTTAATTACAGGCACATCATCAGATTTACTGGGAAAAGGTTTCTTCCCTAGTCTTTTCATTTTTTTAACCCTTTGGCTAAACCTTTGAAAGACAGTATCTGCTTCTGTTGCTCTCAATCTTATATTACCATTTCCTATAGACTTTACCTGTAGCCAGAAAGAATAGAAAACACATCATTTTTCTTAACTTGGGTATGTCCAGCTAGGTGTTGGGTCTTACAGGAATCCTGACCCCATAGAGGCAAGAAGTTTTTTTTTATTATTAATTAAAAAAATTAACTAACAAAACATTTAGAAATCATTCCATTCTACATATGCAATCAGTAATTCTTAATATCTAGATGAGGAGTTTATAAGTAGTTATCCTCCCATTGCTGTGCCTGACACAGATTAGAACTCAAGATTCAGCCACTGGTTCTCCACATGCATGTCTCTCTCTCCCGCCACATATTACCCAGGTGCTACTCCAATATCAAACCACTTACTGGGGCCACACACAATACAATATTCCCAATCTGGATGATCTAGATCTTGAAAACACTACTTCAAAATCTATAGTTTTCTTTGTATTTTCAGAGCATGGCTTTTCTATGCATAATCTGCTTTTTGCAATAAGCAGAGCAATAATTATTTCAAAAAATGGAAAAATAATGATCAAAGAGGCTAAGAGGAATGTGTAGGTTTTCAACACAACTTAGGAGCTGCACTAGAATCCTAGAATCTCATCTCTCAAACTATAGAGTCTGCATTTCCCTCCCCTATCCACTGTTACATGGCTTTTGAAGTTGGGGAAAGGAATAAAGTTATCAGATCTCAGAACTGAAAGGAAATTAATCTTATTTAGCAAGGTAGAAGAGAGAGTGGAGGACAAACAATTCCCATGACAGCATACTAAAACATTGAACTACTTTAACTGCCTCCACATGATGAGTGTCTGCTTATAATTTCACCTTTCCAAGTAAGAGAAATATGATATATGTATAAGTTTAGGAAATAATAAAACACCTATGAAATCCTTCCAATGAAAAGTAAAGCCTTACCATAATCACGGGCTCTAAAGTATTTGTAAGTCTTCTGATTGGGTTAAAAACTGCCAACCACCACATAATTAGTCTCTACCAAATCAATTTCCAAAACAATCAATATTAACAAACTCAAAAAAGAATGCCTGAGAAATAAAAAAACCCAATAAAACTAATCACATTAGAGAAAACTCAAGCATGACCTTTTGAGCAATACCATTAGTTTAGCTGACATTCTGTAAGATAAATAACTTTTATATAAATGAATACAGTGCAATAGTGATAAAAAGAACTGTAGATGGGCATAATGTCCATACAGATCCCTAGTCTGGCTTTCAAAGCAATCATGCCTTCACCTGAAACAGCACAGCTTCAATTTAAAGAATTTATCACATAAGTAATACAATTTTTTGAAATGGCAGTGACGGGTCAAGAAATCATCAAAGGAAGCATAACATTAGTAGAAACTGAAAATCTGGCTGACTGCAGCAAAAATGCCATATCAATCCCACCATCTTGTCAAATCTTTTTATTTAAAGAGTCTCCTGTCCTTCTGAAACATGCCGAAGTATAGTAGCAAACAGTTAAATATTTCTTTCAGGTGTATGTTTATTTGCCTGCTTTTAAGGACATCTTTGCCTTCCACCCTCCATTTATCTGTCACAGTCTTTTAGTATCAAGAGCATGTCTGTTCCCGATGCTATGCAATATTTATGAGACACAGTGTGTTCGATGCAGATAGCACACTGAGAGCCTGTCATCTCCACACCCAACCTTCTTGACCCAGAATCCCAGAGAAATAGGAGAAATGGATAAATGACGACAACAGTAGCAGAACCCTACTTAATACCTACACAGGTATTAAGCCTTTGTTTCGTTTTAGGGTATTATGCTAATTATATGCATAATCTTATTTAATCTGCCCAACAAGCATATAATTATATTTATATTTTATATGATTGCAATTACATATATTTTATATTAATATTTTTATATGTTATGTTTATTATTCTAATTAGCTGCACTTTACACAGAAGAAAACTGTGACTCAGAAAAGTTGGGTAACATCCCCATGATTATACAAGTTATATAAATCACAGTCCAGACTAATGCCTTAAAAACAGTGCTTAACCAACACACAGAATGGCTTTACTTCTTCACCCTTCCTCAGAGTTTATGATGGCAAAATGATACTGCAATGGAAAGAAGCCATCCTTTCTTTATTCAGAGGTTGCTGACGTTCATTTTCCGAGCTGAATTACTGTACACATCATATAAGAGTTGGGGAATGGTTAAAAAGTACCATGGTACAAATAATGTTGTAGAATACATATAATGAAATGAAAAAATGTGAAAAGGAAAAAAGCAGATCATAAAACAGTACAGACAAAAGTGGAAAATTATGTGTGCATCTGTTAAGTGTTTATTATATTCAAGGTATTTTTTTGTATGCTGTATAGCGGGTCACATTTCACTGCTTTTCCATGTGAGTATTCTATTATTACAGCACCATTTTTTGAGTTTTTGTTTGTTTGTTTGTTGCTTGTTTGTTTTGTTTTTGGGAAGTGTGTGGGCCGGGAATAGAGCCAAGGTCTCCCGCATAGCAGGCAAGAATTCTACCACAGGACCATCCTTGCACTCCCAAGGTATTTTTAAATTGTTTTTTATATATTAGCTCATCTAATTCTCCTATTGTTTACATATAGCAAATGCATTAATTTCCTATGGTTGCTGTAACAAATTATCACAGACTTTGTGATGTAAAGAAATGCAAATTTATTATTTTACAATTTTGTAGGTAAGAGTCTGAAATGGGTCTCACTAGCTAAAATCAAGATGTCAACAGGGCTGTATTCCTTTCTGGAGGCTCTAGGGGAGTGTTTTAGTCTTCCAAAACTGCTGAAATGCAGATACCATAAAACAGATTGGCTTTTTGATGGAGATTTATTAGATTACAAGCTTTCAGTTCTGAGGCCATGAAAATGTCCAAATCAAGGCATCACCAGGACAATACCTGGATTTCTTCATCAGATGGCAAGGTACATGGCTCAGTCTGTTGGTTTCTCCTGTTCCAGACTTCACTGCTTTCATCTTCTTGCTTCTGCAGTTTTTTCTCTGAGCCTTTGTGTGTTTCTCTCTGTCTTCTGTATCTTTCTCTCTGTTTTCATCCTCTTCTAAAGAACTCCCATAAGAGTATCAAGACCCTCCTATGGCATGCCTAAAGAGAAATAATCTAATCAAAATTTCCAACCCACAATAGGTTTAGACACATAGGATGTATTAACTTAAGAATATGATCTTTTCTGGGGTCCATAAATCCTCCAAACCATCACAGGGAGAACTGGTTTCCAGAGGCTGTCCACATTCCTTAGCTTATGGCCTTGTTTCTCCATCTTCTAAATCAGCGATGTTGGACCAAGTCTTCCTCAAGCTGCCATCTTTCTGGTTCTGCCTTTTAATTTCCTCTTCCACTTGTTATTATTATTACTATTTTTTGCATGGGCAGGCACCAGGAATTAAACCTGGGTCTCCAGCATGGCAGGAAATCATTCTACCACTGAGCCACCGTTGCACCACCCCTCTTCCACTTTTAAGGAGCCCTATGATAGCATTGGCCCACCCAAACAATCCATAATAGTTTCCCCATTTTATGGTCAACTGATTAGCAGCTTTAATTCTCTCTGCAGCCTTAATTCCCCTTTGCCCCATAACTATCATATTTGCAAGTTCCTGAGATTAAGATGTAGACATCTTTGGGGCCACTATTCTACCTGCCATAGTCTGCCCTCTGACCCCTCCAATACTTATATCTGTTCCACATGCAAGAACACATTTATAGCACCCCAAGGTCCTCAATCTGAACTCCCTCCTGTCTGAACTCCCTCCACTATAATGCCTACTGTTGATGATCAGGAGCCAAACCGATTCAGATTGTAACAAAGATGCCAGAAGTTTAAATAATAAAATATTAACCATATTTATTTCTGGGTAGTGGAACGATTGGTGCTTTTTGCTTCTTTTTTCCCATGTGTTCCTTATTTTTTCACAATAAGCATAAACAGCTTTGTAATAAAAGAAATGTTATCTAAAAATAAAATTTGTTAAAATGAATATGAATAGAGGGATAGGCAGAACAGTAGGGGAACAACAAATGTGGAACCACCCGTTTCACTAAGATGGGAGGGAATTAAAAGCCCTCCCCAAGAAGGGGAGGTTTGCATTTACCAGATAGGTGAATTGACAAGAAAACCAAGCTATACCAAAGAACAAAAGTGAGGGGATACATTCCAGGAAGGGCTGGCAGTCAATTACTGATAATTCTCAATTTCCTCGTCACTGTCATTCCTTCAAGTTTCTACTCTTTCTGGTTTCTACTTCTTATGCTCAGTTGTCTATGTGCTTCTGTTTATATTTCTTTAAAAATTTTTTTTTTTTGCTATTTGGTGGGGTCACATTTCATTATTTTTCCATGTGAAAATTCATCTGTTGAAATTTTGTTTGTTTGTTTGTTTTTTGGGAAGTGCATGGGCCAGGAATTGAACCTGGGTCTCCTGCATGGCAGGAGAAAATTCTACCACTGAACTACCCTTGTACCCCCTCTGTCTATATTTCTTGAAGCACAAGTCAGGGGAGGGTAGTTACCTCATAATGAGGAGCTTGGATTTGATGGAAACCACAGGGGGATCTGAGAAAAGTGAAGGACAGAGATAAATAAGAAATTGAACTCATAGGCTTGAGTTCAATTGAGTTTAAGTTCCATCTTCACAGTTTAGTCGCTTCTATGACCATATTCCATATTTATGAAACAGAAATGAGTATACTGTCCAGGTACTTCACACAGTTGCTAAAAGGGTTAAATTACACAATGTATATGAAAAGTACTTTGTAAACTGTAAAGAATCATCATGGGGAAGGAAGGGGCAACTTGAGGTCAGTAAAGCTGTAGCTGAAGTGGACTGGCCAGATGTTAGGGATTGAATAATACCCCCCACAAATGACATGTTCAAGCATTAATTCATGTTCCTGTGGGTGTGAACTCATTTGTGAATAGGACCTGTGAAAATATTTGTTAAAGTGTAGACTCATTTATGACTATCTTTCAAGATTCTATTTAGATGGCAGTCAGATTGCATCAATTTGGGCCTTCATCCATATGGCCGAAGTCCACATGGGAAGAAATATAGACAGAAACACATAGATGACTGAGCACAAGAAGTAGAAACCAGAAGGAAGAGAAACCATGTGACAGAGGCACGGTGCAAGCCATGGAACCCCATAGTTTCTGACAAGCCAGCGCCAGACTAAGGCTCTAGAAGAAAGCAGGGCCCATGAGGACCTTGATTTTGGACTTCTAGCATCTAAAATCATGAAACAACAAATTTATTTTGTTTAAACCAACCCACTGTGTGGTATTAATCATAGCAACCCCACCAAGCTAAGACAGCAGATGAGGGTGGGAAGCTGCAAGTAGTTGGAAGGTAGACTGGCATTTTGGTACCTTCTGAGCATAGATGTTTTTTTAAAAGAGATGAACACTGAGACTCCAAGAAGTTAATTAACTTGTCTCAAGTCACACAATAAATGGTGAAATTTGAGCCAGGTCCTCTGACTCCAATTTTTGTGTTCTTTTCTGTCTTATAGCCTTACGAAACCAGAGATTCAAGACTTTGAGAGAGCGGCAGAGCTGGGATTAGAGCTTAAAACTACCCATATTTATAACTGAGTGTTTTGTATTTTCCAGACACTGTTGTACATACTTTGTATATAGCAATTTATTAAATTATCCTAATAGACATTTGAGGTAATTCTTCCATTTTTAAAGGTGAAGAAACCAAAGAATCAAGAGGTAAGACAACATAGGTGGTAGATGAATGAGTCAAGATTTGAATCCAAGTAGTGAGGGCCAGAATCTGCATTCAAACCCCCCAAGCAGGTGTGTGTGTGTGTGTGTGTGTGTGTGTGTGTATATATATATATTCTGGCACAAAGCCCTGCCATCCCCTTAAGCACCGCCCACATCCCAGATCCTTTATAAATGGCCATGCATACAACAGATGTTTTTTAAATATTGGTTAAATAGGTTCAAAAAAGAGTTGTAATGTAAAAATATTCTGGACAGGATGAGGAATGAGGAGAAAGAAGTAGATATTCTGGGCAATTGATTGGATGTGACAAAGCAAGGTTTACTAACACGGTAAAGAAGGTGCTAAGGTTAAGGGACCATGGGACTAGCTAGATCCTCTCAAGAAAGGAGAGAACTTGGTTAAAATATCTCAGAGTATAAGAGGAAAATCAGATGAAAGGGAAAGGTGAAACTAGGGAAACCATTTAGTGGCTACACTGGAGGTGAGTTCTTCAAGATAACATGTTAACATAATATCTCTGTTTATGCAAAAGAAAATAAAAAGTTGTGGAAATGGCTTTATAAACTAGGATAAGCATGGTTCCTTGAAAGGTATTCTGGGATAAGAAACATTTTTAATACATATGTAAAAAAAACCAAAACCATAAAAACTCACCCAATCATTCTAACTGTTAGTCTAATGCCCCTTTACCAGATAGCCAGGTTTAGTTAACAGCTTTTATATCACATTTAATTTTCAACTTGTGAGATGTCAATCTGAGAGGCTTTGTTGGAAGCTAGTGAGGTGAGATTACTCTAGCAATTACCCCCCAAATAATGAACTACTGCATTCAACAAACCTGTAAATAAAAAATGTTTTTCTTTTCATTAGCAAAAAGAGCAATATATTGGAAAACTCACAAATATATAGTGAGTTTTTATGGGACAGGTCTCTAGGGACCTATAGAATAATTCCACAAATAGCCTTTGGTTAAAAAATAAAGTTAAAAGACAGCACTACTGCCTCTGAGAACTCCAGTTTGCTGAGTTCAGCCTAAGGCTCAGAATGGTCAGACAGATGCCCTTGCCACTCTCACAGAACTCCTCAATGTGAGGGCTATCTCAGCCAAGTACTTACCACCACTTGTTATGTGAGTTTCAGGAAAGCAGGGTACTTTCTCTGTACTGGTACCAATTTCAACTGCCCCTGCTGTGTTAGCAGGAGCAGTGAAAGACTGGCCTTGAGAATTGCCATTCTGGAAGTGAATGTTTAAATTCCCATGTGGTGATTAACATTTTTTTTCTTTTACATGGGGGGAGGCGCATGGTCTGGGAATTGAACCCGTGTCTCCAATTTGGAAGGTGAGCATTCTACCACTGAACCACCCATGCACCCTCATGCGGTCATTAACTTTTAAAGAATATCTGAAATTCCAAATTCTAGGATATCCAAGAAAGCTAGTTCTGCCTATGAGCAAATACACAAATCTCCTAAGCACCTACTGCCTCAATGAAACAAAGAAATAAACCTTGCATTCTGCCCAAAAGCCATTCTTTTGCTTTATTTAACAATTTCTTTTTTAAATTTATCTCTTACTGTAAGCCTGGCACTAAGGATGTGGAGTCAAATGGTCGGCAAAAAATGGAAATAATCCCTGACTTCATGGAGTTCACAACATAGAGGGAACCACATTAATTCATGTAATAACCACATGCATAAATGTAAAACTGAAACTGTGAAAATTGTTATGAATTGAAAAAGCATCCCAGAACAAGCAACTTGGAGCTGGGGTCTGAAAAGTAATAGGGGGTCACTAGGGCAGGACAGGGGTGGTAATACTAGATAACAAGGGAAAAAATATTCCTGGAAGAGGGAACTGCATGTACAAAGGTCCTGTGCTAGGACAGACCAATATGTAGTCAGGGAAGTGAAACAAGGCAAAAGTACCTAGAGCACTGAAAACCTGGAAAATTGTGGTGAGTTGAGGCTGGAGAGACAGACAGGGTTGAATCATGCCAAATGGAGGATCTGGGCTCTTTTCAAAAAAGTGATGAAGCTGAAATTGATAGAAAAGGAGTGATATGAATCAGATTTGCATTTTAGAAATATCATCCTGGATGCTTGATGATAAACAAAATTAGTAGAGGCAAGAGATAATGGCAGAATTAAACTGGTGGGGTAGAGATGAAGATAAAAGGGATCATGTACACAGAGAGCAATGAAGGGTAGTGTTTTAACCTGTACATTTGATCCTGTCAGGCTGAATGGTGGGAATCTGGGCATATGTGTTAGTTAAAACATAGACCCTCTTAGTAGGAATCCCAGGAATCTTACTGTGAAAACTTATAATAAATATTTAATCCCTTTCCCTCCATTTTCTCATCTGTAAAATGGGATAATAATGTAAGTTCCACATTTCCTTATCCAAAATTCTCAGGGCCAGATGGTTTTCGAAATGCCGGACTTGTTGGTTTTTGAAAGGTATGAGGTTATACTCCATATTCTGGAACATTTCCTGCAAAGTCTTGGCCAAGACCCCATAGTCAATTATGTTAATGTATTTTGTAGCAAAATGTGTGATTATTAAGATTATGTGGTATAAAGACAATAAGTAGACTCATGTCAGTTCACATCAGGTTTTGCCACCAAATAAGTTTGCACCAAGCATTCAAAAAATTATTTTTTTCAGAATCTTTTGAAACTCAGAGTTGCAAATAAGGGATAGTAAACCTATAGTAGCTACCTTAAGGGTTATTATGAGCAATAAATAAGTCATTGTTAGTAAGCACTTGGGACAGTGACTGGCAGATAGAATATGTTATAGAATCATATGTTAAATAAATAAAGCTCTTGATTACCAAACTAACTAGCTACATGAATTTAGGAATTACTAATCTTTAAAATGCAAGGGATGGTAAACATGACCACTGAGTCCTTACAGTTTTCAATTCCATAAGACGTTCTTGAGGAATGTTTCAGACACTTTGTGGAGTAGCCATGGATAGATCCTGAATCCACTTCTGACCAGATAGTAATGATGCTGCAGCAATTTTACGCCTTTCTCCTACCTCTTCTGACCCACTGGTCAATACAGCCATGCTCAGACCCCATTCTGTATTCTACCTATTTCCCCACTACCAACTCACTCCTGTTCTCTTAGCCCTCAACCTGAAAAACCTCACCTTCCTCACAGCACCATTGCCACAGATTCAGTCAGCCCCTTTGTTCCAGAATCACCAATATGAATCCTCAAGATCCCAGAATGAAGGAACTCTTGAGCCAAGCAAGACCCTTGTCTAGGAAATGGCAGCCAAGAGTGATTCTTACTCTGCTTATCTTCATATGTATTGGGGAAAGTGTCCTAGTATCAAGAACTCTGGACACATGGCCTTGGAGAACCAGTAACTTTGTTCAGAACCTTGGTTTCCATCTGTGAAATATTTAGGATAATAATGATAGACCCTATTCTGTCTTCTTCATGCAGGTGTTATGAAAGTCAAACAAATAAGGAAAGTGAAAGCAACCTTTTTATGTGTGACTTTTTTTACTATCATCTGTTGCCCTGCAAATTAAATACTCTCTTTCTTCATGAGGAAGATGTCCTCGTAATGGGAAGTTCCCCTTCAAAAGGGGAAATCTTTTCCAATGCTGTATTAAAGAAGGAAACACATTTAATGAGAACTTACTGTATGTCAGGCACAATCCTAGTTACATGTGCATGTGTTATCTCATTTAATCAGAAAACTATCTTTGGTGGACAATGTCATCATATGCCTTATTTGATTACCAGGTATTTCTTGGTCTTTATTGCAAGGCTGAATACAGTTTAGTGAAAGTCAAATTCACTTATAATAGATTGCTAGCTTAGAAATAAATAAATCAGTATAGTTCTTGACATATTTAAAAGGTTTTTTCAGCATTGTTTTACTTGACTGTCACAACAAGATACAATTATTAGCTCTATTTTACAGAAAAGGAAACTGAGGCTGAGATAACTTGGCCTGATAAGTGGGGAACCCAGGGCTGTATGTCTCTAGATTGCATCTTATCAATCATTGAGAAGAACTATGCTGCAGCCAGACTTTAATGAACAAGTCCTAAATTTCTTTGGTGAGATGATTTCTTCATTTGGAAGGGCAATAAAAGAGGATGATACACAGCAAAAAGTGGTGAGTTTCATTAAATTGCCGCGACAAATGGAAATACAGACAGTTATCCTAATGGTCACTTTTCACATGCATTTGTCAGGGTTCTCTAGAGAAACAGAATCAACAGAGGATGTCTGTAAATATGAGATTTATAAAGGTGTCTCATGCAAGCATAGGAATGGAAGAGTCCAGAATCTGCAGGGTAGGCTCCAATGAAGGGTCTGTACGTACTCCACAGGAAAGGCTTACTGGCTCAAGAAGCAGTGAAAAAGTCTCTCTTCTCCCTTAAAAGTCTCTGACTGTTTGGATTATCTTGTTGGTGGGAGATATACCTTCAATGATCACAGATGTAATTACCCACAGATGCAGTCAACAGACTGATGATTAATATACTAGCCTTCTGGTTTACCAACCAGCTATGAAATATCCTTGCAGCAGTTGTCAGGTGAGTGCTCACCTGACCAGACAACCAGGCATCATCACTTGGCCAAACTGACACCAGAACCTAACCATCATACATGTAAATATAAAAGTAATGTTTATGCCATGGCCCAATTCTCCCCCCATTTACTCCCCTCCTTCGAGTCCTCTTCCTAACTTTGATTTATAATAAGTCAAGTTCTAGAACAGAAGGGAATTCAACACCTGTTTTCCTTGCCTCACCATTTTCCTTTCTGTGTCAGAAGATAGTATGGAAAACCACAGTACCGAATTAGTAAGTTTCTCCACATTTCAAGAGGCTGTTCTTCATTCCTTTTTTTCTTTTTTCTATGATGAGACAGAGAAACAGTTACCTCTTTATCTGTTCATCTCTATACCCATGCTTCATTGAGCTAGAAAAGGGAAGAAATGGGAATAGGAAATCTAAAATCAAAACCTGAATACTGAAGAACATGTGCAAGATTTTTAATTTGATGAGATTTGCATGGAAATCTGCAGTTAAAAGTTCTGTCCTACTCCATTTAGAAGAAAAATGTAATTGCATCTAATTGGGGCAAAACAGACATGATCACACTTTTTAAAAATGAAAAAAAAATGAGGTTCAAAGAGTTTAACATAACTATACCTTGCATTTATACAGTTATTTGTTTTACCAAGCACTTTCACATATCATTTATTTACTAAAGCAGTGCTAATTATTTAGCAATCCTTTGAACTTAGAATTTAAAAGGATCTGGGAGGGAAAATTAGCATTTTGAGAGCTAGTGTTAGTACTGAGTGATTTGTATTCATTATCTCCAATCCTCACAACAACCCAGCAAGGCATGAACGTTAGTCAGGGTCCCAGCAGAGTGTAATGTCATCCACAAGGGATGCCACAGTAAGCTGAGGCTAGGAATGGTACTCAGAAACTCAGAGAGAGTAGCAAATAGTGACAGAAACTATGGCTTTCGATGATGTGAAGCAGTTAATCCTTGTGGTGTGGTAGGAAGAGAACTAGAGGATTAATGCTCTGAACTCACAGCCTACCTACCCTCCACTCTTCTGCTTATGCCTTCCCTCTCTCCCTACCCCATTGACTGAACACAATTGGGACCATAGGGGAGAGGGTTACATTGATGCAACCCATATGAGTGAGCTTCCTGGACACAGAGCAGACTGCAAAAGGGTGAAAATTGAGCTGGAGGAGAAAAACAGAAGATACCCATGACAGTCCACCCCTTCTTTCCCTTCATAATTCACTCTTATCTTTTATCCAGTTGAAAAGATGTCAAAATCAGTGTGGGATACTGAAACCTAAAACATTGTCAACCACCAGTGCCTTCCATAAAAGATATTGGAATTAAAAGAGGAGGAGTTATAACATTATAACTAATTATCTAATTAGCATTAAATATAACTGTTATAGCCCACGTAGCTTCTGCATTTGATCACAAGGCCTTACGCTGATAACCATAACAGCCTTCTTACACCACATTACATGCCACCTTATTCTCTCCCTGCTCCTCAATTGGCTTATGTTTTTACTAATATGGTAGACAACATCTTTATTCTTGAAGGATTGAATTCATGAAGATTTTCTCTTTTTAGTGTTGTTGCAGTTGTCCATTGACCAGAACTATTAGTCAAGATAATGTTAAAATGGACTACAGTAAATCCTTTGAGTTCCAGACATAGTCTTCCCTGCCTGCTTTGTATCAGCAACCACAGTCCCCTTGGTAATCAAGACCAATCACCCCACAGAACACAGTGACTCTTTCCTGCCTGGTGGTTCAGCAAGAAGAGGCTCAATAAGACCAGTGGAAGTTTCAGCTTCCAAGTCACTGAAACCATGACTGTGACCTTTCTGGAAGCATTCCTTCTTTGAGCATTAGAATCTCTTAACCATTGAACCCAAGATGCCAGGATGAGAATCAGAAGTTCTTTTTGTAGGGTTATTTTATGTAATTGTGAGACAGGCTGCTTTATCTCCATACTTGATTCCCAAACCTTGGCATTCTGGCCATAGGGGATTGCATTATATCCTGGATATTAATTTAAGGTGCATGTCACATCATATAGGACTGCACTCCAAACAGGTTGTCTACCTGCTAGATTCATAACTAAGTCTTTAGCATGTCATTCCACTGTTTTAAAGTAAGTAACAGTTCTAGTTGATGAGGTCAATGACAAGACCGATGAATTCCAGGAACATGAGCTGACTATGACAAGCCCTTTGCTATAAAATGTGTTCCCTAGTCAGAGACAATAATGAGATACCCTGGCAATGGATAAGGCATTCTGTAAGGATGTAAATGGTTGTGGTAGCAGACGAGCAGAGAGCAGGGAAGGCAAATATATGAAATGTGTCTCTGACCTGTGAGAACAATCCAAATCCTTTCCCCTGCCCCTTGTGAAGGAGAAGGTCCAACATAATCAACCTATTACCAAATGACCAGCTCTTCCCTTTAGAAAACAGTGACCTGTATTTGTGAGTTCAGCATTAGCCTCTGCCTTTGGTAAGTTGGGCACTTAGCCTTTTTGAGGGGAAATCCATGCTTCATGGAAATTAAAGATCCATGAGTAATTATCTCTCAATACCCCCATGGACATTTAGTAAAGAAGTCCATTGAGCAGGCCCTGAGGCCACAGAGTGGGTATCTCATATACCGGGTTACTGAGAGCCTCTGCAGCGGATGCTCTTTGTGAGCATTTACATGGAATACAAACATCTATACTTGCTCCAAAAAAATCCATCCACGTGTTTCTCCCTTAGAATTCAGATTTCCTGTAGGCACCCACTCCCGTTGCCTAAATCCAATCTGAAAAAGTGAGCAAGAATGCCCACTGAAGCAATTCATAGGTCATCCTTCCAGAACACAAAACAAAGTAAAGGAAGATGAAGAGTGTATCCAGAAGGGTAAACATAGTTCAGTAGATATTATTGCATCTTTTTTAAAGACAAAGAAATCAAGACTCTAAACACTGAAAGATCCACCTGAAGTCGTACAGCTAGAGGAAGAATCTGTGATCATCCAATATAAAGCTTCAGTGCTTCCTTGGGTAATCAATATCATATAGAGGAATGGAAAGCTTCTCAGCTTCCTGTCAAGGGGAATTAGGTTCATCTGAGATGCAAACCAATTACCAGCTTAAAGAATATTTTTTTACATTGATGATAAAATCCGAAGTTCCCTCCTGAGGTCATTAAATCTTAAAGATTATGATGAGCAAGGAATTCAAAGAGCTTTATTAGCTCACTCAGTAGAATGTGTTCTTAAAAATGGCTTCATTCCCAACTGTCAGGTTGCACAACTGCATCCTTTGGAGCAGTGCTGTCTAATAGAAATAACAATGCAAACCGCATAAATGATTTCAAATTTTCTAGAAGCCCCATTTTGAAAAGTAAAAAGAAACAGGTATAAATGCTCTTCTATTTGCATTTAACACTCACATTAAACAATAAAAAGATGAATGGTAAAATTTATGCTAATAATTACAATTTAAAATTTTTCTTTACTTAGAAAAACATTAAATAGCAAATTAAAAATGCCATGAGAAGTAGAGAGAGAGAGAGACCATGGAGGAAAGAATAAGCTTTATATTTTAGGATATTTAATGGCAATTTTCACCCCTGCTTTTGAGCAAGGGAGCCTGCATTTTCATTTTGCACTGGGCCTCTGAAATTCCCAAATTATGTAACCAGTCCTGTTGGCCAGCACACAGCCATTTCCTTTTCCTACACTGAAGGCAGAATTTACTGATGTCATAATGCTGCCACTTCCCTCTGAGCTCAAACATGGCTCCAAAATCTTTCTCAAAGCAGTACTCCAAAAAGAAGTCTGAGCAGGCACACAAGTAAATCTATAGATTACTCAACACCAAAATATGCAGATAAAAAGGGGTGGCATTCCAAGTAAGATAAATACTTTAAAAAAATAAAAGACAAAGCTGGGTACTGTGCATCAATCAGATTTAGGAATAGGTCAGGCTCACTAAGTGTTTTCCTTTCAACTCTCTGTGAACCTACCATCCTATCCTCCAAGTATCAAACATAACAAAAGTTAACCCCACAAATGAAGTGACTGAGAATTACTTTCAGTCATGGGCCTCGTTAGTTACAAAATGGCCTATAATTTAGAGTTCTTTTTGACTAACTTAGAATAGGAATATAAAGAAAGACTTATAATGCAATAAACTGACCAATAAATGCAGTGTTTATTATGTGCCAGGAACTGTCTTAAGGGATTTGTATATATTGACTCATTTAATCTGTACAGCCCTATAAGGTACATGTTATGGTTATCCCATTCCTACAGGGGAGGAAACTGAGGTACAGAGGGGTTTAATAATTTGCCCAGGGTGACCAATTAACCCATAATGGAGCCAAGAGATGAACTCAGACAGTGTGGATCCAGAGGTTTTGGTTTTAAAATCACTTGTAGGGAAGTGTCCCTCATGAATGTGGCAATGAATTTGTCAGAGATGATGTCTCTGGATGTCTTTGGTGGTGCTGGGTCTCTAATGTGACATTCTAAGTCACCTGGAAGCCACAGCAGTTCTACTCGAGCAATCTCACAATCCACCAGGTCGGCGCCTTCCCACCAAAACACAGAAGCTCAAACTCAGGCCTAGAAATAACAACATCCATGATACCTGCCCAGTCCACTCGCCCTGTATTCCAGTTTTTGTAAGTATTATTATCTAATTCCCTCCTGCAATCCTTAAAATCACAGACTTGAATCTTAGAGCCAGAGGGTCCTTAGAGATCATCTAATCCAGGTTTATCTCACATGCTTAGTCTGATCTGATTGCTTGTAGTAGATCCCTGGAGTAACATTACGAGAAAGACTTTGAGGTCACTTTGGAGTAATTGGGTGAGGGATGCGCCTGATTAGTGCCGGGTCTACGGACACACTCATATGCTACACTGCCAGTATAGTATAGGGCTTGTGAATAAGCGCTCTGGGGTTAGATTTCCTAGGATCAAAGCCCTGCTTCACTGTTCTTTGACAGTGCAACCTTGAGAAAGTTAAATTTCTCAAACCACTCATTCTTTTGTTTGTGAAATGAAAATAATAAAACCTACCACATAATTTGATTGTGAAAATTAAAGGAGATAATATATGTGAAGTGCTTATTAGAGTATCTAGCATATAACTATAACTCATACTCAACATATTATTATTACATATTTGCCATAAGCAATTCAGCATGGGTCCTGAAATGTAGTAACCATAGCAGTTCCATGTCTATGTCATTTCTGATCTAGCCCAATCTTAAAACATACAGATGAAGAAAATGAAGCTATGGCTACTATGGGACTTTCCCAAAGATCACATTTATTTTCTTCTTCAAAACTGGAGGCTAAAAGGAGCATGATGCATGCAACCTAGTTGCAAATGTTTAGTAAAGAGACAAATGATGATAAATTAGATAGTCACATGATAAACAGATAATAGATAATTAGATCCATGATTAGTAGATTTAAGATGATGATAGATGAGAGATATGAAAGAGAGATAGAGACAGACAGAATGATAATAACATATGATGAAATGTTAAAAGATGGAAAATCTGGGTATCTGGGTAGGGGTCATATTGGAGATCTTTATATTAGTTTTGTATTATTTTTGCAAGTATCTTGAAAGTTTGAAACTATTTCAAAATAGAAAGCTCTTCTTTTTTAAAAATGGGAGGCACAAAATCAACACACTGTATTCTTGCCCTGGCTCTGCTCCTGAACTGCATGCATTCCTGGCAAATTACTGCTCTTTGGACTTCAGTTTTCTCATGTGTAAAATAATGGAATTAGAATAAAGTGGACCTCCACAGAGTAGTCACGCCCAGAAGGTCCTCTGTTTCCAGGGAAGCGAGGATCACTTTTATCCACAGTTTAATAGATGTTACAAAAAGCAATTCTTGCCATCCAGTTTTGACAGTTTTAGTGTCAACTAACCTCCCAAGTGTTCCTTCAAGCAATGCATTATTTTTTTTAATGAAGGCTACAGCTGAACACCAAAATATTACCCACTTATTTTTCCAGTTGCCTTAGGGCATCTGAGGGGCTGTGACCCAGAGATGAATGGTCGTCTCTGCAGCCTTTCATTTCCTTTTGTGCTGGAATTAAGCCTCTGTTGAGGTAAGCTTGCCAGCTCTTCTGTCTTCCACTCTCTCCCTCCACCCTTAAACCCAGACTTTCTGGACCTATGATAATACTTTCAACCAGCTCTGATTTATGTTTTTATGCTTTTTTTTTCTTTTTTAATTGAGTCCAGCATAGCTGGGTACACTGCTTCAAAACCAAAAGTAGAATCTAAAATTCAGGGCAAAATCCAGGCTTTTATGCCTTTTCTGGAAGTGATTCACTTCTAGTTAAGCACCCAACAATGGCATGCAAAGGAAGGAAAAAGAAAGTATGGATTTTACAGTAGGTGTACTCACACATAATATATAAGCACACATATGCTCATAAAACACCTACTGATATTGACACTTTTGTATGCATATGTTAAAGGCTTCTTAGCTCAGGGATTAGAGGATTGATATTGTAAACCAGGGATCACATATTCAATACATTTCAGAGAAGTTTAACATGCATGTTAAGGATCTGGACTTAGAACCATATTACCTGGGTTCAAATAGTGACCCTTCCACTTTCTAGCCAGTGAACTTGAGCAAGTTATTAAATTCTTTTGCCTCAGATTTCTCATCTGTAATATGGAAACAATAAGGACAACCTCAAGAAGCTGTTGTAAGGACTCATGAAGTCATACACACTATGTACTTAGCTCAGTCACTGTATATATTTCAAGACTACAGTGAGCTATCTTGAGTGCCTTAGAATAACCTCAGTTACCAACCTATTTATATCCTCTTAGTTTGAGATAAACAAGCTGAAGTTCAGAGAAGAGCTGAGTTACTTGCCAAAAGTAATACTCCTTGAGGAGGCATGCACTCAATAAGCGAGGCATGGGGCTAAGTCCCTCAAAGGCACAATGCTGTATCAGGGGAGGATGCAACTTAATACCAGAATCAGGGCATGGCTTTCCCCAAATCGGTGTTCTTCCTACATCATTTGGTGTAGATACATGTATGAGCAATGCTTCACTAACTGGTTCTACTTAAATGGGCTTCTTAAGAGAAGGATTTATGTCACATTTTCATTGCCTGGCAACATTCCTGGCAGAGTAAACATAACTGATGCCCACGGAGTTGAACTAATTTGTCAGTTCTTTTATTTATACATCTAAGTCCTTTGGAATGTTGCAAATAAACTATTAGCCAGCTATTCAAAACTCTTAGAGAAAGAGGTTAGTATAATGGTTAAGAGAAAGGGCTCTGGACCCAGACTGTAAGGGCTCAAATTGTACTTCTGCTACTTGCTAATTAATTTGACAGTGGACAAATAACTTAGCTTCAGTTTCCTCAGCTTTGACAACTGTCACCTGTCACAGGGTTATGAGTAATAAATTGGATATTATATGTGGATGGACAGTTTTATGTATCAATGTGGCTAGTACCAAGTTATTTAAGCAAATGTTAATCTAGGTGTTGCTGTTAAGGTATTTTTCAGACTTGATTAACATCTACAACCAGCTGATTTTAAGTAAAAGAGATTATCATCAATAACCAGGGTGGGCCTGATCTAATCACTTGAAAATCCATAAGAGCAGTCTGAGGTTTCTCCAAGGAAGAAGAAATTCCACCTGTGAACAGAAGCTTTGACTCTTATTGAATAATTTCCAGCCTGCCCTCTATGATGGCTGCCCTAAAGATACCAATTTTGTCTAGCTAATCCCCAAAATACTTGCAATAATTTAATTTCTATCTTTCTTTCTCCTTCTCTGTGTGTGTGTGTGAGTGAATGAGTGAGCACATGTCCTACTGGTTCAGTTTCTCTGGTGGAATCCTAACTGAAGTATAGTTCATTTAACTGGCCCTTAGAACTTAGTGAATGTCAACTGCTAATAGCGTTAATGGTACTAATATTGCTATTTATTTAATATGAACAAAGACCTTCAATACAATGACTATAAGTTCAAGTATATATATATATATTTCCTTATCTAAAATTCACCCCAAGGGATCATGTCTGTGACTTACTTACAAACAAGTCATTAGAAAAATTGTAGATAGATAAAGAGAATGATAAAGCAAATGTGGCAAAATAGTAACATTTAGAGAACTGAAGTGAAGAATATAGGGGAATTCTTGGCACTATTTTAGGATTCTTTTTTTTATGCTGAAAATCATTTTAAAATGAAAAGTTAAAACATTTTAAATATTGAAAGTAAGTAGAATTAAATTAAATTCTTTTCATCAGATTTACTCTAGCAACATCCAAAGAGCTGAAGGTAAGAATTTGCTGAAGTGATGTGCAAGAGAATAGTATAAGATCCTTATTTCAAACATTAAAAAATTATTGCTACTATTTAATAACCAACTTAATTTCTCATATTTTAATTGTATAATAGTAAATAAAGTATTAATGAATAGAGTTTCATAAACAAGAAAAAGAGTGACTGCATTCGGTTTTGGGGATACTGGAGGGAGAAAGTGTATGATTTCACTAGAGAAAAATGAAAGAGAAAAAGAGGGCCTCTCAGGTGGCTGAAACCAAGCTAAGTCAATTTATTTTGGATGATGAAATGTACATCTGTTTAAACTCTTTTTCTATGCTACAAGCGCCCAGCAGATAAATGGCCAAGCTGGCACACTCTCTGGCAGGGGTCCATATATTTAAAAGCATCTCCTCCAGGCACAGTGCTAAGAAGTTTATTTAGGAAATACCGAGATGTCTCCTGGGTCCGGGATATTAGCAACAACAGCAAGTCCTTCTGCTGGATCAAAGTGCATCCCATGGATGAACGTGCCGAGACTGAAAAGGCTGAAATCCTGGGCAATCTGCTGGGATGCAGCTTTGTTCTTACACCTCACTTTTGATTGAGATCACAAACTGAACTGTTATCAATATTGTCATTCAAACTTTGTTGGCAGTGACGCAATTGGGACCTCGCCAACAGGCCACCTACCCTTTAAACATTACATTTGAGCTAATACGCTGCTCTTTTGCCAAGATACGTTACTAAAAATGATTGGAATCTGAAGGTAGTGAAAGTTCAGCAATCAAACCCCAAATCTGGTTTGCTGCTGCTAAGTGCCATTGTGAAGAGTTCCATTTAAGCTTTATGAGGACAAACCCAAGCCCATCACCAGGGGTGCCTGTGAGCTGCACCCCAGCGTGACTGTGAAGCACTCATGAGGAACAAAGGAAAATCTATATGCGCTGTTACTCTGTCCATTTCCCCCAACATTCTCCTATCATGATCTTTGATTTGCAGTTTGCTCCAAGGAAGGCAAATTCCACCCAAAATCGGGATCTTGAATTAGAAGCTATATTTTTGACTTCTATATTCTAAGAAGATATTCTTTGAAAGCCTATCAAATGTCACATTCGAAACTGTACAAAGATATATAAGAAGTTGTTTCTAGCCTTACCAAGTTTATAATCTAAAAGAGAGACAAAAAATATAAACCAGAAACAAGTATGGGATACCACTTATGGAGAACAAGGAATTCCAAAAAGGGAGAGGATAGAAATGGGCTTTGAGGGTGCTCAACAAGACATTAACTTGTTTTGTCTGAATAGTGGGGATTTGGAATGATTTTTACCTTCTTCTTTGTACTTTATAACCGTATGAGTTATTTTTTTCAAAACCATAATGCAACTTCAAAAACAGAGAGGTCTTTGTGTAGGCAATGGAACTTTTAAAATCAAAATAGCTTAAGGGAGAAATGGTGAATTTGTTGGGTAACTACAGCTACCCTACTTTCTTTTGAAGAAAGACACTTTCTGCAAATTAAAAACTCTTTACTTCTTGCTTCTAATTATTCTGACAGGAGAGTCCAGGAAAATACAAGTAGCATAAAAGCCAAGGGTCTTTTCAAACCACCGCGTCCAACAGATGGACTATAGAGGAGGTTACACAGGAGCAGGTGTTGGGAGCAATTTACTTTGCCAAGGAGAAAATGTCAGCTGAAAAGGAGCAGCTCACGGACCTGACCTCCCCATGAGTGATTGGCCACTCAGCACTCATGGAGACAATGGAGTGATGCCTTTTCAGAGGAAACCACTCACCTCTGTTGCAGAAAATCTGCTTGAGAAGCTACATATGGCAAAACTTGCCCTGACTCAGAACCCTAGCACCTTGTGCTTAAAGGACTTGGTTGGTTAGAACTAAAGCTTTTCCACAAATCAGGTAAGGTGATGATGGGGACAGAACAAAAGACTATGAAACTGAAGATCTAACTGTCCTCTGACTTTCGCATTAGGATCATGTGTGACCTTTGATCCATGGCCTCCCTCTCATTTCAGTTATTCTCTGCAAATGCCCTTACTACTTTACAAGGTTATTTTAAAGATTGATAAATAATTTTTGTCAATATTCTTTGTACCCTGCAAAAGCAAGGGATTATAGTTACAATTCCTAGAGTGTAGAAAAACGTAGTATGAGGTTATCGTGTTTAAATATGAGGAGAAGACTTTTTTTCCCCTCAGAAATGCCAAACCTGCATCTTTCCCAGTTTTCAACATAACAAGTCAGGTTTGAATAATGGACCATCTTGAACTTTCAAGTGACTGCAAGTTGATCAAATATAAGTTTTATATTATGTGTTCTGGGTCGTTCATTCAAGTAGATATTGCCTATCTATTCTATGCAAAATAAGGTAGAATATCCATCTTACACCATAAACTCAGAGACAAAGTAGGGGTGAGCCAGCCATACAGATAGTCAGGGCACTATCAGACAGGGGAAACTGAAGCATGGTCTGGGAGACACTAAATTATTATTATAAATGTAATGAGATGAAAACCTGTGTTAGTTAACAGTGGAGTTAAACCAGAACTCCAAGAAAGGAAAACACTGAATTACATCTGTTCAAAAAGGAATCAAATTATTAGCCTACAAGAGATACGTACACATCCTGTTAAGTCGTGAATAGCCCTCTGTGTCATACACAAATCTTGAAGATTGAGAATGATAATTGTAACAATAATTCATTCTCCCCATTATTCAGTCATTCTTATGTTCTCACTGCTCTTTTACTATCCTAGAGAAGAATGATG
Organism: Tamandua tetradactyla; assembly: GCF_023851605.1. Taxonomy (NCBI): domain Eukaryota; kingdom Metazoa; phylum Chordata; class Mammalia; order Pilosa; family Myrmecophagidae; genus Tamandua; species Tamandua tetradactyla. Next base: position 4,053,428 of record NC_135341.1, on the reverse strand, counting down.
TCAAATGACAATAGACAGGGAGAAACAATGTTTAAGTAGATTTAGTGTTCTTTGTTTTCCTTTGATTTTAATTTCTTTTTAACCAAAGATATACAAATATGAGCCATGCAGCTGGTTTGAAATAAAGCCAAAACTGGAACATCAATATTACATTTTAAGACTTTATACCGATATCCTTAAACATATTTCCTACAAAAGGGACAATGTCCCAATAATTTGGTATTGAAATAAAAATTTCCTTTCTTCCTCCCCCTCCAAGAAAACAAACAACAAATTCATAGACCATCCAGTCTTACCAGAAAAGTGTATAAAATTAAAATGTGCAAATTCTGAAGTAAGGTTCAGTCCTGGGAAGCAATCAACGTATCTCTTGAGGCAAGTTAATTCTGATTGCCTCCAACAAGGTAAACAACACAATGAGGCTCAGTTCTTAAACATAGAGAACATAAGAACAAGGGTCATTAAACAACCTGGCTGATTAAGCAAAATATTCGTTCTCCACACCATGATACCTAAAAATACTAAAACAGTAGTCTTGCAGTGTTTGCGGAAACACAAGAAATAGAATTATCACTAAACTCAAGTCAACTAAAAACCAAAACCAGGAAAAGCAAGAATTGCAAGCTCACATTTACTGTTTTAACTTCTTCACCTTATTTGGACTTTTTATGCCCTTGGAAAGTCATTTCACCTCTCAGGTATTCATTTTCCTCTTTGAAATTAAGAGGTTAGATTAGACAAAGTTTACAATACTGAACAGCTGTATGATGTAACTCAAGGGAGTTAGAAGGCTTGGCTTTAATGCCTCAGATGCCATGAAATGTTCAGTAAGTAATTTAACCTTCTGTAAGCTCCAGATTCCTCATTGACCAAAATAGAAGTAAAATCACCTGCTCTGCCCTCCTAACAGGGCTGAAGATAATATGGTTGAAAGTGGTTGGAGAACTGTGAATGTCATACAGTTATAATGAATTAAAAAGATTATTACACTTCTAACCAACATCTAATTGAAAAAATCTTCATTTTTTTAATTGCCAAAAGAAAACCATAATGCAATGATTCTGAACAATGTTAGAAGCATTGGTGGATAAAGCTACTAGAGATCCAAAGTGAGATAGTGGCAGTCAGAGGACAAGTCCCCGCACTGAATCCGTGTGACCTTGGGCAAGTCACTTAGATCGACTGCCTCAGCTTCCTCATCTCTCTGACACAGAGCAGGGCAAATTATGATACTTAACATTTACTGAATGTCTCCCATGTGCTACACACTGCTCTTCCCACACATTCTTTCAGTCACACCTCCACATAGCCTTATGCGATAGACTCTATTATCATCCCCATTTTACAGGTGAAGAAACTGGCACAGCAGAAGTGTATGTCCTTGATTAGGGTTGACTGGCATTCAGTAACAAACACCTAAGGTCAATGTCATACTCTTGACCTCCAACCAATGGTTTTTAAACTTTCTGATCTTAGAACCACTTTATACTCTTGTCATGTTCAGGTTCATGTGTCAACTTGGCTAGGTGGTGGTACCTGATTGTTTGGTTGGGCAAATACTGGCCTGTCTTTTGCTATGAGGACATTTTACAGAATTAAATCATGATCACATCAGTTATATCCACAGCTGATTCCATTTGTAGTCAGCCAAGGGAAGTGTCTTCTTTAATGAGCAATGCTGAGTCTAATCACTGGGAGCCTTTTAAGGAGGATTCAGAAGAGACAAGCTCTCTTCCTGCTTCGGCTGGTGAGCCTCTCCTGTGGAGTTTATCCAGACCCTCCATTGGAATCATCAGCTTCACAGCCTGCCCTACAGATTTTGGACTGTATGTTCCCATGGTCACGTGAGACACTTTTATAATTTTATATTTACGAATATTTCCTATTGATTCTGTTTCTCCTGAGAGCCCTAATAATATAACTCTTAAAAACTATTGTGGACTCCAAAAAGCTTTGTTTAGGGTTATAGCTAATGATATTTACTATATTAGAATTTTAAATTGAGGAAATTTTAAATATTTTAAATATCTATGCTTTCATTTAAATATTAATAATAAATCAATTACATGTTAACATAAATATCATATTTTGTGGTGAAAAAACAAACTATATTTCCTAAAAAACATTGAGAAATGTGGCACTGCTTTAGTTTTGCAAGTTTACTTCATGTCTGGCTTCACAAAAGATAGTGGGAGAAATGGCCATTATCCCATCCTCCAATGCCAATAAAACAAAATATTATTAAGCAAATGGAAAGGAAACTAGAAAAAGCTAATTACAATTATACTAGCACCATTGTAAAATTTATCTAATAAGCATCTTAAATTTCTAAATTAGAAGGTCACCATATTTAGTGAATGAAATGGAATTATAATTATGAGATTCTAAATTGTGCTTTATACGTCAATGGTAATTCCAGACACATTAGTTGTTACTAGCAATTACTGATCATTCATTTTCCTAATAGCTTGAAAAAGTTTGAAGGGAAATTAATGATTGGAAGCTTACTTTGAAATAAAATGCATGCACCTATCTCAGAAGATCTAATACAAATCTTTGTAAATGCCAGGAAGAGAAATAGTGACAAGTGTAGGAATGGCAATACAGAGAGACTCAGTTTGGTTCCTATTGAGAAGATGGGGTCCTGGGTAGCCCATGAACTCAGCAATAGGTGAGCATTCTCTCTGAACACCTGTAATTTTCTTTCATCATTTCCTTCCTTAACCCCATGCCAGGCCTTTCCTTCTTTCCAGTTGTTCTTTCAGCATCCCATGTTCTAGTTGGGTCAGTCTGCTTTTTCTGATACCATGAAATTGACTTTTGACCTTAGGAAGCAGACTGAAAGAATGTTCTGATTCCCTTTCCCTGTTTGTTCCATAAGGTTAACGTCACCTCATACTGAGAAAATATTTATTCAACAAATGACTGTGAACAACTAGTATGTACCTTTATTTACTCAAGTCTTTATGCAAATGTCACCTTCTCAGAGAGACCTTCCTTGGCTGTTCTAAAGTCGCAAGCATCACCATTTTCACCACTTGTTTTCTACTACTCTCTCCCCTCTCCCCATTTTATTTTTCTCTATAATATCTATCACCAGCTTACTTAAAATCTCATTTACTCATCTTATTTATTTTCTGTCTTCCCAACTAAAATGTCAGCTCCAGGAAAACAGGTGTTTTGCGTGTTTCTCTTCCTGTTGCGTCCCTAGCACCTACTATGGGAACTGACACATAAATTTTTCTCTTCCTTTATTGCATATAGTTAGCTCTCTCCTCGTTGAAGAGAGTTTGATAAACACAAGTCCCTAAATTGGCCATCTTAGATTCTCAACCTGCCTTAAAACCCACCAATTCTGTAGAGATAAACGTGGGAGGAGGAAACACTTAAAACATTCATTGAATGAATAAATGATGCAGCACCCTGTCTCTATAGGGAGAAGAAGAAACCATTACATTACTGAGCTGTCAAGGAGTTCATGGTTAACCAATGGATCTCAGGCACATGTGACATTCACACCTGAGGCACACGTCCATGGGCATGCCCTACTACAGATTCTGGCACTGTCAAAATGAACTGCAGATTATGTGAAATTCTCCTTCTTGTTTCCTGATAATCTATCTTTTTGCTCTGACTCAAGAGAGCATGTAGGATCCAGAAATCAAGAGATTGAGCATGGCATTACCACAGAGATAACTTTAAATCTGTTTTTTTTGTAAAGTACATTTTCCTAAAATTTAGTCTTTTGGCTGTGATTAATAATACATTTCTTATAACACAACTGTTGACAACATTCTAGAATGCCTGACTCTGCTTTATAAAACTGCTTTTCCAGAAGAGAGAATGAGGTAATATATATCAGTTGAGAAATAAAGACAACTACTTGGTCTATTAGAATAATATGTAATTAGAAAACACAAGACTTTGTTCTTCAGCAACCTTAGCCTTTAGAATGTGAGATCTTATTTTTCTTTGTATCTCAACAGCTTACTCACAAAGGGAGTTTTATGAATAAATAAATCACTGGATGAAAAACTTACTTGAAGAATGAAGAAAAAAGTAATGGGTTAGCCATTAACAGAGAGTCTGTAGACCCCCAAACTTATAACTCATTCTTCAAAGACTCAGCTACCATCTCCTACCATATTAGTTCTAAATTTCCTAACCCAGTTTAATATTTCCTTCCCCTTGATCTCTTAATATTTTGTTAGTGTCTTCCTGAATATATTCTTCACACTTGGACTGGTTTCTTTGTTATATGTGCTCATGGAATCATGTTCTTTTTGTTCAGGGCACTTAGCTGTATTTGATCATTTGATTTGTACATTAAATGGTATTCATTTTGATTTGTACATCATTTGATTTGTACTTTAATCCTACATTAACCATACATGATCATTTGATTTGGGACTCATTCACTAAACTGTAAGCTCCATGAGGCTAGTGACCACATGTGATTTTGTTCATCATGTATCTCCAGCTCTAGCACCATCTCTGGCCATAGCAGGTGCTCCTAGCAAAGAAAGGCCATAGCATTTAAAAATTTTAATTAATTAATTAATTAAACATAACAACATACAAATGCAAACATTCTTACCGTATGATCATTCCTTTCTTGATATATAATAAATAACTCACAATATCGTCACATAGTTGTACATTCATCATCATGATCATTTTTTAGAACATTTGCATCAATTCAGAAAAAGAAATAAAAAGAAAACAAAAAATTTATATCATTTTTTAAATGAATTAATTAATGGATAATATGTGATTCACGTACATTATTTTTTTAAAGATTGGAACCCTCTTTTACCTCTCATAATGTAGTTTAATGCCTAAAACATAATAATTGCTCAATAAATATCTATTACATTGGATAAATTTTCCTAAAAGCTGTGTATATGTGCAAGTGTGCATGAAAACATATGCGCAACTGTGTGGCAGGGAAAAGACAGGAGCTGTAAGGGGGATCAGAAACACCTTTAAAATTCACTCCCGGTTCTCTGCCTTTGGCCTTTGACTTCTTTCAGAGGATTTGTTTTTTTAATGTCCAAATTGAATACTAATGTAAACCATTACAAGAGGTTGACACAGAATCTGTTGCAGCCTTTAAACATCCTCAATTAGGATAATAGCCCACCACCATTTGAACAAGAATTCGTTTTTTATTGACATTAATGAGCATGTTTCAGACCCTAAAAGAGAAAAAAAAAATAATTCTGCCAGACTTGGCAGCTTGGCAGGACGAGTTTATGCAACACATTTACTGGTAATAATGGCTATGTAGGAGGCCCTTGTTTGGGGCCATAATTTACTCAGAAGGATGTAAACTTTACATCCCAGTTCAGAACATATTCATTATTCTGGATGCTCCAATTTCACTTCAATTGAGTGTACTATTTTTAAAGAAGAGAACATCTTTAGGAAATCATTAAGAAATTATTAGAGCCCCTTCAAAGGGGGTCCTGCAATAAATTTAGTAATTTAGTCATATAGTTATCACCTCTTCTCCCCAAAGGCCAAATCAGCAAATGGTAAAGGAACAGATAGGAAACTCCTCCCCTGACACCCTGGCCAGCCACATCCACTTGCCCTAATGTATTATACAGTCCAACCATCAACAACCAATTCTTTAATCTTCTTTAAGGACTGTTTGGCTGTTTGTCCTGCTGCATAGTTCGTTGTCATATTCTCTTTTGAAACCCAGTGGCAGCCAGAAAGCAATCTCACACAAGACAGGGGATCCATTCTGGAAACTATAAATGTAAACTATTTTATTTGACTCTCCACATGTTCATTCACAGATGCCCCTTCCACAGTGAACGTAACATATGACCTGAAGAAACCAGTACATCTGAATTCTCATATAGGCTCTGCTAGTAAGGCTGGGGGATTTTGAGTATAGTAAGAAGTAAAACAGAGTCTTTCTTAGTTTCCTTGTCTGTGTTGAGAGGGAGATGAATAATATGACATCAAAGGCTCCTTTTAGCCCTGAGAGTCAATACAATTGGTGAGATAACTGCTCTGTTGTGTCAGGCCTATTTTGCCTTACTTTTCCAAACTTTGTTTCTCTTTCTTGGGAATAGTTAGCCCTGTCCTTGGCGAAGAGAATTTAACAAGGATGAGTTTTCAAATTGATTGACACTGTCAAATTCATAACCTGCCTCCAATTATATAAAAGCAACAAACAGCAAAAAGCAAAATCAACTGTATATGATAGTACATCAATTGCCCGGTATTTTTATTAAAGTTCTACTAAATGTCAGAACTGAACTAAATGTGTATAGATGGTATACAAGTGGGGTATCACTTACATAAAGGACACAATCCAAATCCATAGGAGTCAAGAAATGGATAAGAAAAATCACTCATGTCAAAGAGCTGAACTTTGTGACACATTCGGTTAAATGAGTGAATGAAAGCTACTAAGACTGAGGTAGCCATGGAAGAAATGGATAGGAAACACATTTTGACCCATGTCTTAAAATATATATATCTATAAAAAGATTTGTTAAAATAAAAAATTGAGGAGGATTTTCTTCCATGAATACTCCAAGTTTAGAAGTAGAAATGAATATGTGCAGTGCTTAAAGGTATGCACGTTGCAATTTGTAGTCTAGTTTCTCACTCTGTCACTGTTATTTCTAATTGCATGTCCTTAGGTAAGTTTCTTATCTTTTCTGAGCCTCTAAATTTCCTTTCCTGTAAACGAAGATTAAAAATGACTGTCCTAGGGGAGCGCATGGGTAATTCAGCTGTATAATTCTCACCTGCTAACTGGGAGACCTGGGTGTTCCATTCCTGGCTGGGGCACTTCCCCCCACCTCCACCCCCCAAAAAAGGCTACCTCAGAAGATGATGATGAGGATTAAATTAGATGAAGTTAAATAAGGAATACCTAGAAATGATTCAATAAATGTTAGCCATAATTGATATTACTATCTTATATTCTTATCGTATATAAGAACTTATTATATTCTGATCACTCAGACCTAAGAGATACAAATAAAATAAAACTAAGTCCCTGGCCTCAAGAAACTCTCATTTTGAAAGAGAAACAGATTCATTATGATCCATATTACATTAAAGCTTTGCAAGTAGAAGCACAGAGAAGTACCTAACAGTGGAGAGGAATTAAGGGAGAATGAGGAGGAAAGATCACAAAGAAGGTAATGATATGTTAAGTCTAGAAGAATAACTAGAAATACACAAGCACTAAGAAAAGAAGGTTCTCTGGACAGAATGAACAGCATGTGCAAAGGCACGGAGAATTGCATATTGTTTGGTGGTAGATGGAATGTAGGATATAAAAAGGAAAACAACAGGGGGAGAGGCTCGGAAGGTAAGAAGGAATCAGATTTGAACTTGCTTTCTAAGGCAAAAGAATTAGATGACAAGGACTAAGAACTTTAAGGAAAATTCTGTAACACAAATTCAAAAGGTAAAGTTGAATCTGTGAATTATATTCAGTTAATGAAGGATCTTAAATGACAGTTCAAGTTTGCATTTCAGCCTGCAGGTAGTTGGAAAGTACTCTTAGTTCTAAAGCAGGGGAGAAATATATAAAATTCTATTTTAGGCAGATTATACAGGTATATGTCCAAAATGGGATTTGAAGAAAAAAGAAACTCAAAGCAAAGCAATTAGTTAGGAGGATCATAAAAGAATGTAAAGATCCAAACATAATGAAATAAGACCCTAGATCTGGATTGTGTCCATGGGAATGGAGAAAATAAAAATCTGAGAAGTGCTAAACAGAACTGGATACAGGGAATCAACATGAGGGATAGTCAAAACTGCCTAAAGGAAGTAAAGTTTATGAGGGATGTGGGATGATGAAGTAGATTGAGTGTAGACATTGAAGAGAGATAATGATAACAGTTGAGAAGGCTATTAGACTTTTGATGTTAAACTCATTTATTCATTCATCCATTTACTCACTTATTCAACAGTATTTATTAGTACTTATTATGACAAAGTAATACAAATGGACACTGAAGAAAGATGGTGCAAAAAAATTATGTCCATAAACTTAGAATCTAATAGGGGAGAAATGGAATGCACCTAAGTAACTATTTAATATAAGGTAGAAAATTACACATTTCATAGAAGAGGGATTTTAGCGTAGTGAAAAATTACTTTCAATTGAGGAAATCAGTAAAACTATTATGCAGAGGGTAGAACTGAACTAGACTTTGAAGGTGAAGTAAATTCATCAAACACAGGGTGACCATAAATGTTCCAGTTTACCCAACATAGTCTCCTTTATTCCTATTGTATCAGTATAATTGTTAGTAGCAAGCCCACCCCCCACACACACCTTTTAACCTCTAAAGTTGCTCAGGTAAGATGATAATAGTGATTCATACTCATTGTGGTGATTGTGTACCATTCTGTGCTCAGTTTCAATATCAATGAGTAGTCAAAGGGCCTCATAGTGAAGTCAAAGAGCCATTAATGTTATAATGTTTACAGTGGCTTAGTTTTCCAGGTGTGCTGTAGCAAGTTCCACAAACTGACTGGCTTAAACAACAGGGGTTTAAGGTCTCATGGTTTGGCAGCCCCAAAGTTCAACATCGAGGTGTTGGCAGTCCTTTCCTTCTCCCGGAGTCTGCAGCATTCCGACAACCCATGGTGCTGTCTCTATCTCTCTGTCTGTTCCTCTGCTTTCCGCTAACTTCTTCAGCCTTTTATTTCCTTGACTAATTTCCTTTGCTTATAAGGACTTCAACCATATTGGATTAAGGCCCATCCTGTTTCAATTTGGCCTCCCCTTAATTAATAATATTTTCAGAGGTCCTGTTTACAAATGGGTTCAAAACCACACAGATTAAGCCTTGAACATATCTTCTATGGGATCCATGATTCAATCTCCTATTAGGGGAATAATAATGCTACTGTACTTGGTCCTAAAGTCATGTACTTATTTCTAGGCACCACAGATCACAAAGGGAATTAAGAACTGTTAAAAGAAGAGGAGTTGAGATACAAACTGACCCCAAATGATGTTGGTACTTATTTCACCACAGAACCTTAATTTGAGAAAGCATCTCAGAGAAGTAGAGAACACACTTCAAGAAATACCAGAACTTATAATCAATTGGCAGCAATATTATTAAGAGTCAAGCAAATATTGAATGGGTGTATTGATTGCCAGTAAGGTATTTCTAAATATGAGCATCTAGGACATTTCATGTCACCTACAATATAAGTTTCAAGTACTTATATAGGACAAATCTACCTAAAATACGAGTCTCTGAAATAATTTCTTGGATTCCTCAAAGAAATAGTAATCAAATAACAAATAAATGATTTAGTATAGGCTATATTGTATCCGTAGGTCCTAACTTCAAACTCAAAACGGCTAAAATAAATTCTGACCATGTAACACCATCAGTTACAGAACAAATAGTGTTCTGATTTCTTGTTGCAAAGGATTTTTATGCCATCTCTATGAAATACCAGCAACCTCCATGGATGCAGAGAACCTAGTAACTTTCAAAGTTTTCTTTTGACAGTTCTGAAGAATGAGATTGATGATAGAATTCCTATTGTCTCTTTTTTTGTAATCTATATCACACTAGATTTAAGAGCCAAACCAGAAATCATCAAAAGATTAGTTCTGAATTGCTCAAGGAGAAGCACCGCTTTTTTTTGTTGCCACCAACAAGAAACACTAACATTTTTATAAAAGGTAACATGAGATATTACTAGCAGAATGTCTTCTACAAGATGTTGTTATACCAACTACTATAAGCAGATCAATAGGAAAGAAATTCATATTCCTGAATGCCTGAAAGGAAAAAAATCCCTCACAAATCCACAGTACATGAAAGAAGAATCATGTTATCAAATAATGAATACAAAACTAGGTCCTTGTGACCTCCAAGCCTACAAAACAAACACATTTTTATATAACTTTATTATTTCTTGTTTGGAGCTGGAATAGATAACTCTGGTAGTCATTGAACAAGGAATAGCAAAACATCTTTTTATCATTTTAAGGCCTTACTTGGCCAATAAAGAGACATGTTCTTGTAACTGAAATTTCTCTTCCGTCTTTAGAAATGGAAACTGTATCACCATCAGGAAGTACAACTTCTAAATACCTAATTATATTGGAGATATTGGTTACAGTGCAAAGAGAATTACTTAGACACAGTGCAGAAATTTAGGATTTCATATGAATGTGAGGCCGTACATTTGTAACATTTTATGGCCTTCTAATCCTTTTCATTTACATTATTTCATTTGCACTTCTCATTAAACTTGTGACATATTCAAGGCAAATAATACAGGTCACCTGAGGAAGCTGAGAATCACTGACTCGAGTCATCATGCCTGAGATAAGAGTAAGTGACGGACTGAGATTCTAACCCAAGGTCCCAATTCCCTATTTAAGTGTCTTTCTCCAACACTATAGCTGACAATTAACCAAGTTCTCTACACTTTCTCCCCCACATCAAAATTGACATATGTCTCCTCCACACTGAGTTTTAAAATAAATGATGACAACTTATTACCTTCACCCAAAAAGTAGATGAAAAGGGAAGCGGGGACAGTTTTCATAGGTCCCTGATATCAAGGTGACAAACGCCAGCCTACAGGCTCACTGTTCCTACAGCCATCATCCACAACCATTTGTCTGTATCAGTTAAAATCAATGCTTGGCTGAGGACTAGTCCTCAGAATGCAAAGGAATCTCAATCTCTTTATAGATTAGCATGGTCTTCAGGGAAGCACAGGATCAAAATGAAAAAGAAAGGTGAATCTTTTAAAGGTAAGGCCACAAGAAAACCCCCAAAGGTATCTTATCTGAAATCAGGGGCACAAATTGAAATGTCCATGGAGATTGGGCAGGTAGATAAGTGAGGGAAGTGGATTGGGTCAGTGCCTGTGTGAATTGGAAGCGTACTGATAATGAAGAGCAGCAAAATTTACTGTGTGTTGACATGCAAGAGTTTAGACTCAGGGTAAAAAGTAAGCCAAATCTTACTTTTTTTTAAGAATAGAAACTGGATTTTTATGAGAAATTCAACATATAAATTCTAGCAAGTTAACTGAAAAACATTAACACAGCTTGGGTCAAACGAAACACGTCTGAGGATCAAATCTATCCTATGTGTCAGATGCAACATATAGACTATCAATTTTCAACTTCTGATTTAAGGAACCAGAAATCATGTATCCTTTCCAGGTTCTCCAGAAATTGGATCTAGCTGCTTATGAACATCCAAACACAGGGTCCTTAAGAGCAGACTGGAATTTTCACATACTGGGACAGGGTCGTGGAAGGCAGCCTGAATTTACCAACTACTACTAAAATTTATTATTGCTTTAGCATCTTTGGCTTCTTCTTTAAAATCATCCAAATTTTGCCCTCTACTTTATAACTCATCTGCTTGTTCTTTTGAATATCAAAAAAGACAGTTTTCCTTCAAATCTTCTAGTAAAATTTATCCTTCAGAAAAACACATCACGTTTATCCTGCAATTTCCAAAACCTTTGCATATCCTGTTCAAGAAGCATAGGTCTAGATTAACCAGAATTTTCTCAAGAGTGTCACCCTTTCCTACCTGCAGCTGTCCTTGCACTGAAAGCTTTAGCTCCAGCTATCCATCAGACTGACAATACCCAAGGGCCAGGAGCAGGTGTGGCATGCCCTAAGAAAGACAAGCTTCCAAGAATTCTCAGGACTCTCTAGAAATATAGCCTGCTGGTCTGATTTAATTTGATCAATACCCTGATGGCTGTCAGAAACAATAACCATGAATTTTCAGGCCTTCTCTGCCTTTTGCCTTTTCAAAACAGTGTCTCTACCAAAGTACCTAGAAGAATAGCTTATCTTTCTCTCAGGGTTAAGACTATAACTTCTTTTCTCCAACATTGCTTTGCGCCATTTTCTTCTTTTAATGTTAAAGTGCACAGAGAAGTAGACATCAGAATATCTCAGAGGGAGATCATCAGATGAAAGCTGAAGCACCCATAGCAGTCTTACTTCATTGCAGGTGCTGAGGTACTTTGCTTATTCAGGCCATTCTTGAAGACGTCTCTTCAGAACAGCAACAGAAAGCCAACTCGGCAGGTGAACTATCTGCCCTCCCCCCTACATGGGACGTGACTGCCAGGGGTATACATCTCCCTGGCAACTTGGGACATGACTCCTGGGGTTGAGCTGGAACCTGGCATCATGGGATTGAGAAAGCCTTCTTGACCAAAATGGGGAAGAGAGAAATGAGACAAAATAAAGTTTCAGTCACTGAGAGATTTCAAACAGAGTTGAGAGGATACCCCAGGTATTATATAGATATCCCTTTTTAGTTTATGGTGTATTGGAGTGGGTAGAGAGGAGAACCTGAAACTATTCAACTATATTCCAATAGCCTTGATTCTTGAAGATGACTGTATAACTAGCTTTTACAATGTGACAGTGTGGTTTTGAAAACCTTGTGGCTGATGTTTCCTTTATCCAGGGTATGGACAGATGAGTAAAAAAATATGGACAAAATATAAATAAATAATAAGAGGAAGATGAAGGGTAAAAAAAAATTGGTTAGATTGCTATACTAGTGACCAATGAGAGGGAGGGGTAAGGAGTATGGGGTGTATAGATGAGTAAAAAAATATGGACAAAATATAAATAAATAATAAGAGGAAGATGAAGGGTAAAAAAAAATTGGTTAGATTGCTATACTAGTGACCAATGAGAGGGAGGGGTAAGGAGTATGGGGTGTATAGTTTTTTGTTTTTCTTTTATTTCTTTTTCTGAAGTTTGCTGATTTGAAAGGATGTATGTACCCTAGAAAAGCCATGTTTTAATCCTAATCCCATTTTGTAAAGGCAACCATTTCTTCTAATCCCTATTCAGTACTGTATGTTTGAAACTGCAATTAGATCATCTCCCTGGAGATGTGGCTTAGGGAGTCACATCTTGATGTGATCTTGATGTGATCTTGAGTGATCAAGAGTGGTTGTTAAAATGGATTAGGTGGAGATGTGTCTCCACCCATTCAGGTGGGTCTTGATTAGTTTACTGGAATACTATACAAGAGGAAACATTTTGGAGAAGAGGAAATTCAAAGAGAGCAGAGAAGAATGACAGCCACGAGAAGCAGCATCTACCAGCCAGCGACCTTTGGAGATGAAGAAGGAAAATGCCTCCCAGGGAGCTTCATGAAACAAGAAGCCAGGAGAAGAAGCTAGCAGATGATGCAGTGTTCACTATGTGCTCTTCCAGATAAGAGAGAAACCCTGACCGTGTTCACCATGTGCTTTTTTTCCAGATGAGAGAGAGAATCTCTCTGTGTTTGCCATGTGTCCTTCCATTTGAGAGAGAAACCCTGAACTTCATTGGCCTTCTTTCCCTGGATGGATGCCTTAGATTGGACATTTCTATAGACTTGTTTTAACTGGGACATTTTCTCAGCCTTAGAACTGTAAACTAGCAACTTATTAAATTTCCCTTTTTAAAAGCATTCTGTTTCTGGCATATTGATTTAGCAGCTAGCAAACTACGACATGGAGTGATGCCAATGTTCCAAAAATGATCATGATGTTGAATATACAACTATGTGTTGATATTGTGAGTCACTGATTGTATACTTCGGATGGACTGAATAGTATATAAAGATATCTCAATAAAATGTTTTCATTTATCAAATATTCTAACTACTCTAAGAGCACACTTTCTTCTAAGTCAGTTTCAGTTGATGTCTCTAAATAAGGTAGATGAGGGAAAAACTTACATACATATGCAATGCAAGGGCACAGATACATATGAATACCCACCATTATGTATTCAAATGTGGCAGAGCCTGAAAAATAAATTTTCCCTCTAAATACCTTCTTCATCCTCTATTTCATTTTCATTTTAAAGAGGAGTCTTAAACACATTTTCCTTGTATACCTCTCTATCTAAATACCAGAATTTCCCTTTGCATGGCAATGATTAATGGCTCGCAAAGTCAAAGGAAGCTGTTTCATCCAAAAGCCTGCTGGATTGCTGAACATGCACTATTTTCTCACTAATTAAAAACAAAACAAAACAAGAACTCCATATTTTTATGCACAATATTTTTTTCCTGGCAATTGCATGGTTTTGTTGGCTAAATGTTGGTACAGGATTTTGTTTTAAGACCTTCTGGATTTTTCTTCTATCTTCCCAGAGCCGTTCTGCAGATAATTCATCTTTCATGGTTTCAAACCAAAAGAAAAAAATGTAACATTTACAACTACCAGAGAACCATAGGGTTAACTTAGCACCATTCACAGGCTTGAGAGAGAGTCACAAAGGAATTTCTGACAATGGCAATTTGTCTTAAATATGCCAATACACTGCTCACATTCAAGACTCATTAAGCAGATTTGTACCATTCACTTCACATCCGATATACTAGAGTCCAAGAAAATTTATTTTTTTAACCCATTGGTGACAGTCAAGAAGACTTTGGCTATTGCAGTGCTTAGGAAAACAAAATCAAGCCTAATCTCAATGAGTCACGAGATGGCATAAGAAAAGATCAGAATTTGCCCTAATACAATGTCCAGTTAATAATGACTTGAAAAAAATCTGCTCTGCTTCTAAATCAAGAACTAGGTGATAATAGATATTTGTGGACTTAAAACCACCTCCTTATTCTACCCTTCTCCACTGCCTTCCCCTAGAGGGAGAGCACAAGAGGTTTATGATTAATAGTCTGAAATTTGCAGCCAAAGACTAAACACAGTTTTGGTAGCAATATAACCTTGGGGGAAATCATTTTACTATTCTACACTTAAATTTCTTCAAATTTAAAATGGAGATAATATTATATACGTCATAGCATTGTGAAAATAAAATAAGATGATGCCTGAAAAGCTTTAGCTTAGCATCTGACACAGTGAGTGCTCTATAAATGTTACTATTCTTGTTATTTACAAAGGGCCTACTGAGTTTAGAATGCTCTTCCACTGACTGAATGATGTCAAGTAAGAAGGAAGATGACTTCTCTTTGACCTCACTCTGATTCAGGTCTCTCAGGAACTGCATAGCCTTGTTCCACAGTCTTATCAGATAAGTCAAACAGATTTTCCTGGTCAAATCTTTCCTGATTCAAGGGAACTGATATCACCAGCTGGATAAAGCTCTGCCTCCAAAGCCAATAGGCATGGCATAGAATCTCAGCTCCTTTACAGCAGATATCGATTGGGTCACGTAAACTCTGTGTGTCACTATTTGCCTGGGTGAAAAAGGAAAGAAAGAGTGTGATACTTCATTTCATCTGCAACTTCTGTTTCTACCTCATTTTTTCTTTTCTTTTACTCATAGCCAAACTTCTTAATAGTGTTGCCTATATTCTTCACTCCTCCCTCATTCCTCAACCAATTTCCAGTGAATATTTTATTATTTCATTAATCAATTAGATGCTATTATATATGTAAAGAATCTAACATAGTAGCTAACACATATTAGATATTCAATAAATGCCAGGTTTTTAAAAATATATTGTTATTGACAAAACGTAACAACATACAAACATGAACATTCCTAGCATATGAACATTCCATTCTTGGTATATAGTCAATGACTCACAATATCATCACATAGTTGTATATTCATCACATGACCAATTCTTAGAACATTTGTATCACTCCAGAAAAAGAATTAAAAGAACAAAGAAAAAACTCATATATACCATACTCTTTACCCCTCCCTCTCATTGACCACTATTATTTCCATCTATTTAACCTTTGTTAAAATATATTTTATTTTTTTCTATACCGTTATTTTTTTCTATACCCCTTACCACTCCTTTCCATTGATCACCAGTATTTCAATCTACTCAATTTATTTTAGCATTTCTTCCCTCTATTATTTTATTTATTTTTAATCCATAGTTTTTACTCATCTGTCCATACCATAGATAAAAAGAGTATCAGACATAAGGTTTTCACAGTCACACAGTCAAATTGCAAAAGTTATATCATTATACAATCATCTTCAAGAAACATGGCTACTGGAACACAAGTACTATTTTTTAGCCTCTCTAATACACCTTAAACTAAAAAAGGGATATCTATTATAATGTGCAAGAATAAACTCCAGAATAACCTCTCAACTCTGTTTGAAATCTCTCAACCACTGACATTTTGTCTCGTTTCTCTCTTCCCCCCTTTCGGTCAAGAAGGCTTTCTCATTTCCTTGATGCTGAGTCCCAATTACCAGCTCTTAATATCATTAATAAATATTACATAGTAAACTTCTTAGGGAAAGATGAGCAATAGCACAAAGTGTTTTTTTTTTTCTTCATTCATTGTCACATAAATATTTTATGTTGGGTATTATGTGTCATCATCTAGAAAGAGTGAATTGTCTATTGTTTCCTCCCCTGTTCTCTGTTTTCATATGATAGTACAGATTTGGTTAATTTTTTTCCAGTTATAGTTACCATATCATTAAGGATTTTTTTCAGAGAATGATGAAGAGTTTGAGTTTTATTTAGAATGTAATAGTTACTGAAATAATTTGTTTTAATATTCTGTAACTTTGGGGCTGCATTTCCTAATGCCATTAAATTCATGTGATAATTTCCATGGTGCCAATTCCAAATACCAATAAGCATTATTAGAAACAACTTAATCTTTATCTGGACAGCTGCAATCAAAGGTGAATGCCAAATAAGCCTTCAAGAAATCCATAACCAGAATCCAAGCTATACTAGGCTAACCTCACTGCAATCTATACTCTGAGAACTCCAAAGCGATACCTTAGAGCCCAGTCTTCCTTGGCATTTAGGGTACCACTCCACACTTAGTCAACAGAGAGGGTATCCTCTCACCTCTAATTTCTTGCCACTCATCAAAAATTTTCTTGCTAAAGTCTTGCCCATTTTTCAAAGCTTATCTTCTGGAGTTCTAAATATCCAGAAGACCTCAACCACGATTTTCTAATAGAGCTTACCTTCTTCTATATTGTATAACATTGTACGTTCAATATTTATGATTATAGTTCATCTATTCATATGCCCTAGCTTCTCAACTATATTTTAAGCTCTGTGAAGGAAGGGCCTATGCTTTTTCCATCCGTTTTGCATACATATACCTGTTAGCAGAGTACCTAGTAGATGCTCAACAAACTAATGCAGTTAATTGATAGGCTGAAGAAAGAGAGTGGGAGGGAAAGAAGGAATGAAGAAAAGAGAAGAAGATGGGTAGGTTCAAGGACAATTCTAAGAATTTTTTTTAATTAATAAAGATTATGCCTGCTATTGATTGAATTGTGCTCTCCCCAAAAAGACATATTAAAGTACTAAGCCCTGGTGCCGTGAATGTGACCTTATTTGGAAATAGGATCTTTGAAGATGTTATTAGCTAAGATGAGGCCACATTGGATTAGGATGGACCCTGATCCAAAGTGGCCAGTGTCATTAAAAGAAGAGTAAATTTGGCACAGACACACAAAGAGAAGATAGCCACATAACAAAGACAGAAATACCGTGGTGCCATAAGCCAAAGAATGCCATGGATTGCTAGAAAGTCACCATCAGAAACTTGCAGACTTTAGAGGAAGCATAGCCTTGTGGACACCTTGATTCAGACTTCCAGACTCCAGAACTGTGAGACAATAAATTTCTATTGTTTTAAGTTACCTAGTTTGTGGTATTTCGTTACCACAGACTTAGAAAAGATAATGCCTATCCTCAAAAACCTTCTGACCTAGCTGGTTTGATAGGAAAAAAAAACATGTTTCTATAACAGAAGGTCTGAAAGAGGTGGTCTATAACCACATAATCTAGCATTTCCTTTATAAAAGGAATGCTACAGGAATTCAAAGACAAGGTCTTGAGGACTGCAGAACTCAGAACCAGCTTTATGAAAAGAAGGAGAGCTTTTGAACTTAAAGAAAGTGGAGAATTTTCAAAAAGTAAAGAGGGTGGCAAGTTCTAAAATGGAACTGCTCTTTGGCACTCAAACTCACTTCTTTGTATTTGCCATCAGTAATTAGTGATTTCTGATTTGAATGGCTTGCTCTTAGCAGCTTGACTTTTTTAGTCTTGGAGAATAATTATCATTACAATAAAGAATAAATATTAAAATTTAACTGGCACTTTATGTACCACGCACTGTGCTAACTGCTGAGTATAAATGATTTCGTCTAATCCTTAGAAAGGTCACTACAAGTATGTCTCCTTCACAGACAGGTTGAGCGCCTCGCTCAAAACTACACAGTTAGAAAGCAGATGATGAAGGCATTAACCATTGGTGCTTAGATCCACTCACACATTTTTCACTTTACAGATAACGTGAGGGTTGTCTTCACTGCAAAATTTACTTCAGCTAACCTAATTTTTTGTCTATGCCTGCTACATCTATGTTTTCCAAAGTTCAGACCTGCAATGATGTGAGAACATGCAAGATATTTCCATTTAGCCCTCCCAAATTCTCCCCACCCCATTCTTCTCTACCCTGCTCAGATCCAGCAGTTGATCTCCAAGACCTGCATCAAGGCACCTGCTCTTTGACTTCTCATTGAGTTTGTCTCATGGAATGCATCAGCAGGGAATCACAAGGAGAGAGGTTGGGAGCTGTACTTACTGAGGCCCCCCCTTTCTGATGGGCCATCCCAGGCTGGCTGGGTCTTCTACTAAAGGAAAAGGACTCTTGTAGGTTCTCAGCATGCACATGCGTGCATGCGTGCACACATTCTCTTTCTCTCCCTCTCTCTTTTGCCATAATAGTTTTCTCTCCTCAATCTTTTAGGCCTAAGGATGGCATGATTCCCCTTTACCTGCCTGTACCATCTCATTGCTTTTCCTAAACTATGTCCACACATTCATAAAAGTCTTTTTATTAAATTTCCCTCAATTACCCAACAGAAGTGCACCATCTGTTTTCTGGTGGACACAAATGCTAATTTTATAAATTAGAATAACAATTTTAAAAATATAGGGAAAGGCCCAGTTATTATGATTACCCATCTCTTTGAATGCCTTTTTGTTTTTTTTAAAAGGTTCTTTTTTATTAAAAAAAAAATATGTATATAATAATACAGACGAAAGTAAGGCTCCCTCTGTTCCACACTCCAGTTCTGTTCCACTAGATTCCTATTCTCTACCATGAATTTAATATGCATCTTTCAGAACTATTTTTAAACTTTTATACATATATATTTGCATTCTAGCTCAAGAGTGTCATTATTCATAATACAATTGTAGGATTGTGCTTTATTTAATAAATAATTTACTTTTTTCCATGATTTGGCAACTTGAGACTTTTACTTAAAATTTTGTTTTGAGTCTAGTCGTCTTGACATGGATAGATCTGTTTCATTTCTTTTAACAGCTGTGCAATAATCCATCATATGCTTACACCATATTTTCTTTATCCATTCCTTTATTGACAGACTTTTAGATTGTTTCGAATTTTTCTGCTACAACAAACAACGCTTCAATGAATCTCCTTGTATCTCTCCTTGGGAGAATTTCTCTATGATTCGCGTGACATTTCCTGGCCAAAAGGAATAAAATGAGTTTAGATGCATTAATGTTGATATACTACTGGGTGCTAAAATGGAATTTTACAATGATCATAAGGAAATACCATCTTAAGGGAAAAGATAAAAGAGATAAGAAGTGAAGATCAAGATATTTCTGTTTGTAGCAATATAAAAAATATTTTTCGCTATGGGAAAAATAGCACCGTACATCTGACCCTAAACTGACTAGTCACCTTATGATCTCAGCTAATCTTCACCCCTACCTTTCAAGAAATAACTGAAATTCACCACATCTCATTTTAGATAAGTTTTCCAATCTCCACTACAGCTATATATTTTTATCAGAATTGTTTAAGAAATAGGAAATCCCAATTGTCTTAAGTATATTCTTTCTTTTAAAGCATTGTTTCCAGTGCAACCAAGCAATGAAGTCAGTAATATACAGATAACAAGTAATTTGCCAGCAGGTGGGAAAATTAAAAGCTGGATAACCACAAACTAGTCAGCCCAGGAGAAATAAGGAATTGACTTTATTTGGACTCAAAATTAATTTGTGCTCCCAAGAAGGGTTTCCCTATTTGAAGCAAATAGATCTATTTTTCAATTAACTGTGGATGTTAAACTTGCCTCAGAAACCCTTAATAACTCCAAAGGTAAATTAAATTAGGAAGCACCCTAGGTAAACATCTGCTGAACCTATTAGAACCATAACAATAAATTTACACCATCAGATAAATGAACCATATTTTCCCAAACATGACAGTTTTAGGACAAGAGAAAAATATGGTAAAAATTCAGATGTCCTTTTGTTCTCCATAATGAAGAGTCAAAATTACCTGAGGCTTTGTGGGCTTCCTTTTGTTTTCTGCTCTGTATTTCTTCCAACTTCATTCTTCTGTCAACATTTCAGATCAATACCTCAATGGGAAAAAAGGAACTCCAGGGACAAGCAGCAGAAACTAGTGCCTCTTGTGTCACTAAAAGGGGGTTGTCCTCAGTCTGTAAACATGGAATAAGCAGTCCAGGAACAGCAATCCACAGACTTTCTGCCCTTCTCTCTACAAGGACATCCAGTTTCTAGTGAGCCACAGCAATTAAGAATCAGGTGATACCCTGACTCAGTGGGGAAAAGAGTTTGCTTTAGAAGATCTGTGTACAGAGTTAGCATTAGAAACAGAGGCAGTAATAATAAAGTAATAACTAATATTTTACCGAGCATTATATTCATGTGCACTGTTTTATTCACTCCTTTCAACTGTCCAGAGAGGTAGATACACTGAGGAGCACAGAAGTGCCCAAGGGTGCAAAACTGCCAATTGACAAAGTAGCAACGATATCCTGGGCCTCTGACTCCCCTACTTTCCCCATAACACTATCCTGTCTAGTCCTAAGTAGCTGTGATCTAATGAATTAAGACCTCTTCATGCTGTAAACCCTGCCTGTCTCCTAACCACCTGCCCAAACTGCCTGAAATTCAACAAATAGTCATTTAGTCCTCTGAAGGAAGAAATTGTTCTCTATTAAAATGCAAATATTAAGAGCCATGAAATTATTTTTTAAATCTTTGATCTAGTAATTCCATTCTTGGGAATAATTCAACAAAAAGAAACAGCTAAACATGTGAACTGTTTTGTATAAGGTGTTCTATGCTAACAAGAAGAAAAGGAAACAAAGAAATGGGAAGATCAAGAAAGTGATGGAGAGATGGGAAAATAACTTCTGGAAATAACCCAAATGCTCAAGAGTAAAGGGATAAACTTTAGTATATTAAATATTACAATAGTGTTTTTCAAACCATAGGTTGCGACCCCCAGGGAGTGATGAATCAATTTAGCTGGTCAAAGCCAGCATATTTTTAATGAAATGTTAAAAAAAAAAAAAGAAAGAAAGAAAATAGCATGGAATGGAATAGAAACTATTAAAGTGTATCACCCCTAATGAAGATAAGAATCGTTTCATGAAACATTTGTTTCTATGTGTATGTGTGCATGCATGTTTTTACACCAAGCACAACGGAAAACATACTCCTTTCTGTGGAGTATGGTAAAAAAATTTTGAAATGCACTGGGCTAGATTATTATTTGTTCTTTAAAATTTACTTACAAGAAATCTTGCGGACTGTTTATAACATTGCTAAGGAAAAAGAAATTCTTAAAGTGGTACAGATATTATGATGGCAGTTATATAAAATATGAATTAAGTAGGTAGATGGCAGGAATGGCAGAAGTAAAAATGAGTAATAGTAGCTGTTCTGGGTAGATATATGTGATCATTACCTCTCATTTTATTTTTTTATTTCTAATTTGAGACAATTATCTTGAGTTCAAACTTTGGATTCTGTCAAGAAGTCTAGTAAATAAAACAAATCAGAATGCATGCTAAGCAAGCAAGAAACCAATTAGCAAATGGAACTAGGATACCAGATACATAAAATGTACCTGTTTGATGGAACAAATATTTCTGGAATGAAAAATGTTTCCCTTCATGTGTGTCAGTCCAAATGCTGGCAGGGAGAACCTACTAAGCCACCTGCCGTTCATTTACACCTTAACATCCGTTAGTTAGTCTAGAAGGTCCTTTCCAATAGAACAGTTAGCATGTGTCAAGAATAGACAAACTGCTAATGGTCACTGAAAAGGTGAGAAGAAATTGTAAAAGAAGCCATAGAAGGTGCTAAGTTGTTTATCTTCTGCAGCTTCTAGTACCTCTTTTCAATTTACAACTTTTCCTCTACGATTTTGCTTAAAATTGGCTGGGTCTTATAGAGAAATACCTTAAGTGACAACATAAAAATTAAGGAGACCCATGTCAAGCAAAATCACTTCATTAAGACCCTTCAGTTGGACTGGAGTTATTTTGGGTAAGGAGGGGCTAAGCTGGGGGTCTGGATGGGAGGGGAAGAAGGAAGGGATGCAGAGGATGGCAAGACTGTTATCAGCAGGCGTGGAACTTGAATAATGAAATTGAGTATTTTTGTTATCTTCTCTACCCCACTATCCTATAAAATGAGAGCAGTCTGTGATTTCAGAGATTAAAAGCTACAGAGCTTTACCAACAAACCTAAGTCATTTTCGTGGCTTTTATGGTGCCTGCTAGCCCACAGAATATGGATTGATTTGGTTTCTCAATCAAATATTAATTGAATGTTGATCCACATAAATAGTAACAATATCTAATGCATGTGGCAGGATGGGGTATTCTGATCTTCACACTCACTTCTTTCCTTGTGGTCCTCACTATTGAATGGGAAGATGTGTTTGACAAAGTTGAGCAAAGAGAGAAGATTGCTATAATAATAATGCTAAGGCAGTTGTCGTTATTAAGAGAAAGGTTTGTTTTTCTGAAAGATGTATCACTCGAAGACAAAACAAAAGGCCTCCCGATATGATTGAAGATTTACCAGCACTTCCAGATCGGGGTCAAGAAAAAAAATGTTATCATGACCTTGACATGGGCTGAAGATGGGTGAGTGGAAACCATTGCAAGTTACTCCACAGTTCCAAATGCCTCCACAAAAGGTGAAGGAATGGACAAATATATTTGTCTTCTCTAAATTTTCTTTAGACATTTTGAGTATGGGCATTTGCAAAGTATCCTTTATAGCAGAGGGAAGATGAATGATTTTCCCTTTTCTGAAAGGTAATATCAAAAGATGCTAAAGGACTTTCCCCAGATCCAACTTCACTTGTTGATTCTTGTTGGAAATTTTAAGAGCCAATTTCTTGAGTTGGAGCTGAGGGGTGTCCCACATTTAAATTGAGGAACCAGGGGGTGCAAGAATAGTTCAGTTGTAGAATTCTTGCCTGCCATGTGGGAGACCTGGGATCGATTCCCAGCCCATGAACTGCCCAAAAACAAACAAGCAAGCAAAAGAAAGAAAAAACAAACAAAAATTCAGCAAATGGTGCTGCAAAAATGGGATATTTACATGGGAAAAAAAGAATGAAACGTGACCCCAGCCATCCAAAAAAAAAAATTCAGGAACCAAATCCTAAAGTCAAGGCCAAGCTTTCTTATTACACCACAGAATTTTTTTTTTTTTAAATCTAGGACAATGAGTTAAAAATGAATAAAAAGTAAATTACTCACACTGGGGAAAGACATTAAGACTTTCAGGTACCAGGTAGCGCTCTCAATGGCACCATCAAGGCTTCTATGTTCTCTTTCTATCACATCCCTGTATGATCTACAGGACAAACTTCCTGTGTCAAAAGAAATGAGTCTAAACTCCCATATAATGAAAGAACCTCTGAATTCTAAGTGTCATTTTGGCCATTTAAGAGAAGATACTAGAAAAGTCCAGTTTGCTAAAAGGTAAATTTCAGCTGACTTCAGAGATGTTAATGTACTGACTAAGCCACTGATTAGTAAATTTAAGTTATTTTTACTTATTGATTAAAATTACATAGAAATATTTAAGAAAGCAGTTTACAAATAAAATTTTGATCTAAAAAATCAGTTTTTAAGAATTTCAGAGGTTGAAAACATTATTGGACTTATTTGCCATGTGAATTATAATATGTAAATTATACACACATTTACTCAGGGAGATAGAAAAAGGCAGAGAGAGCAGTTCATAAATAAGAGCATCAACTGCCTCTTTTTTTTTTTCTGCTTCTTAAAATCTCTGTTTTTTAAGGCGGAGTGGGGAATAATCTAGTCCTTGGACTCACTGAACATGTTGTTTGTTTCCTTGCTGTTTTTTTGTTCTACCTAACTACCTTCTTTTGATATTTGAACTTAGTTTTTGAATGAAATGATCTTTTGTTTTAGCCTAAATACCTTGATGCTGAAATTTCCTAGACATAAACCTGTGTCCTAAAAAATATACCACTAAAAATATATCTTCAAAACAGGTGGCAACTAAATCTGGGCAGATTTACGATTTGGGCTGGCAGGTCTTCTTCTACAGAACTCTATGAGAAAAAAATAATTCAGATGTTGAAAAATTGGTTTCTGGGAACAAAATATCTAAGCAATTGATTGCATACAAGTAAATGAAAATTCCTGTTATTTTTTTGTGACCCTGACATATGCAGAGCATTATCCTTTTCAAAATATCTTCAAACTCATTATACCATTATATCACATGATTCACACAATATGTCTGTGAGGTAGATGAAGCCAGGATTAACATCATTGCCATTCGTAGATGAGGATCTGAGACACAAAGAGATTTAATCACCTGTACAAGATCACAGAGAAAGTCAATGTGTAACAGAGATCAATCAACATATCCTGATTGCTAATTTAATTTGTTTTCTACTCCATCACTTCATTTCCCCAAAATCAAGGGCACCTCTCTTAAATGTGGTAAAAAAATGCCAAGTAAGCACATTTATTATCACTGCCTAGTATATACTGTCTCCTTTGTATGGAATATACAATTTCTAACCACTAACACATGCGGTTGGTTTCTTACAAAGTATTTCTATAGATAATCTCAAATTTTCAAAAGAGGTATCAATTGCTAAATGCAGGTGTGAGGAAGCTTTTGACTTTATCTTCCAATATCCCAGCTTGATGTATTAAATTTTGAACCCAGTACTACTCTCAAGTTTAAGATTCAATGCTCAAATCTGAAATTTCTCAATAGTCAGCAAGTCAAAATCATTCGCACTGTGTCCCTGAGTTTCTTTCCTATTTACTCCCTCTTTTATATGAAAAGCAATAAAGCAGTGACAACTTGCTTTTCACACAGTGCTTCCTTGGCCTGTACTTTAATCACTTCTTATCCTGTATCTCCACAGTAGGGTATCATGCTATAAATAAGCACTATATAACTATTACTTCTTGCTAGAGAATTCCAGCAATTTCTCCAAGGTCAGTTCAATGCCTAGTGAGATTGGCATTTATAAAATCGTGAGTGCAAATCTATCACAATTTGGAAGGCAAATGACATCAGGATGTGGGATTGCAAATGACAAAGGAAGCCTATTCGATATTTTATGAAAAAACAAAGTTTATGAAAAAATAATGAATGGTAACAAATTTGATTTTTAGGAAAGTAACTGGCAGTAATATGGATGATAGATTGGCACAGGAAAAGAATGTCATGTTAAAAGAAAAGATAGGCTTAAGACAAGGAAGTGGCAGTTTGGATGAAGACAGGACAAGTTTTAACATTCTTTCATATGTGAAGGTTGAGGGAGGACTTGAGAATGCCACCACAATTTCCAGTTGGCTGAAGTCATTAAGCTGGATGGAAAATGTAGCAGATACATTTATAATCATACAAAGGAAAAATTTTTAAAAACAATAGTATAGATGTATATTTTCTGACATTAGATGTTCACAACACTTTATGGCACTGTGTATATTATTATTTCATTCTCAAAGTTTATTCATGAATAAAGGAAAGTCTGGAAACTGATTGTCTCTGAGCAGGGAAATTATGAATTATTTCAAAGTTTTCATTTATACCTTCTAGCTTATCTCCAGTGAATTTATCTTTCTTATTTTTTTAATAATGAGAAGCCAATTACCATTGATGGACAGTCAACTAAAGCAAAGGTTAACAGATCCATGATCTTCTCTCTTTCTCATTTTTCACATATGGAAAAGACTACAGAATAAAACAAATATAAAGCAAAAGATTGCATGATACCAAGTAGCAAATTATTCCTGGGGATAAATTAAGAGTATGACCCATGCTAATTCATACTCAAGAAATTGTAAACAGGTGAGCAGAGAGTTGGGGGCAGCAATTTATTTTCTTAGTTCTACAGCTTCTCTTCTTTGGGAGAAACTTCAATGGTTTAGTGAATAAAGGTGTGGACTTTGAGTCAGGACTTGGATACTCCATTATCCTCTCCTCTTAATTGAGTAAGATTCATTACCTCTTAGAGTGTTTCTTTATGAAGATATGAGAGCATTAATATCTAACTCATGAAGTTATGAGAATTCCCTGAGAAAATTGTGTGTGAAAGTGGAGTTAGAGCTCAAATGCAGCTTAAACACAGATTTCTGCCTGATTTTTCACTGGTTTTATGTTCTGCAAGATCTGATTCCCATTGGCTACTTGGTTCTAATTGGTATTCAACTTGGAGTCTGATAATAGCCCTTCCTTTCTAACGATTCTGCTGTGCCAAGGTTGTCATGGTACTAGCCAAGAGTCTGGGACTGGTCTGAATTTTCTTCAGCACCTAAAAGGGAAAATGAATATGTGTCCTAAATTATGTCCACCTTAATATTTAACCATGTTGGGATAGATTTGGCAGATTGGTGAGGTCATCCCCCCTGAGAAGTGGATGGAACCCTTCTCTTCAAATAGTGCATAGAGAAATGTTCTCCTGTGTTCTCTTTGAAATCTTGAGCATTATTTCCAGACTTGCCCCTGCTTCCTCAGAGAGTTAAAAGATACTGTATGCATATAATAAGAATAAAACACCATGAAAAAGGAAACATCAGAGAGCAAAAAGGAGCCCTGAAGATTTAAAATGTGGTAATCCACCTTAGAAATGCAATAGAACAGCTTAAAGATTCAGTCAAAGAAATTTACAGAAGATAGAAAGAAAAAATTTAAGAAATGGAAATCAAAATAAAAAGAAAAGGACATTAGAGAATCAATCCAGGAAGTCAAGAAGTTCCAGAAAGAGGGATTGATGTTTTTCCTAATGACTCTTTTAGTACTACAGGAACTTTTTAAAAAACGTGCACATGTATTGCTTTGATAAATAAATTAATCTTAAAGTACTATTTATGTTTACTGTACCCATTTTGTCACTTCTAATTTTCTCCTTAAAGACCCCTCTGTTTCTACTCTCATGTAAGTCAACAATGGCATCCTAAATGCCAATCTAGTACTCATCCTAGTTGAAAAATCTTCCACATTTGACATATGACCACTCTCCAATTCTCCCTTGATTTCTATGATAGTGCTCTCTCTTTGTTCAATATTGTTATTGCTGATTGTATTGAATTCCATTTCCCTTATGACTCTGTCATTCACCCACTCTTTATGAATGACAATATTCCCAAATTTCAACTGTCCATCTCTAAGATGATGACTGCCAAATCTCTATCCATGAGTTGTATTTCCAACTGTCTACATCTTCACCTGATGACCTACAAAGCCCCCCAAACTTAGCATGCACAAAATTGAACTCATTATCTTCCCATCTTCCCTGTACCACCGAAACCCAAATCAACTCAATCTGCTACATTTTCCATCCAGCTTAATGACTTCAGCAAGCTAGAAACTATGGTGGCATTCTCAAGTCCTCCCTCAACCTTCACATATGAAAGAATGTTAAAACTTGTCTTGTCTTCCTCCAGACCGCCACTTTCTTGTCTTAAGCCTGTCTTTTCTTTTAACATGACATTCTTTTCCTATGCCAATCTATCATCCATATTACTGCCAGTTACTTTCCTAAAAATCAAATTTGATTCCATCCTGTTCCTGCTTAAGACCTTTCAATAACTCATCATCAGTACAATCTGATTTTCCTGGCATTGGAGCCCTTCACAATCTTAACACAGCTCATTCTTCAGGCAATTTTGCCTCAGCAAGAACCCAACCTGTGCCCAAGACATAGTGGATTCCTCACTAGTCCCCAAATGTGTCAAACCATCACTCTATTTTCTTCCCACTGCCTGGAACCCCCATCCTTAATTTCTTCAACTGACAATATCCTACTTCAAAGCCTTGCTGAAATGTCACCAAGGCTTTTTGATTCCCCATGAAAAATGAGTTCTTCCTTAGTTTTCTATAATAATGTGTTCTTATCTTCTGCAGTTATTCAGGTCAGGATGAAATGTATGAATCTGCAGGAAAAAGGCACACACATACATGCACATGCACACCTTTAACACTAAGTTCTCAATGTATTTAGCCATTGGCTAAATACAGAACTTAACAGAATTAGCTGCACTGAGCAGATGCACAGGCAGCACATCCTTGAGTATATTTTGTTGTTTGGTTTCCCACATGTTCTCCAGCTGCCAATGACACACTCAATTTAGGTAAGTGACAGTCATATTTGAGAAAGAAGCTGAATTCATTCTATACCATCCTTTTATATTTGGGCTTACTTCACTACCTCAGAAAAATGTATGCTAACTGCCTATGAACTTACTTTTTAGAAAATATTATCAAACAGTGGCCCTCCTGGTTTTTAAACCAAACCAAATACTAGTTTGGCCATGTCCTCACATAGAAGAGAAAACTGAATCAATGCACAATGTTCTTGAATAGCGTCTTGGCCTACAGATTTCCAGTTCCAGAAAGTCTATCTTCTGACACCACTAAATAAAAGTTGCCAACTTTGCATTATGATTTATATATTTATGTTTCTGTCTCTATCACTGGACTGTGAGCTTTCTGAACTCAAAGGCCATATATTAGTAATATTTGGTACACTAAGTGATGTACCCAGCATTTGGCACCTAGTAGGACACTCAATAAGTTTTATCAGATGAGCAAACCTAATGCAACTTTTAAAATCTGGCTCTCTGGAAAAATATGTGAAGTCTCACAGGATGTCTTAATTCTAGGTTTCTATAATTTAGTGAAGGACATATACTTTCAAAAAAGGTCTTTCAAAGATATAATCTTGGGCAGCTAAAATTATAGGACATTTGTGATAGTCTTGCACAACTCTAATCTGGAATTCAATCTTCTGTGTCTATCCTGTGGGGAATATAATCATGATATTTTCCGGCCACCTGGAGTTATAAACACATATGTGGGAAATTTGAGGCCAAATGAGAGACCAAGAGAAGGAACGGATTCCATTGTCACAACAGACTTCAGGTGGAGATGCTAGAGGAAGGAATTTTAGGGATGCTATGAGCAATATGTTTAGGTAAGGTGACTTCCAGGTGGATCACTCGAGCTGGGTTGATTAGACTGCTGAGTCTATACTCAACCCTTTTTTTCAGTAACGCCCCCCACCTTGTGGTATCAGGAAAAGTTAACAGTTTGGTGTCAGGCATACTCCAGGCATAAATGATTCTACTGTTTATTAATTGCATCACTATGGGCAGTCTGCCAACCCTCCATAAACGTCTGTTTCTTTTCTAATAAGAGGTTATTTTGAGGACATGAGATGAAGTATCTTATCTGCCTAGGCCAGTACCTATCTCGTAATAGGTAATGAACAGCTTATACCAAATATTAAAGTAACTGAGCTAGAATAACTTACCTTATGGGGTGGTAAAAAAAAACCAAGACTGGACTTCGGACCAGGGTAACCAAGTCTCAGAAACAACACTGTTACCCTGGGCTAATCACATAATCATTTAGAGATGCAGCTTCCTCATCTGTAAATTCAGAGAATTAGATTTGGCCATTAAGGTTTTTTCCAGTCATCACTCACATGCTAGATTCTATGTATCTATTTATTTCTTCCAAACCCCCATTTTCATGAAGGACATAAACAACAGAGACCATAAAGATTAAATGACATTCTCATGGTCAAATAGTTGATAAATTACGAGAAATGGGATCTAACACTTTTTTTTTTTTAAATTTTTTTTTATTAATTAAAAAAAGAATTAACAAAACAATTAGAAATCATTCCAATCTACATGTACAATCAGTAATTCTTAATAACATCACATAGTTGCATATTCATCATTTCTTAGTACATTTGCATCGATTTAGAAAAAGAAATAAAAAGACAACAGAATAAGAATTAAAACAATAATAGAAAGAAAAAAAACAAAAAAAACAAAAACAAAAAACCTATACCTCACATGCAGCTTCATTCAGTGTTTTAACATAATTGCATTAAAATTGGGTAGTATTGTGCTGTCCATTTCTGAGTTTTTATATCCAGTCCCGTTGTACAGTCTGTATCCCTTCATCTCCAATTATCCCTTCTCTTTTTTTTTTTTTTAATTAACGGAAAAAAAGAAATTAACCCAACATTTAGAGATCATACCATTCTACACATGCAATCATTAATTCTTAACATCATCACATAGATGCATGATCATCATTTCTTAGTACATTTGCATTGGTTTAGAAGAACTAGCAACATAACCGAAAAAGATATAGAATGTTAATATAGAGAAAAAAATAAAAGTAATAATAGTAAAATCAAAACAAAACAAAACAAAACAAAACAAAAACCTATAGCTCAGATGCAGCTTCATTCAGTGTTTTAACATGATTACTTTACAATTAGGTATTATTGTGCTGTCCATTTTTGAGTTTTTGTATCTAGTCCTGTTGCACAGTCTGTATCCCTTCAGCTTCAATTACCCATTGTCTTACCCTGTTTCTAACTCCTGCTGAACTCTGTTACCAATGACATATTTCAAGTTTATTCTTGAATGTCCGTTCACATCAGTGGGACCATACAGTATTTGTCCTTTAGTTTTTGGCTGGATTCACTCAGCATAATATTCTCTAGGTCCATCCATGTTATTACATGGTTCATAAGTTTATCTTGTCTTAAAGCTGCATAATATTCCATCGTATGTATATACCACAGTTTGTTTAGCCACTCTTCTGTTGATGGAGATTTTGGCTGTTTCCATCTCTTTGCAATTGTAAATAATGCTGCTATAAACATTGGTGTGCAAATGTCCGTTTGTGTCTTTGCCCTTAAGTCCTTTGAGTAGATACCTAGCAATGGTATTGCTGGGTCGTATGGCAATTCTATATTCAGCTTTTTGAGGAACCGCCAAACTGCCTTCCACAGTGGTTGCACCCTTTGACATTCCCACCAACAGTGGATAAGTGTGCCTCTTTCTCCGCATCCTCTCCAGCACTTGTCATTTTCTGTTTTGTTGATAATGGCCATTCTGGTGGGTGTGAGATGATATCTCATTGTGGTTTTGATTTGCATTTCTCTAATGGCCAGGGACATTGAGCATCTCTTCATGTGCCTCTTGGCCATCCGTATTTCCTCTTCTGAGAGGTGTCTGTTCAAGTCTTTTTCCCATTTTGTAATTAGGTTGGCTGTCTTTTTGTTGTTGAGATGAACAATCTCTTTATAAATTCTGGATACTAGATCTTTATCTGATATATCATTTCCAAATATTGTCTCCCATTGTGAAGGCTGTCTTTCTACTTTCTTGATGAAGTTCTTTGATGCACAAAAGTGTTTAATTTTGAGGAGTTCCCATTTATTTATTTCCTTCTTCAGTGCTCTTGCTTTAGGTTTAAGGTCCATAAAACCGCCTCCAATTGTAAGATCCATAAGATATCTCCCAACATTTTCCTCTAACTGTTTTATGGTCTTAGACCTAATGTTTAGATCTTTGATCCATTTTGAGTTAACTTTTGTATAGGGTGTGAGAGATGGGTCTTCTTTCATTCTTTTGCATATGGATATCCAGTTCTCTAGGCACCATTTATTGAAGAGACTGCTCTGTCCCAGGTGAGTTGGCTTGACTGCCTTATCAAAGATCAAATGTCCATAGATGAGAGGGTCTATATCTGAGCACTCTATTCGATTCCATTGGTCGATATATCTATCTTTATGCCAATACCATGCTGTTTTGACCACTGTGGCTTCATAATATGCCTTAAAGTCAGGCAGCGCGAGACCTCCAGCTTCGTTTTTTTTCCTCAAGATGTTTTTAGCAATTCGGGGCACCCTGCCCTTCCAGATAAATTTGCTTATTGGTTTTTCTATTTCTGAAAAATAAGTTGTTGGGATTTTGATTGGTATTGCATTGAATCTGTAAATCAATTTAGGTAGGATTGACATCTTAACTATATTTAGTCTTCCAATCCATGAACACGGTATGCCCTTCCATCTATTTAGGTCTTCTGTGATTTCTTTTAGCAGTTTTTTGTACTTTTCTTTATATAGGTTTTTTGTCTCTTTAGTTAAATTTATTCCTAGGTATTTTATTCTTTTAGTTGCAATTGTAAATGGGATTCGATTCTTGATTTCCCCCTCAGCTTGTTCATTACTAGTGTATAGAAATGCTACAGATTTTTGAATGTTGATCTTGTAACCTGCTACTTTGCTGTACTCATTTATTAGCTCTAGTAGTTCTGTTGTGGATTTTTCCGGGTTTTCGACGTATAGTATCATATTGTCTGCAAACAGTGATAGTTTTACTTCTTCCTTTCCAATTTTGATGCCTTGTATTTCTTTTTCTTGTCTAATTGCTCTGGCTAGAACCTCCAACACAATGTTGAATAATAGTGGTGATAGTGGACATCCTTGTCTTGTTCCTGATCTTAGGGGGAAAGTTTTCAATTTTTCCCCATTGAGGATGATATTAGCTGTGGGTTTTTCATATATTCCCTCTATCATTTTAAGGAAGTTCCCTTGTATTCCTATCTTTTGAAGTGTTTTCAACAGGAAAGGATGTTGAATCTTGTCGAATGCCTTCTCTGCATCAATTGAGATGATCATGTGATTTTTCTGCTTTGATTTGTTGATATGGTGTATTACATTAATTGATTTTCTTATGTTGAACCATCCTTGCATACTTGGGATGAATCCTACTTGGTCATGATGTATAATTCTTTTAATGTGTTGTTGGATACGATTTGCTAGAATTTTATTGAGGATTTTTGCGTCTGTATTCATTAGAGAGATTGGTCTGTAGTTTTCTTTTTTTGTAATATCTTTGCCTGGTTTTGGTATGAGGGTGATGTTGGCTTCATAGAATGAATTAGGTAGTTTTCCCTCCACTTCGATTTTTTTGAAGAGTTTGAAGAGAATTGGTACTAATTCTTTCTGGAACGTTTGGTAGAATTCACATGTGAAGCCATCTGGTCCTGGACTTTTCTTTTTAGGAAGCTTTTGAATGACTAATTCAATTTCTTTACTTGTGATTGGTTTGTTGAGGTCATCTATGTCTTCTTGAGTCAAAGTTGGTTGTTCATGTCTTTCCAGGAACCCGTCCATTTCCTCTAAATTGTTGTATTTATTAGCGTAAAGTTGTTCATAGTATCCTGTTATTACCTCCTTTATTTCTGTGAGGTCAGTAGTTATGTCTCCTCTTCCATTTCTGATCTTATTTATTTGCATCCTCTCTCTTCTTCTTTTTGTCAATCTTGCTAAGGGCCCATCAATCTTATTGATTTTCTCATAGAACCAACTTCTGGCCTTATTGATTTTCTCTATTGTTTTCATGTTTTCAATTTCATTTATTTGTGCTCTAATCTTTGTTATTTCTTTCCTTTTGCTTGCTTTGGGGTTAGCTTGCTGTTCTTTCTCCAGTACTTCCAAATGGATAGTTAATTCCTGAATTTTTGCCTTTTCTTCTTTTCTGATATAGGCATTTAGAGCAATAAATTTCCCTCTTAGCACTGCCTTTGCTGCGTCCCATAAGTTTTGATATGTTGTATTTTCATTTTCATTCGCCTCGAGGTATTTGCTAATTTCTCTTGCAATTTCTTCTTTGACCCAGTCGTTGTTTAGGAGTGTGTTGTTGAGCCTCCACGTATTTGTGAATTTTCTGGCACTCTGCCTATTATTGATTTCCAACATCATTCCTTTATGGTCCGAGAAAGTGTTGTGTAAGATTTCAATCTTTTTAAATTTGTTAAGACTTGCTTTGTGACCCAGCATATGGTCTATCTTTGAGAATGATCCATGAGCACTTGAGAAAAAGGTGTATCCTGCTGTTGTGGGATGTAATGTCCTATAAATGTCTATTAAGTCTAGTTCATTTATAGTAATATTCAGATTCTCTATTTCTTTGTTGATCCTCTGTCTAGATGTTCTGTCCCTTGATGAGAGTGGTGAGTTGAAGTCTCCAACTATTATGGTATATGAGTCTATTTCCCTTTTCAGTGTTTGCAGTATATTCCTCACGTATTTTGGGGCATTCTGATTCGGTGCGTAAATATTTATGATTGTTATGTCTTCTTGTTTAATTGTTCCTTTTATTAGTATATAGTGTCCTTCTTTGTCTCTTTTAAGTGTTTTACATTTGAAGTCTAATTTGTTGGATATTAGTATAGCCACTCCTGCTCTTTTCTGGTTGTTATTTGCATGAAATATCTTTTCCCAACCTTTCACTTTCAACCTATGTTTATCTTTGGGTCTAAGATGTGTTTCCTGTAGACAGCATATAGAAGGATCCTGTTTTTTAATCCATTCTGCCAATCTATGTCTTTTGATTGGGGAATTCAGTCCATTGACATTTAGTGTTATTACTGTTTGGATAATATTTTCCTCTAACATTTTGCCTTTTGTATTATATATATCATATCTGATTTTCCTTCTTTCTACACTCTTTTCCATATCTCTCTCTTCTGTCTTTTTGTATCTGACTCTAGTGCTCCCTTTAGTATTTCTTGCAGAGCTGGTCTCTTGGTCACAAATTCTTTCAGTGACTTTTTGTCTGAGAATGTTTTAATTTCTCCCTCATTTTTGAAGGATAATTTTGCTGGATATAGGAGTCTTGGTTGGCAGTTTTTCTCTTTTAGTATTTTAAATATATCATCCCACTGTCTTCTAGCTTCCATGGTTTCTGCTGAGAAATCTACACAAAGTCTTATTGGGTTTCCCTTGTATGTAATGGATTGTTTTTCTCTTGCTGCTTTCAAGATCTTCTCTTTCTCTTTGACCTCTGACATTCTAACTAGTAAGTGTCTTGGAGAACGCCTATTTGGGTCTAATCTCTTTGGGGTGCGCTACACTTCTTGGATCTGTAATTTTATGTCTTTCATAAGAGTTGGGAAATTTTCAGTGATAATTTCTTCCATTAGTTTTTCTCCTCCTTTTCCCTTCTCTTCTCCTTCTGGGACACCCACAACACGTATATTTGTGCGGTTCATATTGTCCTTGAGTTCCCTGATACCCTGTTCAAAATTTTCCATTCTTTTCCCTATAGTTTCTGTTTCTTTTTGGAATTCAAATGTTCCATCCTCCAAATCACTAATTCTATCTTCTGTCTCTTTAAATCTATCATTGTAGCTGTCCATTATTTTTTCTATGTTTGCTACTTTATCCTTCACTTCCATAAGTTCTGCGATTTGTTTTTTCAGTTTTTCTATTTCTTCTTTATGTTCAGCCCATGTCCTCTTCATGTCCTCCCTCAATTTATCGATTTCATTTTTGAAGAGGTTTTCCATTTCTGTTCGTATATTCAGCATTAGTTGTCTCAGCTCTTGTGTCTCATTTGAGCTATTGGTTTGTTCCTTTGACTGAGCCATATTCTCAATCTTTTGAGCGTGGACAGTTATCTTCTGCTGCTGGCGTCTGGGCATTTATTCAGATTTCTCTTGGTGTTGGACCCAGCAAGGTTGTAATATTTTTCTGTGAAATCTCTGGGTTCTGTTTTTCTTATCCTGCCCAGTAGGTGGCGCTCGTGGCACACGTTTGTCTGTGGGTCCCACCAGTAAAAGGTGCTGTGGGACCTTAAACTTTGGAAAACTCTCGCCGTCCTGGGGGTTCGCTAGCCGAAACGGCTTGAGCCGGCCCGGGGTCCGAACGCAGGGAGGGTTGCTGGTCGCCGCAGCCAGGGAAAGAGCCCGTCCGAATTTCCTAGTCGGCCCTGGGCAACAAGCGTGGCGGGAGGGCGCCAGCGGCAGCGGCCCACCCGAGAGAGTGCACGTTCCCCGGGAGTCACGGGGTCACCGTTCTCCACGGCCTGGGGGTTTCCGATCCAATTCTCTCAGTTGGTCCGGGGGCTGCGCGTGGTGTGGGCGCCAGTCGCCTTGGTTTCAGGGGACCACCTCTCCAATTCTCCCAGCCGGCCCGGGAAGGGGGAAGGGAGTAACTCCGGCCCCTTGCCACCCCGCCCGGTAAGGCCCACGCGCCTTGGCGATCTCACCCGAGCTGCTTCTCTCAGCCAGCCAGCCGTTCCAGGATGGGGTACGCTGTCTTTTTTATCTCTGTTGTGGCTTTGGGCACTTTCTGTATCGTTTCTACTCCCCTAGTAGGTGTCCTGGAGAAGAAACTAAGATCCGCGCGTCTTACTAAGCCGCCATCTTCCCCTGATTCTCTAACACTTTTTAATCCTTACTATGTTCTGGGTTTTTTTTTTAAAACCATAATTCTTAGATCTCATTTAATCTTTTTGTTATAAGCATTGTATAAAATATAGTTTTAAACTATCATTTAAAATGATAGTTTTTTTAATGAGTAGAGTTGGAGATGTCAACTTAAGGAAGGCTATCTTATTTCCTGTTATGAACCTCTGGTGAGCTTCCTTCCAGCCCGGTATACACAAAGTACACATCTCTTGATATGAGAAGAAGGTAAAATTGGGCATGGAGATGAAGGAAGACTGGCATTAGGAACCCAAAGTTCTTCCAGTGAAAAGGGATAAAAGTTACTGACATCTGTTGAGAGGGACCACCGTGGCTAGGAATTGGCTAACTAATAGGAAAAACCCCAGAGGCCGAAGGGGAATCCTCCTTTAAAGGAGGTGAGAGTCCCCAGGCTATTGTCCAGTGTCAACACTAGGACCCGGCTTGCTATTGGAGAAGGTCGGTCCTCAGGTCACAGTGTGGCTGATGCTAGACCACCTCTGAACCAACCATGCTGGCACCAGGGGGAAAGTGGGTGCATAAATATGCATTGACATTGCCTTAGTACCAAGCATTATTCTATACTTTTGATAAGACAGAAGTGATCCTTGTTTTCATGGCAGTTACATTCTATTGAGAAAGATACCAAGAAGACAAGTAAAGAAAAAGGATAAATCTCATAATGATCACTGCTATGAAAAAAAAGACAAGGCAATATAGATGTAATTAAGGGGAGTGAGGGGTTCAGCATCAGATAAAGTGGTGAAGTCAGCATCTTTGAAGAGATGATAGCTCAGTTGAGTGGGCATAATTCTTCAGAGTGATGGGTGGTGTGTGGGGAGTGATACCACATCTCAGCCTAGACTAGCTTGACTAACACAGATACTCTGTTTCACAATTCCTAACTCCCTACAGAGCTAAGTACCATACTTTGCATACAGTAGACACTTAACAAATCTAACTGAAGAGAAACCTGACAAGGATAGGCAAAATGGCCTCCCAGATGTTTTTATTCAATTTTGTCTGTAGGGAGCAAGTCATTTGTCCTAAAATATCTTTTCTTCTACTTGGATATAACTGCTGACAAGGCTTAAAATGAAACATGTATATTATATTTGTTCTACTGATCAAGTACTTGGAAACAGGAATTAAGCTATTTTCAACCTTCTATAATAAGAAGAAATAGAAAAATAGCAGAATATAGAAAAAAGAACATTGAAATGGGAATTATGATTCCTCTGTACTGGTACCAACTCCATCCTAGAATTCTATGTAAATTTAGGGAAGTGACTGCTATTCAATGGGAAAAAATGGAATACATAATATCTAAGATTTTCCTGCTTTATGGTGTAACATATGAGGCGGAACGGAGTAGAGAACGGAGAGAGGTATAGCTAGTCAGGTTCATGTGTCAACTTGACCAAATGTTGGTACCTGTTTGTCTGGTTGGGCAAGTGCTAGCCTGTCCGTTGTGATGAGGACATTTCGTAGAATTAAATCAAGATCATGTCACCTGCATCCACAGCTGATTCCATTTGTAATCAGCAAAAGAGGAGTGTTTTCTGCAATGAGTGATGCTTAATCTAATCACTGGAAGCTTTTTAAGGAGGATTCAGAAGAGACAGGCTCTCTTTCTGCTTCGGCTGGCAAGCAACTCCTGTGGAGTTCATCCAGACCCTTCATTGGAATCGGCAGCTTCGCAGGCTGCCCTGCAAATTTTGGACTCTGCAATCCCACAATTATGTGAGACAATTTTATCAATTTTATATTTGTGAATGCTTCCTGTTGATTCTGTTTCTGTAGAGAACCCTAACTAATACAACTTGGTACCAGGGGTGGTTCTTAACAAACAGAATCTTAAAAATGTGTTTTTATGAATGGTTTTCTACTCTGATTGGACTCAAAGGCACTAAGGACTCTGATTCCCATAATCAGAATGACACTCCCAATCCATGGAGTGAAGTGGCAAAAGAGATAGTCAAGGTATCACCCTTCGATTCTCCTAATGCTTCATTTGTACGAAGCCAGGCTCTGGGGGACAATGTTTTTGACATCTTTATGGAGTTTTGTGGAAATAAGAGGTATAGAGATGTTGGCTGGTTGCTGTTAAATACACCGGATACATTAAGAAGTGAAAGGGATGGGCTTAAGGCTTCAAACGAGAAGCTTAAGCACCATCTGACAGATGTAGAAGTTTCTATGACTATCCTGAAGGAAAATCTTATTTCCTATAGCCATAAGACTTGAGATCTCTGAAAATCAGACTCAGAATCTTATTGTTAGAGTAGCAACTTTACAACATAAACTGAAATCTCAATGTTGGATGGTGTCTGCCATTAAAGTGAGGGCATTAACTGGAAAGCAGTGGGACTCTAAAAAATCGGATGGTGACATATGGACTGATTATAAAGTCGGGGGTGAGGTTGAAACCCTAGGTCATGCTGAGTCTTCTCTAGATAACCCTGTAATAGTCTGGCCTGAGGACATAGCCACCCCACCTCCAGCCTGCCTTGAGTTGGCCAACCAACCTCCTCCTGAAGCGATTAGCCCTAAAGTGATTAATCCTGTTCCACCAGATGAAACTGCAAATGAATGCCCTGAAGCAAATGGCCTGGAAGATACTTCTAATTCTTTTCATGACTGACCTCCACCACCCCTCATTTCTTCCAGAACTATAACTAGACTAAAGTCCCA
The DNA here is from genome assembly GCF_023851605.1 of Tamandua tetradactyla. Taxonomy (NCBI): domain Eukaryota; kingdom Metazoa; phylum Chordata; class Mammalia; order Pilosa; family Myrmecophagidae; genus Tamandua; species Tamandua tetradactyla. The sequence goes on along the minus strand of NC_135341.1, from coordinate 4,014,357 downwards.
ACAGGTCCCTAAAGGTGAGGTACAAAGTATCACACATGAGGAGGTACATTATACTCCAAAAGAACTGTGTGAGTTTTCCAATTTATATAGACAGAAATCAGGGGAATATGTGTGGCAATGGATTTTAAGGGTGTGGAATAATGGTGGGAGGAATATAAGGCTGGATCAGGCTGGATTCATTGATATGGGCCCACTAAGCAGAGACTCTGCATTCAGTGTTATAGCTCAAGGGGTTAGAAAAGGCATTAACTGTTTGAATGGTTGGTTGAAACATGGATCAAAAGGTGGCTGACGTTACCTGAGGTCGAAATGCCAGAACTGCCCTGGTATAATGTAGATGAGGGGATCCGGAGGGTTAGAGAAATTGGAATGTTAGAGTGGATTTATCATGCAAAGCCTGCTCTTACACCCCAGGAATGTCCAGAGGATGCACCTTTTACCAGAACAGTGAGAAATGAATTTGTGAGACTAGAGCCATCATCCCTGTAGAGCTCTGTAGTTGCACTTCTCAGTAGGTCAGATATTACTGTGGGAACTGCAGTCACTGAGCTGGAATCCTTAAACACAATGGGGATGACAGGATCCCGAGTTGGAAGAAGCCAGGTGGCAGCACTTAATCACCAAAGTCAGGGTGGATGGGGCTATTATAATAGAGAGTAAATTCAAAGCAGAAGTCAAAATAATATGGCTCACAGAGATTTGTGGTATTGGCTAGTAAATCATAGGGTACCGAGAAATACAATAGATGGGCAGTCTACTAAATTCTTGTTCGAGCTGTATAAACAAAAGAGTTGTAGGTCAAGTGAACAGAAGTCTAATCTGAATTACAAAAACACAGAGTCATGGCCCCTTAATCAATTTCCAGACTTGAGACAGTTTACAGACCCAGAGCCCCTTGAATGAAGGGGAGGCCAGGTGCCTTTGGGGGAGAACCCTGTTACACTGCCACAAATTTATATTGTTAATCTTCCTCCAAGTCTTCCCCAAAGAGACTGACAGCCTTTTACTAGGGCAACTGTGCATTGGGGAAAAGGATATGATGAGATATTTTGGGGATTATTAGACACTGGTTCATTATTATTAGCACTGGTTCATTAATTCCAGGGGACCCAAAATGTCAGTCTGGTCCATCAGTCAGAGTGGGTGCTTATGGAGGACAGGTGGTCAATGGAGTTTTAGCTCAGGTCCATCTCTTAGTGGGTCCTTTGGGCACCCAGAACCATTCTGTAGCTATTTCCCCAGTTCCAGAATGTATAATTGGATTAGACATACTGAGCAACTGGCAGAATCCCCACATTGGTTCTCTAACTCATGTAGTGAAGGCTATTATGGTGGGAAAGGCCAAGTGGAAGCCACGAGAACTGCCCTTACCTAGCAAAATAGTAAATCAGAAGCAATACTGGGTCCTGGAAGGATTGCAGAGATTACTGCCACTCTTAAGGAATTGAAGAATGCAATTCTTCAGGGTGGTGATTCCCACTACATCCCTATTCAGTTCTCCTATTTGGCCTGTACAGAAAGCAGATGGGTTTTGGAGGATCACAACGGATTATCATAAGCTCAACCATGTAGTAACTGTAATTGCAGTTGCTGTTCTAGATGTAGTATCATTGCTTGAGCAAATCAATACATCCCCTGGTACCTGGTATGCAGCTATTGATCTGGCAAATGCTTTTTTCTCAATGGCTGTAAGTAAGGACCACCAGATACAGTTTGCTTTCAGCTGTCAAGGTCAGCAATATACTTTCACTGTCTTATGTCAGGGGTTTATCAACTCTCCAGCCCTATGTCATAATCTTGTCTGCTGGGAACTTGATCTTTTCTCCCTCCCACAAGACATCACACTGGTTCATTATATTGATGACATCATGTTGATTGGACCTGGTGAGCAAGAAATAGCAACTACTCTAGACTTACTGGTAAGGCATTTGCATGCCAGAGGATGGGAGATAAAATTCAACAAAAATACCTCCGTGAAATTTCTAGGTGTCCAGTGGTGTGGGGCATGTCAAGATATCCCTTCTAAGGTGAAGGATAAGTTGCTGCATCTGGCCCCTCCTATGACCAAAAAAGAGGCACAATGCCTGGTTGGTCTCTTTGGATTTTGGCGACAACATATTCCTCATTTGGGTGTGCTACTCTAGCCCATTTATCAAGTGACCAGAAAAGCTGCTAATTTTAAGTGGGGACCAGAACAAGAGGAGGCTCTGTGACAGGTCCAGGCTGCTGTACAAGAGGCTCTGCCACTTGGGCCATATGATCCAGCAGATCCAACAGTGCTGGAAGTGTCAGTTGTAAATAGAGATGCTGTCTTGAGTGTTTGGGAGGCCCCTATAGGAGTATTACAATGCAGACCCTTAGAATTTTGAAGCAAAGCCTTACCATCTGCTGCAGATAACAACTCTCATTTTGAGAAACAACTTTTGACCTGCTACTGGGCCTTAGTAGAGACGGGACACTTAACCATGGGCCACCAAGTTACCATGAGGCCTGAGTTGACTATCATGAGTGGCAGGTTGTCTGACCCACCAAGCCATAAAGCTGGGCATGTGCAGTAGGACTCTATTGTAAAATGTAAGTGGTATATACAAGATAGGGCCAGAGCAGGTCCTGAAGGCACAGTAAAGTTAAAGGAGGAAGTGGCTCAAATACCCATGGTCTATACTCCTGCCACATTACCTTCTCTTTCCCAGACCAGGGCTCTGGCCTCTTGGGGGAGTTCCTTACAGTGCATTGACTGAGGAAGAGAAAACTCGGACCTGGTTTACTGATGGTTCAGCACAATATACAGGTACCACCCGAAAGTGAACAGCTGCAGCACTACAACCCCTTTTTGGGATGTCCTTGACGGACAGTGGTGAGGGAAAATCCTCCCAGTGGACAGAACTTCGAGCAATGTACATGGTTGTTCATTTTGCTTGGAAGTAGTACTGGCCAGAGATGGGGTATTCCTAATGGTTTGGCTGAATGGTCAGGAACTTGGAAAGACCATAATTGGAAAATTGGTGACAAAGAAGTCTGGGGAAAAAGTATGTGGATAGACCTTTCTGAGTGGGCTAAAAAAATGAACATATTTGTGTCCCATGTGAATGTGCACCAGAGGGTGACTTCAGCAGAGGAAGGTTTTAATAATCAAGTGGATGAGATGACTCATTCTGTGGATAACAGTTCATTGTCCAATAGGCTCATGAACAACATGGTCGTGGTGGTAGAGATGGAGATTATGCATGGGCTCAGCAACATGGACTTCCACTCACCAAGGCTGACTGGGCTATAGCCACTGCTCAGTGCCCAATATGCCAGCAGCAGAGACTCAGCCCCCTATATGGCACCATTCCCTGAGGTGACCAGCCAGCTACATGGTGGAAGGTTGATTACATTGGACCACTCCCTTCATGGAAGCAGCAGCAGTTTGTTCTAACTGGAATAGACACATACTCTGGATATGGGTTTGCTTTCCTTGCACGCAATGCTTCTGCCAATAGTACCATCCATGGGTTTACAGAATGTCTTACCCCTTTGTCATGGTATTCCACACAGCATTGCTTTTGATCAAGGAACATACTTCACAGGAAATGAAGTGTGGGAATGGGCACACACTCATGGAATTTTCTGGTCTTACCAAGTTCCCCATTATCCAGAAGCAACTGGATTGATAGACCGGTGGAATGGCCTTTTGAAAACTCAATTATCAAAACTTCTTTGTCACCAATTTTCCAATTATGGTCTTTCCAAGTTCCTGACCATTCAGCCAAACCATTAGGAATAGCCCATCTCTGGCCAGTACTACTTCCAAGCAAAATGAACAACCATGTACATTGCTCAAAGTTCTATTAACTGGGAGGATTTTCCCTCACCACTGTCCTTCAAGGACATGGCAAGTAGGTGGCACTACCTTGAAGGGCTAGGATAATGTTTTCCAGGAGGCTGTATAATGCTCTGAATCAGCATCCATTATTTGGTGCTGTTTCTCCCATAACCAGGATCCATGGGTTCAGGAACCAAGGGGTGGAAATGGGAGTGGTACCACTCACTATTACCCCGAGTGATCCACTAGGAAAATTTTTGCTTCCTGTTTCTGTGACCTCGAGCTCTGCTGGTCTACAGGTTTTAGTTTCAAAAGATGGAGTGCTTCCACCAGGAGAATCAACAATGATTCCATCGAACTGGAGTCTAAGAGTGCCACCTGGTCACTTTGGGCTACTCATGCCCTAGATCAACAAGCCAAGAAGGGGTTACATTATTGGCTTGGGTGATTGACCCTGACTATCTGGAGAAATAGGACTGTAACTATTCAATGGAAGTGTTCTAGTTTGCCAGCTGCCAGAATGCAATATACCAGAAATGGAATGGCTTTTTAAAAGGGGAATTTAATAAGTTACAAGTTTACAGTTCTCAGGCTGAGATAATGTCCCAATTATAGCAAGTCTATAGAAATATCCAATCAAAGGTATCCAGGGAAAGATACCTTGGTTAAAGAAGGCCAGTGAAGCTCAGGGTCTCTCTCCATCTATCATCCAATAAGGCACATGGTGAAGAACAGTCATGGTTTCTCTCTCAGCTGGAAGGCACATGGCAATCAGACATTATCTGCTAGCTTTCTCTCCTGGCTTCCAGTTTTATGAAGCTCCCCGGGAGACATTTTCCTTCTTCATCTCCAAGGGTCTTTGGCTGGTGGACTCTGCTTCTCGTGGCTATGTCATTCTGCTCTGCTCTCTCTGAATCTCCATTCCCCAAAATATTTCCTCTTTTATAGGACTCCAGAAACTTATCAAGACCCACCCAAATGGGTGGAGACTTATCATCACCTAATCTAGTTTAACAACCACTCTTGAATAAATCACACCCCCAGGGAGATCTAATTAAAGTTCCAAACTTACAATACTGAATAGGGATTAGAAGATGTGGCTGCATTTACACAATGGGATTAAAACATGGCTTTTCTAGCATCCATACATGATTTCAAACCAGCACAGGAGACAAAGAAGAGTTTTCTTGGAATGTAGGAGATCCCTTAGGGCGTCTTTTAGTACTACCATGCTCTGTGATGAAAATCAATGGAAAACTGCAACAAAACAATCCAGGCAGGACTACCAATGGCTCTGAAACTTCAGGAATGAAGGTTTGGGTCACCCCACCAGCCAAAGAACCATGGCCAGATGAAGTGCTTGCTGAGGGTAAAGGGAATATGGAATGGGTAGTGGAAGAAGATAGTAATAAATATGAACTGCAGCCATGTGACCAGTTACAGAAACAAGGACTGTAATGCTATTCTGTTCATGTTATACAGTTTAAGTTATAAGATATCAAGTTTAATAATGAATATTACCCAAGAACTTGCACCTTATTCTGGAGAGATTTAAAGTATTTCCAGTTTTATGTAGGATAGTTGAGTATTGTTAGGTGAAAGAAAAAATGCATGTTTTATTGTTTTATATTTAGAAATTAGGTATGGTTTAAGTGATATGTTTAGCTGCAAATGACAGGGGTGAACTGTTGTGGTCAAGTTCATGTGTCAACTTGGCCAGGTGGTGGTACCTGTTTGTCTGGTTGGGCAAGTGCTGGCCCATCTGTTGTGATGAGGACTTATTCATAGAATTAAATCATGATCATGTCAGCTGCATCCACAGCTGATTCCATTTCTAATCAGCCAAGGAGAGTGTCTTCTTCAACAAGTGATGCTTAATCTAATCACTGGAAGCCTTTTAAGGAAGATTCAGAAGAGACAGGGTCTCTTCCTGCTTTGGCCGGTGAGCCTTTCTTGTGAAGTTTGTCCAGACCCTCCATCGGAATCATCAGCTTCACAGCCTGCCCTACAAATTTTGGATTCTATGGTTACATGAGAAATTTTATAAATTTTTTATTTGTGAGTGTTTCCTGTTGATTCTGTTTCTCTAGAGAACTCTAACTAATACAACTATCTTACCACAGGCATTGATTAGAAGAGATAGGGGGACTCAACATATGGTGGATACATGATAAGTATAATTTCTCTAAATTTCCATCCCCTCAGCACTTTCCAGAGTCTGTCCCTTCATCCATTTAATTACCAGAATGATCGAGACTTCTATGTGACAAATAAGAGAGAACTTGGATATACCAATAACCAGAGTCACAAACTATATCACCTTTTTTTAATTTTTATTTTTCTCATAAAAAATAAACTTCAACTTGAGAGCAAATTGACTTTACACATCAACTCCCTGCTCTTAAGAAGAGAGAAAGAATAAACAGGCTTTTCTCTAAAATGGCATCAAGACAGTCTAGTTCTACTCTTAAGAAAACTACATAAGCATCCATATGCCCATTCAATTTGGAATCAGAAAGAACGATTCTCCTATATTTTGGAGAGTGGGAGAAGATAATGAGATTGGTTTGGTAAAAATAATGTTTGAATTACATTATTGTTCTTCATATAAATACAGATTGCAAATCTTATTAATCAGAATTCATTTCCACCTTATGTAAGTTAAAGATCTTAATTGTTCTAATCCCTTTCCTGTTGATTTCTTGCTACAGTTTTACATAGCAGCAAGTCATCTTTTTCCCTTTTCAGAAATACATGAGTATAGTGCCATAGTCCTGAATAATATATTTTTAATTGGGTGGAGAAAAAAAAGTGGGAATAAATTCTCATGTTGAGGGACCTAAAGATGGTTTTTCCCACAAGGATGTGGAAGTTAATACATTTACTCAGGAAGCTGATGCTAATTAGCTTTGGCCTTTACAACCGAGAAATAAAATCTCAAGATTCTACTTTTAGGAATCCCTATCTACAAAAAGTCAATGTATTGACTTCAGAATATTGCCTGTTATTACCAAATAGCAAAAAAATGAAGCAAAATATCTCAGAAGGAAAATTCTTTTATAGGAAGTAAATATCAACTATACACCTATATAACTCATAAAAGAATATTTTCTATAGTATAGCATCTATGAACAAGTATATTGACTGGGTTTCAAAAACCTTAGTTTGAGTACCTATTCAGCCAATAACTACATGATTCTGAAAAATAATATCATCCTTTTGGGCCTCATTTTTCTCACCTGTAAATAGTTGTAAAGCAGGTGAAAATCCTTTTAGAAAATCAGTTTTATGATTCTATAAAATGAACTTTTAACTACATCTTAATAAAAGACATACTTTGAATGTGTTCCATTAAAAATTATAGATAGTATAAAGTGTGCTGTACAGTACCTTAGCCACTAGCCATATGTGGCTACTTAAATTGAATAAAATTAAATACAATAAAAAATTCAGGGTCTCAGTTGCACAAATAACATTTCAAACACTAAGTAGCCACCCCTATCTAATGGCTATTGAACTGGACAAACATGGTTACAGAACATTTCCATCATCACAGAAATTTCTAATGGATAGAGCTGGTATGAAGTGATAGGAAAAACCACTGGGCTTCATTATCTTTAAACAGCTTTAAAATTTATGTTCTTTCAGTGTTTCAATTAAGTAGTCTAATAGACATTAATCCATACATCAACACCCTTAGGTACAGTTATTAAACTGGTTACAAATCTGCTGGTTTTTTGCCATTAACCTGCAAATTTTCTCCTTCTGATTCATAAATATCATGGAGATATCATCAAGCTCCTTGCTGAAATCCAAGTATCCAATGTCTGTAACATACATATAACAGACAACGTTAACTCTGCTGAAAAATAAATGAACTCTGGCTTTTCTGCCAGTGCTACTTATTCTTAAATCCTCACTCTGGCTTCATGCCACCTCCTGTACTAAGCATGTACAAATCATCCTTATACTCCATCATTTACAGTTTCATCTATGACCAGGGTCTTGCTGACCATTTGTTTTATCTATCATCTTTTAATTAAAGAAACTTGAACTACAGATGTTTCTCTTCCATTTTGAGTGTCTCAAGACTCCTCAAATATCATTGACAATATTCAGCCAATTCTTTGTATCCGTGGACATAATTTGTTCACTCTATATCATTTTAAACCCAGTCAAAATGAGGTGTTTGAATGTCATTTTTTTCTCATCCATTTTTATTATACTTAATTAAGTTTGAAAATAATACTCCTTGACAACATTTTCTCTTTGTTAGTCAGCATTTCCTCTTTTCTCCATTAAAGAGAAAAACATAATTTTGTTCTTTTCATCCTTGTAACATTTTCCTCAGATTTCAGTAAATCTTGGCCTCTAGCCTATCTGCCAGATTCACTGTATTCATCCTTGGTTAATAAGCTTTTGTTTGTTAAGACTTTTGTTTGGAAAAAGAAGATCAACTGAGGTAACTTTAGCAATAGGAGTTTAAAAATACAGGAGCATAAAATTAAATATAGGATTGGACTTCCCAGAAGACAGCAGAATAAGGAGCTGCAGTGCTACTGTTCTCCCTGTGAAAGCTAGTGGACAGGAATGAACTGTCTAGAACAAGTCTTCTGGGATGCCAGAGGTCAGGGCAGTCCTGTACAGCATCAAGGGAAGAGTGGGACTAAGAGACTGAGAAACAGTGGTGAAAAACTATGAGTAATTTGCATGGCTGATGCCCCTGGTGCCTTCACATATCTTTGAGGCAAACAGTTCTTGGTTGGCCTGGTCCCTGCCTGGTGGGGAAAAGGGGAAGAAAAAATATTTGAGGAAATAATGGCTGAAATCTTCCAACTCTTATGAAAGACATATATACATTTCCAAGAAGAGCAACATACTCATACTTAACACAAAAATTTGCTCAAAATGGATCAAAGATCTAAATATAAAATCCAGGGCTATAAAATTCTCAGAAGAAAATGTAGGGACACATTTTCAAGATTTTCTAGTAGACTGTGGCTTCTTGTAGCTTATGCACAAAAGCACAAGCAACAAAAGGAAAAATAGATAAATGGGACCTCCACAAAAATTGAAGATCTTTATACCTCAAAAGACTGTCAAAAAGTTGAAAAGGCACCCCATAAAATGCAAGAAAATATTTGGAAACCACATATCTGATAAGGATTGATATTCAGAATATGGAAAGAAATCCTAGAACTCAACAATAAAAAGACAAAGAACCCAATGTAAAAATGGGCAAAAGGCTTGAATAGGCATTTTTCCAAAGAGGAGATACAAATGGCTAAAAAGCACATGAAAAGATGCTCAACATCACTAACTATCAGATAAATACAAATGAATGCCACAGTGAGATACCATTTCACACCTCCTAGTATGACCACTATTAAACAAACAGAAAACTACAAATGTTACAGAGGATGTTGAGAAATAAGAACACCGATTCACTACAGGAAACAATGTAAAGTGGTACAGCTGCTGTAGAAGACAGTTTGATCATTCCTCAGGAAGCTAACTATACAATTCCCATTTGATTCAGCAATCCCATGACTACTAGATACATATACAGAAGAACAGAAATCAGGGACATAAACAGACAATTGCACATATTTGTTCACAGTAGCATTATTCACAAGTGCCAAAGACAGGAACAAACCAAGTATTCATTAGCCTATGAATGGATAAACATACAATCAAATATTATGCAATGTTATGTAGATGTAAGGAGAAATAAAGTCCTGATGCAAGGGGTGCAAGGGCAGTTCAGTGGTAGAATTATTGCCAGTATGCAGGAGATGAGGTCCAATTCTTGGCCCATGCAATTCCCAAAACCCAAAACAAACAGACCAACAACAACAACAAACAAAAAGGAAGCAAACAAAAGCTCAATAAAAGGGTACTGCAATAATGGGAAACTCACATGGAAAAAGAATGAAATGTGACCCCCACCATACAGCAAACAAAAAAAAAGTCCTCATGTATGCAAGAACATAGATAAACCTTGACATTATGTTGAGTGAAGTAAGCTAGACAACAAAGGACAAATATTGTATGATCTCAGTAAAATGAACTAAATATAATGAACAAAATCATGGAGTCAATGTCTAGAATGCAGGCCTCAGAAGCTAGAACGAAGATAGAGAATGGGGAGCTGAAGTTTAATCTGTACAAAATTGTTAATAAAGTTGTAAAAGGTTGGAAATGGATATAGGATATGGCAGCATATTATTGTGAGTGTAATTAACAGCTCTGAATCCTGTCTGTGTTTCTGGTTGAAAGGGGAAGTTTAGGATCAGGAATGTCATTAGAAGGAAAGCTAAAGGATGATACAGTATAATATCATTCCTGTGGTGGATGATGAAGGTGGTTAATAGTATGAAATAAGAATGTTCTTCCATGAGCTAGAGCAAATGTATAATACTTTTACAAGGTGTTAACAACAGGGTGGTATAATGGAAAAAATACACCTAATGTAAACTATGGACTATAGCTAACAATACTATTTTAATATTCTTTCATCAACTATAAATAAGGAGACAGATTGACGATAAATGTCAATAATAGGGGGGACTGGGTAAGTACCAAGAAACTGTATCAAACAACTGTTGGGGGGACATCACTGATGAGACGCACAGCATGGGCCAGTCTGGAATGGGTGGAATGGCTGAGATCCCACACAGAACTGTAAGTCTCCCCAGCTGTGGAGGCTGGCACCCCTCCCCCATGGGCATAGCAGGCTGGTTCCCTGAGGAGAAAGGAAACAGACTTTACTAGTAGCAAGGACTTAGCTCAACCAAGCTCCAGTTATGGAATTAATTAACAAATTCTGATTACTGAAAACAGGCCCCAAGCACAGATAAATCTGGAGTAAGCACTAAAGGTAACAGGGCTTTCCACTCTGGCAGAGAGGGGGCAGGACTTATTAAAAAATAAATTAAAAAAAAGAGAGGTTTTTTTGAGTTGGACAGCACAAAATGGCTGGAACCCAAGAGAAGGGGGCACACAGAACCAGGGACCCATAGAGCCACGTAACAATTCAAGCTCTTGATTGGCAAATCTGGGTAGCAGGCATCAAGCTCTGAAAAGGCATTTTTAAAATTCTTATCAACAGCTCATTAGATAGAACTACAAGCATATTCTGGCTCTAGCACTGTCCCAGGCAAGGACAGAATTAAGGCATGTCTGAGAGACAAAGTAAATAGTCAGGTGAAAGAGGTAAATTCTCTAAAAGGCATAACTTCTCCAAGAGAAAGGGGCAGGGCCCAACTCAAGTGGAGGCCCTCCTTCAAGAAATCCAGGACCCAGAGGCTGAAAAACAGAAACAATCAAATCCCATCTACTACCTTAGCCGCTGTCTCAGCCACACCCCAGACAGAGAGAGGCTGCTGAAATTAAAGGTTACTTCAGTGGGAAGCTGTGGACTAACATGCGTCAAATGCTGGGCAGGATAGGAAAAGCACAGAGTCTAGAAGCTTCTTAGGAAAGCCTGATAACCTGCTGAGTCTCAGTCAGGGAAACTTGATACTGGCTACTCTCTCTTCCTGAGACTGTGTGGTCTGGGAAAATTTGACTGGGGTTGATAATATCTGAGAAGGCTTTCCTCAAAAAAAAGAAGTTCCATAGAGACAGGACAAGAATCAGAAAAATAAGAACTGGAAAATTCTGACAAGTTAAGCAGAACTCATGCTAGAACTCTAGAATAAGTTGAATTGAATGTCAAAGAACAGGTAGAGAACAAAGTCATCCAGCAAGAAAACCCTAGGTAAAAGAATTAAAACAACATCCAGAATAGCTAATTAAGGAAATCAAGTGCCTAAACTTCAGCAAAAGAGATTAAGTCATATTAGGAAAATTGAAGATATGGCCCATTCAAAGGAACAAACACTTCAAATGAGACATAGGAGTTGAAACAACTAATTTAGAACATTTGAACAGACATGTAAAATCACATCCAAGATCAAATCAATGAGTTGAGGGATAATGTAAAGAAGACATTGGGAAAACATAAAGAAGAGCTCAAAAGTTTGAAAAGCAAATCACAGAACTTATGGGAATGAAGAGATGAGAAAAAAAATGGAGACCTACAACAGTAGATCTGAAGAAGCAGAAGAAAGGATAAATGAACAAGGGGAAAGGACATCTGAAATCTAACACACAAAATAAAATATAGGGAAAAGAATGGAAAAATATGAGCAGCATCTCAGGGAACTGAATGAGAACATGAAGTCCATGAATACATATGTTATGCATGTCCCAGAAGGACAAGAAAAAGGAAAAGGAGCAGAAAGAATAATAGAGGAAATTATCACTGAAAATTTCCCATTTCTTATGAAAGACATAAAATTACAGATTCAAGAAATGCAACATACCCTAAACTGAATAGATCCAAATATACATACTCCAAGACACTTACTAAGCAGATTGTCAAATGTCAAACACAAAGGGAGAATTTTGAAAGCAGTAAGAACAAAGCACTCCATCACATACAAGGGAAGCTTGATAAGACTATTTGTGAATTTCTCAGCAGAAACTATTGAGGCAGTGGATAGATTTAAGATTCTGAAAGAGAAAAAATGCCAACCAAGAATTCTATACCCAGCAAAGCTGTACTTCAAAAATGAGGGTGGAGGATTAAAGCATTTTCAGACAAACAGTCACTGAGATAATTTGTGTCTAAGAGACCAGTTGTACAAGAAATATTAAAAGGAGCACTACAAACAGCTAGAAAAAGACAGGAGAGAGAGCTCTGGAGAATAGGTAGAAATGAAGCCTATCAGTTTATATAAAAAGAGAAGAAAAATTAGATATGACATGTAAAATCCAAAACACAAAATGGTAGAAGAAAGTAAATGTTAATGGATTAAACTGCACAATCAAAATACATAGACTGGCAGAATGGATTAAAAAAACCCAGAACCATCTATGTACTGTCTACAGGAAACTTACTTTAGCCCTGAGGAAAATAGTAGGGTTAAGTTGAAAGGTTGGGAAAAGATATTTCATGCAACAACAAACAGAAAAGAGCAAGGGTAGCTATACTAATATCCAATAAATCAGACTTCAAATGTAAACAAAAGAGACAAGGAGGGTCATTATGCATCAATAAAATGAATAATTCAACAAAAAGACACAACCATCATAAATATTATTGCACCAAGCCACAGTGCTCCAAAATACATGAGGCAAACACTGACAACACTACCATAAAAGAGAAGTAGACAACTCTACCATAATAGTTGGAGATTTCCATTCCCCACTGTCGTTAATGGATAGACCATCTAGACTGAGGGTCAATATGGAAATAAAGATTTTGAATAATATGACAAATGAACTAGACTTAACAGACATTTACAGAACATTACACCCCATAACAGCAAAATACCCAATTTTCTCAAGTGCTCATGGATCATTCTCAAGGATAGACCATATGCTGGGTCACAAAACAAGTCTTAATAAATTTAAGAAGATTGAGATTATAGAAAACACTTTTTCATAACATAATAGAATGAAGTTGGAAATCAATTCCAGGCAGAGAGCCAGAAAATTCACAAACATATGGAGGCTAAACAACATATTTTTAAACAATCAGTGGGTCAAGGAAGAAATTATACACAAGAAATCAGTAAATATCTTAACACAAATGAAAATGAAAACACAACATATCAAAATTTATGGAATGCAGCAAAGGTGGTGCTAAGAGGGAAATCTATTGCCTTAAATGCCTATAATAAAAAGAAGAGCAAAAATCAAGGAATTAACCGTTCCCTTGTAAGAACTAGAGAAAGAAAAGCAAACTAACTAACCCCAAAGCAAACAAAAGGAAAGAAATAATGAAGATTAAAGTTGGAATAAATGAAATTGAGATTATGAAAACAATAGAGAATATCAACAAAATGAGAAGTTGGTTCTTTGAGAAAGTCAATAAAATCAATGGACCTTTAGCTAGTCTGACAAAAAAAGAGAGATGATGCAAGTAAATAAAATCAGAAATAGAAAAAGGGACATAAACATTGACCCTGCAGTAATAAAGAAGGTAATGAGAGCATACCATGAGCAACTATATGCTAATAAACTAGACAATATAGATGAAATGGACAACTTCCTAGAAAGGCATGAGCAACCAACATTAACTCAAGAAGAAATAGATGACTTCAACAAGACAATCACAAGTAAAGAGACTGAATCAGTCATCAAGAAGCTCCCAAAAAGGAAAAGTCCAGAACCAGATGGCTTCACATATAATTCTACCAACTATTCAAGAAAGAATTAGTACCAATGCTGCTCAAACTCTTAAAAAATGTTCAAAGAAGAGATGTTTCAGTTTGCAAGATGCCATAATGTGATATAATAGAACTGGAACAGCTTTTTTTTTTTGCATGGGCAGGCACCAGGAATCGAACCTGGGTCTGCGCCATGGCAGGCAAGAACTCTGCCTACTGAGCCTCCATGGCCTGCCCTGGAACAACTTATAAAAGGGAAAATTTAATAAGTTGCAAGTTTACAGCTCTAAGACTATAAAAATGTCCAAACTAAGGCATCAGTGTTGTGACTTCCTTAACATCTCATGGTGACATCTCCTGGGCTCCAAATATCTCCAAACATCTGTCTCTCTTCCCCATGTGTCAGCCCCTGTGTCAGCTCTCTTCTCAGCTGGCTTTCTCTTGTAGGCTCTGAGCTCTCTAAAATGTTTCCTCTTTTTAAGGACTCCAGTAACTAACCAAGACCAACCCTGAATGCATACAGTCACATCTCCATTTAATCAACTGGATGTGCCACAGCTCTGTGGAACTAATCTAATCAAAACTTTCCACCTACAATATTGAATCAGAATTAAAATAAAAGGTTACCCCCACAAGACTGGATCCAGGGTTAGAACATGGCTTTCCTGGGTATGTAATAATTCAAACCAGCAAAACAGGGAAGGCTACCTAACTCATTCTTTGAAGCCGACATCAGCCTAATACCAAAGCCAGACAAAGATAATACAAGAAAATAAAATTACAGACCAATCTCTTGAATGCAAAAATCCTCATCAGAAACTTGCCTAAGGATGCAGTGACTGAGGGATGGAAGAGGTAACTGTGGTGTATGCATACAATGAATGGACTACTGAGTTCACTTCTGCTCCTTGGAACAAATAGAGAAGTGACAGAAAAATGACCAAGACAGCAGTTCCAGGGTATGAATGACCAGAGAAGGACTTCTACATTACACAGGGAGAACCTGGATGAAAAAGTGGAGAAATTATGATTGAGAGGACAGGGTGAGTTTAGCTGCACCTGGGGCCAGCAGCAATGCTCACACCAGAGCAGGAGCTGAAGGAGGGGTGTCCTGCCACCAAATCAGCTTGAGAGAACTTCCATCTTAACTCTGGAGCTGGGAGCTCCTGTAGGGAAACCAGCAGCCAGCAGACTTGGTATACCTATACACGGAGATATACCTGTATCTCCTACTCCCCCTACTCCTGCTGTAGGTGCCTGGTTAGGGCTGAGACTGGAGGACACTGACCCCCATGCCCCCTGCCCTGCCACCTCAGGAGGAAAGGAGAATACAAGGCTGAGCTGATCTGACAAATGACCAGTGAAAGAGACTCCCTGGGTCCCGCTCTTTCTATCCTCTCGCCATGGAGGCCCAGCGTGGTCACGGCACGCAGGGGCAGAGAAGCAGGGATGTGTAAGCAAGCCAGGTCCCACCATTAGGCACTCCCAGGCTGGCTGTGGGCAGGGATAGTTGAAATACTCTGTCCAACAGCCCAAGGTCATTCCACGCAGTAGCCTGGGGACAACCATGCACATCATGCCCACAAGCATATACTCCACCAAGGTGCACTCCACCCAACCCCCAGCCTCAGGGTTGGCAGCTTTCAGGGTACATGGAGACCTGTGGCCTTGACAGGCTTTGTTCCTGGTTAGGTCCTGGCCCAGCCAGCTGATCTAGTCAAGTAAAGGTGGACAGGGGAGGAAGAGGTAACCCAAGAGTGCCATCTGCTGTGCAAATGCAGAAAGTGCAGTCTGGCAAACTGCCTATCTGCCTTTTAACAAATCTCCAATTAGAGCTGTGCCACCTTCATGAGGTCCCGACCTTGGTTTGGTGGGGATTAACGACAAACCAAGTGTAAAAGGAGACCTTCAAGGCAAACCCAACAACTACAAAATCTTAGATGAGTGAGGGAAATCAGCTTTAAAAATAACCTTATCAATTGTAAATAAAATTAAATAAAATAAAAACCTTATCAGGATAATCAAATGCCTTGAAGGTATCAGAAAATCACAAAGCAAATGAATATGCAAGAGAATATGGCTCAGTCAAATGACCAAATTAAAACACCAGAGGAGAAACAGAATTTGGAACAACTAATCAAAGATGTCCGTACAAATATATAAGTTCAATGGGTTGGCTAAAGACAAAGGATATCAAGAAGACACTAGAAGAGGAAAAAGAAAGATCGGAAAGAATAAATAATAAATAGAAAAATAACAGATCTTAGTAAATAAAAGATACTGTAGAGCAAATTAAAAATGTATTAGGAACACACAACAGCAAATTTAGAGGCAGAAGAAAGAAAAGTGAACCAGAATTCAGACAACTGAATTCTAATGCACAAAAGAGTAAATAGCGAAAAAGATGGAAAAATTTGAATTGGATTTGAGGGAAATAATGGACAAGATAAAGTGCAGAAATATAAATATCTTTGGTGTTCCAGAAAAAGTAGAGAAAAGTAAAGGGCTAAGAAGATTATTTGAGGACACAATTAATTGGGGAAAACTTCCCAAGCCTTTGTAAATACATAAACATGCAGATCAAAGAAGCCCAACAAACTTAAATAAAATAAATTAAAATAGACCCACTCCAAGACACATACAAATCAAACTGCCAAATACTGAAGAGAAGCTGAAAGTCCTGAAAGCAGCTTCATCACAGACAAGGGAAACCACATATGAGTAAATTCGAACTTCTCAATAGGCACCATGGAGGTGAGAAGGCAATGATATGATATATTTAGGATTCTGAACGAGAGAAACTTCCAGCCTGGAATTCTTTATACAAGTTGTCCTTCAAAAATGGAGAGATTAAAATTTTCACAGAGAAACAAACGCTAGAGAATTTGTTAACAAGAGACTGAAAAAAAAAAAAGACATTGAAGAGTATTTACAAGGGTAATTTAAAGTATAAAAAGAAAGAAAGAAAAATATGTAGATATGATGGTAGGCTCAAGAACTGCTCTTACAATAACAACTGTGAATGTTAATGGACTACACTCATCAATTAAAAGATACAGATTGGCAGAGTGGATTAAAAGATATGACCCATTTATATGCTGCTTACAAAAGATGCCTCTTAGACCCAATGATAGAAATAGATTGAAAGTGAAAGGATGGAAAAAGATACCCAAGCTGTAACCAAAAGAAAGCAGGAATATACCAGACAAAGTAGACTTTAAATGCAAAGATGTTAAAAGAAACAAGGACTTCAATGCAAAGATGTCAAAGACAAAATAGGCTTTAAATGCAAAGATGTCATAAGAGACAAGGAAGGACACTACATACTAATAAAAAGAACAATATCAAAACCAGATAAAAATATTACAAGAAAAGAAAAATACAGACCAATTTATCTTATAGATGCATAATCTCAACAAAATACTTGCATGTTGAATCAAACAGGACATCAAAAGAACTATATGCCATGATCAAGTGGATTTTGCCCCAGTTATGCAAAGTCGGTTAAACATAAAATCAACTAATGTAATATATTAACAAAACAAAGGGAAAAACACATGATCATCTCAACTGACATAGACATAACATGAGAAAAAAATCCAGCATCCTTTCTTTAAAAAAAAAATGTTAAAAGAGGTTTTGAAGGAAATTTCCTCAAGATTATAAAGGGCAGATATGAAAAACCCACAGCTAACATCGTACTCAATGGTGAACACCTGACCACTTTCCCTCTAATATTGGTAACAAGACAAGGATGCAAGGATGCCAGTTATTTACCTTTGTGCTAGAGGTTCTAGCTAGAGCAATTAGGAAAAAAAAAAAAAAGAAGAAGAAGAAATCCAAGTTGGAAAGGAAGAAGCAAAACTTTCTCTACTTGAAGATGACATGATCCTATATATAGAAAGCCCTGAAAAATCTACAAAAATGGTATTAGAGCTAACAAATGAATTCAGCAATGTGACTGTACCCAAGGTTAGTATGCAATGACTCATAGTGTTTCTATATACTAGAAATAAGCAATGCGAGGAGGAAATAAAGAAAAAAATCAATTTACAAATATCTAGGAATATATTTATCCTAATATGTAAGACTTACACATGGAAAACTGCACAACTTTGCTGGAGGAAATCAAAGAAGATTTAAATAAATAGATTTAAATTTCCATCTTCATGTATTGGAAAACTAAATGTTTTAAAGATGTCAATTCTATCCAAAATAATTTACAGATTCAACACAATCCCAATCAAATCAAAATCAAAATCCAGGTTCTCCAACAACCTACTTTGCAGAAATGGAAACACCAATTATCAAATTTATTTGATAGCCAAAAACATCTTGGAAAAGAGGAATGAAGTTGGAGGACTCATGCTTCCTGAATTTAAAGCTTATTACAAAGCCACAGTCCCCAAAACAGCACGGTATTTGTAGAAGGATAGATGTACATGCCAATGGGAGTGATTTGAGAGTTCAAAAATAGACCTCACATCTATGGCAATTGATTTTGACAAGGCTGCCAAACCCACTCAATTGGGGAAAAATAGTCTATTCAAGAAATGGTGCTGGGAGAATTGTATATCCAAATGTAAAAGAACGAAGAAAGAACTCTTTATCATACCATATACAAAACAAAGACCTAAATGTAATAAAACTCTTAGTGAAAAATGTAGGGAAGCATTTTCAGGATTTTGCATTAAATTTTATACCCAAAGGACAAGCAACAAAGGAAAAAATAGATAAATGGGACCTGATCAAAATGTAAAACTTTTGTGTATCAAAGGACTTTATCATGAAAGTGGGAAGACACTACTTAATGGGGGAAAATATCTGGAAACTACATATCCAAAAAGGGATTAATATCCAGGATAAGTAAAGAGATCCTACAACTCAATATATATATATATATATATATATATATATATGTATATAAAGGCTAGTAACACAATTAAAAATGGGTCAAAGACTTGAACAGGCATTTTTCCAAAGAAAATGCACAAATGGCTAAAAAGCACATGAAAAGATATTCAACACCATTAGCATTAGGGACATGCAAATCAAAATCACAATGAGATACCATTTCCTTCCTGCTAGAATGGCTATTATTTAGAATAAACAAAATTACAAGTGTTGGACAGGATGTGGAGAAATATGAACACTCACGCATTCCTGGTGGCAATGTAAAATGGCAGAGTTGCTGTTGAAGACAGTTTGACAGTTCCTCCGAAAACTCAATAAAGAATTACCATTAACCTGGCAATCCCTCTACGAGGTATATAGCTCAAAAGGAAATGAAAGCAGGGACTCAAGCAAATATTTGTACACTGATGTTCATAGTGATATTATTGACAATTGTCAAAGGATGGAAGCAATCCAAATGTCCATCAACAGATGAATGGATGAACAAATTGTGGTAGATAGATAGAGTGGAATATCTCTCAGCCAGAAACAGGAATGAAGTCCTGCTCTTTCATGTGTGTGCTTCCATGTGACAACATGGATGAACCTTAATGATATTATACTAAGTGAAATAAGCCAAACAAAAAGGACAAATATTGTTTGAGCTCACTGGTTTAAAATAATCTGAATAAACAAACTTGTAGAGTAAAAATCTGGAATATAGGTTTCCAGGGGCTGGGTTGGGCATAGAGAATGGGGAGTTAATACTTACTTTGTCCAGAATTTCTATTTGGTTTGATCATAAAATTTTAGAAATGGGTGGTGGTAATGATAGCACAATAATGAAAGTGTAATTAACAGCACTGAGTTATATATGTGAACGTAGTTAAATGGAAAAATTTTAGGTCAGATATATTACTTGAATAAAAATTAAAAGATAAAACAGTATAATGCAGTGAACCGTACTATAAATGTTGGACTACAGCTAATACTACAATTATAAAAATGTTTTCTCAGGAATTATAACAAATTATAACAAAAATTAATATAAAAAATATAATAAAAATTACAACAAAAAACTAATGCAAGGTGTTAATAATATGGTGGTATATGGGAAAATATATTCTTATGTAAACTATGGGCTATGGTTAATAGTATAATTTTAATATGCTCTCATCAATTGTACCAAAGATATTACACTAATGTAACTTTAACAATGGAGGGGGTAATATAGGAACACTACATGTTTTTTAATGATTTTTCTGTAAACTTACAACTTCTTTAACTAAAAAAATTAAACAGTTAAAATGTGAAATTTTATGTGGCACACATTACTATAATTAAATTTATATGTATATAAAGAAACAACCATACTAACTGCAAGATTAAATTGTTTAAAGAATTTAAACCAAAATTGTTATCACAATCTAAATATATGTTCAAGAATAAAACAGTTTTCAAATTATATATATGAAATAGAATAATAATTGAGTGTTAAACAAAATACAAATAGTAGTGTTTCAGCTCATGCCTAAAGAGTGAAAGCTCCTTAGGCATTAAAGAGTATGTTACTTTTTGTAGCTTGGCTCATTTTTTTTTCTGCACATGTATCTGCTTCATGCTTCTTTCTGACCAACTTTAACTCCCTCAGAAACAAGGCAGAGAGAAAACGAGTCCCCATATTCTCATGTTTCTATGTTATAGTTCCAGGTACGCAAAGAAATTAATCTTCTAACAAAACAATATCTGGGAGAAGGAATTAGAATTTCAGTTGGGCCAGATCCCCTTTCCATTTCACCTCTCTAAAAAGACAGAATCACATTGAATGAAGAGGGGATTCAGGAAACCATGTTTATGGATGTGAGAAAAAGCTAAGGCATCATTGTCCATCGAGAAGTCACTGCCAGATACACCTACTATATCCCTAAAAGCCTAAACTAGTAAGAAAGTCCTCTCTGCAGTTGGGTCCTTTTGTTTAGATACTAATACTTTCTTCTTCATACTGTCACAATTAGAAATTGTTTTTGAGAACTGTCAACCCTTTTGAGCCATCATTTAGCATCTCACAATCTTTTTATTGAGGATTTTCGAAATCTTACTTCTTAAATTCGAAAGCTCATACCTGAGTCTGACCAAACTTCTTTTCCCTGTTGAAAATTCTAAGGGTAAATAAACCCCTCGCCCAAGGTCACTGTTACATTCCTAAAACGGTGACTTCATGACTTCATTTCAACACGACCACAAAAAGCAACAAAGGCCTCAATAACTGAACATGTCTTGAAAGTGGGATAATGGAGATATAAATCCCAAATGCCAATTCACATCATTAAATCAATGGTAGAATAAAACCCAGACATAGAAAGCAATGTTTAAATATGAATGAAGACTGTAAATGACAGAATCTGATTTCACTGATGCCATTTTCTCCCATTTCCATAGCAATAATAGCGGTATGAACATTATGGAATCCCAATAAAATATGTTCAGACTATCAGACAGTATTTCACATTTACTTTTTCTGCAGATTTCCTAAAGGTAAGTGGGAAACAGGAGAGCAGAAAACATTTTTCTCTCATTGTTTATTTTTTAACTGCAATTAATGAAGCAAAACCAAAATAGTGTACCTTGAAATGTGTCATTAAAAGAAAAAAACTCCTTTTTTCCATGGATATAGTGCCAATGGTTTTATTGTTATTACTGGGTATTGCTCTGTGGTTTATATGTGGACAACCAAAAAACTTTCCTAATCAAAATAGACATGGCACTTGTCAGCAGTATCTTTTGCAAATTAGAATTGGGGTAACCAGGTTTCTAGGTAATGGATTAGAAGATATTTATGTTATACAGTAGTCATCTCCTAAATTACATAATTAATATATTAAGCACTTGAAAAATGTTTGTCTCAGACAAACTATTATATAATACAATATATATTTTGTATTTTCAAAAAAGGAATGGTAGAGCGGTACAACAATGGCTCGGGGGCTGAGTTCCCGCCTGCCATGCAGGAGACCCGGCTTCGATTCCCAGTGCCTGCCCATGCAAAATAAATAAATAAATAAAAATAATGGTAGCCAGTTTTTATTATGGAAATGACTATTTTTCATTTAATTTATTTTAAAGGCATTTATTATCATTATAACCACACTAGCATTCATTCAATTGGCATCTGACAAGCCTATGTTTACTTTATTGGAAACTTAAGAGAAAAGGATCAACTTTACAGTGGTGTACTAGAATAAGCTTATACTGGCTTATGAGGGTCAATTGTTGAAGTTTCATAAATTTTGGGAGCAATCTGTTAAACAGAACCATTATTAAAGTTAAAATATATAAACATTCAACAAACTAAGATGAGAAGGGAACATCCACAAAAAGGGCTTTTAACTTCCTGATAAAAGGCATCTATGAAAATCCCACAGCTAACATCACACTTAATGATGAAAGACTGAAAGCTTGCCCCCTAAGCTCAGGAACGTGACAAGGCTGTCCACGTCCACTACCTGTACTCGATATTGTACCAGAGGTTCCAGCCAGAGACAGTAGGTAAGAAAAGGAAACAAAGGCATCCAGATTGGAAAG
Organism: Tamandua tetradactyla; assembly: GCF_023851605.1. Classification (NCBI taxonomy): domain Eukaryota; kingdom Metazoa; phylum Chordata; class Mammalia; order Pilosa; family Myrmecophagidae; genus Tamandua; species Tamandua tetradactyla. Next base: position 3,991,854 of record NC_135341.1, on the reverse strand, counting down.
GAAGCAATGAGACTATTTCTATTTGCTGATGTCATGACATTGTACACAAAGTCCTAAAGAATCAAAAATAAAATTATAGAGCTAATAAATTAGTTAATCAAGGTTGCAGGAGATAAGATCAATATAGTAAAATCGATTGCAATTTGGTATATTAGCAAAGAGCAATGCTAAAATAAAATTAAGGAAACAATTACATTTACAATAGCATCAAAAAACAATAAAATACTTAAGAATAAATTTAGCAAAAGCAGTGTAAAACTTGTACTTGTGATGGTAGAGTTCTTGCCTGCCATGTGGCAGACTGAGGTTCCCTTCCCACCCCGCACACCTTCCCACTCCACCCCCTGAACAAAAGACAATATTGTGAACAAAATTCCCTATGATATACATTTTACATATCAACCTCTGTGTGTGTATGTATAGATACAGAAATACATACATGTAGGGAGACATAAAAAATCATTGAAAGAAATTTAAAAAGACAAATAAATGGAAAAATAGTCTGTGTTCATGACTCAGATCACTTAATATTATAAAGATGGCAATAGTTTTCAAATTGATTTATAGTTTCAATGCCACTCCTATGACTCACAGCAAATTCCTGATATTCAACTGTCATTATTTCACTTTCATATCAACCATTATTATCTATGAAAATATCAACCAGCAATGCTGGGACTATACTCCTTTGACAATTCAAACATATCTTAGCTATAGATAAAGGAATTGGGCAAAAATCAATAACTGTATTCCCTGAGAATCAATTCTATATACGGAATTTACAATACAGAGTACTGTATATTTTATTACATCTTGTAAAGTATGTTACCCATCTGTTATGTCAGCAAAATATGTAATAAAATTACAAATGTGTATACATTCACACTTTTTTCCCTGAAGAGCCAGTTGTTGATCATTATCAGCATAGCACTGATTTTAGTGATTTTTTCCTGGGGGGAAGAGAAAAATGACAAAAATTATACAAGCAATTGCACATTAATCTAATTGCACAGTTTGCTTTAATAATTTCCGGAATATTAAAGTTAGGTTGACACTTAAAACTTTTCCTCTTTTAAATCTCCAAGGTCTCCATCTTTTCTTTAAAAATTATATGGACCAGTTCTTCAATGACTCCAATCTTCTCTTTAGACAGTCCACAGGGGAAGTTATTTGGACTACTTGAACATGTATACTTGGCATGTGTATTTCAATAACAAAAGCTGTTCTATCTCTTTTAGCCACTTACTTACGACAAAGGACCACGCATTCTTTGTAGGAATCTATCATAAATGAGACATAAATGCCTAAGGTGCTTCTGAAACCTTTTAACTCATTTCCTCCCCACTAGTGCTAGGCCACTATTCCCACCTAACTCAAAACTCTTGGTTTTATTTCTTAGCTCTAATCTGACTCCAGGCCTTGGATTGGAATTTTATCCTTGCTTCTCTGGCATTTGACCCTTAGCTCTCTATATGCTACCTAGGCTTGAACTTGTCCCTCCGGCTTTCTCTTTATAGAGTTCAGCTCTGACAGCTTCTCCCAATCTCTAGACACTGACTTGAATGTCATAATACATGGCTCCTATTTACACATGACGTGCATTTGCAAGAGTTCCAAAGAACAACAATTTCTCTCTTTTCCTCTAAGCAAAATTCTTTGAACATCATTTTTAAAGGGTGTGGAGGTTTGGCACTATGTACCCCATAAAAAAAAATGTTCTTAAACTTAATCCATCCCTGCAGGGTGAACCCATTTTAAGTAGGATCTTTTGATGAGGTTATTTCAGTTAAGGTGCAGCCCAACTCAGGATGAGACTTAATTCTATTACTGGAGCTTTTTAAGTAGAATGAAATTCTGACAGAGAAAGTTACAGATGGAATAGCCAGAAGCTGAACAGCAAGGGAACCAAGGAAACAAGGGAGAGGCCAAGGGAAGCTGTCATATGTACTGCAGCATAACAGAGGAGCCCAGGAGCAAGATTGCTGGCAGCCAGCCCCCAAATGCCAGTCTGTGGGAAGAAAGAATCACTTTGATTACACCTTGATTTTAGACTTCTCCTAACTTCAAAGCCATAAGCCAATACATTGCCATTGTTTAAACCAACTCATTACATGGGATTCGTTTTAGCAACGAGGAAACTAAAACAAAAGGATTTAAAAAACGGCCTCTTACTCTGTTCTTTTGTAACTTCTCCTATCCCAGTATAGAAGGCCTTCATTTGTCTATTTAAATTTTCAAAGTATAGATTATATTTTGTCAAATATGAAAAACTAGTGCACTTCTTGAATCATCTGTTCCTTGCTTTAAATATAAAGAAAATATGTTTCTTCTGTAGTTTATAAAATGTTTCTTCTATTTCTATAATCCCATGCAATTATTTATACTTCTTCTTGACTTAACTTACTTATCTGGTTCATTTCTGCCAAGATTTCTAAATATTTTATTACTAATATTTAGTTTTAATATGCCTTTCAGCAGAGAATAGTATAGGTTGTCCTCAAATTAGAAGAGTACTCTGATAAGAGGAAAATCTCCAGCTGTAAATGAAAAAAAAATTGCTTTGTTTTGTTTACAATAGTAAAGATCTCAAGGAACAGAGATGTTTAGTAATTTGTGAAGATTAAGGTCAAAGAAATACAATAGGAATAGGAAAGAGGAAAAAAAAACATAGTCCTAGAAAATAGAAAAGGTTTGCATTTCTGGGCTTTTTCCTGACAAGCCAATAAGACACCTGTTTTAATACAATCACTTATTGACCTTTAAAAGCATCCATCCCCATGTATGGCATTAGAAGTGCATAATGAGATTAATATTTAAAGACCGTTATGAGAATAGGTCAAGTTAGTCACAAGTATGTTTTTATTTTGGTTTGCTCTGTGAGGAAATGCAGCAGTGCGAGTACTGCTTTTGACATTTTATTTCATTTTCCTTCTCATCCAGAGGTAACTCTCAATAAGCACTGTGCACATTGAAGTTAGGCATGTATATAAACACAGGGTCTGTTGGAATGGGAGAGAGAGGAAATTGAAATCCATCTCACTTAGACTTTAAGATCTTGCCAGAAAAGCACAATAGGTTATAGCCCTGCTGCCATCCACAGGATATCTTGACCATCAAGGAGAGTCAGACTCAGAGGACATCAAGAGCAGGATGTTCTGCCAATTCTAACCCATTCATCAAGGCTCATTTAAATACCATCTAGTACAGGAAGCTGACCCCGTTAATTGTTCCCGATGTGATCTCTCCATCCTTGGAACAGGTCTTCAGTACTTAGAGACATTCTTCATAGTCATTGGAGGCCTAATGTGCTTCTGTGAGTAGGCAAGGACCTAATCCTAGCGATCTTTATGCAGCCCATCACGATTAGTCTGTTGGGAACTTTTGGAACTATGGTGTCCTAACAGAAAATACTAAAACAAATACCATACAAAGGGTTGGCTTAACAACAGGAATTTATTAGCACCTGATTTCAGGAGCTAGATGGCTGGCTTCCTCCCTGAATTGGTGTCCTTTAGTTAGCTAGCAGTCTTTGAGGTTCACTGGGCTTTCTGTCACATGGCAATGCACATGCCAGTGTCTTCTCCTTTCTTCTCCAGGTTCCATTGACTTCCTTCTTTGGGGTTCTCCCCATGGCTTTTCTTTCCACCTGAATTTCAGTCTGTTTTTAAAGGACTCCAAAAATCCATGTTAAAGCCTAACCTGATTCAGGTAGACAATACATCAATGGAAGTAACAACTTGAAGAGATCTTATTTACAATAAGTCCACACCCACCTGAATTCCTAGCAAGACGAAGAGCGTGCCCAATCTGGTGTAGCACAATTCAATCTACCACACAAAGTGTAGGACCTTTGCTACTCACCCAAATAATATAGATCTGAATGGAGCACTAAGAATCCATCCATTTCTAAAAGCTCCTTAAACATGACCAGGGAGTAAAAAATATTGGAGGAATTCCAGCTGTTTTTCATTATAATCCTTTCTACAATTTGATATTTTAAAACATACACATGAAATACTTTGTTATACATTCAAAAAACAAAAATCTCCCAGGAAATTCCTATGTACAGCCAGATTTGGGAACCATTTTGATGGACATAGTTGTTTTTCTTAATCCTGGAATACTGCCAACTTCTCCCCAAACTTTTCCAGGGAGTGGTTTGTCTGTTTTTATTTTCTCCTTTGAAGGGAGAATATGTGGTTTTTGCACTTTTGTAGAATAAATGGAATTGTCACTTATGTTTTGTAATTCATATAGTGGATTCAATGTACTTTTGACAGTTCTATCACGTGTCCTACAGTTCTTCTGGGAAGTTGGGGGACACATGCTACACTGATAATTACCATGTACTGCTGAACAGTCATATGCCTTCATCTACACTGAGATTTTACTAAGAGTAGGAATAATGTCTTTTACCTCTACATTTCCAGTCCAAGTAGGGGATGCCATGTAATTTGTGATCAACGATTTTTTTTTGTAAGCTATAAGGAGGGGTCACATTTCATTAGTTTTGCATATGAGTATTCTGTTATTGCAGCATCATTTGTTGAATTTTTTGTTTGTTTTGCTTGTTTGTTTTTGGTAAGTGCTGCAAGTTTTTTGGTAAGACCCAAGCCCGGGTTTCCTGCATGGCAGACAAGAATTCTACCACCAAACTGCCCTTGCACCCCCTGTAAGCCACAATTTTTGATGAATGAATGAATCATATATTGTAAGACATAGGAAGGCAATAATTCATAAATCATCTATTTGCACACTCCACAGTACCTCATAACAAATTTGTTGTTTATTTAAATGCTGTACAATACAAGTAAAGGGCAATTTTTTTTTATATATTTGAAAAAGTGCCTAGGGAATCCAGGAACCTAATTAGATCTTAGAAATTAGAATTACAAATTCAAAAATTTCTTAAGCAACTGATGAATGCTTCAGACCTCTCCCTATAGCCACCACACCCTCCAGAATTTACAAACATTTGAGGAAATTTTCAAATTACGCCCTCTCCTCTCCAAAAGCCACACATAGACTCCAGGTTAAGAACCACTAGACCAGCTTGCTCATCTCAAAGAACTCTTCTAGCTCTAAGAAAGATCTAGGATCCCAAACAAGGGAGGGTAATATTTGCGAATATCAAGTCCTAAGAAGATCTCAGAACTTCAGCCAATAGAAACATAAAAGGCAATAGCCTCCTAGAACAAAGACTGTTTTGACAAAGTTTGGGACACTCCAGAGGTAAGTGTCTCTCTGCAAAGAGGTCATTTATGTCCCCAAGCCTAGATCAACTTTTGCACAAGGCTGGTAAAGGAGAAGTGTATTTGCCCCAGGAATTTATTGCAGGCAAATTATCCCTGGAAAATACTGCTGGGAAAAGTGTTGAGCAAACGTATTTACACAGTCAGAAATTCTTCAAAGCAGAAAATGTCCTCAAATTTAGACAGATGCTAAGTGCCAGAGTCAAAAACATGAGGGCAGAGAAGTTAGTTCAAGTTGCCCCTAGAATATGTCAGGCATATGTGGGTTCCATGGTGATAACTTTTCCTAGGTGACCCTGGGTATAAGATTGTCAAGTGTACTTCACAGGAAGTGAGTTTTATTTTTTTCTAGGGAACATAATAAGAAGGCCAGATAGTGTATTCTCAAGCAAGAACAGCAGTAATTATCTCCAAGCAGAGAGTTTACTCCTGCTATTCCAGTGGGCCCTAATGAGGGTAATCTTTCAGTAGTTCACATTCCCCATTATTTTGCCATTAAGTATGGCCAAATGGCATTCACAAGCCCTCTTTGTGAAATCAGAAATGGCTTTCTGGGTTCACAGACTAATTTAGACTTGAGAGATGCAGAGAAAATGAGGTTCATTTATTACCTTCATTTTTACATAAGGGAAAACTAGGCCCAAGGAAGTATATGACTTCCCAAAAGTCATAAAGTTCCTACAAAGTAAAAAAGTGAAAAAAAATTATAAAATCTAATCCAAGAAACCTTACTACTGAAATTATAGTTCACAGGGCAGCAGCATCTGGGAACTTACATGAATTTCAGACTCCACTCCAGACCTGCAGAATCTTACTCTACATTTTAATAAGAACCTAATGTATTGCCTCCTTAATATAATCAGGTTCTTATTACCATGGTGGTATGGTAGTCTGACAACAGGACCAAGAAAGAAAATATTTATTTGGGAGCTGGGAAGAAGAGAGGTGATAGAAATCTATGATTTGGAAAGCTTGAGGCATTTTAGGAAGAGTGGATGAAGGTAAGGGACAAAAATGATAGGATTTTGGGACCCTGACAGCACCAGGAATCTTTGAGGTAAGTAAGAGAAGATTCTGAAGCAGGGATAGGAAGGCAAAAATGGAAGGAAGGGACCACAGATAAATTTCCTCTTCTTTCCAGTTACTTCAGTATCCTTATCATTAGGAATACAAATCAATTTTAATATTAGCCTTTTAGGAAAAGCTAATGAGATAAATGAATGCTTCCTCATAATCTGAGTAATTCCAAAGCACAAGTGACCACTATTTTACCGAGTCTTGTAACTGATATTCAGAATAATGATCCGTGGCATCTAAAATGTAAAGAGACTAATTCATCTGATCGTTGTGTTCAGTGTAATTTCAGTTATAAGTAAGTTTAATTTTATTTTAATTCTTGAAAAGCAGTTAGTTCATGTGTGCTGGCTTCATTTGTGTTAGCTAATCAAAATCTCCATTCCTAAAAACTGAACAAACCACAGAATAATTCCCAAAGTACAAGAGGGTCTTATAGGTCATTTTTTTGTAGGCAGGCCCTTGAAACCTAATCCTGAGACATCCCTATTCATTAGTGGATTCTAGCACCTAGAAGAGTGTTTGCCATATGGCACTCAATAAATATTGGTTAAATGAATGAATAAATCCCTTGCAAGTTATAGTTCCTCCAGTTTCTCTTGAACAGGGAGCTCAGAGTCCCCATTTCTTTGTGGGAAAAATATGCTTATTAGAAAGTCTTTCCTTACACTCTGCCAGACTGCTATCCAATCACTCTGGTCTGAATAGAAAAAATCTACTTTCTTTTCTACATTGCCATGATTTAGCTATAAGGAATAGCAACAATGTGCTTTCTTTTGGATTATATTTGTCTCTGTATATAATGCAAAGTTGACTCATGATAGATAGAAAGTTCATGGTTAATTTTTACCATGAGCTTTCTATGTCTACTTTATAATTGCTTTGAAAATTGATGGAATTTTGAATAATTATATATTTCCTATTAGAATCCCCAAACCAGAAGTTTTGGGGGCTTTGGGTTTCATGGTGAATGGTTTATAGGTTCTGTACATAAGACAATGGTTGCAGAATGCAAGCATGAATTGGCAGGGGCCAAGCATTTTAAGAGACTTTTCTTAAAAGGCTGTCCATCCCATTTTGCTTCTCCCTCTTTCAACTTCTACTACTTCAGGCACAGTTATAAAAAACCTCACTGAATTCAATTCCCTGAGTTCAGTTTTCAGGGTGACATAATATGATTGATGTTACCATTGGAATAACAGAGAGGGAAAATCCACTGGGTCTTCCCATTGTGTCAACTTGGTCTCTTTGTGAAGCCCCATTTATTCCAATAGACAGGTACTTGACCTTCATGGGTCTTTAGAACACTTTGCATTCTGCACAAAACCGCCAGCAACGGTATTTCACTGGAGGACCTCGGTACTATCAAGAGGAAACAGAATTATAATTGTTTTCTGGGAAGAGTCAAACTAAAACTATGAATAAGGTGGGAACTGGGGGATGGGGGAACAAATGGAAGAAGGGAAAGAAACAAGGAAGAGAAGGAGGGAGAGGTGAAAATATGGAGGTATAAAGAGATATGCTGAGAATCAGAGAGGATGTAAAAGTGGGGAGCTTTTAGAAACTAAGGAGTAGATGAAAGAAAAAGAGGGAAATGGGGAGCTATAGTCTGAAAAATGATGGGGAATGACAAAGATGCCAGTGGAAAGAGGGAAGGGGACAAAAAGGTGAATGAAGATATCTGCGCCATTTTCTAACTTTCTACATGTAATAAACAGTGCCAGAGTAGTAAAAAAGGGCATAGAAATTTGGTAGTTGCAGACACCATCAAGACTCTTCGAATATCAAAAGTCAAGAACCACATAAATCACCTATCTACATTTTAATTTTATGGGTAAGGAATCTTAAAATAAGATATAGTATTACTTACATCTCAGAAGTGAAGTTGAAGTGAAATTACTTAACTTACCTAGCAGCTGCTTGGTATCAGAGCTGGGATAATAAACGTATCAACTAAAAAGCTGTTTTAATGACAGAATTTACAGTCTTTTCTTAGTTTTTTTTTTTTTTTGAAAATACAAAAGCTATGCACCAAGCCTACATTAAAGTTATTCTCGAAAATAAACTATGGTTTGTGTAGTGACTAGCTTATTACTATATGGAACCAGATCCTTCCCTATACCAGTTGTGGTATAAGATGTAAATTAAAACAACCCCTCCCTACCTCCACCCCGCTTTCCATGTTCCTAATCCAGCAAAATTATCACACCAAATAAGGACTCAGATCAGAAGTGGAAATAGTCCTATGATAAGCCATCATTTCCCTTTCCTTGATCTTAAGTTAGCCAGATAACCATTAGGCCCTAAAAATATGATGCCTCAGCAGGAATCAGTAATGACACCTTTTTCCTACTTCAAGATAAGCAGCTCTGCATCCCAGGAAATCTCACACGGCTCCATTCAGGGAAATTGAGGTTAGATGATGCATAAGCCTCCTTTGGCACAACTTTTCATAAAAGCACTTTTTAAACTAAATTTAATTATAAGGCTTAATATCAGTATTTCCACCTGTAGGTATATCTCTTACCCACTCCTCTGAACAAACATTTCCTCTGATCTAATCTGGAATCTTTCAATGCAGAATTAAATTGTTCTCAGCTAGTCAGGCAGAGAAAAGCTGTTCTTAAGATAGGGACTGAGGTAAATATCTTTCTCTTAAGCCACAATCATTTGCAGAATTTCTCACCCAAGAAATGACAATAAAAATTAAGTTTTATTGGCAATTTTAGTACAGTTGTAAGTAGTGTTTCATGGATTGCTTTATAGAATTTATAAAATTCTAATTTATAGAATTAGTTTAGTGGGTGAAAAAATAGGCACTAGTAATCTTCTGGGTCAGACTGCTTAGGCAGAAAAGCTATTTCTTCAGAATCATCCAGAAAGCTCTTGCCTTATAGGAAATCATATTTTATGCAAATAGTTAAGTATATTCATGCTTATTTATTCATACACAAACATACACATACACACACACACAAATTGGTAAAGGTGAGTGAACTTTTTCTGTAAAGGGTAAGATAGTAACTATTTTAGGCTTGTGGGATATGTACATTTCACCACTCAGCACTACTGTTGTAGCATGAACGCAGTCACATGCTACACAGATAATATATATATAGAAATGTAATGTTCCAATAAAACTCTATTTACCCAAACAAATGACTGGCTGAATTTGGCCTATGGGCAAGGACTTAGTTTTCCAACCCTGGGCTAAAGGGCTTGTAAGTTCTTAAAGTAAGTCTTGATAGTTCTGGTAGGCTGAAATCACAAAATCCCATTTTGGAAGGACCTTTACACATGTATCATATTGAATGTGCATTAACTTACACAAATTCACTTCACATGCTGTTGGTTTAAAATAAAGAAAGAATGGGAAAAAAAACTAACAGCATAAATAGAATAGAGCATCAATCAGCTATTCTATTTAGGTGAATCTAAGCCCTGGTACAGATGAAAGACCTGAGATAGGAGGGGAGAAAATCTCATGTTTCTTTAGTCACTCACTTTTCCTGAATCTCTTGACCCTTTGAGAACACTGTTTGTGACTGAATCTCTCATCTTATAGAGCCTTGATCTAGAGAGAGAGGTTCTAGCTCTAGTGTTAAAAGATATTATACTGAAACTTTCTCAACAGGATGAAGGGCATATATGAAAAACCCACAGTACATAATCTTCAGTGGTGAAAGACTGAAAGCATTTCCCCTAAAATCAGGAAGATAAGGATTCCCACTATCACCATTGTTATTTAATATTGTACTAGAAGTCCAGACAAGAGAAAGAAATAAAAGACATCCTTGGAAAGGAAGAAAGAAAACTATCACTATCCACAGATGGCATGAGCCTACACATATAAAATACAGAAAAATTTACAAGAAAGTTACTAGAGCTAATAAATGAGTTAAGCAAAGTGGTGGGGCACAAGAAAAATACACAAAAATCAGTGGCATTTCTAAACATCAACAATGAAACACCTGAAAATGAAATCAAGTAAACAACTTCATTTAAAATGGCATATTAAAAGAATCAAATATCTAGGAATAAATTTAACCAAAGATGTAAAGAATTTGCTAGCAGAAAAGTAAAAATCACTACTGAAAGAAAGTAAAGACCTAAAGAATTGGAAAGGTACTCTGTGCTCATGGGTTGAGAGACTTAATACTGTTAACATGTCAATAATACCCAAAGCATTTCAGAAATTTAACAAAATTCAAATAGAAAACTCCAACTGCCTTCTTTACAGAAATGGAAAACTTAATTATTAAATTCATGTGAAAGGGAAAGGGACCCCAAATAGCATAAATATCTTGAAAAAAAAGAACAAATTTGGAGGACTTTCCAATCCAAAACTTATTACAAGAAGCTATAGCAAAATTCAGCATACTTTTCTGATAAAAACACTCCAAAAGATAGGAATCAAAGATAACTACCTCAATATGATAAAGGGAATATATGAAAAACTGATAGCCAGTATTGTACTCAACGGAGAGAGACTGAAAGCTTTCTCCTTAAGATCAAGAACAAGATAGGGATGCCCACTGTTACCACTATGATTCAACACTGTGCTAGAAGTTTTAGCTAGACCAATCAGGCAAGATAAAGAAATGAAAGGCATCCAAATTGGAAAGGAAGAAGTAAAACTCTCATTATTTGCACATGATATGATACCATACTTGGAAGATCCTGAGAAATCTACAGCAAAGTTACTTGAGCTAATAAACAAATTCAGCAAGGTGGCAGGATATAAAATTAATATGCAAAAATCAGTAACATTTCTATACACAAGCTATGGCCTAGCTGAGGAGTCAGCTAAGGAAAAAATTCCATTCAAAATAGCAGCTAAAAGAATCAAGTACTTAGTTAGGAATGAACTTAACTAGGGATGTAAAGGACTTGTACACAGAAAATTACACATAAAAATGCTAAAAGAAATCAAAGGAGATCCAAATAGGTGGAAAGACATTCCCTGCTCATGGATAGGAAGGTTAAATATAGTGAAGATGTCAATTCTCCCCAATTGATCTACAGATTCAACACAGTACCAATCAAAATTCCAACAAACTGCTTTGAAGATTTGGAAAAGTTAATTACCACATTCATATGGAAGGGAAAGAAGCCCCAGATAGCTAAAAGCAACCTAAAAAAGAATGACATGGGAGGATTAACACTCCCTGACTTTAAAACTTATTATAAAGCCACAGTGGTCAAAACAGTATGGCACAAAGGTAGGAGCATTGACCAATGGAATCGAATTGAGAGTGCAGAAATAGACCACTAAATCTATGGTCAACTGATTTTTGACAAGGCCCTTAAGTCCTCTGAGCTGGGACAAAATAGTCTTTTCAATAATTGGGCCTGAAAGAACTGGATATCAATAACCAAGACAATGAAAGAGGACCCCTATCTTATACTGTACACAAAAATCAACTCAAAGTGATCAAACACCTAACTATTAGAACTAGCACCATAAAGGTTCTAGAGGAAAATGTAAAGAAACATCTTCAAGACCTAGTAGACCTAGTAATAGGAGGGAGCTTCCTAAATTTTATATCCAAAGCACAAGCAACAAAAGAAAAATAGATAACTGGGAACTCCTCAAAATCAAATGCTTCTGCACCTCAAAAGACTTTGTCAAAAAGGTCAAGAGGCAGCCAACTCAATGGGAGAAAATACGTGGAAATCACATATCGGACAAAGATTTGATTTCCTGTATATACGAAGAACTCTTACAGCTCAACAACAAAAGAAAAAACAAGCCAAATTATAAAATGGGCTAAAGATATGAATGGAATATTTCTGAAGAGCAAATACAGATGTCTCAAAAGCAAATGAAGAGATGTTCATTTTCATTGGCTGTAAGGGAAATGAAGACCAAGACTACAATGAGATACCACCTCACACCTATATGAATGGCTGCTATTAAACAAACAGGAAACTATAAATGTTGGAGAGGATGTGGAGAAACTGGGACACTTATGCACTGTTGGTAGGAATGTATAATGGTGCAGCCACTATGGGAAGAGTATTTGGTGGTTCCCTAGGAAACTAAATATCGAGTTGCCCTATGACCCTGCAATAGCACTACTTGGGGTATCCCCAGAAGAGCTGAAAGCAACGACACAAATAGACATTTGCACACCAATGTTCATAGCAGGATTATTCACAATTGCCAAAAGATGGAAACAAGCCAAATGTCCATTAACAGAAAAGTGAATCAACAAAATGTGGTATATGCATACAAGGGAATATTATGCAGTAGTAAGGCAAAAAAGATGTCTTGAAGCACATGAGAAGATGGATGAGACTTGAGAACATGATGCTGAGTGAAATTAGCCAGACACAAAAAGATAGCTACTGTATGATTCCACTTTTATGACCAGCATAAAGGTATAATCAGGTTTATAATACAGAATGTAGGGAACTTAAAGATAAGTAGAAGCTAGAGATGGGTGAACCATTAGCTAATGAGGTTGAATTCCAATGTAAGGTAATAGATAGAAGTGAAAGTGTTATCTAGTGGGTCTATAAGTAATATTACCATATTGAAGTTGAACAAGATTGAAAGGGTTGTATAGAACTGTCTATTCTAGTTTGCTAGCTGCCAGAATGCAATATACCAGAAACAGAACGGCTTTTAAAAAGGAGAATTTAATGAGTTGCTAGTTTACAGTTCTAAGGCCAAGAAAATGTCCCAATTAAAACAAGTCTATAGAAACATCCAATCTAAGGCATCCATCTAGGGAAAGATACCTTGCTTCAAGAAGGCTGATGAAGTTCGGGGTCTCTCTCTCAAGTGAGAAGGCACATGGTGAACATAGTCAGGGCTTCTCTCTCGGCTGGAAGGGCACATGGCAAACATGGCATCATCTGATAGCTTTCTCTCCTGGCTTCTGGTTTCATGAAGCTCCCTGAGAGGCATTTTCCTTCTTCATCTCCAAAGGTCACTGGCTGGTGGACTCTCTGCTTCGTGGTGTTGCTCTCTCTGAATCTCCCATTCTCTAAAATGTTTCCTCTTTTATAGGACTTCAATAAACCAATCAAGACCCACCCAAATGGGTGAAGACATGTCATCACCTAATCCAGTTTAACAACCACTCTTGACTAAATCACACCCAGGGAGATGATGTGATTACAGTTTCAAACATACAGTATTGAATAGGGATTATTCTACCTTATGAAATGACATTTTGATTAAAACATGGATTTTCTAGGGGACATGCTTCCTTTCAAACCAGCCCAGTGTCCCACTGACTCACACTAGAAATATGAATTACTTCTTGCAAGAATTACTTCAAAGATAGTGTGTAAGTCCAGGGTACGGGGGAAAACTTCTATTGCATGTTATGAGCTATGTTCAAAAGGAAACCATCAGCACTACAAAAGCACCAGGAGAGGTAAATAATGGGAGGAGGAGCCAGAGTTAAGAGGAGGTTTAGATTTCCTATTTGGTGAGGTTGTATTATTGGTTTTTGGTTTTCTGTCTCTTGGGAACAATGAAATTATCTAAAATTGGGAATGTTGATGGACTGTGGACTTTGGGCCCTCTACATGATGCCTGATGAATGCAGGTGGCTGAACGATGCACTGATGAAGAAGTAGATTGGCGAACGATAGTACATACTTATGAACGAAGGTGGTGCGTCTACAAAAAGGAACAAAGTTGTGAGGCATACAACAATGTGAATGAACATGTGGGACATTTGTTGACACAAAATAAGCCAGAAACAAAAGAATAGTAATGGTGTGGTCACCTTTAGAAAATGCTTATAAGAAAACAGGGGCCTAGATTGTAAGCTTTTAGAGCAGACACATTAAATCTGGAGTGGTGATTATCATTTCTGGATTTTGAGCTGTTATATATATATAATCTGATAGAGGTAAGAATGAAGCCAAGTAGGTTGGGTTTAAAGTAATTCAGAACATAGGGGTAAGAAAGATAGTGTCTATATTTTAGAAGCAAATATACTCTTTGAAACCAATGGAAGAAAGTTTTATTTGGTCTGGAACTGAAATTTTCTGTAGTGCATAACCTAATTCAATCTATCTGTATGGTTCATTGAATAATTGAAACACAGGGAACACAGAATAAGAAAGAGGTCCTTTAATCCTGTATAAATTATTGTAATGCCTGGATACATCCTAGAGCATATTAACCAGATAATCAAAAAGTATTGACAAAGTCCCCTGAGGAATGGGGGAAAGAATATGGAACTATTAAACCTTACCTTCAGGGAATCCCCTGATACTGTGTCAAACTTTAGGGACACCCAAATCAGTAGGCTGTGCTCTCCATCATGAGGCTTACACTTGTGAAGCTTATGTAGGTAGCTGAGAATCTTAGACTCATGCCTATGCATGCCTAAGAGTTACTTCTAGAGGACCTCCTTTGTTGGTCAGATGTGGTTTCAGGCTTTCTAAGCCCAACTCTGCAAATGAAATCATTGGCCTCCCCCTACGTGGAGACATGACATCCAGGGGTGAAAGTCTCCCTGGCGACTTGGGGAGATGATTTGACGGATGAATCCAGCCCTGGTACCGTGGGATCAACAATTACATCCTGACCAAAAAGGAGAAAAGAAGTATAAGTAATAAAGTATCAGTGGCAGAGAGAGTTCAAATAGAGTGGAGAGGATACACTGGAGTTACTCTTACACAAACTTCAGTTAAACCTTGCTACCTATTATAACCCCCAACCAAGACCATTCCAGCCAATCCTAAAGAACACCTAGGGCAATATATAAGATTCCACAAGGGTTCCATACACTAGAATATGGAACCTACAACCTCCAGTTCGGTCCCTGGTCCAGATAAATCCTGAAACCTAGCCCAACCTCTCTAGAACATCAGATAGTTTCATCTCCCTACCCCATAGTAGTGACAGACACTTCCAATATAAAAAATTTAGAATTGTCATAGCCCAAACACCCTTAAAGAGAGGGATGGAAAGATCAAAGGTGATGGTGAAGTTATACAGAGAAGATAGGATTTAACAAATGAATATGAATTCTGAATCATTAAATTGATACCTCTTTTAGTCTCCAATATTCAGCTAGAAGTAAAAACCTAAAATCATAACCCATGTCAAACTCTGAAATATGTTCTACAACTAATTGTGGTCCTATGATTTGAAATATATGGCTTTTTTGTATATATTTTATTTTTCGCACAAAAAGAAAGAAAAAGTCAATTGTGTTGATAAAAAAGTATTTAAGCCCTCCAGCCTCCCATATTCTGGAGCAAGTAGAAGGAAAAATATGGGAGCATTGTATGGTAGCCCATGAAAAACTCTGGGAACTGTCCTATAAGTACTTGATGAAGGGTGCTTTGAAAACTATTGCTTTTTTATTTCTTTGCTTTGTATATATGTTATACTATATGATAAAAAAAGTTAAAAATAAAAAAAGAGGAACTACAGCCATCGAAACACTGTAATACTGCAGTGGCATCATCAACGTGGCAATTTAAGACATACTCTGGAAAAGTCTCCCCTTAGAATCAACTAATAAAAGGAGAAATTCCACTTGCTTGGAACTCTGGAGGAGGACAAAAACTGGAGAAGGACTCCATAAACACTGAATAGAAGAAAAAAGAAAAGCATATCTCTAAAATCAGGTAGATTTTCTTCCCAGAACCCACAGACCTGTCCCCTGGCCCTCATGGTCCCATACAGACTGAAGTCATGCAGAGGCAGCAGCCCAGGTCTCTCCTATCACAGATGCAGACTATAGAGCCACTCACAGCAGGAGGCTAGGACCCCACAAATATCCAGGTAGAGGGACCCGAGTCCACTGACTCCCAGGGTGGAGCACAAGCAGCTGAAGAATGGTGCATACAAAGGGTCCCCAGGGGAGGGAGTAAAAGAGAGACCAAGGCAGAACTGTTGTCAGAAGGTACACATATTCAGTTCAGTCTCTGTTGGCAGCACCACCTAAATACAAAATCCCACTCATGGTACCAAAGTTGTATTAGTCAGGATTCTCTAGAAAAAGAGAACTGACAGGAGATATCTAAAGATATTATGAGATTTTGAAAGGATTGTCTGACATGACTGGGGATTAGCAAGTCCAAATTCTGTAGCACAGATCACAAGCTAGGAATCCTGATGAAGGTTTTCAGTGAATTCCCCAGGAGAAGCTGGTTGGCTAAAATAGATGGACACTCTTCTGACTGCTAAAATCATCATTTCTTTTAAAACTATAAACTGATTGTATGAGGCTTTTTTCCTTGTTGAAGGCAATCTCCTCAGTTGATTGTAATCAGCTATAGATGCAATCAATTTACTGATGATTTAAGTCCATGAAATACCCTCACAGTAACGATCAAGCCAGTGCATTTTTTTTTATGTGGGCAGGCACCGGGAATCAAACCCAGGTCCTCTGGCATGGCAGGCGAGCATTCTTCAAGCCAGTGCTTTCTTGATCAAACAATTGGACAACATAAACTGGTGAAGTTGACACAGGGCTATTATAACAATTGTAGTTTTTAATTCCTTTAAGAATCAGAATGCAATTGAACAAAAAAGGCATATTTCTAAATAATGGACACACAAAACATAAAGTGATTATCTGGGGGGAAAAGAAAAGATGGAAAACAGAGAGCAATGGGAGCAAAGAACACATATATTATTGAAGATAATTGGTAGCCCTTCAAATTAGTAAGTTATAGAAGCAGATTGTATAATGTGAAGCTCCAGAAAACCACAAAGAAAATATTTTTTAAATATACAGAAACAGAAATGGAAAAGGAATAAGACAGATACATTTCAAAGGATCAGCTCTGCAGAAAAAGAGTTGCAATAAAACAAAAGGGAGGCAAAAAAAAAAAAAGATATGACATATAAAAGCCATAGGACAAAATGGTTGAAGTAAGTGGTGCTGCCTTTCCAGTAATGACACAGAGTGCTAATGGATTAAACACCCCCTATTAAAAGGCACAGATTCACAGAATGGATTTAAAAAGCATGATCCAACCAGATGTTGCTTATAAGAGACTCACCTTAGACCCAAAGACACAAATATGTTGAAAGTGAAAGGTTGGAAAAACATATTCTATGCAAATAGTAGCCAAAAGAGAGCTAGGGTAGCTATACTGATATTGGACAAAAAATAGACTTAAGTCAAAAACTGTCGTAAGAGGCAAAGAAGGACACTATATATTAATAAAAGGGCAATCCACCAAAAAATAACAATCAAAAATATTTATTCACCTGACCATGGTGCCCTAAATACTGGTAAAACTGAAGGGAAAAATAGACACTTCTGCAGTAATAGAGACTTCAATATACCACTCTGATCAATAGAACATCTAGACAGAAGATTAATAAGTAAACAGAGAACTTGAATAATATGATAAATTAACTAGACCTAACAGACATATACAGGACATTGTATTCCCAAATAGCAGGGCATACATTCTTCTCAAGTATGCGAGGATCATTCTTCAAGACAGACCACATGTCGGCTCACAAAACAAGCCTCAATAAATTTTGAAAGATTAAAATTATACAAAGCATCTCCTCTAACCATAATGGAATGAAGCTGGAGCTCAATAACAAATGGAGAACTGGAAAATCCACAAATATATGGAAGTTAAATAATATGTTCTTAAACAATGAGTGGGTCACAAAAGAAATTCCCAGGGAAAAAAGACCATTATCAATAGCAACTAAAAGAATCAAATATCTCAGAATAATTTGTCATTGGGATGAATTTATCCTTGGATATAAAGGACTTTTGCATGGAAAACTACCAAAGTTTGCCGGAAGAAACCAAAGTTGATCTAAATGAAGAGAAAGACATTCCATGTTCATGGATTAGAAAAATAAATATTGTTAAGATGTCAATTCTACCCAAAATAATTTACAGAATCAATGCAATACCAATCAAATTTCCAACAGCTTACTTTGAAGAAATGGAAAAGTAAAATACAAAATTTATTTGTAAGCCAAAAACACCTTGAAAAATAATGAAGTTGGATGACTCACACTTCCAGACTTTAAAGCCTATTAAAAAGCTACATTGGTCAAAAGAGCATGGTATTGGCACAAAGATAGACATATAGATGAATGGAATTGAATTTATAGTTCAGAAATAGACCCTCACATCTATGGCCAGATGATTCTGACAAACTTTTCAAGGCCACTCAGTTGGCAAAGAATAGTCCCTTCAAAAAGTAGTGTTGGGTGAACTGGATATCCAAATGCAAAAGAATGAAGGGTGGCCCCCAATGTCACAGCTTATAGAAAAACTGAACTCAATATGGATCAAAAACCTAAATATAAGACATGGGACTATAAAATGCCTAGAAAAAAATGTAGGGAAGTAGTTTCCAGATCTTGTATTAGGCAATAGCTTCTCTCTCTCTCTTTCTGTTTTTTACATTTTTAAAACATTTTTTAAATTGTGAAATACCATGTATGCAGAAAAGTGATAGATTTCAAAGTATATTTAGCAAGTAGTTACAGAACAGACTTTATAGTATGGTATGGGTTACAGTTCCACAATCTCAGGTGTTTCCTTTCAGCTGCTCTAATACAGAGGACACTTAAAATAAATATCAATGTGATTCAGTAGTCATGCTCATTTGTTAAACCCTACCTTCTCTGTTATAACTCCTCCCTCTTATTTGATCCTTTTGTCAATCTTTAGGGATATTTGGGCAATGACTATTCTAGCTTCATGTCGAGAAGGGGTGTCAACATTATGGGGTATTGGGATGGAACCAGTTGATGCTCTTGGAGAGACTGGTACCTCTGGGTTTCAGGGCTTCTCTGGCCTAGGAACAATTGGGAGGTTTTAGGTTTCTGAAAAATATACTGAGAGAAACTTTTTATAGAGTCTCAGATAGGGCCATGGGTATTCTTTAGGGTTTTCAGGAATGCTATTGGTTGGGAGTTGGCATAACATGACAATTTGCAATATCAAGCTACAGCTTGCATAAAAGTAACCTCCAGAATAGCTTCTCAACTCTATTTGAAATCTTTTTGCCACTGCAACCTTATTTTGTTACATGTATTTCCTCCACTTGAGCCAAGAAGACATTGTAAATCCCACAATATCAGGGCCAGGCTCATCCCTGGGAGTCATGTCCCACGTTGCCAGGGTGACTTACACCCCTGAAAGTGGCAATGTTTTCTTGCACTTTACACCCAAAGTAAAGCAATGAAGGAAAAACTAGATAAATAGGAATTCCTCACAATAAAAAAATGGATAATGGATAATGAAAAAAATGGATTAATGGTGCCTCCTCAAAATTGAAAAAAAAATTTTGTGCATCCAAGTATTTTATCATGAAAGTGAAAAGATGCCCTACCTCAGTGGGAGAAAATATTTGGAAACTGCTTATATGATAAGGGTGTAACATCCAGAACATATGAAGAAGGCCTACAACTCAACAGCAAAAAAGACAAACAACCCAACTAATAAATGAGAAAAAGACTTGAATAGACATTTCTCCAAAGAGGATATACAAAGGCCTAAAAAGTAAATGAAAAGATGCTCAGCATTATTAACTATTAGGGAAATGCAAATCTAAACCACAGTGAGATACCATTTCATGTCCAGAAGAATGCTACTATTAAAAAAATTACAAGTGTTAGAGAGGATGTGGAGAATCATACTCGAAAGAATTGAAAGCAGAGACTTGAACAGATATTTTTATACTGATGTTCATGGTGACATTATTTACAATTGCCAAAAAATGGAGCAACCCAAAGGTCCATCAACTGATGAACAGATAAGCAAAATATGGTAGATACATATAATAGAATATTTCCCAGCTATAAACAGGAATGAAGTCCTGATAGATGTGGCAGTATGGAAAAACCTGAAGATATTATGCTGAGTGAAATAAGCCAGACAAGAAAGGTATTGTGTGATCTCACTGATATGAAATAATTTGCATAAGCAAACATAGAGTACAGGTTCCCAGTGGCTGGGTTTGGGGTGGGGAAGGGAGAGTTAATGTTTGATTTGTACACAACTTGTATTCAGGTTGATTTTAAAGTTTTGGAAATGAATGGTGGTGATGGTAGAAGAAAATTGTGAGTGTTATTCACAGCACTGAATTATTTACATGAATGTGGTTAAAAGGGGAAATTTTATGTCATATCTAGGTTACTACAATAAATATTAAAAGATAAAGCACAGGACTGTAGAACACAGTGAACCCTACAGCAGATAATTGACTATAGTTAATAGCAGTTATAAAAATGTTCTTTCATGAATTATAACACATGGACCATACTAATGCAAGGTGTAATTATTAGGATTGTATATGGCAAAAAATATATACCCTAATGTAAACTATGGACTATAGTTAATAGTACAATTAAAATATCCTTTCATAAATTGTAACAATGGTACCACAAAGTGTTAGTAATAAAGGGGGGTAAATGGGAATGTTGTATTTTTTACATAATTTTTCTGTAAACCTACAACTTCTCTAATTCAAAAATTAAAAAATTCTCTCCCTCAAAACATCTTTTATTGGTTTATGTTTTCTAAACAGGTACTTTGGTTACCAGAATTTTAATTACATATGTGTGTATATGTGTGTTTAAAATGAGCACATTTTCATTATTTATTGACTTCAATTTATATTGTATTCAATAAGAGTTAAGTCCAAGACTCTTAGTTATATAATTGGCCCTGATACATGTGGATGTGGTTACAAGAGTGCTTTTTAATTTCTTAAAGTTCAGAGCAGTCAAGCTTGCTATGGGAAAAATTCATGTGAAACTACATATTCCCGTATTTAAGCAGTAGATTGAAAATGAACAATTATAGCCAATGATCACAAAGATGGAAAAAAAGAACTTAAGTTACTTCACTCCTGTTATTCTACAAACTGCTTGGAATTTTCATTTGCGTTTAAAATGTTTTGACTATAGAGACAGGTGAAAGCTACTCGGCTACCTAAAAAAATCAAAGGCATTGGTGGTATTATAGTTTCTGAAATATATTATGGAATGGGATTTTTGTGAATCTCTGCCAAACTCATCCTTATGTTTAAGAGTTTTCCTAACTGTTTGTATATCTGCTGTTGCATGTAAAAGAAACTGTTCAAAATTAAAATTAATACAAAGCGTTATCTAGTAACTGAAATAAAAAATAGGTTGATAAATCTAACAGTACTGAATACTGAATGAGACTACTTGAATATCAATTTTGCTGAAGCCATTGACAAATCTGCAGAAACTGAAGGACTGAAGACAAAAATTGTTATTATTTATTACTGCAACAGATCAATATATCAGTACCACTTTTTAATGTACTGATGTAAATGAAAAATATTAATCCTTAATCTTATTTATTTTTGTACTATAATATTTATTGTATCCTTTATATCTAATAGGATAAACAAAATGGATATAAATAGAAAGTAATATTACTCAGCCTTAAAAAGGATCTAAGTTCTGACTCATACCACCACATGGATAACACTTGATGATACCATGTTGAGTGAAGTAAGTCAAACACGAAGGGACAGATATTGTATCATTCCACATAAATAAACAGTTAGAATATGCAAATGCATAGAGATGGAAAGTAGAGTGCATGTTACCAGGGGTAAGAGGGAAAAGGAAATGAGGAGTTAATGCATGAGGAGTAAAGGATTTCTGGTCCAGTGATGTCAAAGTTCTGATAATGGATGGTGGTGAGGCTAGCACAACATTGTGAATGTGATTAATCCTGCTGAATGGTATACTTGGGTACATTTGAGATGAGGACACTTTTTTTTTTTTAACTTTTTTTATTAATTAAAAAAAATTAACAAACAAAACATTTAGATATCATTCCATTCTACATATACAATCAGTAATTCTTAATATCATCACATAGTTGCATATTCATCATTTCGTAGTACATTTGCATCGATTTAGAAAAAGAAATAAAAAGACAACAGAAAAAGAAATAAAATGATAATAGAGAAAAAAAAGACTATACATACCATACCCCTTACCCCTCACTTTCATTTACCACTATTTCAAACTGAATTTATTTTAACATTTGTTCCCCCTATTATTTATTTTTATTCCCTAGGTTCTACTCTTCTGTTGATATAGTAGCTAAAGGGAGCATCAGACATAAGGTTTTCACATTCACAGAGTCTCATTGTGAAAGCTTTATCATTGTTCAATCATCATCAAGAAACATGGCTACTGGAATACAGTACTACATTTTCAGGCAATTCCCTCCAGCCTCTCCACTACATCTTGAACAGCAAGGTGATACCTACTTAATGCGTAAGAATAACCTCTGGGATAACCTCTCGACTCTGTTTGTAATCTCTCAGCCATTGACATTTTGTCTCATTTTACTCTTCCCCCTTTTGGTCGAGAAGTTTCTCTCAATCCCTTGATGTTAATTCTCAGCTCATTCTAGGGTTTTTCTCAGTCCCTTGATGCTGAGTCCCAGTCCATTCCGGGATCTCCATCCCACACCGCCAGGAAGGTCCACACCCCTGGGAGTCATGTCCCATGCAGAAAGGGGGAGGGTGGTGAGACTGCTCGTCATGTTGGCTGGAGAGAGGGGTCACATCTGAGCAACAAAAGAGGCTCTCTTGGGGATGACTCTTAGGCCTAAATTTTAAGTAGACTTGACCTATCCTTTGTGGGGTTAAGTTTCATGTGAACAAACCCCAAGACTGGGGGCTCAGACTATAGCGTTGGTTGTCCACACTGCTTGTGAGAATATCAAGAATTCAACTTGGGGAAGTTGAATTTCTCCCCACTCTCACCATTCCCCGAAGGGGGCTTGCAAATACTTTTCCAGTCACTGATCAAATCATTCTGGAATTCATCGGGGGATCACTCTGGACAAACCAACAAAATCTCATGTGCTACCTGAGATCCCAAGTACTTATGACATTCAATCAAACTATCTACATGAATTATATTAGGAAATGTTCTAGTCAAAATCTAAATTTTGTAACAAATAAACATTTTTTGCTTTAGTCTCACACATAAGGTGACATTTTAAAGTATTATCATCTATTTCCAGCACCCTGCAATAATGACATTCCTTTGTTCTTCCTCATGCCAAAACATTTTTAAAATTTGTACATTGTACATTTCACTATTATTATACACTCTAGGCATTCCTAGATTATACCATCTCGATCTTTAACATCTATCTTTCTTTGAGATGAGGACACTTTTATCGTACAGCTATCTGCACAATTTTTTTAAAAGAGTCACTAAGAGGCTGATAATTAAATGAAATGCATGATCCTGAAATGGATCTAATAATGAAGAAGAATAAGCCCCAAAAGACATCATTGGAACATATGAAAAAAGTTGAAATAAGCTTTCTATCAATGTTAAAATTCTTGAAATTGGTAACTGTATTTAAGGTGGTTACATAAGTAGATATCTTTGTTCTTAGGAAATGTACATAGAAGTATTATGTGCTCAAGGAGCATGATGTACAGAACCTACTCTCGAATGTTTACAAAACAGACAAATAGAAAGATGGTTGGATGGATGGATAGACAGACAGACAGACAGACAGACAGACAGACAGACAGACAGACAGACAGATAGATAGATAGATAGATAGATAGATAGATAGATAGATAGATAGAAGCCATGATGAATGAATGTATGATGCAGCAAATGTGGCAAAATATTAAAATTGGTGGGTCTGGTCTGGATATCTTGGAGTTCTCAGTATGGGTTTTGTATTATTTTTGCAACTGCCCAGTAAGTTTGAAATTATTTCAAAATAAAAAGTTCAAGGAAAAAAATACTATACTTCTTTATACAATGTTGTTCATAACCTCTTCATCTGATGCTCAACCAAAGAGTCAGCAGTCATCTCTAAGGCTAGAGAAAAATGTAATATTGAATTTACTGAGAGAGTTTGTGGCTCTCCGCAATGATGCCTTCGATAAACAATGACTTTAAAACCTAACCTCAGTGCAATATAATGCCAGTATAGCTATTGTAACCATAACTAATGTTTGAAGCCCTCTTACAATATCCCCCACCTAGTCACTGAGTCTATGATGAAATAACTACCTTAATAAGATGCTAATGATCCTGGAGGCAACATATTTCTTCTCTTAGCCACTCCATTAAGAATTTCTTCCTTCAGAAAGCTAGAAAATCTGTCTTTCCAAAGACAGAAGACTACAAGTAATCCATCCCACCTGGCAGCACTGAAATCTAACACCGTATACTACCATTTCCAAAATTCACTAATGTTACAATTTGGGGTGAAGAAGACTGGGGTTTCCTACATATGGAATTACTCCAACACTTTGGGTTCACATTTTAACTTGCTGCCCAGAAATGAAGCAGAGTTGGGATAGTTAGAGCCAAAAAAGTTTTACTTGCTTCAGTTGTTACAGTGCCTGAGCCATTTACTTAAAAAAAATTGTTTTGCCTATGAGAAACTCATCACTTTAATAGGCCCATATTTGTAACAGTGGATTTCAGTTGGATATCTTAGATGTTTAAAATTTAGTCTCTGAAGATTTGGTTAACTGATTTATGGGTTTAAACAGGAATGACTACATTGCATTGCACGGCTATATAAATATGTACAGGTTAGGAATTTCTCTTTTAATTAACTCATTTACTTTTAATGGTAAAAAGAAGAACCAATTATACAGAGTTCTCTATACCCTGTAAAATTTGCATTGGGATTAACATTGGATAATTCCAGGCAGAACTAACTTTCCCATGTAAACATGGAAACTAGGTATTTCTATCATCTGTCTCCCTCAAAATTCTTGTCTACTTGCTAGATAGTTTCTGAAATCTCACTAAGAATAAACACCTTTTCTTCACTTATTCAAATCCAGGGATTAATATTATTGAAATGTTAGCATACAGCATGGCTGCAGTCCATAGTTCACCTCATCGATGTGCTTTAAATCAGATCACTTTTACATTGGTAATCAAAATGCAGAGACCTCATTGGCCATTGCCGCACGTGGCCCACACCCATCTTGAGGCCAATGACAGCAATCGTGAATCCATCCACCCCACACCCTCCACCCTAGTCCTTCCAAAAACAAAAACTCAGAAATTCAACTCTGAAAACACTTTGAGTAATATAATTATAACTGATGGCTTCATGGAAAGATAGAAGGAAATGTTTCTAGAATTTCCTCTGCCATTAGTCTGTCTCACTGACAATTTCCTCAGTTTCTCCATCTTACCTCCAAGATACTTAAAACCCTATCAGCTTGCAAAACCATTCAAAATAGTAAAAACTAGTTGTATGACATAAGCTAAGCAAAATCCTGGCCTATAACCCAGCCCTGTTTTCTGAATATGCCAAGCCAGTACTAGTGACTTACCTCTAGCTTATCACTATGACAAGTGATATGCAGAAGTAAACAAAAAATTCCATGCCTAGGTGCACATCCGAAAGAATTAAAAGGAAGGGCTTGAGCAGATATTTGCACACAGATTTTCAAAGTGGCATTATTCACAATTGCCAAGAGATTGGAGCAACCTAAGTGTATATCAACAGATGAATGGGTAAACAGAATATAGTATATCCATACAACGGAATATTATTTAGTCATTAAAGGGAGTGAAGTTCTGATACATGTGAGAACATGGATAAACCATGAAGACATCTTAGGTGAAATAGGCCAGACACAAAAACACAAAGAATATATGATCTCACTGATATGAAATAATTACAATAAGCAAATCTGTAGAGTCAGAAACTAAAATACAGGTCGGGTAGAGAATAGGGAGTTAATGCCTAATTTGTACAGAGTTTCTGTTAGGGTGATGGGAACAAATTTTGGTAATGGATGGTAGTGAAGGACAACATTGTAAACATAATTAATGCCACTGAATTACGCATTTAAATGTGATTAAAAGGGAGAAATTTCAGGTTGTATATATGTTACTGGAATAAAAATACAAAAAAAAAACCCATATAGGATGGTAAAATGCAAACACCAAATCCTAATGTATGATGGACTTTAGATAATAGTACAATTATGAGAATATTCTTTCATCAATTACAGCAAAGCTACCACTAATTCAATGTGATGACAATGTGGGAAAGCAGGTATATGAAAATTCTGCATTTTCTTCATTTTTTTTCTGTAAAACTACTTCTCCAATAAAAAATAATATTTAAAGGAACAGAAAATATCATGGTGCCCAGCCTAGACTTAGGGAGTCAGGAAAGCTTTCTCAGAAGAGGAGGTGACTCCTGAGCAAGCTATTGAAGGATGTGTCAAAGAATTCAGGTTAAGAAGTGGGACAAAATTATTCTAGAGAAAATTGGCAGTGTGTGGGAAGGAGTGAAGGTGAGAACAAGCATGGTGGATTCTGGGACTATATTTAAGTGTTTCTACTCTCCTTCCTAAACCATCACATAAAACTACCCTAATTCCTGGGAACTGCACCCCAGCTCTCCACCTGTCAGTGGAATTCCTTATGACATCCATTAATTTTTTTTCCTTCATTCATTTAGTGTTTGCTAAATTAGCACCTTAGCATGAATAATAAAATACACAACATTTATTAAGGACTAACTGTATTCCAGTCACTTTATAATACATTATCTCATCCATCCTTGCCACAAGCCTGAAGGTGAAGATTATTATCTCCATTTTACAGAAAAAAAAATGAAGTTCATTGCGAATGAGTTGTTCAAGGTTGCACAGCTATGAAGTAACAGAGACAGAATTCAACCTCTCAATCTACCAGTCCTCCAAATCTGGGCTCCGTGCAGGACTCCACATGGCCTCGTGCATCTATTCAAAAGATATTTATCCCATGTCCCCTCTGCTAGAGAAAATAGATCTACAGATAGGAGTCTTTCTAAGAACTGCTTTGCAGAAAGAAAAGACGAAGATGCTCCAGTCAATGACTGGGCAACCACCACATCTGGTTCCAGGACACATTACAGCTTTGTTTTATACATGAGGGTGACTTAAGTAAGACCCTCTCTAAGTATTGTCTTGTGATCAGAGGGAAGGAAGGTCCATCTGAATGCAGGTAGGAGAAGGAAGACCTCTGACACTCAACAGGAAAGGGAGGTGATGTACCTTTAGCTTTATATTGGTAAACTTCAAAAAGGCTATTTGAAAAGCCTGCAGGTGATATTCATTCAAAGGAGTTCACAATATTTGTCCAGGAAAAGATTAGGATCTATTAGTTTGTTGAAACCTCAACTTTCTGTAACTTCTATGCCACAGGTATTTGACCTAGACCCCACCATTCAGATGTTCCTATGCCTGACATCAGTAAGCTACTGAGAAGTCAAGTTCATCTGTACTTAAGGTGGTTCCATAAGTGAATATCTTTGTTCTCAGGAAATGCATTGGACTATTATGTGTTCAAGGAGCATGATGTATACAACCTACTCTCAGCCGTTTAGAAAATATATAGATGGATAGGTAGGTAGATAGATAGATAGATAGATAGATAGATAGATAGATAGATAGATTAAACAGACAGACAGACAGACAGATAGATAGATAGACAGACAGACAGACAGACAGACAGACAGACAGATAGACAGATAGATAGATAGATAGATAGATAGATAGATAGATAGATAGATAGATAGATAGATAGATTAGACAGATAGATAGATGATAGATAGATAGATAGATAGATAGATAGATACATAGATAGATAGATAAAATAGAAAGAGAGAGAGAAATAAAGAGAATGATATGTCAAATATGGAAAACTGCTAAAACTTGGCAGATCTCAATTGTGATGATAAAAATTTTTTAAGCCTTCTAGTCCTATATTCTGGAACAGCTAGAAGGGAAAATCTGAGAGGATCATATGTAGCCATGACAAACTCCAGAATCTGTCCTGTAACTATTTGTTGAAGAGTGCTTTGAAAGCTATTGATTTTTTTATTTCTTTGTTTTGTATATATGTTATATTATGGAATTAAAAAGTTAAAAGAAAACTTGACAGATCTGGTCTCTGGGCAGTGAGTTATGTTGGAGTTTTCTTTATGGGTTTTGTATTATTTTTCCAACTATCCTGTAAGTTTGAAACTATTTGAAAATATATTTTTAAGTGCCAATTTCAAGAAATAGTAGCAGTGCAAATTGTGGTTTCTGTGACTTAGTGAAAATGGCAGTAGTTTTCTTTTCAAACAAGCTAATGACATGATTTTGATATTAGCCTTCAAACTGATTCCCAGCCTTCACAGCAAATCTGTGTGCAACATCGATTTAATAAACTATGTTTACTCGTCCAGATTAAGCCCTGGCCTTTGTTGTTTGCAGATAGGATCTTTAAATGATGCAATGGTCATATGTCAGTTTTCCTGCTCAGCGTCCCTTAGCCTCTTCCTCTGGGAACATCACATCATTTTCTTAGGGAAACTGCCCTCATTCCAAATTAAACATAGAATTAAAATCAATTTGCTCATCACAAAGGCTTCTCCTAATCTTCCTCTCTACACATACTCCTTAGAGTTGAACAGCAGACTTTTCACAGTATCCCATTTCCTTGGACACAGATATAGGTCCAGTTATGACACATGACCCATGCTAAGTACAATAGTCCAAAGTGGGATTTTGTTTCTTATCAGAAAAAGTTAGCAAAATCATGCACATGTACCAGAGTAAGAGAGTTAACTGACTTTAACCAACTTCAATTTCATCACCATAAAGTAACCTGGTTTCTATGTATTCAGCACAAGGATCCCTGAAGAAAGAAGGAAAGAAGGAATGATAGAAATTTTAAGCTAACATGTCCTTGGCATTTGACAAACGAGGAACTTTAGGTCCAGAGATGGGAAGCGATTTGCGTAAGATTACACAGCTTTTAGAAACAAGGATACGAATTTTCTCTGCTTTCTGCCACTCTTTCTCTATCCCTACTACACTTTTTCCTTTGTTTATCAGTACCTAGTGTAATATTACTGGGATGAAGACTCTGTGAGGCAGGGATTTTTGGCTTTGCTCTCCCCTGTATCTTCAGTGTGTAGAACAGTGTCAGTTCAATAAATAAGATAAATATTTTTGAATAAATTAATAAATAAATTTTACCTAGTATCTGGTTGTCTTAATGCCAACTTGAGTGATTAATGGTGCTGATTATAAAAATGCACACATCGTCACGTTCAAATGTTTGCCATCACTAAAACATTTTCAAGACCTTTTATTTTTTTCAAACCTGATCAAGGGTGAAACGCTTTATACATTTTACCTGTACCTTTAAGCACTTGTCGCATCCTTCAGTGTTTCTGGCTATAAAATTACTCAGTAATTCCCTTGCCCTCAGGTGTGCCAACCCCGTTTAATTGTTTAGTGTCTGGCCTTGTCAGAGGCATAATTCACAGAATAACAATAGCTTGTTTAACATCACAGGCATCTCCTATCCAGTATCCTCACCTCTTCAGCTCACCACTAGGCTACCCCCATGCCTAGCAGCTCAAACACATGAGACATCACGTCTTCGAGGTGGTAGGCACCCCAGAGACAGACTCTTTGCCTCCCATCCCCACACCACATAGCATTAGCCCTTGACACTCAGCTGAATTTGGTTTGCAAGGGGGCTATATATTATAAGCTTTTGTTGGAGGATTTATCAACCCAGGCAATAAACTCTCTGGTCATTGCTCTTTGCTCATTTCATGCAGGAAGAAGTGAATTGCTCCTCTCCCCCAAAAAACTAAATCAATAGTTCTCTTCTCAGTTTTACATCATAACATTTTACCCTTAGGGTTACTTTCCCAGAACCACTTTTATCAGTGACAAAGTATGAACGTGGGAGAGGTGATTTCTGGATCACTGTCTGCAATTGACAATGATCTTCTCTTCCCAGTGTTTTCTCCTATAATCACGAAGATAACCTCGAAGGGCTCGGGCTGTGCCATGCTCCCTCGGGATCCTCTACTTTGTGCTGCTTCCCTTATTTCTGTGTTTATCTCTATACACTTCTCTGTAGGCCTTTTTCCAGCTTAAGGCAGTCAGAAATTTGACTCCCTCTTCCATAAGTGAGACAGAGAAACATCTACAAGCAATTACTTTTGTTACAACCACTTCCACCCTGTCGCCAGACCAAAAACTATTTGGCTTTCTGAGACTAAGCTTATAAAGATTATAGTTCTCTACTTTAGTCATGCATCCCTTACTCTATTTGCCCCCTCTGGTCCTGACAGTGCTGCCCAATACCTGGAATAGAGAAATTTGAGGGATTACAAAAAGGCATTCATTTTATTTAAGCTAGTTATCTAACTTCTAGACAACCCAGGGGAATTCACCCAATTGGGTTCAACTCAAGGAGCATCTGTGTTGTGTCAGGTTTTGCATAAAGCACCTTAGGCAATTACCAAGAAGCTAAAAAATGCAGTGTCTGCCTTCAAGGAGCTTATTATAGTTGTCTAGACATTTACATAAATAAGCATAATGATATAAAGTAGACTGCTGCAACTTACAATGGAGAGATAAACAAATGTTTTGAATGTAGTAGAGGAAAACTGAGAAGCATGGAATGCTTCACAAAGTGGTGAACTCATCACTTCAGAGCCCACTGTAGGTACCCCCCCAAAAGTAAAGTCATTATTTAGCCCAAGAGGGCTAGCTAAAATGGAAAGAATTATGCCAAATATATATCAACGACTTATATATGTCCGATATAAAGTCATTGGGTACAAAACTGAGCAATAGCCTGGAAAAATTCACTGTTTACCTTTGCCCAAAGGAAATGCAGCCACCACCTTCCTTTCAATACATGGCTAGGATTTCCAGGTTGCTGAACTTAGTTCATGGAACAGAGGAGGAAGAAAAAGACATGAACAAATAATTCTCTCTTCTTGCTTTCATCATACCAAAAAGTAGAGTCAATTGGATCATCTTCCAGCCTTTTTCAAACATTTTTTTCATATGCAGATTCTAAATCCACCATCATCACCACCCCAAAAAAGAAAAAAGTCGTTTATAAGAGCTTTATAAAAACTAAAAAAAAAAAAAAAAAAACTATCTTGTTACCTATGTATTTCTCAAAGACCTGTTATTAGGCTCTTCCTTCAGTTTTCTTGGTGACATTTTAATTTTCCTGTATTGGTATTCTGAGGGAACTTGCCAAATTCCCAGCCCATGATCATTGAATTGGTTTGCCAGGCTTATATATCACATAACACACAATAGGCTGGCTTAACAAAATGGTTTATTATTTCGCTTCACAGTTTGGAAGGCTAGATGTCCAAAATCAAGGTACTGGGGAATTGGCTTTGTCCTCAAAGTCTGTAGCATTTCGTTGCTGGCTTGCCACAGTTCTTGGGGTTGCTGGCTTGCACATTTGCCTCCTGTCATAAGGTAATCTTGCTCTCCTTGCATGTGCTCTTCTGGCTTCCTCTGACATCTGTTTTCTTTCTTCCTTTGGAAACTTCTGAAACTTCTGGCTTCCAGTTTTCTCTCTTTACAGTAATATGGATTGAGACCCACTCTCATTTGGTGGGGCTACAACTTAACTAAAAGTAAGACTTTAGTTAAGTAAGAGATTTTAGTTAAATAAGAGGTCCTATTTGCCGTGGCTTCACACCCACAGTAATGTGCATTAGGTTTATGGACATGTCTCTGTTGGGGTACTTTTTCAATCCACCATATGCATTCAATTCTACCACTCCTCCTAATAAAGGTAATTAAAACAGATGGTTGAGTTTAATCCTGACTCTTAATTTCTATTCTCAATCTTTTGAGAGAGAGTTATTGCCTTATATTTTTCTATGAATATATGAAATTTACGAAAGAGTGAAATGGCATATATTTTTTCCCCATTTCTGAGGCAGACCTGCCTTGGAACATGCTTATACCAGTACTGAGAATCACCATTGAGAAACCAAACAGAAATCAGCAAAATGTCCAAACCCCTGGTTATTTGATGAATAGCTTGATAGCAGCAGTGGCAAATCAGACAGAACACTCTGCTCATGTCTCCTGTAGGGATCGCAACATAAAGGTCAAAGAAGCTAGCTTTGAGATTCATCCTGCATTTTTCCGAGAATGATGAGTAGTAGATCTCTTGGTAAGTACATTCTAGAAATAGAGGAAAGGCAGAGAGTGCATTTGTTTGTTATTTGCTTCTTTGGAAGCCTGGCATGAAGTATAATCTTCTAACATTAGAGAACCATAGCCTTGCTCATGTCTGCCTAGAGTCTTTCACACAAGTATTTATTGTGCTCATAGAAGTCACTTGACAGACCATTACCAAACAGAACCTCTATTTTAGGAAATTAAAGTATGACAGATTAAATCACTTCAGTCAGAACTAGACGATTCCTTGCAGGAATTAAAAATGCCTCCTTTACCATGCATGATCACAACCTCCATATGGCAGACTTTGGAATCAATGGACAAAATCTTTACCCGTGACTGTCCAAACCCTTCTCAAAGCATATACCCCAAACTGCAATTTAATCATGTCTTTACTCTGCTTAAAAATCTTCAACGATTAAAAAAATGTTTTTCAATGATGCCAAATTGACAAAGGATAAGTATCAAACTCTCCAGGCTGGGGTTCCAGGCCTCTTGTAATCTGAAGACAGAGAAGATGACTTGCCCTTTCTAATTCCAGCTCTGCACAGGATCCAAGGTGGTTCCCACACTGCTAATCACGTAACGGTTCTGTAAGGAGTGGTCAATAAATGTTTTACACAAATGAAAACAGAATGAGGTACAATAGCCCAGAGGTTATAACATAGGGTTTCTTCATTTACAACATATATAATGTCCTATGTGCATATTATATTTCCATTTTAAAAGGTTTTTTTTTTTCAAATGAGCTTTCAAACCAGTTTGGGTTAAAGTCTCTGTTTCTGTCCGGGTCACTTCATGTCTTTAAGATTCACCTTTAAAATGGAGCTGTGAGACTATTCAGCCTTGTGGTAAGGATGCATTGAATCAGATGTAAGAGCTTACACATGGGTAAGAGCTTAATAAATCATAGCCACAGTTAATATTGATGAATTAATGTCAATCTGTCTCAACTCCAGATACTTATACCAATTGAGCAAGGCTATATATATCAACCACCATGTTAGATATTTCTCCAGAAGCATGTTGGCCAAATTCCTGTTGATAGCTTGAAATCCTTACAGCATTTACCATACAAATAATGACAAATATTGTCCTCTCTCGGGAAATAAATAATTATGGTAGTTGTCTCTTTTACTGAAGTAAGGCAAAGAGATCTCTGTGTACCTTTTCCAGAAGGAAATTTTTTAACAAGTGGAACAGATGGTGCTTGCAAAGTCATGTGTGAAGATTCTACCTAGAACAGCTCCTGTTAAACCTCAGTTGCTACCATAATCATCATGTTTTCGGGGGCTTGTGATCTTTAGGGAATTAAAAGTTTTTATAGCATAAGGCCAACATGGAGACCTAATGTGGGCAGTATGCTCAAGAGAGAGGCTAAACTGCCTGTTTCTGAAATAAAATTACTTAGATAGTAGCAGGTAACAAGGGCTACCTTGAGGTGAAGAATCAGGTCTCAGCACTAAAAAGCCTTATGAAAAGCCCTGTGAAAGAACAACTTTGCAGAAATTAACTGAGAGAGTCTTGCACCTTTATTTGAAAGTGAAGAAGGTCTAAATGCTTTAGAATACAGATCTAGCAAGAAGAAAGGATGTGGGAGAAGTGAGAACAGGGGTCATTGGCAAACTATGGCCTGCATCTCAAACCTACCCTACAACCTGTGTTTGTAGTTTTTTTTGGAACAGAGTCATACTCATTTACATATCGTCTATGGCTGC
Organism: Tamandua tetradactyla; assembly: GCF_023851605.1. Taxonomy (NCBI): domain Eukaryota; kingdom Metazoa; phylum Chordata; class Mammalia; order Pilosa; family Myrmecophagidae; genus Tamandua; species Tamandua tetradactyla. Next base: position 3,957,821 of record NC_135341.1, on the reverse strand, counting down.
TGCTTTAGATTTTCTAGGGCTGCCTTAACAAAGTACCACAAACTGAGTGACTTAAAACAGCAGAAATGTTGTCTCAATTCTGGAGGCCACAAGTCCAAAATTAGGGTGTTGGCAGCCCCATGGTCCCTCAGAAACCAGTAGAAGAAACATCTTCCTTGGCCCTTCTTAGCTTCAGGTCCTTTATCAGCAATCCTTGACATTCCTTGGCTTGCAGTTTCAGCACTTCAATTTCTGCCTCTGTCTTTATATGGCCATCTTTTCTCTGTGTCTGTCTCTTATCTTTTTATAAGGACACTGGTCATATTGAGTTGGGGGCCCATCATACTTTAGTATGACTTCATCTCAATTTAACTAATTCCTTCTGCAATGACCCAAATAAGGTCACATTTTGAGGTACTTCAAATATCTCTTTGGGGGAACACAATTCAACTCATAGCAGCGGTTTTCATCCTGTAACAGAAGAGTTGAGCAGCTTCAATGAAGACATACTGGCCCACAAAGTCTGAAATGTTTACTCTCTGGCCCTCTACCAAAAGAGCTTTTATAGAATAGACAAATGCTATATGTCCATGACTCAAACCATAGAAGGCATTGATATCAGTTGGTGGTCTTGTTAAAACTCAAAATGCTGAGTTCCAGTTCCAAAATTTCAGATTTAAAAGGTCTGAGGTGGGGCCATGGTGGCTTACCAGGCAAGGTTCTTGCCTGCCATGCCGGAGACCCAGGTTTGATTCCTGGTGCCTGCCCATGCAAAAGAAAAAAAAAAAAAAAAAAAAAAGAGGTCTTGAATTTTCATTCCTGATAAGTCTCAGTGAGGATGCTTTGAGTTTCCACTGACCTAATGCATTCAGTAAAAATGATTTATGAGGGAGAAGAGAGGGCAGTTAATTGAAAAACTAACTTTGTTTTAAATTAACAATTTAAATTAACAATTAAATTTTCAGTTAATTGAAAAATTTTTGATTTTGAAAAAGAAAGAAAAAGTTAGAAGACTTACATTACCTGATTTCAAATTTTCTGTAAAATGACATTAATCAAGGTGGTACATATTGATATAATGATAAACTATCGGTCAGTGGAACACAATAGAGTCTAGAATTAAACCATCACATATCTGATCAATTTATTTTTGGCAAAGGGGAAAAGGGAATTCAATAGAGAAAAGATTGTCTTTCAACTAATGGTACTGGAACAGCTGGCTCTCCAGAAACAAGCAAACAAAAAAAGAGATTTGATCCATACCGTGCACCATACATAAAGACAGAGAATAGCAGCTTTTTCTTCATGATTTGTAGGAAGGATAAACCCAGAAGAAGAGTAAATCAGATACTGGTGCATGAACTACACCTGAACATTTTTAAAAGTGGGAAAATATGAAAAAAGTTTGAAGATTATGGTAACATAGGGTTCCATGTCATATACCCAAACTCTGCATTAGCAACAGGAAAATGTTGCTGAAACTCTATCATGAGGATTGCTGAGTACTAAGGATGAGAAAACAGAATCTTAATTCAAATCACACTTTGGAACAAAAATATATTCAAATGTCCTAAAGGAAGGAGAATACACTATATTCAAATATTGCTGAATGAACACCTTGTCTGTGAGAAATTGTTTTCCCCTTCATGCAGAATTTTGCCAACTACTATGGATTTTTCTATTATAAGCATCAAGGGGTATTTGCAGATGCTCTCTAATCTATTTCTGGATTCTCTACTACACAGGGAAATCCTTTTCATTATGTCTCTGACAAAATGTTGGTCAGCACACAGGAGGCTGTAAGAAGTGGGTCCCCAGAATAGGAAATTAAGCTAAAAATAAAGGGTAAGTTGACTTTGATGTGCTGGTTAGTTAGTTGACTTTGATGTGCTGGTTAGTTAGTTGATAGTTAGGCTTGGATTTTATAAATGTGTCTTCATGGGACACGCAAATCTAAGAAACATCTAAATAATTCAGGCCAAGTGATTTCATATAAATTAGACCAGATAATTGTGTCAAAAGTTAAGAAATGAATTTTTATTGTTTGCTTTCCTGGATGATGAAATGCAAGAAGTGATCTATGTTTGTAGGAGCACCAGAATGTAGATGGAAAAATGGATAATGCTGTGACATAGGAGCACAGAGGCAGTACCCAACTCTGCCTGTGCCAGCGAAGACTTCACGCATGAACACTGGTGATTCAGGTATGTGGGCCTGTGTGGTAGGGAGAACATGAAGCTGTGGGCTTGGCAGTATATCCTAAATAGACTGAATAATCAGTCCAGAGTTAAGGGAAAGCACAGGTGAATTTAGGGAGAAGCACATTTTTCTGTATGTCTGAAACATTGGGTGCCAGAGGGTGTGGTGAGAAACAGGACTGTGATCAGATCATACCATTCTTTTGTGCCAGGCCAAGAAAATCACACTGTACCTTTGTGTCTTTAATGTGTCTTTAATGAAAGGAGTGATATTATCAGATGTGTGTTTTAGAAAGATTACATTAAGCAATGTGATCTTTCTAAGGCAAAGAGACCAGTTAGAATGTTTCTGTAGTAAATAGACCTCAAACAGCACAGTGGCAATGCAAGAGGAGGAAAAAGAGAATTGCAAATGCTTAAATCTTGATTTGATTTTGCATATTTAGAAAACTCAATAAACGCTATTTAATCACTAATTGCACTGTGGGAACAGGTGGAAAGAAAAGCTATAAAATATAACTCACCAATTTCTGACTTGGGGCATCTGAGTGAATGGTGATGGTGGTACTAAGATTAAAAACCAAAGGAGATAATTCGGTTTTGGAAGAAAAGTGTTGAGCATGATTTTGGACACACTGAATTTTAATTTGTGTTTTCTAAGTACATGCTCAAAACTAGGATCTAAACTTTAGTCTATAACAACAGCAAACTTTATGGAGTCCTAGGCATTCTTCCAAACACTTTCCATGCACTTATTCATTTAATTAACAATTCTAAAAGATAGGCACTATTATAAACTCTTGTTTTTCAGATGAAGAAACTTAGGTTCAGACAATGTAAATAACTTTCCCAGCATCACACAGTTAAGAGTGGGTTTCAGAGCCCAACTTCTTAATCTCAGTGATATTTAGACAAACCCTTACACTACTGATGAGAAATTCCCCCCAAATCCCTATTGGTATTAGAACCAGGATTAGTTTTGGAATATTTCCAGAATGGAAAATTTCCAATATGGAAGTTCAACATGGGATCTCATGTGCTTGTAAAAATTCTGCCACTGAAATATATTTCTCTTCAAGTATGCAAGGAACAACAAGCTTATAATTCATTTCCTAACGAAAAACAGCAGTAGCAGCAGCAACAATGATAATAATACATTCAATTCTGTAGGTTAGAGGATCAAGTAAATAGAGTGAAACATATTTTGTGTAACTCTAGTCATATCAGAGGATGTCAGAGGAATTTATTTCTAACAAAGAATATTGAACAACAAAAAACTAGTGTGCCACCAAGAGTTTCTCTGATCATGCTTCCCTGTAACAATAGTTCTCTTGCTTATACTTGATAAAATGACTATTTTTAAAATTAAGCTTTTCTTAGTTCCGATGTCACCTAGAGCTTTGGCTTAAGGGAGCCCCCAGCTCCTCAGCCCCTTCCTCTTTCTGGTTAGAGCAACACCAGGATGAATCCACTGCTACGAAAGACTCCCAGCTTAAATTACTTGTCACCTTATGGAGCAAGATTATTTGAAAGGTTGCCTGAACAATATTCTAATTCAGAAGAAAAAATAGAAAAATGTACCTACTTGGGAATTCCTCTATAATAGAAAAATATTGGGCAGAAAGGTAAGGGAGAATAGATGTGAGGTCTGCCTTTAGCTCTGGCATTAACTAGAGGTGTGATCTTGGGCTAGATACAAAATTTGTCTGCATCGCAGTTGCTTCTTTATAAAATGAAGGTTTTGGATGAAATGATCTCCAAATTCCATTCCAATTTTATATGTCTAAGATTTGTGAGATTTCTAGGACTCACTTACACACAAGAAAGAAGTGCCACTGTTCTGGGACTTTTGGGAGCTAAAAAGCTGAGGTGTCTCTTGGACCAAGGCACCAAGCACCCAAGAGCATGGAATTCTCTGTTCCAATGACTTAACATCCCAGCTTCTGCGAGGCTGCTGTCTTCAGAATATATGAATTGAGCTGGAACAATGCAAGCTGAAGTGTCCACATCCATGTGTGTGAGATGTTCAGAGGACAGGATGGGCTTGGGCTGAGGGTGGAGGGAAACAGGCTACTGACCGGCTGGTTGTCCACCGCTTATACATTCTGGCACAGAACTCATAAGAACTTAAAAGTTGTACTTCCAAGTCATTTTAACATATATTTGTTAACGCAGAAGGATAGAACGTATCTTATTTAACAATTTCTTAGCCTGGTATACAACTTTTAAATAATTAGGTATATAAATGTGTAGGTATCTTTTTGTATTCTTGTCCTAGATCTACAAACATAAAAGCTGGCCTCAAGATACACATATATAAGTTCAAGACTTCAGAGATCTGTAAGTTTCAGTTAATATGAGACATAAATAATGATGTAGATGAGGGAGAGGACCTCTGGATGGGGTGTATGTTTACTCAGGAGCCTCTCAGCATGAAGATATGGTCTGCATTCAGAAGGTTTGTGGCCATAATTCTGTGGTACAATCGAACACATCAGGTCCTGTTGGAAAGTGTTAGTAGTATATTGGTTGGTATATTTTACCTGCCAGGTGATTTTAAGTATCTGTCTTGTTTTGGAGTAAACTTTCACTGGAGACATGTAATATTACACTAATGTAATTCAGAGAAGAACAGAGTCTAGTTTACTTTCAGAAACTTTACTAGTTTTGTGAATTCCAGGCATTATGATAGAAACATGCCAACTTCTCACACTTGTCCCTGAGAAGAACATTTTGACTAGTGTTTAAATTGTGAATTAGCATCTTAGACAGAGGTTATTTTCTCTAGTCACTTTGTGAAGGAAAAAATTGGAGTAACAAATATTAGCTATGAACACCCAATGAAAATGTGTCTTAATTACAGCGATGTTCTTATTTTTTGGCATGAGAAATTTCAGATTGGGTTAGGAACACTGTATTCGTGTCTCACCTCTAACACACTCTGGGCCATATACTAATTGAGAGACATGATGTACAGAATTGTCCATACTATTTACTGAGCAACATATATTTGAATTCATGTAAGTTTACAATGCATATGACAATTCACCATTCTATTGACTAAGCGCCTGTTCCTCACTGAATGATTAAGTTCTAGTTCGTCTCTCTTCCATTACTATCACAACACACAAGAGCAGGTTCTTACTGGAAAAATTGTGAGAATCAAACAGCCAGACTCAGAAAAGAGCCCCAGTTTGGATGTGTTGATCTTCAGGTTCTGATCATCTTGTTGTGGGATCTTAGTATGATGTGACATAAAGCATCTTCCCATTAGCACAAGGCTCCAGGTCTATACCGTGCTAAAGTCTTGGAGCCAAAGATATAAACTCCCCAAGCTTGAACAAACAAAACTTGCAACATTTTGAGTATATTTAACAATATCCTACCACAAATGGTGACTAGAATAGGTACAAAATCGATCATCTTAAAGACAAAGGGAAAGAGAAAGGTAAAAGGATCAAAGGTCAAGGTGAGTTTGAGTTGTCAAAGGCAGAATATTTGCTTCTGGCATGTCTAGAGTGGATCCATCCCAACTGAATTAGGGGATCCCCTTTATAGTCCCCCTTACCCTAAACAACTTTCTTCACGGAGGAGAAGATATGTAATAGGATAACTATGTCTTATTTTAAATGAAAGAGAAGTTTCTGAATAAACAATGGCAAGAAAACTCTTGTACAAGCCAAGAGAATCACTGACCCAGACCAACTTACTCAATAACCTAGTGCACACAGCCAAATACTGATTCATTGTTACGCAACCAAATATACTTTTTTAAAAAATTTGTGTGCTGTATGATGGGGTCACATTTCATTATTTTTCCATGTGATTATCCCATTATTGCAGCACCATTTGTTCAATTTTTGTTTGTTTGTTTTTTGGAAATTGCATAAACCAGGAATTGAACCTGGATCTCCTGCATGGCAGGCGAGAATTCTACCACTGAATTACGCTCATACCCCCTACCAAATACACTTTTAAAGTCTGTCTCCTCATTAATTTTTTATCATAAAGTTATGCTCTAATTTATTATTGCAGCACTTATTGCAGCTGTACGTTAGTTTTATAGTCATTATAATCATTATTGCAGTTATTAACTGTGGCATCCTTTATTATTGTTGTTTTTACTTCCAAAACTACTTTTGGAGCTACACTTTTTATTATTAAATTTGGAGTGACCTTCAGCATGTGCTTTCCAGGTTTAGAGATGAGAAACATTGTGTCTGTTAGGCCCAATGCATAAAACAGTGTAGTTGCTCCCACATATATTCTATCGAAAACAAAAATATGAAAACATTCATGGTGGTTATTGGATTGCATTAGAACAATGTATTATGCATTAAGTAATTCACCAGCATCGTTAGTTGTCGTTAAAGAAACAATGAAAAATAAAATAAGCTCATCATGTCCTGTTAGCAGAAAATCATTATTTACCCGTTATTAGTTATTCTGAGTATACATGCTGTGTTGGTTTGAAATGATGTATGTACTTTTACTGGAGATATGTAATATTACACTAATGTAATTCAGAGAAGAACAGAGTCTAGTTTACTTTCAGAAACTTTACTAGTTTTGTGAATTCCAGGCATTATGATAGAAACATGCCAGCTTCTCACACTTGTCACTGAGGAGAACATTTTGACTAGTGTTTAAATTGTGAATTAGCATCTTAGACAGAGGTTATTTTCTCTAGCCACTTTGTGAAGGCTAGAAAAACCATGTTTTAGTTCTAATCCCATTTTGTAAAGGCAGCATTTCTTCTAATCCCTATTCAGTATTGTATATTTGAATCTGTAATTAGATCATCTCCCTGGAGATGTGATTTAATCAAGAGTGGTTGTTAAACTGGGTTAGCTGGAAGCATGTCTCCACCCATTTGGATGGGTCTTGATTAGTTTCTGGGGTCTTATAAAAGAAGAAACATTTTGGAGAAGGAAAGAGATTCAGAGATAGCAAAGCAGAATGACATAGCCACGAGAAGCAGAGTTCACCAGCCAGTGACCTTTGGAGATGAAGAAGGAAAATCCCTCCCAGGGAGTTTCATGAAACAGGAAGTCAGGAGAAGAAGCTAGCAGATGACTCTGTGTTTGCCATGTGTCCTGCCAGATGAGAGAGGAACCCTGACCATGTTCACCATGTGCTTTTTCCAGATGAGAGAGAAACTGTGTTCACCATGTGCCCTTCCACTTGAGAAAGAAACCCTGAACTTCATTGGCCTTCTGGAATCAAGGTATCTTTCCCTGGATGCCTTAGATTGGACATTTCTATAGACTTGCTTTAACTGGGACATTTTCTCACCCTTAGAACTGCAAACTAGCAACTTGTTAAATTCCCATTTTTAGAAGCCATTCTGTTTCGGGTATATTGTATTTCATCAGCTAGCAAACTAGAAAAAGTTTTTGGTACCAGAGAGTGGGGTGCTTCTGTGGCTTGAAAATACCAAACATTTTGGAATGGCTTTTTAAATGGATGAGGGGAAGATTTTGGAGGAGCTTTGAGGAACTTGATAGAGAAGGCCTAAAATGCTTTGATGAGACTGTTGGTGGAAATGTGGATTCTAAAGATACTTCTGATAAGGCCTTAGATAGAAATGAGTCACATGTTATTGCAAACTGGAAGGAAGGCAAGCCTTGGTTTAAAATGGCAGATAACCTGGCAAAATTGGCTAGTGGCTTTGACTGGAAGGCAGATTTTAAAAGCCATGAACTTGGATATTTAGCAGAAGAGATTTCCAAGTTAAATGTCAAAAGTTTCCCCTTACTTCTGTCTCAGAATTATTAGTCTTCTATTTGTTTACATTACAAATTCAGTAGCAGTAATTATGTAATAAGAAAATGATACTGTCACTTTAAGTAAAGTACTCAGCAACTAAAACATCAGGACTATAATTAAAGGCATCACTCACAGCTTCCAATTTTAATACATAAAGAAGGACATGATTAGATTTTAATGAACTTGTTTTTGTTTTAGCTGTATTATTGTTTTATTTTAGTTTGGATATGGTGATTTTGAAACATCACACAGTGTTGCTAAGCATCCTTTATTTCATACAATGGAGATGCTGTAACTTTAACTGTCCTTGCTGTTGATATCAAGGTTTCCGTTTCTAATCTTTTCCTCACTAAACACACTTAGTACATGAAATGGAAGAATTCAACAAAACAGTTTAGGCAAACACAATGCCAGGCCAATAAGCTCCCTTATTTCTAGTTGGCAGTTGGCAAAAAGTGTAAGATCATATATTAAGGTCTCAAGCAAAGGCTTGATTGTCAACTGCGGACTTCAGTCCGAGATAAGCCCCTAGGTTGGGTCTGCCACAGGAATAATGGAAAGAGAGCTGGGAGACTCATGGTCTGGGCCAGGAGTCTCTGAATTGCTTAGTCACCCTCTCTGAGCCTCAGTTTCTCCATATGTAAAAGGGAAATAATATGGTATCTACCTGTGTTGTTGTTGTGAGGTGTGCATCAGATTAAATATGTTGAACTCTTCTGTGAACTGTAAGGCATGATACTAATGGTGGCCTTGATTACTAAATTCTACTGTAAACTGAAGCACTCTGAAAATAGAGCTGATGTCCAAAAAGTTTTCCTGCTGATCTGCCATCAATGCCAGAAATTTGTACCTACAGGAATGCATTAAAAGAACATGGCCTTTTCTGGGGTACGTCAGTTTAAGACAGCAGAAGAATCATTCTTTGAAATAAATTATTACTTATCATCAGACCACTTCATGTGCTTTTTAAATTAATTGATTTTATTAAGGCAGTTACATTTTGTGGAAAAATCATGCCAAAAGTACCATATTTCTGTTATACTCCCCCTCACACACATAGCTTTCCCTATTATTAACATTTTGTTTTACTTTTTTTACAATCTATGAAACAATATTATTATCATTAAGCTAGTAACTTTAGCCCACTGTTTACATTAGGATTCACTCTAGGTGTCATATAGTTTCATTTCGCCCCTGTGGTAGCTTATATACAAGTTAAAATGTCCTTTTTATCCTTTTTTAAATGTACAATCCTATGGTGTTAATGAACTTTACAGAGTTGTGCCTCCATAACCATCATCCATTGCCAAACCTTTTCCATAGCCCCAAATGGAAACACTGTACCAATTAAACATTAACTCCACATTCCTTCACCAGGTCCTGGTAATTTGTATTCTAGTTTCAGACTTTGAAATTGCATATTCTGCTTATTTCATATAAGTGAGACCATACAATGTCTGTCCTTTCGAGTCTGACTTATTTCACTCAACATGTATCTTCAAGGTTTGCCCGTGTTATAGTACACATCAGAACTCCACTTCTTTTAAATGGCTGACTAATATTCTATTGTGTGTGTTTGTGTGTGTGTGTGTACACCACATTTTGTTTATCCATTCACCAGTTGGTGGGTACTTGGGTTGCTTCCATCTTTTGGCAATTTGAATAATGTCTGCCCGAGTCCCTGCTTTTAGTTCATTTGCATATATATTGGGAACTCTGTTGAGGATTTCCAGGTCATATGTTAATTTTATACTTAAATTTCTGAGGAAATGCCAAACTGTCTTCCACGGTGGCTGTACATTTTACATTCCCTCCAACAACAACAAGTATTCCTATTTCTCCACCTGTCTCTCAATACTCGTTATTATTTTTGCTTTTTCTTTTTAATAGTAGCCATTCTAGTGAGCATGAGATGATATCACATTGTAGTTTTTATTCACCTTTCCCTGGTGGCTAATGATGTTGAGCATATTTTCATGTGCTTTCTGGCCATTTGAATATTTTCTTTGGATAAATGTCAATTCAAATCTTTTTCTCATTGTTTAATAGGGTTGTTTGTCTTTTTGCTGTTGAGTTATAGTATTTCTTTATATAGTCTGGATATTAAGTTCTTATTGGATATATGGTTTCCAAATATTTTCTCTATTTTAAAGTTAGTATTTTAATTTTTTTGATAAAGTCCTTTGATTTACAAAAGTTTTAAATTTTGACTAATATTCTTTTATCTTTTTTTTTCTTTTTTTCTTGAAATTTAGTGTCTAAGAAACCATCGCAAGGTCCTGAAGAAGTTTATCTATGTTTTCTTCTAGGAGTTTTAAAGTTCTTATATTTAGGTTTTTGATACATTTTAGCTGATGTTTGTATGTGGTGTAAGGAAGGGCTTCATTCATTCTTTTGCATATAGCTATCCAGTTCTCCCAGTGCCACTTGTTCAGGAGACTGTTTTTTCCTTACTAGGTAGATTTTGTACTCAGTTGATCAAAGCTGTGAGGAAATTTTCTCACACGGCAAAAATAAGCTTTTAGTGTAAAAGCATTTATCTGACCATGCACCTGGAACTTAAAATGTACTTCCTTATGGCACCCCAGTGTTGCTATCTTATAATGATGTTTGATTTTGATGTTATGATAAAACTTTTTATGCATATGCTCTATGTATCTAGGAAATCCCACCCACAGCGGAATTCTGGGTAGTCTGTATTCCACAGAGAGTTGTTTAATGAAGTTATGACCGGCATGGTCCCAGACTATATATAAGGCAGCATAACATGGTGGTTAAGAGCACTGGGGCTGGAAAATCGGTAAGTGAACTCACTGCTCTCCACCCTATGTGGAACATGACTCCCAAGGGGTGTAAATCTCCCTTGCAATGTGGGTCAGAGCTCCCTGCATGAGCCAGGACCTGCCGTCATGGGATTGAGAAAGCCTTCTTGACCAAAAAGGGAAAGAGAAAATACGAGACAAAACAAAGTTTAAGTGACTGAGAGATTTGAAATAGAGTTAAAAGATTATCCTGGAAGTTATTCTTCTGCATTATTTAGATATCCCTTTTTAGTTTATAGTATATTGAAATAACTGGAGGCAAGTACCTGAAACTGTTGAATTGTGTTCCAGCAGCTGTGATTCTTGAACACAACTGTATAATGATATAGCTTTTGCAATGTGACTGTGTGATTGCTCAAACCTTGGTCTGATGCTCTTTTTTTCCCAGGGTATGGTCAGATAGTACAAAAATAAGGACAAATAATAAATAAATAGTAGGGGGGAATAAGGGACAAAAAATTGGGTAGATTTCAATACTAGTGGTCAATGAGATGGAGGAGTAAGGGGTATGGGATGTATTAATTTGTTTTCTTTTTATTTCTTTTTCTGGGGTGATGCAAATGTTTTAAAACCGATCATGGTGATGAATACACAACTTGACATGATGATACTATGAGTCATTGATTGTATACATTGAATGGATTGTATGTGCATGAAAAAATCTCAATAAAAATATTTTCTAAAAAGAGCACTGGATGGAAATCAAAGTGCCCAGGGTCAGATTATGCTTCTCTCTTAGTGCCGTTTCGCCCAGGGTCAGATTATGCTTCTCTCTTAGTACCGTTTCACAATGGGTAATTTGCTGTACCTTTCTGAGCTCAATTTCTTCATCTATAAAAGGGGAATAATAAGAAAAATTACATCAAAAACTGTATTATGTAAGATCATCCATGTAAAGTACTTTGAATAGTGACTGGCAGATGGTTAAGTCCCTATTATGCTAGAGGCTATTGCAAGTGCTTGACTTGTAATAATTTATGTAAATACTACAATTAATACATGTTATATTTCATAAATGTTAGCCATTATTATTGGTTTAACTATATAAAATTACTAATAGTTTACCATTTTAACCTGGAAAAACAATTTCACATGGTTGCAGCCTGATATTCTATGAGCATCAGACAAGGAAGTAATTTGGTCAAGTCAATCAGTTCTATTAAACCGACAAATAGGGAAACAAGCTAAACCAGTTTTGTATAATCTAGTGAAAAATATTAATCCATTTGTAATATTTTCTGCATGTAATAAGTTAGGTGTTATGCTGTTTTTGTATCCCCTGACTCAGGACAGAGATAGGAAAGCCCAAAATACTCTATACCACCACACTTGTATATTTCTCTGACCCACAACACACTGCCTACTGATCCACTTCAAGACTAGTGTTGTCCATTTTGAGGAGTTGGTGAATGCCTTTGGGATATAAGTCTAGGAAAATTTTGAAATCCAACATATCAAAATAAAATATATAAAACCCAAGCTAGTAGTCATCATGGGGTCAGTTATTACATTCTGATATGATTCCTAATAAATATGTAAATATGTTGCCTGAACAAGAATGTGCTTTACTCAGCGAGTGCTCACTAATTAGGTTCTCGGCCTATCTAACAGATATGATGGGGTAAGTGAGAGGACCCATATGTTGTGATTACCAAGTGATGGAAATGAATAAAATATACAAAATAGTGCAATAAAGTGGTAGGTCCTGGATTAATGAATTGGGATCTTTAAGAAATAAAGTAGGCGAGAAAGTTAAAAATGATGGATCTAATCCTACTTGGGCTGATACTATTTCCCCATATTCTTCCTAATCCTCTACACATTTGCATCATGATAAAAACTTTAACACCTCCATCGCTCCCATTAAGCTCCTATTGGCTGGTCTATAATCACACTTCCCCCAAACTGATGTGATCTCAAACTGCTTTTTTTCCTGCCTAACATAAAGTGACTGTATTCATCTGAGCAGCTGCAAAATAAATTTTCTTTACCCTTTACTTTGGAATGCAATTTAAAATACAGCCCCAGTAGTATTGTGCTTAACAACATCAGTGACTTGTACTCCAATTTAACTTTTCAAATAACTATTGATATCTGTAAAGATTCTTAGTCCCTTCCCCCCACCAAAATAGTCCCTGAGCTGAATGATTACATTTTTTTAAATAAGAAACAAGGATTCTCTGTAGCTTTAAACAGTTTTTAAATGAACTAAGAATCTTTATTGGACTTTTTCTTTTAATGAGCTGAACTCGAGCATTAACACAGGAACAGTTGGATGCTAATCATTTAGCTGGAGAAAACTATATTACACGGCTAATGGAAACACTAGGGAAGCACAGGGGAAATAAGAACTATATGTTAGCAACAGCATCACATTAGTAGGCAGCTCCAACTTACCAAGTAGGCTTGCATTACTATAAACAGTACAGAAGCAGAAGAGCTCCCATAACATCTTTCACAACTTTTGAGAATTTACCATATGAGGCATCTTGTCCTACAAAGGCCAATAAGGAATAGCTTCGGCATTATTGAGGAATGTGGTGTTGACATAAGCTCCTTTGCCTTTGTCTAGCAGAAAAATGAGCAATGACAACAGTAATAACAATCCTCTATGTTTATGGAAGTTGCATCCATGGACCTCCTTTAATCTTTACAACAATCCTGAGAAAAAGGCATTAAAATGAGATTCGAAGATGTTAAGGGACTCGCACAAGACTAGAAAGATAATAAATAACAGAAGCCAAATTTAATTCAATGTTGCTCAGTGAGGTTTTGCTGACTTCCTACTTGCACAATTCTCTGTGCTAAGCACTGGTAATTCTAGAAAATGTCACAATGCATGCCTTCAGGGAGCACACAGCTCATTGCTGGTGGTAGATCTATAATCATTCACTCAACCGCTATATTTTTAATTTTTTTTAACATTTTCTAAATTGTGAGATATAGCATATATACAAAAAAAGGGATGTTTCCAAGTATATTTTAACAAATAGTTCTAGAACTCGACCGCTTTTTCTTTTCTGTTTTTTTTTTTTGGTATGCTGTGTGGCGGGGTCAGATTTCGTTCTTTTTCCATGTGAGTATTCTGTTATTTCAACACCGCTTGTTGAATTTTTGTTTGTTTATTTTTGTTTGTTTTACTTGTTTTCAACCACTATATTTTGAGGGTCTACATGCCAGACACCAGTGGGGTGCTGGAAAATAAGCAAAGCACAAAACAAACAAGATTCCTGCTATCAGAGAACCGACATTCTAGTGAGGCAAGACAACAAGCAGGCAGAAAAACAAAGAAGACAGTTTATTGAGTACTACCAACTGAATAAAACAAGGAATTAGCATAGAGCTGAGACAGTTCTATAATGGCCCAAGAAAGCCTTTATGAGAACATGACATTTTAACTGAAGCTTAAGAATCATTAACACATTTGAAGGTCTTGGCAGCAATCTGATTAGAAGCGGGAACCAGGAAAACTATTCCCCATAGTTCTCAGGTGGTACTGTGCCTATAAGTTATGTAGTTTGTTTGTTTTTTTTAACATGGGCAGGCACAGTTATATAGTTTTTTAAAGAAATGAAATATTGATGCAGTTCACATTTCTGTAAAATCATCCTCACCCTTTTCTTTTTCCTCTCCCTCTCTTCTCAAAAGTAAACAACATACTGAATTGACTGACACATGGTATACTGAATATTTTTCTCAAGGTAGCAAGATTTCAAAGTGAAGTTCCCATCACACCTGTTGAAATGTCAAAGCAGGTGTCTAAAGACAGCTCATACCCATCTTTCATATGACATTCTGTTTCTTCTGTAAATCACTTCTTAATCAATACAAAATCTCTTTTGTTCTCTGCTGAATTTCAGAGAGCAGTACTTATAATTACACTTCATTTTTTCACATTTTTACAAATAGGTACAATATGTACATGGCTTAAAAATAAAAAATGAAGGGTGTACAGGTAATTCATTGGTAGAATGGTCTCCTGCCACGTGGGAGACTCGGGTTTGATTCCTGGCCTATGCATCTCCACCAAAAAGCAAGCAAAAAAAAGTGCTGTGAGCAAAATGATATACATATCATATGTCTGTCTCTGTATGTGCATATGCATAGCTGTAGAAATACGTAGAGAGAGAGAGATAAAAATAATCAAAATGAAGTAGGCAAAATGTCAAAGTAGCATCAAGAAAAAAATTCCAGTAGAAATATTCAGGAATAAATTTAACCAAGGATATCAAGGACTTGTACAGAAAATTACAAAACACTGCTTAAAGAATTCAAAGAAGACCTGAATAAATGAAAGGACATTTTGTGTTCAGGGACTGGAAGACTAAATATCATTAAGACAGGAGAGTCAATAAGGGTACAGAATGGAAAGCTGATGCTTAATTTGTGCAGAATTTTTAATTAGGTTGATTATAAATGCTTGGAGATGCATAGAGGTGATGGTAGCACATTTATTATTAGTGTAATTAACAGTGCTGAATTATGTGTGTGAATTTGGCTGTATACCTCACTAGAAGAAAAGGTAGAGGATAAAACATGGGAGTATATTACACGTTGAATCTTCTTGCAGCTGATGACTGTGGTTATAGAACAAATATAAGAAAGTTCTTTCCTAGACTAACAAATTATAGTTAGAATTTACAAATTAATTATAGTTATAATGTACAAATATATGTCACTATTACAAGTGTTAATAATAGGATGGTATATGGAAAAACACACCCAATGCATGTTATAGACTGTAGTTAACAGTAATATTTTAATAATCTTCCATCAACTGTAACAAAGGTACCACACCATGCAGTGTCAACAATAGATGGATATATGGGAATGTTGTATTTTTTACACGATCCTTATGTAAACCTACAGCTTCCGTAGTTTAGGAAAATAATAATGAAGAAGAGAGACTAAACATAGGGATTTGCAGTGCCTTTATCAAAGTGGTTTGTTCATTGAAATGGGAACTAGATATAGATACGCTTGTGCTTGAAAACTATATTTTTGTGTTTATAACTCTATATGTGTGTATTTATATGCAATAGATATATAATCCTATATACCAGTTAAGATAGTTATAATTAAACAAAAGTCAATGTTATGTGGGTCTATGAAATAAAACTGAAGCTATTTGCAGTTTATATTCACCATATACTTCTTTAGATGTTATCCACAGATATTGTTGGGACTCAAAATTTAAATTTGAAAATAAAAGTTAGTTTTGTTATAGCAAAAAAAAAAATGCTTAACATTGTTAGCCATTGGGGATAAACAAATCAAAACCACAATGAGAAGCCACTTCACACCTACCAGGAAGGCTTTTATTTTTAAAATGCATAATAAAAGTATTAGAGACAGGGCAGAGAAATTGGAATCCTCATACATTGTTGATGGAAATGTACAATGCTGCAGTTGCTAAAATGTACAATTTAGCATTTCTTCAGAACTTTAAATATAGAATAACCAAGTGATCCAGAATTCTATTTCTAGTTATATACCTAAGAGAACTGAAAACAGTCAATTCTGTTTTCATTAACAATTAATGTTCATAGAAGTATTATTCACAATGGCCAAAAGGTGGAAGGAGCCCCAGTGTTCAACTGATGAATGGACAAACAAAATGTAGTAGATATATACAGTGGAATATTATTCAGCAACAAAAAGAAGGAAGTGCTAATGCATAAAACAACATGTATGAAATTTGAAGACATCAAGTTGAGTGAAAAAAGCCAGGCATAAAAACGGACAAATATTGTATGATTCTACTCACATGAACTATCCAGAAAAAGCAAATATATAATTATGGAAATGGATTGCAGGTTACTAGGCAGTGAAGGGTGTGGTGGACAGTTATAATGTCTTTTGATGTGATGAAAAACTTTTGGTAATGAATTCTGATAGGACAATATTGCTAATGTAAATAATATCACTGAATTTTACTCATGATGGTTAAAATGAGATATTTTGTTACTTCAAAAACTTTTTTTTAAAAGGGACTTGTAATAGTAAGTGCTGTTGAGATTGAGAAGAAGCTGGATCCCTCATACATTAGTAGTGGAAATGGGAAGTGAGACAGATACTTTGAAAAATTGCCTGATCGTTTCCTAAAAAGTTAAACATATAGTTAGCATACTTAGAGATTTCTCTTCCAGGTATCTACCCAAGAAAAACTAAGACATTATGTCCACACAAAGACTGTACCTGAATTTTCATGTTATTAATAATGCCTTCAAATTAGAAACAATTCAAATATCCAGCAATTAATAAATGCATGAATAAACTGTGGTTTATTTGTGCAACAGAATACGATTCAGAAATTTTTTAAATGAACAATTCATGCAACAATATTGATGAACTTCAAAAATGCACTAAGTAAAAGAATATAGGCACAAAGGAGCACATATTGTATGATTACATTTATACAGAGTTTTAGGAAAGGCAAACCATAGAGACAGAATCATTATTGGTTGCCTGAGGCAGGGAATGGGAGCAGGAACTGATGTCCATTGGATACAAGGGAACTTTTTGGGTGGTGGAAATATTCTAAAGCCTGATTGTGGTGATAGTTGAAGAGTTGTATAAATTTATTAAAACTCATTGAACTGTACAATTCAAATGGATGAATTTTATAATGTTATAAATTATATCTTGAAAGGTGTTAAAGAATACTAGGAGAAGTTTTTTCAATGTGATAATAGCTTGGAAGGGTATCTTTCTTAAATGCTTGTTTCTTTTTTCTTCCTTTTATATTAAGCTGGATTGTTGATTTTTTTAAAAAAAAATTTGAACAGACTGCTTCCTGATGATTCTTGGGAGAGATTATTCCCCAGAGCAGATGTACAAAACAGCTCATGCTGTCTCTTCCACAATGGAGACAGTCGCCAATGAAGAAGGAGACTCAGCTGGAGTGGGGCTTCTGGGGTAGGCTCCCCTCAGATTTTCCTCTAATTACTGCAACTGAGCAAACAAGAAGAAAGGTAGAGACATAGGGAAGCATATTATTGAAATGTCTTCTTTTGGTTGCGCCATTGTCAGTCTCTCCACTTTTAGGAAGCTACAGTTGTGGGTTTGTGCATTGTCATTTCATTCCATATCTAGCATAGTCCAATAATGAACGAATCCATTTTCAAGAGCAGTCACTTGTGTGGATTAATAAGCAGGGATATCTACTTGACAGGTGGGGTCAGGGAAGAAAAAGCATTCCACTTTCAAAATGAGACTACTGACATTTCTTTTTATTTTATTTTTTATTTCCATACACTTCCTCTTTCTCTCTCCCACATTCCCTGGTAAACTGTAATATAATTTCCATCTCTGCCAGTTTGCTAGTTCTAGTAATCTCCTATAATAATATCATACAGTAATTTTCCTTATATGCCTTGCTTATTTCGCTGAGCATATTTTCAAGTTTCTTCCATGTGACAGCATGTCTCAAAACTTCATTCTTTCTTACAGCTTTATAATATTCTATTGTATGTATATGCCACATTTGGCTTATCTGTAATTTTGTGGATGGATACTTGGTTGTTTCCACCTTTTGGTTATTGTGAATAATTCTGCTATAAATATTGGTGTACAAGTATCTGTTTGAGACACTGCATTTACATTCTTTGGTTATATACCTGGAAGTGGAATTGCTGGGTGTTTTAGCTTCCTGGGCTGCTCAAGCAAATATCATGAAATGGGTTTGCTTAAACAATGGGAATTTATTATCTTAAGGTTTGAAAACTGGGGAAAGGTACAAATAAAGGCATCATCAAGGTAATGCTTTCTCCCCAAGCCTGTGGCTTTCTGGGGTGGCTACTGGAAACCCTTGGTCCTTAGCTTGTCACATGGTAGAGTCTAATAATCTCTCCTTCTCTTCCAGGTTCTGTTTCAGCTTTTTGCTTCCTGTGGTGTCTCTTGGTCTGAATTTCATTCTCTTGTAAAGAACTTCAGTAATAGGATCAAGACCCATCCCAGATTGAGATGGGTCACACCTTAACTGAAATAGCCTTATCAACGGGTCCTACTCACAATGGGTTCATAATCACAGGAATGGATTAACTTTAAGAACATGTTTTTTCTGGAGTACATACAGCCTCAAAACACCACATGGGGTCATATGGTAATTCTGTATGTAACTTTTTGAAGAACTACTATATTTTCTTTCACAGTGGCTACAGCATTCTACATTCCCACCAACACTGCAGTAGAGTTCCAATTTCTTCTCATCCTCTCCAGCACTTATTCTCTTTAAAAAAAAAGTGTCAAAGTGGTCTCTCATTGTGGTTTTGATTTGCATTTCCCTAATGACTGATGATGTTGAGCATCTCTTAATGAGCTATTGGCCATTTGTATACCTTCTTTGGAGAAGTATCTATTCAAGTTTGCTGCCCATTTTTACATTGGGTTTCTTTGTCTTTTTGTTTTCGTTTAAAAGTTCAAGGGCCAATATCTTCCCTACCATTCCCAAATAAGCTACACCCACTGACTTCCTTCAAGGAGGTTCCCAACACCTTCATGCTGGAATTCTTTATATAGTCTGGATATTAAGCCCGAATTGGTATATGATTTGCAACTATTTTGTTCCCACTCTTTAGGTTGCCTTTTCACATTCCTGCTAATGTCCTTAGTAGCACAAGTTTTTAATTTTGATGAAATTCCGTTTTATCTATAGCATACTCTGTTGCTCATGCTTTTGGTCCAGTCCATGAAGGTGTTGGGAACTACTTTGAAGGGGAACTTTACTAAGTCAGCGGGTGACTTCCTTCAGAGTGGTCACTGTTGATTTTCTTCTGGTGTAGCTTATTTGGGAATGGTAGGGAAGATATTGGCCCTTGAACTTTTTGTCATCCAATTGCCTGTTACTCCTTGGGAGGTATAACGAGAACCATGAAAGAATTCCATTCACTGATATTATTTCCACTGTTTGTTTAGATCTTTATGGCAATTAAGGAATTCTTCTTAGGAAATATAGTGACAATATTGCTTGAGTCTTATTTGCTGTAGTTATAGAATGCATTTCCCAATTGACCAATGTCCCCTTTCTCTTTCCACAAAAAGACTAAAACAAACAAACAAAAAAATTTAAATTAACCAGCAACCTAAAGTCATTGTTATTTAAAAGCATTGCTTTGATTTGATATTTTAATTTAAGGCTTGCTTTGTTTATTGTAGATCAGGGGCTTCTATTTTTAGAGCCATATGCTGCTTTGGTTCCATGAATGAATACTGTGGATCTCAGTGGGAGTTAGAACAGAGATAGTAGCAGAATGGTTCTTTCTTTATTTTGTTGAGCAAGACATTTTTTACTTGCTCTTTTTTTTAAGAGTGTAACTTACACATATTAAAGCTACTTGTTTGTCATGAATGTTTACTAGTATTTTTGGATAGGCAATAGTATATATTTTATAGTCATTTCCTGTTTTACTTGCAGCTAAAGATTCTCTCATAAGACTGGCATTCTCCCCATCCCTTTGGAGGGTAACTGTCATCTATTTTCTGAATGGAAATAGTCTTTTTCTTGTGCTTCTCGAGAGGATGCCTTCTCTGTCCCATGAGCACATGGCTTCTTCTGAACCTTTCTTTAGTTTCTTTATTCCATCTGTCATGCCTTCTCTTCTCCAAAGCTTATCTGTTTTCTAAAGCACAGTTTTAAGTTTAATCACCTTTATGAAACCCTCTCCTTGTATATTAACCCACACTTTTCTCTTTTCCGTATTTTGTCAGGGACTGCTGCTTGGTTGACCAACTTCTACGTCTCTGTCGACATTATTCAACTTAGAGTGGCCACATATATACCTCTGGAAAGATTTGTATTTCATATGTATGAATTGAGCCACTAGGTGCTGAAGTGGTCAATTAGGACAATGAGCCAAACTTAAAAAATCAATCAAGCCTTTATTATGTATTGTGACAATGCAACCAAAAGATTAAAAGATTAAAAACATTCCCAAGTGTTTCATTTTTGCCTATGAAATAAAAAGATATGAGGTCCAGATGAATGCATTGCAGGTAGGGGGAATCATTTTATTGCTGAGGAGTTGCAAATGTTCCAAAAAGAAAGGATCCTTTCTTTTTATGGACCCAGGATTGAAGAAAAGTGCATAGACCAAGCTGATTTCACGGGTACCTGAGTTCTTGCTGCAACTTCCTCTATAAAACAGCAATCTGCTTGTATGGGGAAGGTAGCTCTTCTCCATGAGGTTTAATAGGTGAAGTCTTGTATTTGCCAATGGTCAGTCCTGAACAATCTCATATAGGATTTTAGTTTAGAGCTGAATTTCTCAATGGTGCTACCTCTTCTGCTTCTTACTTCTTTAAGCTGAACGTGATATGATAGTTGGAGCTGCAGGAGCTAACCAGGATGCCTGAGAGAAATACCAAGAGAATTCAGAGGCTCTGAAACTAATTAAACCAGAACCAATATCTGCAAGTCTCTGGACTTCCCTTCATCTGAGGAAAATAAATTTACTATTTAATCCATCATAACCACGTTTTTTGTTCCTTGTAACTGAAGGTATTCCAGATTGATACACAATTTAATCATGTAGTATTTTACTGTTACATGATAGAAATTGATTTAAAGAATTATATGCAGTTTCCACATATAAGATAGTTTCTATGCAAAATACGTACAAAATAGTTTCTAAACAAAAGGACCAGTCTCAGATATCCTCTGCTACCATACTATTTCCCTATAGTCCTATAATTAAAAGTTATTGTTAGTGCTCATGAGAGGATGACTCCAAGAAAATCTCTCAGCTTAAAAAGTTGCTGTGGTTCAACAATTCCATCCTGATCAAATGGGGGAAAAGAAGTGTAATTAATAAAGTATCAGTGGGAGAGAGAGTTCAAATAGAGTTGAGAGGCTACTCTGGAGGTTGCTCTTACACAAGCTTCAGGTAGACCTTGCTACCTTTTATAACCTGCCAACCCCCAACCAGGTCAATTCCAGCCAATCCTAAAGAACACCTAGTGCAATTTATAAGATTCCACAAGGATTCCAGGCACTAGAGTAACTTGCCAGAAACCTACAACCTCCAGATGGGTCCCTGGTCCAGGTAAGTCCTGATGCGTAGCCCAGCCTCTCCAGAACATCAGATAGTTCCATCTCCCTACCTCATATTAGTGACTGACCCTTCCAATATCAGAAATTTAGAATTACCATAGCCCACAACCCCAGTGAGAGCTATAGAAAGATCAAAAGTGATGGTGGAATTATACATGAGCGATAGGACTTAACAAATGAATATGAATGCTGAATCATTAAATTGATATTTCTTTTAGTCTCCAGTATTTTAGAGAAGCTAGAAGTAAAAACCTAAAATTGTGAATTTGTAATCTATGCCAGTCTGAAACATGTTCTACAACTAATTGTGGTGCTGAGCTTGGAAATTTATGGCTGTTTTGCGTATTTGTTATTGTTCACAAAAAAAGAAGGAAAAAAACTCAATTGTGATGATAAAAAAGTATTTAAGCCCTCTAGCCTCCTATATTCTGGAGCAGCTAGAAGGAAAAATGTGAGAGGATCATATGGTAGCCCATGTCAAACTCTGGGATCTATCCTGTAACCATTATTTGAAGAGTGCTTTGAAAACTATTGCTTTTTTATTTCTTTGCTTTGTGTATATTTTATATTATACAATAAAAAAAGTTTGAAAAAAATGATCAGTTGCCTTGAAATTGAAGACCTTAGTCTGGGTCCGAATAATATTTTCTTATTAAATAGAGCACTACATAAATATCATTTGCCTTTGGACTATTCATCATTGCTCTCCATGACGTCTTTAAATCCTTTACTATATGTTATTCTTATTACCCAGGTGTAAAAAAATTCTTAGAATCATGTCTAGGATGAGTCCTTTAAAAATGCTTTCTTCTCCCTCTGCCAATTTCCTTTTTAGTTTATTTGAAGTGTAGGTTTCTCAGACAGTATTTTGCAAGAAGAGCCACAAGATTTTAAACACAGGTCTTGCCTTATTGACCAACATTATATAAGCATCATTAGTTTGTGAATAAGTCTCTTGACAACCTTGAAATTTTTGCTTTTATTAACCTTCCTTCATGTGCGGAAAACGGTTATACACTAGGTATAGACTCCTGCCTACTGATACTTATTTGGGATTTATAACTTGTACCCTAACACCATTTGCAGAATCCAGGTCATTACCCAGTTTCTTGTCAGATTGATTATTCAAGGGAAACAAAAT
This sequence comes from Tamandua tetradactyla, assembly GCF_023851605.1. NCBI lineage: Eukaryota > Metazoa > Chordata > Mammalia > Pilosa > Myrmecophagidae > Tamandua > Tamandua tetradactyla. The sequence continues at coordinate 3,934,862 of NC_135341.1, read as the reverse complement.
ACAATGTTTCAGATTCTCTTTTTTAAAGTGTATCTTAATGATTTGATATTATTCCTGGATGAGCCAAATAAATGATTCCTAGCTATAGAGAACAGACTGATTAGTGCTTCCTTGAATGCTGATGATGCAGTTTTATATTCTCAAATTTAGAAAAATCTCTGAAGACAAAAGCTCTGTAATGTAATTACTTTAAATCAGTTACTTCCAAATTCATCTGTTCTCTTTCATTTATTTACTTTTTATTAGAGAAATTATAGGTGTACAGAAAAATCATGCATAAAATACAGAGTTCTCATATACCCCATCTCACACACAGTTTTCCCTAATATTAACTCTTTGTACTAGTGTAGTACCTTTGTTACAATTAATGAAAAGTTATTATGCTTATTCTATTAACTGTTGCCCCTATTTTACATTAGTGTCCTTTATTTGTGTTGTATAGTCCTATGTTTCTAAAATCATTCTACTAACATAAACCACTAAAATATCTCCCTTAAACCACATTCAAATGCAAAATCCAATAATACTAATTGCATTCAAAATATTGTGCTACCATCACCATCAAAATATTTCCATCACCCCGAACAAAAACTCTACCAGTTAAGCATTAAGTCCCCATTCCCTATTGCCACCTGGCCACTGGCAACTTGTATTCTGGTTTCTGAGTCTGCGAACTTGCTTATTCCAATTATTTTTTATCAGTGAGATGATACAATATTTTCCCATTTGTGTCTGGCTTATTTCACTCATCATGATGCCTTCATCCACGTTGTCACATTTACCAGAACTTCATTCTTTTTTTATGGCCAAATAATATTCCATTATATATATACACAATTTTGTTTATTCTTTTGTTGATGAGCATTTTGTGTTGCTTCCAACTTTTGGCCATTATGAATAATGAAGATTGGTGAGCAAATATTTGTTTGATTCCTTGCTTTCAATTATTTTGGATATATACTTAAAGTGAAATTACACAATAAAATAGTAATGCTATATTAAACTCTTTGAAATATCACCAAAATGTTTTCTACTGTGTCTACATTTTCATGTCCTACCAAAAATGAACCAGTGTTCTTATTTCTCCACATCCTCTCCAAAACCTGTTTTTTTTCCATTAGTTTATACTAGCCATTTTGGTGTGTATGAAATGGTATCTCATTTTAGTTTTGATTTGCATTCCCCTAATGGCTAATGATGTTGAACATCCTTCCATGTGTTTATTGTCCATTTGCATATATTCATAGGAAAATCTTTATTCAAGACTATTTTAAAAATTGGGTTGTCTTTTGCTGTTGTTGAGTTACAGGATTTCTTTATGCATTCTGTATATCAAACCCTTATCAGGTAAGTGGTTTTCAAATATATTCTGCCATTCTGTAGATTGTCTTTTGATTTTCTTGGTAAAGGCCTTTGATACACAAAGTTTACAAATTTGAAGTGTCTTTTATTTATATTTTTTCTGTTTTCATTCATGCTTTTGATGTACAGTATAAGAAACCTTTGCCTAACACAGTGTTCTGAAGAAACTTCCTTATGTTTTGTTTTAGGGGATTTACTGTTTAGTTCTTAAATTTAAGTTTTTGATCTATTTTGAGTTAATTTCTGTATATGGTTTGAAATAAGAATCCACCCTCACTCTTTTGCATATGGTTATTTAGTTCTCCTATCCAAGTTGATGAAGCTGCTATTTTTTCCTTGTTGAATGCACTTCACACCTTGTTAAAAATCAATTGGCTATAGATATGAAGGTTTATTTCTGAAGATTCAATTTGATTCCATCATTCTGTATGTCTGTAAGTACTATGCTGTTTTGATTACAGTAAAAACTTCTAAAATCAAGGAGTATGACTCCTCCAGGTTAGTTCTCCTTTTATCAATGTGATTTTGGCTATTCAGGATCCTTATAAATTTTGCACACCTTAAGCATCTGTTCCCTATTCTCTACCCTCATTTTATTTTGTGGTAACCTAGATTTTAATTCTAGATTTTAAGTCTTTGAATTTACTTATTATAATTAGATCATATTAATGAGATCATGCAATATTTATCCTTTTGCATCTGACTTATTTCATGGATGCACCTTGAGAACAGTAATATTTTAATATTCTTTCATCAGTTGTAACAAAGGTACCATACTAATGCTAAGTGTCAATAATAAGGAAGTATAAGCGGTATGGGGTTTTTCTTTTTGGGGTAATATAAATGTTCTAAAGCTAACTGTGTTGATGAATATAAAACTATGTGATTATACTGTGGATTGTACACTTTGGATGGATTGTATGTGTGTGAATATATCTCAATAAAAATGCCTTTTTATAAAAAGAGTGTGACAAAGGGAAATTTGACTGGCAGAAGAGGAGGAGGCAATGTAAGCAACAAAGGCAGAGACACCAGTGATTTTGTCACAAATCATGGAATGCCAAAAGCTACCAGAAGCACAAGGAAACAAAGAACAGATTACTTCCTAAAGTCTCCAAAATAAGTGGCCCTGCTGACACCTTGATTTTAGACTTCTGGTTTCCAGAAATGTGAGAAAATAAATTTCTGTTGTTCAAAAACTATATATATATATACACACACACACATATGTATATTTATGTATTCATGTATGTATATCTACAAAAAAGTAAGCACAAGCTAAAATACACAGGCCAAGAAAATATATTGGGGACCTGGCACACTGTATTTGCTTCGGGTATACTTCCTGAAATGAGGGCTGAAGCTCAAGAAAATCTTTGTCTTATCACCAGCTGGTTTGGAAATCAGGAAACAGATATCTCAGGGAGTAAGTCCCAGAGTTAAGATCTTAAAATATTGAAATGTACTGTGTGTAATAAAAGAGACCAACACAAACAAAGAAACAAGAATTGATGGCCCATCCAAAGGAAGAGGATAAATATACAGAAAACCAAAGAAGAAGTATAGATTGTGGAAATACCAAAGATGTTTTTAAAAGATGTTAAAAATGCTTGAGATAAAGAAAAATACAGAGAAAGAATCAAAGAATATCAGAAAAACAATGTGAGAGTCTTAGTAAAGAGATAGAATTGTTTTTAAAGGAATCAGATAGAACTGCTGGAGTTGAAGACTGCAATAACTGAAATGAAAAATGCCTAGGAGAGTTTCAAGAGCAGATTGGAGGTGGCATAAGAAAGAATCAGTGAACGTGAAAACAACATACTTGAAATGAGTCAGGTTGAGGAGAAGGAAAAAAATTATTAAAAGTTAACATAACCGACGACATCTATCGGGGAACAACAAAACACAAATATATGCATTCTGGGGAAAGAAGAAGGGGCAGAAGGAATAATCAAAGAAATAATAACAGAAAACTTTCCAAACTCAGCAAGAGATGCGATTATGCACATTCAAGAAGTGAAGAGAACACAAAGCAGGATAAACGTGAAGAAATATACATCCTGTTATATATTAATCACTCTACTGAATACCAAGGACAAGGAAAAAGTTAATGACAGCTGTAAGAGAAAAGCAATGTTATGTACAAGAGAGTCCCAAACAGGCTGAATGTTGATTTCTCATTATAAATCATGGAGGCAAGAAAGAGTTGGTTGAAGTACTTAAAGTGCTGAAAAAAAAAAAAGCCAAAAACAAATGCCAACCAAAAATTTAATATCCAACAAGACTTCCTTTCAATAATGATGGAGAGTTTAAGGCATTCCCAGAAAACAAAAGCTGAGGGAGTTCATCACCACTACTTTCCCTACAAGAAATACTAAAGGGAATTCTCCGCCTAAAAGGAAGGGACATTAGACAGCAGTTCAGAGTTTCATAAAGAAATAAAGACCTCTGGTAAAGGTAACCATTTGGGTAACTATAATTGCCCATTGCACATTGTATTGTTTGGTATGTAACTCCACTTTCTACGGGTACTAAAATACAAATGCAAAAAAATCTATGGACAGACATTGTACAAAGATATAACTGGTAAAAGGTAGAAAAAAGGTGGGTGGGGTGGAGATGTACAGGGAAAGTGCACATAGTATGTTTTTGAAGTTGTGTTAGTATCAAACCAAATACATTTGTGTTTTGGTTTGCTAAAACAGCTGGACTGCAATATATCAGAAATAGCTTAGCTTTTACAATGGGGATTTATTAGTTTATAAATTTACAGTTCTAAGGCCATGAAAATGTCCAAATTAAGGATCAACAGGATGTTACCTTCTCTGAAGAAAGCTGCTGGCATCCAGGGTTCCTCTGTCAGATAGCAAGGCACATGGCTGGCATCTGCTAGTCTTTTGCTCTGGGGGTTAGCTGCTTTTAGCTCCCGGTTTCAGTAGCTCTGTCAGCTCCTCCAGGGGCTTTCCTCTAAGCTTCTCTCTAGGTGTTTCTCTCTGAGATCTCTCTGAACTTTTCTGCCTTTTATCCTTTCATAAAGGACTCCATTAAAGCATTAAGTCCCAACTTGAACTGGGTGGGTCACAACTCAATTGAAACAACCTAATCAAAAGGTCCCACCCACAATAAGTCTATACCCCAAGAATGAATTTAAAGAACATGTTCTTTTCTGGAGTACATATCAGCTTCAAACCAGCACCATTTATTATAGATTTAGGATGTTAAATTTTGACCCCATGGTGACCATAAGAAAAATAGATGAAGAATATATCCAGATAGAATAAAGAAGGCACTCAATATGGTACAACACAAAAAAATCAATTAAATATGAAAGTAGGCTTTAATGGAAGAATTGAGGGACAAAAACAGTTTAAGACTTGCAAAGCCTAAATAGCTGGATTAAACTCCCCAGGCAAAGGCAGAGCTTGGCATCATGAATAAAAAAGATGACACAACTATATGCTATCTATAAGACACTCATCTTAAATTCAAAGACATAAGTAGGTTAAAAGTGACAGGATGGAAAACATATATACCATGCACTAGTAACCAAAAGACAATTGGGGGAATTATACTAATATCAGATAAAATAGACTTCAAGTTAAAATCAGTTATCAGAGACAAAGACAGTTATTATACAGATAAAGGGGTCAATTTAATAAGAATATATCACAATTATAAATATGCACGCATCTAATAACAGAGCCCCAAGATATATGCAGCAAATCCTGACAGAATTGAAGGGAGAAATTGACAGTTCTGCATTAATAGTAGGAGACTTTAATATGCCACTTTCAATAATGGATAGACTATCTAGTCAGAAGATTAATGAGAAAATCCAAGACTTGAATGATACTCAAAACCAACTATACCTAATAGACATATTAAGACATATCAAACATTTCATTCAACTTCACCTAACAACCACAGAATATACATTTATCTGGAAGACATATGAATCATTTTTTAGCACAGACCTTTTGCTGGGCCACAAAAAAGTCTCAATAAAATAGAAAATATTGAAATATATAATATACATTCTTTAACCACAATAGAATGAAGCCAGAAATCAATAACAAAAGGAAAAATGGAAAATTGACAAATATGTGGAAATTGAGAAACATCATCTCAAACTAACAATGGGATAAGAGGAAATCAGTAGTGAAATTAGGAAAACCTTGAAGTGAATGAAAATGAAAATACCACATACCAAAACTTATGAGATCAGAAAGGTAGCGATGAGAGGCAAATTTATAGTTCTAAATGCTTACATTTAAAAAAGTAGAGCTCTAACCTCAAAACTCGAAGGACTAGGAAAAGAGGACAAATCTAAACCCAAAGTGAACTGAAGGAAGGATATAGAAATGATCAGAACAGAGATAAATGAAACACAGAATACAAATAAAGTATCAACAAAACAAAAAATTGGTTCTTTGAAAAGATGATTAATGCTGACAAATCTTTAGCTAGACTGACAAAGAAAAAAAAGTACAGAGGATACAAATAACGAAAATAAAAAATGAAAATGTGGAGATTACTATTGACCCTACAGAAATAAAAAGGACTATAAGAGGATTCTTTGGACAATGGTATGCCAGTAAGTTAGATAGCCTAGATGAAATGGAGAAATTCTTAGAAATATACAAACTACCCAACTGACTCAAGAAGAAATATAATATCTCAACAAACCAATTACTATTAAAGAGATTGACTCAGAAATAAAAGACCTCCCAATAAAAATACATTCAGGACTAGATGGCTTCACAGGGCAATTTTACCAAACAGTCCAAGGAAACTCAACTCCAAGTATGCTCAATGTCTTCAAAAAATTGAACAGGATGGAACACTCCCTAATTCAGTCTGTGAGACCAGCACTGCTCTCAGAATAAATCCTCATAATGATACCATGAGAAAAGAAAATCACAGCCCAATCTTATTAGTATAAATGCAAAAAACCTCAAAAATACTAGCAAACTAACAGAACATTGAAAGAATTATGCACCATAGTAAGTGCTATTTAATCCTGGTAGGCAAGGGTGATTCAACATAAGAAAATCAATTCATGTCATTCTCCACATAAATGGACAATGAAAGAAAAAAACAACATGACCACTTCAGTTGATATAAAAAAGGCATTTGACAAAATATAGCACCCTTTCATGATGAAAATACTTAGAATACTAGAAATAGAAAGAAAATTCCTCAATATGATAAAGGATATATATGAAAAACCCATAGCTAACATCCTACTGAGTGGTGAAAGAATGAAAGCTTTCCCTCTAAAATCAGGAACAAGACAAGTATGACCAGTCAGTACTATTATATAACATTGTGCTAGAAGTTCTTGCCAGAGCAATCATGCAAGAAAAATAAATAAAAAGCAACCAAATTGGAAAGGAAGATGTGAAACTTTCCCTATTTGTGGATGACATCATCTTATATAGAGAGAATCATGAAAAATCCACAACAAAGCTTATAGAGCTAATAAATGAATTCATCAAAGTGGCGAGGTACAAGATCAACACCCAAATTCAGTAGGGTTTCTGTACAAAAACAATGAACAATCAGTAGAATTCCATTCACAATAGCACATAAAGACTCAAATTATCTAGGAATACATCTAACCAAGGATTTAAAGAACTTGTACACAGAAAACTACAAAACTTTGCTTAAAGAAAAACAAAGATGACCTAAAAAAAATGGAAAGCTTTATGTGTTCATGGATTGGAAGACTAAATATCATTAAGAGATCAATCCTACTCAAATGAATTTAAAGTTTCAATGCTCTGTTAATCAAAACACTAACAGCCTACTTTGCTGAAATGAAAACGCCAATCATAAGACAGAAGGGTAAGGGGCCCCAGACAGCCAAAGCCATATTTAAAAGAAGAATAAAGTGGGAAGACTCACATTTCCTAATTGTAAAACATGCCACAAAGCCGCAGTTAGCAAAACAGCATGGAACTGACACAAGACAGATGTATAGATCAATGAAACTGAATTGAGAGCTCAAAAATCAATCCTCACATTTATTGTCAACTGATTTTTTTTTTACAATATTGCCAGGACCACTCAATTCTGAAAAAATAGACTCTTGAACAAACAGTGCTGGGAAAACTTGATCTGCATTTGTAGGAAAAAAAAAGCGCAATGAGGGCCACTACTTACACCACATACAAAAATCAACACAAAATGGATCAAAGACCTAAATATAAGAGCCAGAAGTATCATACTCCTAGAAGAAAACTTAAGGACTATCTTTAGGACCTTGTGTTAGGCAATGGCATTTTAGACTTTACACCTGAAGCACAAGCAACAAAAGAAAAAGATAGACAATGGGACCTTATCAAATAAAAACCTTTCGTGTCTCACTTTACTATATAAGTAAAATGCTAACCTACACAATGGGAGAAAATATATGATAAAGGTTTTTAATGTCCAGAATAAATAAAGAAATCCTTCAACTTAACAACAAAAAAGCAAATAACCCAACTAAGAGACTTGAATAAACATCTCTCCAAAGAAGATATGCACATGGCCAGAAAATACATGAAAAAATAGTGAAAATAATTCGCCATTAGGGAAATGTAAATAAAAACCACAATAAGATACTATTTCTCACCCTTTAGGATGGCAACCATTCAAAAAATTGAAAATTCCAAGAGTTGGACAGGATGTAGAGAAATAGGAACACTCATTCATTGCTGGTGGCAATGTAAAATGGTGCAGCTGCTATGGAAGACAGTTTGGAGGTTAGTCGGAATGTTAAGTGTAGAATTACCATATGACCTGGCAATTCCACTACTAGGTATATATACTAAAGAACTGAAAATGGGGACACGAACAGATATTTGCACAACAATGTTCAAAATGGTATTATTCACAATTGATAAAAGATGGAAGCAACCAAAGTATCCAAAAACTGATGAATGGTTAAATAAAATGTGGTATATACATATAATGGAATATTACTTAGCCTTAAAAAGGGATGACATTCTAATACATATGACAATGTGGATGAACCTTGAAAATATCATGTTAAGTGAAATATGCCAGTCACAAAAGGACAAATATTGTATGAACTCCCCGATATAACATAATTAAGACAAGCAAAATCATAGAGACAATATCTCAAATATAGTTACCAGGGGGTGGAGTGGGGATGGGGGTGGGAAGTTAGGATTAAAATGTACAAATTTGGAAAGGTAGAAATGTTTTGGTAATCTGAACATAATTAACAGCACTGAAATATATGTCTGAATGTGGTTAAAAGAGAAAATGTTAGGTTTTATATAGGATAATAGAATGAAAATTTTAAAAATAATCCATGGAACTGCACTATACAAACCATGAGCCATAGGTTAAACCATAGATTACAGTTAATGGTATAATTATAAAAATGTGCTGTAATCAATTGTAATAAATGTTCCACACCAATGTATTGTGCTAATAATAAGGTGGTATATGAAAATCCTGTATTATATGCATGATTGTTCTATAAACTCACAACTTGTTTAATAAAAAATACATTGACATATGCATGTGACCCCCCCCCCCAAATAATATAAGACCTGAAGCAAATATGTCAAAATATTCAGATATGGCAAACCTGGATGGTAAAGGAAAAAATTGACAATTTTTTCATTTTTATTGAAGAGATCAAGGGACCTGAGAAGAGCAACAGATTTATTTAAGAGAAAACATTTTATTTTCCTGTTTGGACAACCAATACAGGGAAGTATAAACATGTTTGAAACCCCAAAATTTTCAGTACGCTTAGAACATTTTGGCTCATCAAAAAATCACAATAAAGCTACCTAAGGTCACTAAGCTGGAAGTAGCCAGAACAGAGCAAGCTCAGTCCTGGGTGAGTGCTGGGCAGCTGTGAGAAGGGCCAAGGCCACAGTGTTAAATGCCAAACTTCATGAGAGGGCATCAATTTATAAACAAACCAGAAGCCTAGTTTGTTCTTGTAATTCCTATAAGTAATGATCATAGTCTCCAAATTGAAAACTAGACAGATTAACCATGAAGTCTTCACAGACATTTTGTATATGTTTCATGATTTATTTTTTAGGGAATTGTGCAAGGTCTAATTATACAAGCTGTTTGTTCTCTTCACTAGCTTTTGAGTTTCAGCAAGTATGGGCTTTCTTAAGCTTTTCTGACTATTAAACTCAGCCAAATTCACACTCACAGAGGAAGTAAAATTCTAGCGTACAACCTTACAGCAGATCTCCAAGCTATCCAAATCAATGGGGTAATCACAAGCATTCTGTCAGCTGCTATATGACTTTTTTCTTTCCTCCTGCAAATAGCTATAGCAGCATTAATGTCAGCACAGTCGTCTAAACAGACTTAACCTGTTTAACTGTACTTACTTGCCTGAGCAAGATCCTTTTGCCACCTTGTAAAGGTGAAGAGATGAGAGGGTGGAAAGGACAGACTATTAATATAAATAAATATATACCACCTTATATTATTCAACATTTTCCAATTTTCAAAGAACTTTTACACAGTTGATCTCTATAACTCAATGAGGAGGCAAAAGAAGTATTATTATCCCCACTATACAGGTGAGGAAAAACTGAGGCTCCGTCAAGTTAACTGGCTAGCCCATTCTGACCCATCTCCAGAACTCTTTCTACTAAGCCAGATGTCTAGCTGGCTCAAGTCAACAAATTGCTAGCATACCTTTCTCCCACAGTTAATGGTTGCCCAATGTATCCAATTCCTATAGATGTTATGGATATCAATCTTTCCCTAATCTCTCTTCCCCCCTTTGGCCTTCCACAGATCTGAATTTCCATCATTAGAGGCACTTATCTGGCTACTGAGCTGGACTTCACAGGATGAACCATTTTGTTTTCCTCAGTGTTTTTCCTGAGATACCTGCATCAGAATCCACTGGGAATATGTTAAATATATCATTCCTAGGCATCATCCCAGATGTATGGAATCAGATTCTCTTGAGGGGATTTTTAGGAATTTTTATTTTTAACAAGTTCCCTGTGTGCTGTTCCTAGTTGTAAAGTTGATAGTTACTGATTTGAGCTTGGAATGTTTTGCGCCAGAGACTATAATAATGAAAGGGTTATTTTAAGCAGGCAGCCTTGAAAACAATACTTAGGATGGACTGGAGAGTAAAGAGACTGGGGTCAGGAGAACTGGTTAATGATAATTGCAGTCCCCACCTTGAAAAGCATAATAGGAGGGAAGGGTAAATATGAGAAGAAAAATAAAAACTACAAGAGACATAACATAAGTTAATGTAATTTCTTCTCTTTCTCTCCAAAAACATGTTTGTACTTACTGTGGATTTTCTTTTTCATTTCACCTAGGTTCCTTTACCTACTAAGAGCTTTAGTTAATTCTGTGGCATATTTCACAGTGTCACAGCTCAACTCCTCTCTCTGTGCATGTGCAGCACTTCATAAAAGGTGATTTAGCCACAGTTTATGCAAGACAGCATAACTGTTCCTTGTGACTAAAATTTAGTTCCATTGCCAAATTCATTTAGATTAAAAAAATAAAAGTGGGTGAATTTCCAATACTGATGTCCAGAGCATTTCTAATTATTTTCTAAAACTATAACCCTTCAGCCTTTTAATGTGTGCTGGAGAAGTTCTTGAGAGCATCACTTTCTAAATCACTCTTTGTGACATACCATTTTGTTCCATAAAAACTGAAACCCAAAGAATGAATGAATTAGAAAAGTTCTCATTTTCATTTGTTTTCTTCATATTTTCTCTCATTTCCTCTTTTTTTCTCTCACCTCCTTCTTTTTGCTCTCTCTGCCTTTCTCTTTCTCTTTCTCTCTCTCTTTCTCTCAATATGAAGCAGTCAAATGGTGGTAAAGTGTTGTTCTTGAATGTTTTAAGTTTTCATGTTTCTGACAATAGGTGGTTAGAAATTACATCAGACTAGAAATCAGAATACCTGCATTCAATTAACAGCTTTACCACTAACTTGCTATAGGATCTTGAATAATTCAGGTGTCCCTTCTGACCTTCATCTGTTTTCTTCATCTGTAAAATAAGGAGAATGAACTAGCTACTGTCCATGGTCCTCTCCAATCCAAGTATTCAACAATTCTAAATTGACTTCTCTGTAACTCTTCCAGCAGTATGAAAGTTTTTAAGTCTCCAGATCCAAATTACCATTTGGGTCATTTGAGTTGAGAGTATTTAAAAGTCACTAAGAGTGTACACTAGAGTCTTATGCTCCAGCAAGGAGCTATAATAAAATTGGTTTAACTATTTAACAGTCTGCCCACACACATTTCTCACTGCAACTTCTTTAATCAGGTTGAATTATGTCAGGAGAAACTAGACATTTTATATTACCCAAATGTTCTTTAATCAGGTCTGGAGAAACTAAACAAAGGAGAAGAATGTGAGTGAAATAAGCAGTCATCTTAGCATCTGGTCACATCAAAGAAGTGTCACATAACTTTTATTCACTACGGGGCCTTTGTGTGGATAATTTTGCTCACCTTTCTCCTCAAATCACCACACTCAACAAGAAATACGTGCTGATGCCAGCAACCCAAATGGCACTGCCTTAGCAGCACTAAGATAAACAACCTTTCTAGAGCTAGCTAAAGAGATGGGGCCATTGATAGAAGGAGCTGGGTTAAGTTGCTGTGAATCCTAATAGTTATATCAGCAAATGGGTTTGAGTTTTGTTTGCTTTTTTACTTTGGTTTTTCAAAAAAATGCACTGATGTTAACCATGTTACATAATTAAAGCCCCATAACTTGGTGGCCATAGTCCATTTTCCAGTGATTAGGCAGCACTCATATGATCTCCTAGTTCAAGATCTACCACAAGTTGAGCTACCATGCACTCATTCATTCATTTGATAAACATATTCTAAAAGCCTACTATGTACCAGGTACTGTGCAAGGAGCTGGGAACACTGTGGGGGAAATACAGAAACAGTCACTGCCTTCATGATGCAAAACAACTATCAGGAGGGGAGAATGGGAGATGGTAATCAAATATTACACAGGAATGAAAAGTAATATACATTATGCATATTTTATATGCATACATACACGCACAGATTTGGAAAAATCAAAGTATATACATTCAAATATTAATGGTAGTAATTTCTGGGTAGTAGGATTATGAGATCCTTTTTTCTCTATTTCTTTAAAATGTTTTATATATTCTCTGATTTTTTTGCAAGCTTACACTTTTATAATGGGAAAAAGTAATTCCATTTGTAAAAACGTCATGCTTTTGAAGATTTATTGACATAGTAAAATGTAATATATTGCTAAATATTAAAAAGCTGCAGAACAGCACATATGATATGATTTCATTTTTGAATATATGATGCAATAATAAGAGAACGGAAGAGTATAAACCAAAATACTAATAACAATTATCTTTGGTGCAATAATAGGTAATTTTTTTCCTTTTACTTTTTTATACTGCCTAAATGTTCTGCTTTGAGCACATATAAACTATTTTAGCCTTAAAATATCACCTTCTCTAGGAAGCCTTACCTGAAGATCAGCATTCTCACCCCACACATATCCCTCTGTGAGGACCTATAACACTTGTTAGACATGTCACCACTTTAACACAAAGCATAATATTCATTATTAGGCATCTTTTTCCTTGTGAGCCCTGTGAAATCAAAGTATTTTATTTCTTTCATCCACACTAACATTTGGTCATGATCAGTAAATAGCAGCAGCTTCATTGATTACCCTCAAATCCTAATATCACACGCTGTTGTTAGTGTTTAGGGATGGATTGTGCATTTTGCAAGTAGCAAAACTGCCTTATACCCTATTCCCAGCTAAAACTGCCTTATACCCTATTCCCAGCTCTTTCTTGGCATGCCGATTAACTTCATTTTCTGACACACAACACATCTCCTAAGGGTTGGAGCTCTCTTTTTTTTGAAGCAGTTTTATTGATATGTATTCATATACCATACAATCCATCTAAGGTGTACAATCAATGGCTTTTAGTATAATCACAGAGTTGTACATTCATCACCACAATCAATCTTAAAGCATTTTCATTACTCCAAAAAGAAAAACCACATGCCCTTTAGCAGTCACTTCTCAGTCCTTCTATCCCTCTGTCATATCTTTTCTTTTAATGGTCAAAAAACTTATATTTAGGTTTTTATATTTTATATTAGGTGACTCAGTGGCCAGAGTTCTTGCCTGCCATGCCAGAGACCTGGGTTCGATTCCCAGTGCCTGCCCATGCAAAAAAACAAAACAAAACAAAGCAAAAAACCCAAAACTTATGTTCAGAAATTTCCAGGGAACTCAGTTTGGATAATCCCAACTTTGTTGGCAATATCCAAAGCGTCACAGTCAGGAGCCAGTTGAACATATGCCTTCATCTCTCCATCAGGCCTAATCACAGTGTTGACCTTGGCCATGTCAAGGTCATAGACCTTCTTCACAGCATGTTTGGTCTGGTGCTTGCTGGCCTGGACACCCACAATGATCACAAGGGTGTTGCTGTCTTCCCCATGGCTGGTTCAGTGGTCAGAGGGAACTCAATGATAGCATAGTGGTCAGATTTGTTTCTCCTGGGGGTGCCCTTCCAAGGATATTTGGTCTGTCTTCTGAGAGGTAGGGTCTTTGCCCAGTGGAGTGTGGGCGAAGTGCAGATCTTCTTTATTTTGTGGCTGTGGATGCCCTTCAGTACTGCCTTCCTGGCTTTCAAAGCCTTTGTTTTGGCTTCAGTTTTAGGAGGGTGTATTCGTTAGGGTTCTCTAGAGAAACAGAATCAACAAGGAACACTAGCAAATATAAAATTTGTAAAAGTATCTCTCATGACCACAGGAACGCAGAGTCCAAAATCCACAGGGCAGGCTGTGAAGCCGATGATTCCGATGGAGGGTCTGGACGAACTCCACAGGAGAGGATCACCAGCCAAAGCAAGAAGAAAACTGTCTCTTCTGAATCCTACTTAAAAGGTTTCCAGTGATCAGATTAAGCATAACTCATTGCCGAAGACACTTCCCTTTGGCTGATTACACATGGAATCTGCTGTGGATGCAGCTGACATGATCATGATTTAATTCTATGAAATGTCCGTATCACAACAGACAGGCCAGCACTTGCCCAATCAAACAAACAGGTACCACTCACTACCTGGCCAAGTTGACACATGAACCTGACCATGACAGTCCACCCCCAGTCAACTTGGCAGCTATACATAACACCTTAAACCATACCTAATCTCTAAATAAAAAACAATAAAACACACATTTTTTCTTTCACCTAACAATACTCAACTGTCCTGCATATAACTGGAAACACATTGAATCTCTCCAGAATAGGGTGCAAATCCTTGGGTAATATTCATTCTTAAACTTGATATTTTACAAGTTAAATAGTATAACATGACCAAAATAGCATTGCAGTCCTCGTCTCTGTAACTGATCATGTTGTTGAAGTTCATATTTATCACTACCTTCTTCCACTACCCATTCCATGTTCCCTTTACCCTCAGCAAGCACTTCAGCTGGCCATGTTTCTTTGGCTGGTGGCGTGACACAACCCTTCATTACTGAAGTTTCAGACCCATTGGTAGACCTGTCTGGATTGGGTTATTGCAGTTTTCCATTGATTTTAATTGGCATGGTAGTACTAAAAGATGCCCTAGGGGATCTCCTATATTCCAATAAAACTCTTCTTTACCTCCATTGTGCAGTTGCACTCTTATTTCCCCCTGATAGTCAGGATCAATCACCCCAGACAACAATGCAATCCCCTTCTTGGCTTGTTAATCCAGGAGCATGAGAAGCCCAAGGTGACCAGGTGGCTGTATTGGATTCCAGTTCAATGGAATCATTGTTGTTTCTCCTGGTGGAAGCACCCCCCCTTTTGGAACTAAAACCTGTAGACCATCAGAGCTCAGGGTCATAGGGACAGGAAGCAAAAATTTTCCACTCACTAGGATCACTAATAGTGAGTGGTGCACTCCATTTCCACCCCTTGATTCCTGGACCCCTGGATACTGGCTATCGGAGAAACAGCACCGTTCAATGGACACTGATTCAGAGCATATACAGTTTCCCGGAGAACATTACCCAAGCCTTTCAAGGTACTGCCAGCTGGTTGGTGCCATAACTGAGTTTTCAAAAGGCCATTCCACCGTTCTATCAATACAGTTGCTTCTGGAAGATGGGGAACATGGGAAGACCAGAGAATTCCATGAGCATGTGCCCATCCCTGCACTTCATTTGCTGTGAAGTGTGTTCCTTGATCAGAAGCAATGCAATGTGGTATACCATGATGATGGATAAGGCGTTCTGTAAGCCCACGGATGATAGTTTTGGCAGAAGCATTGTGTTCAGGGAAAACAAAACCATATCCAGAGTATGTGTCTATTCTAGTTAGAACAAATCACTGCCCATCCATGAAGGGAGTTGTCCAATGTAATCAACTTGCCACCATTAGCTGGATGGTCACCTCAGGTATGGTGCCATATTGGGGGCTGAATTTAGGTCTCTGCTGCTGGCAGATTGGGCACTCAGTAGTGGCTGTAGCCAAGTCAGCCTTGGTAAGTGCAAGTCCATGTTGCTGAGCCCATGCATAACCTCCACCCCTACCACCATGAGCCCATTGGGCAATGACAGAAGTTGCTGGGGAAAGAGGCTGACTGGTTTCCACAGAATGGGTCATCTTATCCACTTGATTATTAAAACCTTCTTCTGATGAAGTCACCCTCTGGTGTACATTCACATGAGACACAAATATCTTCATGTTTTTAGCCCACTCAGAAAGGTCTATCCACATACTTCTTCCCCAGACCTCTTTGTCACATATTTTCCAATTATGGTCTTTCCAAGTCCCTGACCATCCAGCCAAACCATTAGCAACAGTATACAAAATAGTCCTTCTAGCCAGTTTTCCTTCCAAGCAAAATGAACAACCAGGTGCACTGCTCGAAGTTCTGCCCACTGGGAGGATTTCCCCTCACCACTGTCCTTCAAGGACACTTCAGAAAGTGGTTGTAGTGCTACAGCTGTCCACTTTCGGGTGGTACCTGCATATCGTGCTGAACCATCTGTAAACCAGGCCCAAGTTTTCCCTTCCTCAGTCAGTTCACTGTAAGGAACTCCCCAAGAAGCCATAGCTCTGGTCTGGGAAAGAGAAGGTAATGTGGCAGGAGTGGAGACCATGGGCATTTGGGCCACTTCCTCATATAACTTACTTGTGCCTTCAGGACCAGCTCAGGCCCTATCTTGTATATACCATTTCCATTTTACAATAGAGTGCTGCTGCACACGCTCAGCTCTATGACTTGGTGGGTTAAACAACACCCAGCTTATGATAGGCAACTCAGGTCTCATGGTAACTTGATGGCCCATGGTTAAGCTTTCAGTCTCTACTAAGCCCAGCAGCAGGCCAAAAGTTGTTTCTCAAAACGGGAGTACTTATCTGCAGTAGATGGTAAGGCTTTGCTCCAAAATCCTATGGGTTTGCATTGTGATTCTCTTGCCAAAAGCTCCAAAGAACATCTCTGTTTGCCACTGGCACTTCCAGCACCATTAGATCTGCTGGATCATATGGCCCAAGTGGCAAAGCAGCTTGTACAGCAGCCTGGACCTGTCACAGAGTTGTTCTCCACTCAAAATTAGCAGCTTTTTTGGTCACTCGATAAATGGGCCGGAGTAGCACACCTAAATGAGGAATATGTTGTTGCCAAAATCCAAAGAGACCAACTAGGCATTGTGTCTCTTTTTTGGTCACAGGAGGGGCCAGATGCAGCAAGTTATCCTTCAACTTGGAAGGGATATCTTGACATGTCCCACACCACTGGACATCGAAAAATTTCACTGAGGTGGAAGACCCCTGTATTTTTGTTAGATTTATCTCCCATCCTCTGACATGCAAATGCCTTACCAGTAGGTGTAGAGTAGTTGCTACTTCTTGCTCATTAGGTCCAATAACATAATATCAATAAAATGGACCGGTGTGATGTCTTGTGGGAGGGAGAATTGTTCAAGGCCCCTGAGATAAGATTATGACATAGGGCTGGAGAGGTGATATACCCCTGAGATAGGACAGTGAAAGTATATTCTTCACCTTGCCAGCTGAAAGCAAATTATTTCTGGTGGTCCTAACTAATAGCTATTGAGAAAAAAGCATTTGCCATATCAATAGCTGCATACCAGGTACCAGGGGATGTATTGATTTGCTCAAGCAATGATACCACATCTGGAACAGCAACTGCAATTAGAGTTACCATGTGGTTGAGTTTATGATAATCCACTGTCATCTTCCAAGACACATCTGTTTTCTGCACAGGCCAAATAAGAGAGTTGAATGGGGATGTGGTGGGTACCACCACCCCTGCATCCTTCAAGTCCTCAAGAGTGGCAGTAATCTCTGCAATCCCTCCAGGAATCCAGTATTACTTCTGATTTACTATTTTGCTTGGTAGGGGCAATTCTAGTGGCTACCACTTGGCCTTACCCACCATATTAGCCCTCACTGAACAAGTTAGAGAGCCAATGTGGGGATTTTGCCAGTTGCTCAACATGTCTATATCAATTATTCATTCTGGAACTGGAAAAATAACTACAGAATGGGTCCAGGGGCCCACTGGACCCACTCTGAGATGGACCTGAGCTAAAACTCCATTGATCACCTGCCATCCATAAGCCCCCACTCTGACTGGTGGACCAGAGTGATGTTTTGGGTCCCCTGGAATTAATGTCACTTCTGAACCAGTGTCTAATAATCCCCAAAATATTTGATCATTTCCTTTTCTCCAATGCACAGTTACCCTGGTAAATGGCCATTGGTCTCCTTGGGGAAGGCTTGGAGAAAGATTAACAGTATAAATTTGAAGCAGTGTAACAGGGTTCCCCTCCTAAGGGACCTGGCCTCCCCTTCATTTGAGGGGCTCTGGGTTTGAAAACTATTTCAAGTCTGGAAATTGATTAAGGGGTCATGACTCTGTGTTTTTGTAATTCAGGTTAGACTTCTGTTCACTTGATCTAGAACTCTTTTGTTTGTACAGCTCAAACAGTTATTTAGTAGACTGCCTTTCTATTGTTTCTAGGTACCCCATGATTTACTAGCTAACACCACAAATCTCTGCGAGTCATATAATTTTGATGCCTGCTTTGAATTTGATGTCTACTATAACAGCCACGTCTACCCTGTCTTTGGTGATTAAGTGCTGCCACCTGGCTTCTGCCAACTCAGGATCCCATCATCCCCATTGTGTTTAAGGATTCTTGCTCAGTGACAGCAGTTCCTACAGTAATATCTGACCTACAGAGAAGTGCAACCACAGAGCTCTTCAGGGATGATGGTGCTAGTCTCACAAATTTATTTCGCACTGTTCTGGTAAAAGGTGCATCCTCCAGACATTCCTGGGGTGTAACAGCAGGCTTTGCATGATAAATCCACTCTAACATTCCAATCTCTCTAAGCCTCTGGATCCCCTCATCTACATTATACCAGGGAAGTTCTGTCATTTCAACCTCAGATATTATTGGTCACCTTTTGATCCATGTTTCAACCAACCATCCAAACAAACTGTTAATACCTTTCTGAACCCCTCGAGCTATAACATTGAATGCAGAATCTCTGCTTAGTGGGCCCATACCAATAAATGCAGCCTGATCCAGCCTTATATTCTTCCCACCATTATCCCACACTCTTTAAATCCATTGCCGCACATATTCCCCTGATTTCTGTTTATATAAATTGGAAAACTCACACAATTCTTTTGGAGTATAACGTACCTCTTCATGTGTGATACTTTGTATCTCACCTTTAGGGGCCTGTTGGGACTTTAGTCTAGATATAGGTCTGGAAGAAATGAGGGGTGGTGGGGTGGGTCATGAAAAGAATTAGAAATATCTTCCATTTGCTTCAGGGCTTTCATTTACAGTTTCATTTGATGAAACAGTATTAATCACTCTAGGGCTAATCCCTTCAGGAAGAGGTTGGGTGGCCAACTCCTCAAGGCAGGTTGGAGGTGGGGCAGTTATGTCCTCAGGGCAAAGAATTACAGGGTTATCTAGAGAAGACTCTGCATGACCTAGGGTTTCAACCTCACCTCTGACATCATTATCAATCCATATGTCACCATCCCATTTCTCAGGGTCCCATTCCTTTCCAATCAATGCCCTCACTTTAATGGCAGACACCATCCAACATTGAGATTTCAGTTTACGTTGCAAAGTTGCTACGCTAACAATTAGATTCTGAGTCTAATTTTCAGAGCTCTCAAATCTACAGCTATAAGAAATAAGATTTTCCTTCAGGATACTCACAGAAAGTTCTACATCTGTCAGACGGCACTTAAGCTTCTTGTTTGAAGTCTTCAGCCCATCCCTTTCACTCCTTAATGTAGCCAGTGTATCTAACAACAACAAGCCAACATCTCTATACCTCTTATTTCCACCAAACTTTGTAAAGGTGACAAAAATGTTATCCCCCAGACCCTGGCTTCATATAAGCAAAGCATTAGGAGAATTGAATGGTGATATTTTGACTATCTCTTTTGCCTACTCACTCCATGGATTGGGAGTGTCATTCTGATTATGAGAATCAGAGTCCTTAGTGCCTTTGAGTCCAGTCAGAATAGAAAACCATTCATAAAAACCCATTTTTAAGATTCTGCTTCTTAAGAACCACTCCTGGTATCAAGATGTATTAGTTAGGGCTCTCTAGAGAAACAGAATCAACAGGAAACACTCACAAATAGAAAATTAATAAAAGTGTCTCATGTGACCATGGGAATGCAGAGTCCAAAATCTGCAGGGCAGGAGGCGAAGCTGACAATTCCGATGGAGGGTCTGCATAGGAGAGGCTCGCCAGCTAAAGCAGGAAGAAAACTGTCTTCTGAATCTTCCTTAAAAGGCTTCAAGTAATTAGATTAAGCATTACTCATTGCAGAAGACACTCCCCTTTCACTGATTACAAATGGAATCAGCTGTGGATGCAGCTGACATGATCATGATTTAATTCTATGAAATGTCCTCATGGCAACAGACAGCCAGCACTTGCCCAACCAAACAAACAGGTACCACCACTTGGCCAAGTTGACACATGAACCTGACCATGACAGAAGGGTAGAGACTTCCTTCTTTGCTTTTGACACCACCTTTATGAAAAGCCTGTCATAGTCTTTTTTTTTTTTACCATGAAATATGACATATATACAGAAAAGCAATAAATTTCCAAGTACATTTTAACAAGTAGTTATAGAACAGATTTTAAAGTTTGGTATAGTTATCATTTCACTGTTTTTTGTTTTTTTCTTCTAGCTGCTCCAAAACACTGGAGACCACCAGAAATATCAATATAATGATTCTGCAGTCATACTCATTTTTTAAGTCGTATCTTCTCTGTTATGCTCCTCCTTCTCTTTAAATAACATATATGCATAAAAGCAATAAATTTCAAAGTACATCTCAGCAATTATTGTAGAGCAGATTTCAGAGTTTGGTATGCGTTACAACACCAGAATTTTAGGTTTTTATTTCTAAGTGCTTTAAGGTACTGGAGGTTAAACAAAATATCACTATAATGATTCAGGGCTCATACTCGCTCATTTGTTAAACACAACCTTCTCTGTATAACTCCACCATCACCTTTGATCTTTCTATCCCACTCTTTAGGGATATTTGGGCTATGCCCATTCTAAGCTTTTCATGTGGAAGGGGCTATTGATAATATGGGATAGGGGAATGGAGCTCATTTTTAAACCAACTGTTTTGCTGCCGCATCCCATCAAGCTTCACTGTGAAAAGGAGAACCAGCAGATGAAATAGAAGGAAAGTGCTTATTATTTTAGAGCATAATTTATTGCCTGCAGGATTCTTGAGTCAATGTGTTAAGAAGGAAATGAAATTCAGAGAAGATTAAGCCTGGAAGGGAAGTGAGAGAGAAGCTCCAGTGTACTTATAAAGAAAGCAAATACAGAGATAATAAATATATCCCCTGGATCCTACCTACAACAAGTTGGGGCAGAGTTACTTTTCTCACTGCAGCACCCTGAAAGATAAATTTAAATAGAAAGTAATCTACACAGGAGGAGGGGACAAAAATGGTAGAGGAGAATTCACATTTGACTCTGATTCTGTATTATTTGAATCTTTTAATAGGAAACTGTACAGTATTTGTGGATTAGTTATTAATATTCAAACCTAATAAAGAAACACCATTTTAAAGTACAAATACCTGGCAAACAAAACCAATTTTAAAAATAGAGTCTGTTTTCTGGACAAATTTCTGGTACTGCTTGTTTGACTTCTTATCAAATCATGCAATACTCTCCAGCAACGAAGCTTGGTGGTTAAGGGAATGGTCTTTGGGAATAGACAGATTCAAGTTTCGGTGAAAAATTTGCTTCTTACTAACTGTGGGATTTGGGCAAGTTAATTAACCTTTGTGCCTCTGTTTCCTTGGCAGTAAAAGGGAGATAAAAATTTTATGTAGTTTAGAGTGATACCATAAGAATTAAACAAGATGACCAATATGAAGTCCTTAGAAAAGTCCCTGGAGCAGAGCAGAGGCTGTTGGAGGTGACTGTGGGCTAGACACAAGCCACTTCCAACTCAGTTGCTTTATTCAGGTGGGTGTTCTTTCCTAGAATGGTCTTTCTTCCCCTACTCTCTAACAAAAGCCTAAAATTTCTTCCAGACTCAAGATTCACCTCTCCATCATTTTCCATAAAACATTTGTCTTGAAAATATCCTCCCTATCCAAATTGTGACTATTTATTGGGAAGATGGCAGTAATGTTTACATGTGTGAGCAAACACAGTAAGAGAACAAGAGGAAGAGGAAAGCATCTGAACTTTGGAGTTAGAAAGTTCTCACTAAAAATTGCAAATCGACCAGCTACTGGCTATGTGATCTGCAACAAATCACCTTGAATTCTCTGAACCTTCATTTCTTCCTCTGTTAAATAAGTACCATGAGTACATTTCTTCTCTCAGGAACAATGCAATATGGAAAAGCATTAAGGCTAAGAGTAAGCAAGAAGAAAAGGGCAAGGCAAGAAGGGGGCAGAATGACAAATAGGCCAAAGGACTGGGGGAGGTGAGATGGGCTAATGAAGATGGACAGAGCTCTGTGGAAGGAAATAGTGGGCTAAATGCCCACTGTGAGGAAAAAATTTCCGTCAGTGATGCCACAGGAAGTTTGATGCCCCCAGACTGATGAAGATAGCAGTTTCTATCGGTAATTCAAGCAGATAAGCTTGGCATAAGTTAAGAAAGGACCTGGATGGGGGAGGAAAAGGTAAGAACTTAGCTTTACAAGTACCAACAGACAGTCTAGCTGGGATGCTTAGTTATAAGCTATGTAACTAGGGACAGTTTTACATTGAATTCAGATGTTTAGTGATTAAGGCATAATATGGTGGCAATTGTTTTAGGCTCTCTAGCACATTTTTTACTCCCCTATTGCCATCTCTTATTTTTAAAATAAATCATTCCATATGGACCCACCCTTAGCCGGGCTCACAGAGATTGACACATACCCAGATCTGGCCAATCAGGATGCCCTAAACCCAGGAACACTATTCAAAATGTTTTATAACCAGCACCACAAGAGGGCTAGCAGTCAGGATGGGTGCCTTCCCTAAATAACCAGTATGACCATAGTGGTACATACTGGCTGAATGCTGGCCTGGTCCATTCCCCTGGACATGTGATGAGTTAGTGGTAGGCCCAGGATCCAGCAGGGTCAAATGGTCTGTGTTAGTTAGATTCAGTTGTCAACTTGGCCAGGTGAGCATACCTAGTCTTATTGCTGCAGACATAAGCCAACGGTATGTGAACCTCATCTGTTGCTAATTACATCTGCAGTCAGTTAGAAGGCATGTCTGCTGCAATGAGTGATGTTTGACTTAATTGGCTGGTGCTTAAATGAGAGAGCACCAAGTAGCACAGCCTAAGCAGCTCGGCATTCCTCATCTCAGCACTAGCAGCTCAGCCCAGGCCTTTGGAGATGCAGAAAGAAGTCACCCTGGGGAAAGTTGTTGGAAACCAGGGGCCTGGAGAGAATACCAGCAGAGACCATCTTGTGCCTTCCCATGTAAGAAAGAACCTCAGTGGAAAGTTAGCTGCCTTTCCTCTGAAGAACCAACAAAATAAATCCCCTTTTATTAAAAGCCAATCCATCTCTGGTGTGTTGCATTCCAGCAGCTAGCAAACTAGAACATGGTCCTTCTCTGGGAATGATAAATGAGCCTTAGGAAAAAGGAGCAAAACTCTTTATATTAGGATAACTAAGATATGACACCTGAGATGAGAGCAGAATGAAAACAATCAGAGACAGGCAGAATGTGAAATGAGAAGAGAGAATACCCTGATGATACGTGTTTTGATTCCCAAAGTCCCTGGGTCATGAAGTGCCTTCTTTAATTTTCTGGTCTACACCATTATCCTTCCAAGTCGAGTGAGACATTCACCTCTTTTATTTTTCCTTAAGCTTGTTGGGTTGTCATTTATTATCAAGGACTTTTTACTGTGGCAAACCTTAGTGTTCATAAGATGTGACTATGTACCAAATTAATTACAGTAGAAAGACAAGGAGCCATTAGAAAGAGAAAGTCAGAAAGGTCCTGAACCAGAGACTTGATCATCAGTGAAAAAATTTTCACCCACACCACATTTTTGCCATTGGTGGTAGTTAACCTCAGGTGAGCACCAATTGGAAACTGTGCCCAGGAGGCCTCACAGTGTCCCTTCTGTGTCACAGCAACTCTATCCCATGCCAACTTCCCCTCAGACCCCAGGTGTTTGGCCTACTTCAAATGAAAATGCATTTTCTCCTGTACTGCAGTATCACTGGCATCAGGTTGTTTCAAGTGCGCAAATTTCACTGCGACAAGTGATTACTCTCTTAGCATTCCCAGGAATGGAAATTCTGGGTTTTGCATACAGTAAACACTCAATGACTGCTTATATCATTAAACAGTGGCCACATATCACAACAGGAATCTCACCAGTCTCTGATCTAGTCAGACTGTATTTCACAGTGTCTAAGGCTTGCTGATGTCCATGCAGGCTGACAACATTGACTTATTAGGCCAAATCCCTGTTGACCAAAGCTCAAGTGATCAAAACCCATTAATGAGACAGACCCACGTCTGGGTAATCATAATCATGAGCACTGAATAAGAAAAGGTCAGCTGAGGTTATAAAAGAACCTCAGTAAGATCTTTGCATTTATATATATATTTGGTTAATATTTGCTGAGTATTCTTCCAGGTGGGTAATTATTTCTCTAGGATTCATGCCTTTATTCCTAATGCCTGTGGCTGCTATGTAATAGGAACTTGGTAATTACATGTAGAACTAATGAATTAGATATTCAAGGCAATCAGGGTATTTGAGGAGGGAGACAGATGTGCGTAACTATCTACTTACACCTAATGTTGCACTGGCCTACTTCTTCGAAAAGTTGGCCCATTTCAATGATTGGTAGAGACATGAATTGAGAACTAGTGTAGGACAGTGTCATAGTGTCATTCCCACCAACATCAGAACATTTTGGAAACTTGCTAGAAATAAATTTCTCAGACCTCACACCAGACCTTCTGAATCTGAAACTCTGGGGATAGGGCCCAGCAATGTGTGTCTGAACAAGCCTTCCAGTTGAAGGCTTATATATATAAATATATATATAAATATATATATATATATATATATATATATATACCTTAATATGCAAATGCTCAAAAATGCAGCGCTTAGGAGGAGACTGTGTAGAGAACAGTTTTGGGTAATTCCATCTGGAAAAGTTCATTGTAATGGTCAGACAAACCACTGAAACATTACCAATCTTACAAGTACTTATTGCTTATTATAAGGATATGCCGAAGGGCAACTGATAACGCAAAAAAAAAAAAAAGTGAGCTGGATGGCCCATTAGAAGGCAAGATCCCATGAGCATGTATAGAATGGGAAGGAGGACATCACGCCCACCTTCTCCCAGGACATATGAAGTCTGACCAGCCCCATCATGGCCCTCTAGACTGGGGAAGTTCTTTTCCCATTCCAGATAAAAAGGGTCATTCACTGTCCATTTCTAATAGCAATAAACATTCAATAAATGTTAGCTATGTGCCAGACACTGGGCTAAGCATTGTATATACTGAATAAGTTAACATTAGGCAAAAACTTGGTGCAATATCTGACACTTAATAAGGGCTTAATAAATGTTAGTCATCATCATCATTATGATCATCATCATTTTTAATCTTCACAGCACTTCCATGAGGTAGGTTCTATTTGTTATGGTTACTTTATAGATTAGGAATTGGAGGCTTAGAGAGATTGAGTGAGTTGTACAATGTCACCCAGTAAGCAGAAGAACCAGAATTCTAAACAAGATGGACACCTGGCTCAAGAACTCTTAAGCATTATACCAAATGGCCATACTTTAGTTTAAAAAGGAGGTCCAAAAGACCCAGGGATCAACCTCTAACCTGTAATTTTTGTAAGACAGACTGTGTAAGCACAAACTTCTCACTCTCCCCCATCCTCTCCTCCAGTGCTTCTCAAACTTTACCATGCACAATGGTCAACTGGAAGGCTTGTTCAGACACACATTGTTGGGCCCTATCCCCAGAGTTTCAGATTCAGAAGGTCTGGTGTGAGGTCTGAGAAATTTATTTCTAGCAAGTTTCCAAAATGTTCTGATGTTGGTGGGAATGACACTATGACACTGTCCTACACTAGTTCTCAATTCATGTCTCTACCAATCATTGAAATGGGCCAACTTTTCGAAGAAGTAGGTCAGTGCAACATTAGGTGTAAGTAGATAGTTACGCACATCTGTCTCCCTCCTCAAATACCCTGATTGCCTTGAATATCTAATTCATTAGTTCTACATGTAATTACCAAGTTCCTATTACATAGCAGCCACAGGCATTAGGAATAAAGGCATGAATCCTAGAGAAATAATTACCCACCTGGAAGAATACTCAGCAAATATTAACACCAAATGAACACACAAAATGCACTACGTTTCAAGTTGGGGACAGGAACTATGAAAGAAAAGAACTGACTTCCACAAGAGAAAACCACACACACACACAAAAAATGTAGTGAAAATTTCTTGCTTTTGTCTATTTATTCCTCCCTGTCCATACCTTTCCTTTCCTTCCTGTCCCACGCCTACCATAAATATTTCCCTCATAACTTTGGGAGAATGGCCTCAAAACAAGACTTCACTTCAAACCCTAACCAGGCCCAGCCAGACCCAAGAAAGAGAAATTAAGCAGTCTCCAGCTATGCCTCCTTTCATTCCAGCCATATAGTAGAAGTCCGTCCCCAGGTAGGGAGAATGAGGGCAACAAATAGTGAGTCACTGAGCTGAGAGGTGGAAGGGACAGAAAAGAAACAAAACCCAGTAGATAATGTTTTATGTACTGGTTTCAGTCATGCCTCAAGTCAGCTCCACCCCTGGTTCCCTCTTTAAGAAGCCAATGGATGTCTATTTATTTCATTATTTTATCAGAAATTGTGCAAATACAGGAGCCTAATTTATATTTGGGACTCCTGCTTCTTTGAGGAATAATTGAGTTGAGGACTGAGGAATGAGCAGGATGAGTAGCCATGGATATTAGAAGTGAAGGTTCCAGGCAGAGAGAAGATGCTGTGGAGTGACCCTGAGCCCAAAGGTGGGAAAGAGCTTCTTGCAGAAACTGAGAGCAGCGAAGGTGCAGGGAACCAGTGTGGTGGGAAAGGTAGGCATGGAGTAGACCATGTGGAGGAATTTATAGCTCATTCTCTGTATATTTTTCACAACTATCAATAACATTTAATCTCATGATTTAAACTAAGTTTTTTTTTGGTCAGATTTAATTTTCCTAGACACTTGTGCTAACTTATAACGCAAGTATCCCCACAGTAAGCTAGTTTCCAATGTCTCCCTCACCCTTTTAATAGATACATTTCCTCCTGCATTAGGCAGATTCCAGGTCCAAATTCCCCTCATCCAAAACTAGAACAAAGCATACATCCTCTGGTTGCAGATGGCAGGGTACAGAATACTCACAGTAACATCTCTGTTCCAATAACTAAGTTTACGGAAAGTGACCCCAATAGGGCCAATTGCAACCAATATCAAACTCTAAATAATATCAGTGGCCATGTTCTCTCATCCATCCTCACCTTTATTCAGGTCTGCTTTACTGTTTCCCTAGATCAGATGTCAAGAGAATTTAAGGCTGTTGGAAAATGGTTACTGAGAAGTTCAAACACTTGCTCCATCTAAGGAAAGGACTTTCAATATTCTTTCCTCAGGTTTCCAAGTTTCTGGCCCCTAAAATGCACAGTATAAATTCTTGGAAACTTTAGAATCAGTTCTTTTAAATGAACAGTTTTAGTGACAGAAATACCGGTAGTAGCCAGAGCAGCAATAGTAATTATTGCCTTTTATAGCTGTTAGTGGGTGTCAGGCACTGGGCAGCACTGCCTCGTAAACCTATGAGGTGGGTATTACAATTTTCCCCAATTTACAAATATAAAAATTGAGACTTACAGAGGAGAAGCATTATGACTAAGGACACTCAGCAGGTAAAAGTCAGAAATGATAATCAAACTCACAGGCCAATATGTGTACCTATGGACACTGTTATGCAACCATTGTCAAGAAACTGTGCTGACTTGTGCATAAAACAATTTAAATGAAAATAACAACTAGCCTTTAGGAATGAAAAATCCAAGTGAAATCAAACGACTGAAGAACATACAGAGAGAGAAGTAAAATGCTGAATAAATGCACACACACTGTGGAAAATTTCCAACTAGATGATTTGAACTTAGGACTCAGGAAAAACACTTTCTTCATTCTTTGGTTTTCACATTAAACTGGTGGCCACCATGCCAATTATCCTCCATAATAATCTAACATCTGGCTGCAAGCCTTTCATTCCTCTGGTGAGCCCTTGACGATCCAACTTTCTCATAAATGTCCACAGCTCCAAAAGCAAAAACAGAAACCTCCACAGCTTCTTAGTCATGTTATTGCTCCTAAGAGTTTTGGCTCTGCTCCTTACTAACTGGGTAATTTCAGTCAAATTACTTAACCTCCCCGAGCCTTAGTTCCCTCATCTGTGAAATTACCTTTCTTATGGGATTGCTATAAGGAGTCCATGAAATAATTCATACACAGCAGTTGGCATTTAGCATAGTCCCTAGCACATAGTAAGCATTTAGTAAATTGTAGCTGCTATTGTGCATATTATAATACGATCTGTGCCAAAAAATTGTAGTGAATGAAAATCAGAAATTTTAAATAGATAAATTAGTTGATGATTATTAATAATATAAAGAAAATTTTCATTTTATAAGGATTGGCCATGATATTTTGTTGTTTTAGATAGAAAACTTTCTTACAGCATTAAAAATGTGACTTAGGTACCCAAATATTAACACAACTTTGAAAAGAGTTTGTGATGTAGGGGAGTTACATTTATATTATATGGTCTTAAAACCCTATGTCCAAAAAAGATTTCCACAAGGGATAATAACATTTTCAAAAAGAGCCAAACATTTGTAGAGAAATAAAATCAGCTAACAAACATTCCCTGACAATTGATCATGCCGGAGAATGATTAAAAGCAAAGTCTTCAACTTCAGAGCTGCCTTGTAAATAGCTGATTACTACCCAGTGTTGAGTGGTGGAAACAGTTTATTATAAGAAATTGAAGAACAGGAGTGTTATGTAACTGTCATTGACACCCTTTCGAGTGTCAATTTAGCTAGCTGATGGTTTCCAGTTGTTTGATCTAGCCAACACTGGCCTGATTGTTATTGCAAGAATATTTTGTAGATTTAAATCATTTCTCATTTGATTGCATCCATGGCTGATTACATTTACCATCAAAAAGGAGAGACTTCCTTCAGTGATGAGCAAAGGACACCTGATCCAATCATTTGAACGAAAGCCATCAAGGGAGAACAGATGATTTCAGTTGTAAGAAAAAAGAATTTTCTGTCTCCAGTTCATTTAGACAGTTCCTTCTGGGGAATTCATCAATGCTTTCATTAGCGTTCCAAAATTATGGACTGCCCTATGGAACTCAAACTAGCCAATTCCAATGCTCAGATGAGCCAAATACTATTCTAAATGTCTTAGTATTTACATTTGTGTATATGTGTTATTGTTAGATCTGTCTCTCCAGAGAACCTTGACTAATACAAATTTTGATACTGAGAGTGGTTCTTCAGAAACAGAATCTTAAGAATGATATTTCTGAGTTGGTGCTAGGGATTTTGGAATTAGTTATCAAATCTGAGTAGATGCAAAGGCACTAATGGCTCTATTTCCATTGATTAAAAGGACACTTATACTCCATGGTATGACTCACAAATAGAGATACACTAAACATTACCATTGGACACTGCTACTCAAATACTTCTAAAATGCAGGGCTCTAGGTGATCATGTATTTGACACCTTAACAAAGTTTTGTGGAGTTAAAAAGTATAATTATGTTGGCTACTTGTTCCCAAATGCACTGGGTACAGCTGTTAAAGAAAGGATAAACTCAGGGCTTCAAGTCCCCAGCTCAAGCACTGCATGGAAGGCACGGAAATTTCTGTGTGTGTCCTGAAAGAAACTCTTATCATAGCATCAGACAAGAGATTTCTGAAAACTACACCCACAGTCTCACTGTGCAAGTAGGTGAATTACAGATAAACCTGTAAAGGTCTACCCTGAGGAATCACTCATCCCTCCTTCACCTGAACAGATCAACTCTACTGTGCCTGATAAACTTGTAACTGCCTCCCCTGAGGAAAAAGCGTCATATCCTCATCTGAATAAATATACTTTTTTTATAAGTTGAAACTTTAGTGCAATGCCCTGAGGTAGTCAGTTTGCAAGACATGGCTAATTTTTCTAGTAATTCATCCCTATAACCCTTCCTTTCTTTATGCCCTTAAATCATTCATTCAAGATTCAAAGCCTTAAGAGAGAGAAAAAGAAGGTGATTGCCAGGGCTAGATGACGTGTCAGTTCCCTTGGATCAGAGAGCAGAAAGATTTGTCCTCTTTGGATTCCATGGAAGTGTATGGTCAACTGGAAATTTACCTTCCCAGAAAAACTACACAAAATGGTGGGGAGCAGATCTTCCTGAAGAAATTAGAGTATTATTCAGAAGGAAAAATTTTTTTTTTTTTTTTTTTTTTTTAAAGAGAGAGGGAGGAAAGGAAGGAAAGACAGAGAAGGAAGGAAGGATGGAAGGAAGGGAAACATCTTTAAACATTTTCTTGTTTTATTATATTTTGTTTGTTTGTTTGTTTTTTACATGGGCTGGGGCCGGGAATCGAACCGGGGTCCTCCGGCATAGCAGGCAAGCACTCTTGCCCGCTGAGCCACCGCGGCCCGCCCCCAGAAGGAAAAATTTATGCTTGCTTGCAGCCATAAATAAATAAATAAAGTTATAAACAACACAGATGGGGAAGGCAGATTTGTTTGTTATTTAATGAATTATTCAAGTCCTATGATATGACAATAAAGACAATCCTAGAGTGATATCACCAGCCATCTAGAACAATCTAGTGCAATCTTAATATCCTAAGCAACTGTACATTAAGAAATTGATTCTAATGTGTTCTCTACAACTATATTCAATACACAAATGTCAAAGCACCTTGGTTGCAGGGCAAATCTCCATCAGGTCAGTGGATCACTGTCTTCCTTTCCTCTCTATCTGAAGAAGATTTAAAAATGCAGAGGATTCCATAGGTCTCAATAGAAGCTCCTAACTCTCAAATTTAGAATCTGTATATGTGCAGCTTCAGTTAACAAAAAACAATAGAATTAAATAAGGCAAAAATATCTGTACCCTCTCCTAAAGTAGTTTTCAGAATGAATCCAAAGCAAATGATCTGGACTTGGCAAGCCTCATCCTCAAATCCCACACACAAACACAGTATTTGGCATCAGTATACCCTTTGTTGATCAACGGGTAAATTCCTCACCTTCTGTGGGAGCCTGGCCAGGGTTTATTATGAGATCTGCAGGTAGCATTGTAGTGGTTTGGGGCTGAATATACCCCAGAAAAACATGTTCTTAAACCTAACCCATTCCTGTGGGTGTTAACCCATTGAAAGTAGGATGTTTTGATGAGATTTCTTCACTTAAGGTGTGTGCCCCACCTCAATCAGGATGTGACTTAACTACATTACTGGAATTCTTTAAAAGCCTAATGAAATTCAGACATAGAGAAAGCCAGTGGGAGCAGCCAGAAGCTGAAATTCAACAGAAAACAGAAGAGTATGGTAAGGACAGGAGAGGCCATCATGTGTTCTGATATGTGACAGAGGAGCTGAGGACTGAGGATCACCAGAAACCAGCTGCAGAATGCCAGTCTTCGGGAACAAAGCATCATCTTAATGACACCTTGATTTGGACTTTCTTTTAGACTCAAAACTGGACCAAAAATTTTCCATTGTTTAATCCAACCCATTTCATGGTATTTGCTTCCACAGTCCAGAAAACTATAACAGGCATCATGAGGGACATCAGAATGGTATCACAAGAATGGGAGTTGATATGTTTCAAAGACCACCTACTACAAAATCTGTCTATTTCACTAAACATCAAGGTGTAAGTTGTGGTAACAAAACTCCTCCTAGGAAAACGATCTTTCCTTTTAACCCATAGTGGGATATTTTCTTATTTTTTAAAAATAATCCATTTTCAGTTTTTAAGAACAGAATTCTCACAGGCTCTTCTTCCTATTCCATGGATAAGTAGTCAAACTAGATGCTTTCAGACATTTATTCCTAAACTATAAAAAAAATGCCAGTTTAATCTGGTGTGTGTGTGTGTGTGTGTGTCTGTGATTGTTTTAGCATGCACAAAAGGCTATTCTGCTCTACTGATATAACAGTCAACCAATTTGAAGTGTTTAAAATAAATTATTCAATTTAGCAAGGCCTTAAATTATTGCAATGCAGTTTAGAAACGTTTGAGTCACCAAAAATTATTTGGGCACAGATAGCAGCCATAAAATGCTGTTATAGAAGCTTCTCAAGGGAGTCCCTGAGTTTTGTGTGAATTAAGTTAGGACATGAGTTATGAGAATGAAGTCAATATTAAATGAGTTCCAGAAAGAAAAGCAGGGCATTGTTGTTTCCTTCCCCAAAATAAAAGCACCAGCTTTTCCACTGGAATTCCAATGACTGTTCGGCTTTACCCAGAGGTGCCCTAACAATTACTAGATTTGTCCAGGGATTAGGCAACTCCCAGATTAGCTATTAACTCTATTGTTGACTAATCTCCTATATATATATATACTGAAGTGATTACCTACGGGTCTGAAAGAATTACATCTATTTTTCTAAATGTTCAAATACTAGGGACCTGGGTAATTTTGTTCAAGATGCACAATACTAAGCATTTTGTGGATGTTTAATTCATCCATTGTAACTGAGAGTCAGAAGAGCTGGGATCTAGTTTTGATGCTGATCTAAATGTTTCTCAAATTTGGATCTCAAATAAGTTGCTTAACCTCTCTGACCCTCTATTTTCTCACTTATACAATCAAGGGTTGGACTATATGTATGATTTTTATCATGAAATATTTCCATTTTATAGGTGAATAAATTAACATGCAGGAAAAGGAACTGTTTTATCAAAAGCCAAATGTAATCTGTGAATTATTATGAATTTTTTCACCTCCAAATAGAGACAGCAATTGGAAATCTCTCAGGTCTTAAATGTTTTCTTTCATATTTCTGCTTTTATTTGCTTTTATTCTTCCACAACCTTCTTTGTCAACACTGAAGCCCCATGAATAAGCTTGATAGAGTCTTTTCAATTCTCATGGGTGATCATGTATTCATTCTACAAACATTTATATGAATGCTTGTATATATTCATAAACATCTATACATAACTCACAGCCTGGTGGGATCAGTTGGGGAAGCAAAAGTTACCATAAAACATGATATGTACTCTGAAGGAGGAAGTCAAAACTGTCTTGGGAGTACCTTGGAGTGGGGCCTTTTCCAGACTTAAGAGATCATGGAAGGATTCAAGGAGAAAGAAATATTTACAGTAAACTGAGACACAAAAGGTGAGAATGAGTTACCAACTAAAGAGAATTGGGGGCAGGATATTCCAGGCAGAGAATGGTTTTTTGATTGTGATGTTACACAATCAAAAGAGACTTTAACTAAGTAAACAAAAAGAAAGACATTTTCTAGCAAGAGATGATGCTAAGAAAGTCTTCAAGCTATGTTATCAAGGGTGTATATGTAGTTATATATGTGTATGTATATGTATAGACATGGACATATGTATATACACATCTATCTATCTGTCTATCTACTCACAGAAACATACACTACAAAGGTTTAAGCAGAAGAGTAACACTTTTTAAATTTTTATTTTAGACATATTACTCTGGCTGCAGAACAAGAAAGGAATGTGATGAGAGTAACACTGGAAGCAGAGAAATCAGATAGAAAGCCTTTGTAATAATCCATTTGAGAAAAAATCAGTGGTCTGGACAAAGGCAACAGTGGTAGAGATTGAGAAAATTGGTAGAATGATTAAAAATGTAGGAGAGACTATCAACAGACATTCACCACTGATGAGATATGGGGGAATAAGAGGGAGAGAGGAGTCATTGTTGAGAATCCAAGCTTCTTGTTCAAATACTTGTTTGATGGAGTTGCCATTCAGTGAAAGGTGGAAGATTAATAAGCTCTGGAGGGAAAGGATAGGTGCAGTTCTGAACTTAGTACATCGGAGACATCCGTTCAGGAGGATAGTGACAGACTAGACTAGAGATACGGATTTGGGAGTCATCAGAATACTGAAGGCCAGATCAACAAGGGAGAATTTGCTATATAAGAAAAAAATAGTCTTGAAGCAAAGCTTCATAGACAACCAGTCAGTAAATAACTAAATCAACTATCATACAACTTCTAAAAGTTTTGCAATTATTAAAATTATAATTAGGCAAAATGCTTATTATGTTCTGTTGCATTTAAGAGGTAGACCATAAAATTGAATGCATTACACTCAAATTATAGAGGATTTCCCTACACCCTTCCCTAGTCATGTATGTCCTGACATTTATTATGGCAGGGAAGTGTTGAAACAGGAAGCTATGGAGGCTATCAGTTGATATGCTTTATGTATAACCTTATCAAATCTTTTTAAACTGACATTGTTAGAGGATGAGAGTGCCATCTCCCTCCCTTCTTTTCACTCAGTGCTGCCCTGAATCCCCACATCCTTCCCTGTAATGCCAATTCCTCCCTGACATGGTTTCCATAGCAATGGTGAAGTATTGAGGAAGAAAGATACACACACCACTATCCCAAGGTATACAGTGCATTAAAATGAAGATACAAAGAATTTACTTAGTAAGTTACAGTGGAAACATGTCAGAAAATCACATATCCAACACAAATTGACAGGAGGTAGGTAAATGTAAGTACAATTCCTCATCTTTCTTAGTAAGGCATCAATCGAAAGTTCCCAAATTTGAGAAATTTAGGACTAGAGATATAAGTATCTTATAACTACCAGAAGAACTAAAAAAAGAGAAATAGTCAAAGATAGACTTTTTTTCTAATGCATAGGCCTTCTAGAAAAGGAAAAAAAGAACATTTCATTTAATTTTGAACACCTTATCACTGTTTTATTTTTGTTTCCAAGTGAATGTATCACTTTTAGAAGAATGTTTTTTTATTAATACCTGTGGACTTGATAATTCAACTTCTAAGAAATTATCCAAAGAAAATAACCAAAGGTTTGGGCAAAGATCTTCATATCCAACACTATTATGATATTGAGATATTAGAAACAATGTAAGCATCAAAAAATTAAAATAATGGTTAAATAAAGTATATTATATCCATGTGATAGAATGTCACAAAGATATTTAAAAAAATGTTTTAAAATAATTTTTACTTTCCCAGAAGAAATTATGTGAAATGTCTTCATTGGAATACGGAATGCAGATTATCACATGTATTAATTTCATAATTAGAAAATAACCACATTTTAAGGAATTAAAGTATCAGATGACCCTTCATAAATACCTTCAAAATAAGATTTAATGACACATGATATATCTTTTCAAGACACTGACCCAAAACAAAGATATGATGACCTTTTCATCATTATCATGAAATAGATTTAAGCATCCAAAACATACATAAAACTCTTCATCAGGAAGCAGTGGCAAATGATTACTAATGGTTGGATTATTAGGGAAAGAATTTAGATGATTAGAAGGGAGATTTGGGAGTTAGGAACTACAGGGAAAGGATCAGCTAGAGAAATACCATCAGCACACAGAAGGGGATCTTCAAATACTTCTGTACAATGTAATAGTTCAACAGAAAGCAAAAGATCTTCAACTTCTTTTTTAAAAATATTTTTATTAATAAAACAACACACAAACACAAACATTCTGAACATACAAAGAGTCCATGGATGGTGTGTAATCGATGGCTCACAACATCATCACATAGTTGACTATTCATCACCATGATCATTTTTTAGGACATTTGTACCACTCCAGAAAAAAAAATTATATTTTAAAGTAGCTTACTTTAGTTTTGGTCACTAAACAAATATTACCCAGATTTTTTTTTTACTGTTTGAAACACACCTTTCAACAAAAACCATGAGCTTTTTAAAACTTTTTTTATTGTATAGTATAATATATATACAAAACAATGAAATAAAAAAGCAATAGTTTTCAAAGCTCGTTTCAAAAAATGGTTAAATAGTTCCATAATCTTTCTCCCCTCTCTCATGGGACTTTGCCAATACTTTTTGTTTATCTGCTTAATATACTCTAGGATGTCTCCAGGAATTACAATAATCTATACAGGATTAAAGGACCTCTTTCGTATCCTGTGCTTCTGTGTTTCAGTTGTTCAAATGAGCTATACAGATAGAATGAATTAGATTGTGCACAACAGAAAGTTTCACTTCCAGATCAAATAAACCTTTCTTCCATTGGTCTCAAAGAGTATGTGTGGTTCTAAAATACAGACACTGTCTTTCTTATGCCTATGTTGTGATTTACTTTAACCCCAAACTGTTCAGCTTCATTTTTGTCTATTAATATCAGGCTACATATTTAAAACAGCCTCTCAAAATCCAGAAATAATAATCCCCACTCCGGAATTAATGTGTCTGCTTTAAAAGCTTATGATCTAGACCCATCTTTTCTTATAACCATGTTCTAAAGGTGTCTATACCATTCTTGTTTTTTTGTTTCTGGCTTATTTTGTCTCACCAAATGTCTCGCATGTTTATTTTACATCATTACATGCCTCACGACTTGGTTCCTTTTTGTAGCAGCACCACCTTCATTCATAAGTATACACCATCGTTCACCAATCTACTTCATCCTTCAGCCACCTTCATTCATTGGGCATCATGTAGAGGGCCCAAAGTCCACAGTCCATCAACATTCCCAATTTTAGATAATGTCATTGTTCCCAAGAGACAGTAAACCAATAAACACACCCTCTCCAAATAGGAAATCTAAACTTCCTCTTAACTCTTTTCTCTCACCCTGTTATTTACCTCTGATGTTGCTGTGGTAGTGCTGATGGCTTCCTCTTCAACATAGCTCATAACATGCATTAGCAGTTTCCCCCCTGTACCCTGGACTTAAATACTATTTATACAAGAATCATATCTTTGAAGTAATTCTTATGAGAACTCATTCATATTTCTAGTGTGAGTCAGTGGGACACATAGGTCTATACAACCCCTTTCAATCTTGCTCATTTTCAATATGGTAATATTATTTCTAGACTCACTAGAGAATTACTTTTGTTCCTATCTTTTCCCTTACATTGGAGTTCAACCTCATTAGCTAGTGGCTCACCCATCTCAAGCCTCTATGTATCTCTGAGTCCCCTATATTCTGTATTATAAGCCTCTGATTATAC
Organism: Tamandua tetradactyla; assembly: GCF_023851605.1. NCBI lineage: Eukaryota > Metazoa > Chordata > Mammalia > Pilosa > Myrmecophagidae > Tamandua > Tamandua tetradactyla. The sequence continues at coordinate 3,897,579 of NC_135341.1, read as the reverse complement.
CTTCATGCTGGTCATAAAAGTGGACTCATACAGTTTCTATCTTTTTGTGACTGACTAATTTCACTCAGCATTATATCCACATGGCTCATCCATTTTGTCATGTGCTTCAGGGCATCACTTTGTCTTACTGCTACATAATAGTCCATCATATGCATACAGCACATTTTGTTGATCCACTCATCTGCTGATGGCATTTGGTTTGGTTCCATCTTTTGGCGATTGCGAATAATGCTATTATGAACATCAGTGTGAAAATATCTGTTTGTGTAATGCTTTCAGCTCTTCTGGGTAAATAGCATGTAGTGCTATCACTGGGTCATAGGGCAATTAGATGTCTACTTTCCTAAGGAACCACCAAATAGTCTTTCATAGTGGCTGCACCATTATACATTCCCACCAGCAGTGCATAAGTGTCCCAGTTTCTCCACATGTTCTCCAACATTTATAGTTTTGTTTGTTTGACAGCAGCCATTCTTATAGGTAAGAGGTGGTATCTCATTGTAGTCTTGATCTGAATTTTCCTTATAGCCAGTGAAAATGAACATCTCTTCATGTGGTTTTGAGCCATCTTTATTTGCTCTTCAGAAAAATGCCTATTCATATCTTTAGCACATTTTATAATTGGATTGTTTGTTCTTTTGTTGTTGAGTTTATGATTTCTTTGTATATACAGGAAATCAAACCATTGTCTGATATGGGATTTCCAAATATTTTCTCCCATTGAGTTGGCTGCCTTTTCACCTTTTTGATAAAGTCTTGAGGTGCAGATGCATTTGACTTTGAGGAGTTCCCATGTATTTATTTTTTTCTTTTGTTGTTTGTGCTTTGGGTGTAAAGTTTAGGAAGCTACATCATAATGACTAGGTCTTGAAGGTGTTTCCTTACATTTTCTTCTAGAAGCTTTATGGTGCTAGTTCTTATATTTAGGTGTTTGATATTAGGTGTTTGATTTGAGTTAATTTTATGTAGGGTATAAGTTAGCAGTCCTCTTTCATTCTCGTGGCTATTGATATCCAGTTCTTCCATGCTTAATTATTGATAAGACTATTTTGTCCCAGTTCAGAGGATTTGGGGACCTTGTCAAAAATCAGTTGACCATAGATTTGGTCATCTATTTCTGCACTCTCAACTCGATTCCAATGGTCAATGTTTCTATCTTTGTGCCAGTACCATGCTGTTTTGACCACTGTGGATTTATAATAGGTTTTAAAGTCAGGGAATGTTAACCCTCCCACTTCTTCCTTCTTTTTTAGGATGCTTTTATCTATTCAGGGTCTCCTTCTCTTCCAGATGAATTTAGTAGTCAGCTTTTCAAATCTTCAAAGTAGATTGTTGGAATTTTGATTGGTACTAAGTTGAATCTGCAGATCAATTTGGGGAGAATTGACATCTTAGCTATATTTAGCCTTCCTACCCATCATCAGGGAATGTCTTTCCACATATTTAGGTCTCTTTTAATTTCTTTTAGCAATGCTATGTAGTTTTCTGTGTACAAGTCCTTTATGTTCCCAGTTAAGCTCATTCCTAAGTATTTGACTCTTTTAGTTGCTATTTTAATTGATTTTTTTTCCTTAACTGACTCCTCAGCTAGGTCATCGATTGTGTATAGAAAAGTTACTGATTTTTGCACATTAATTTTATATCCTGCCACCTTGTTGAATTTGTTTATTAGCTCAAGTAACTTTGCTGTAGCTTTCTCAGGATCTTCCAAGTATAGTACATATAATTTCCAAATAATGAGAGTTTTACTTCTTCCTTTCCAATTTGGATGCATTTTATTTCTTTGTTCTGCCTAATTGCTCTAGCTAGAGCTTCTTGCACAGTGTTGAGTAACAGTGGTGACAGTGGGCGTCCTTGTCTTGTACCTGATCTTAAGGGGAGGCTTTCAGTCTCTCTCCATTGAGTGTGATGCTGGCTGTCAGGTTTTCATATATTCCCTTTATTGTATTGAGGTAGTTATCTTTGATTCCTATCTTTTGGAATGTTTTTATCAGAAAAGGATGCTGAATTTTATTGAATACTTCTTCAACATCAATCAAGATGATCATATAGTTTTTCCCTTTTGATTTGTTAATGTACTATATTACATGAATGGATTTTCTTATGTTGAACCATCCTTGCATTCCTGGTATAAACCCCACTTCATCATGGTGTATAATTCTTTTAATGTGTGTTGGATTTGATTTGCTAATATTTTATTGAGAATTTTTGCATCTATGTTCATTAGGGAGATTAGCCTGTATTTTTCCTTTGTTATAGCATCTTTACCCAGCTTTGATATTAAAATAATATTAGCTTCATACAATGAGTTAGGTACAGTTCCTTTTTCCTCAGTTGTTTGGAAAAGTTGAGCAGGTGTCAGTTCTTTCAGGAATATTTGATTAAATTCCCTTGTGAAGCCATCTGGCCCTGGGATTTTCTTTGTAGGAAGATTTTTGTTGACTGATTGAATCTCTTTACTTGTGATTGGCTTATTGAGATCTTCTATTTCTTCCCGAGTCAGTGTAGCTTGTTTGTGTGGTTCCAGGAATTTTTCCATTTCATCTAAGTTTCCTCATTTGTTGGTGTATAGGTGTTCATAGTATCCTTTTATATCTTTTTTTCTTCAGGGTCTGTGGTAACACTGCTTCACTTTTTAATTTTATTTATGTGCACCCTTTCTCTTTTTTTCTTTGTCAGTCTTGCTAGTAGCCCATCAATTTTATTGATTTTCTCGAAGAACCAACTTTTGGTTTTATTGACTCTTTCTATTGTTCTTTTGTTCTCCCATTCATTTATTTCTGCTTTAGCCTTTGTTATTTCTCTCCTCCTTTTTACTCTGGGGTTAGTTTGCTTCTCTTTCTCAAGTTCCTCTAGATTTGCTGTTAAGTCATCGATTTTTTGCTCTTTCTTGTTTTTTAATATAGGCATTTAAGGCAATAAATTTCCCTCTCAGCACAGCCTTTGCTTCATCCCATAAGTTCTGATAAGTTGTATTTTCATTATCAGTCATCTCCAGATAGCTACTGATTTCTGTAGCAATTTCTTCTCTGACCCACTGGTTGTTTAAGAGTGTGTTATTTAATCTCCATATATTTGTGAATGTTCTCATTCTTTGGTGGTCATTGAGATCCAGCTTCATCCCATTGTGATGAGAGAAAGTACTTTGAATAATTTCGATATTTTTAAATTTATAAAGGCCTGTTTTGTGCCCCAGCATATGATCTATCCTGGAGAATGTTCCATGGGCACTAGAGAAGAATGTATATACTTGTGCTTTGGGGTGCAATGACCTCTATATGTCTGTTAGGTATAATTCATTTATGAAGTTATTTAACTTTTCTATTTCCTTGTTGATCTTCTGTCTGGTTGTTCTATCTATAGAGGAGAGTGGCCTACTGAAGTCTCCTAGTGTTATTGTTGTAACATCTATCACTCCTTTCAGTTTGCCAATGTCTGTCTCATGTACTTTGGAGCTCCTTGATTGGGAGCATAAACATTTATGATTGTTATATCTTCTTGGTGAATTGACACTTTAATTAGTATATAGTGTTCTTCTTTGCCTCTTATGATGTCTTTACATTTAAAGTCTATTTTGTCCGATATTAATATAGCTGCTCCTGCTTTCTTTTGGCTACAACTTGCATGGAAAATCATTTTCCATCCTTTTACTTTCAATCTATTTGTATCCTTGTGTATAAGATGGTCTCTTGTAAGCAGCATATAGCTGGATTATGTTTCTTAATCCATTTTGCCAATCTGTTTCTTTTAATTGTAAGTTTAGTCTGTTAATATTCAAAGTTATTACTGAAAAGGCAATTCTTGATTCCACCATCTTACCTTTTTAATTTTATTTGTCAGATCTATATATTATTTTCCCTCTTTCTTTTTGTATTCTTTAAATTACCTTTAGTGGTACTCTTCAATTCTGTGCTCTCCTCCAGACCTCCCATGCTTGTGTTTTTTTTAAGCTGGCAGTTCTCCTTTTAGTATTTCTGGTAGGGCCGGTCTCTTGTTGACAAATTCTTTCAGGACTTCTTTGTCTGTAAAACCTTTATTCTCTCCCTCAGTTTTGAAGGACTATTTGGTTGGATACAGAATTCTTGGCTGGAAGTCTTTCTTTTTCAGGATCTTGAATATATCAAACCACTGCCTTCTCACTTCCTGGGGGCTAGTTGAGTAGTCTGAACTCAGTCTTATTTGATTTCCCCTGTACATAGTAGTTTGTTTTTCTCTGCCAGTTTCAGGATTTTCTGCTTCTCTTCAACATTTGACAGACTGATTAGTATGTGCCTTAGGGAAGGCCTATTGGGATTTATTCTGTTTGGAATTCTTTTACCTTCTTTGACTTGTATATTTATGTCTTTTATGAGGGTTGAGAAGTTTTCCCCCATTATACCCTCAACTACTCTTCTTAGCCCTTTACTCCTCTCTTCTCCTTCTAGGACACCAACGATTCTTCTATTTGTGTGGTCTGTTTTGTCTATCATTTCCCTGAGTTCCCATTCAATTTTTTCCATCTTTTTTGCCATTTGCTGTTTTGAGTCTTCAAAGTCAATTATCCTGTCCTCTATATCACTTATTCTTTCTTCTTCCTCTTCAAATCTGGTGTCATGTGCCTCTAGTATGATTTTATTTGGTCAACAGAATCTTTAATCTCTGTGATTTCTGCTATTTTTCTGTTTATTCTTTCAAGTTCTTTGTGTTCATCTACTATCCTCTTGATCTCTTTTATGTCATTTGTTATCTCACTTAATTTATTAAATAGAGTTGTATGAAATCTTTGATTAGTTGTTCCAACATCTGTGTCTCCTCTGGTATCTTTATTTGGTCATTAGGCAGGGCTATGTATGTCTGCATTGTGATATGCATAGTGATCTTCTACTGTCTTTGTCGTGTGTAAGTATCTTGATTGATTTACTTTGGGAGTTGATTTCTTTCAGTAGTGTAAGGCCTTGTGTTTGTGGAGTGGTTGCACAGCAGGTAGCAGGGCGCAGGTTGGAGAAAAGTACAGTGATTTGTTTCAAGGCAGGTATGGGCATGAGTTGGGGATGTTACACTGATGCTTTTTAACATGGTTGCCCAGTGCCCAAGGAGGATGTAGCTGTGCAGGTGCACTGGTCTGGGTGGTGTAACCGTGGTGTACTCTGGTCCAAAGCACAGGGCCATTTGTGCACATACATAGAGTTGTGGCAGCAGGTCAACCTTACAACTTCATGGGTTGGGGGCAGATGTGACCTGCTTGTGCAGGTCAGCACTTTCTCAGAGCTGGGAGTTGAGGCTCAGGGCTGTGCTCATGCATGGTTCTAGGACTGCTGTAAAGTGCAGTTCACAGAGCTGAATGATGTGATTGGGGGCCCATGCACAAGCCTGTGCACAGGAGTGCTATAAACAGATGTGCTATGTTCAGGGAGGGCAGGGTGAGACTGTGCGACACTATGGCAGCTGTGCAACACTAAGGTGTGATCTAATTTGTGTTTGGAAAGATCCTTCTGACCACAATGTAGCCTAGTAATGGAGGTTAGTGCCTGTTACATTTATGCACTGGCAACAGCCTACAGGGAACAGGGAAGGGCAGGAAGTACTCAGGAGTGGTGCAGGAGAGGTGGATTGGGCTGCACTTGGGGTGGGGGTGTGAGGCAGGTATATGCACTGGGGGCTGGTGGGGTGAGAGCACCTGGAGAGTAGGTAATGAGAGTGGCTGACTGTGTTCAGGTGTGTAGGGTGTAGGGTGGGTCACCGGTCCTGGGGCTGCACTGGTGAGGGTAGAGCACCCAAGGAATGTAGCCTGGCTATTTCCTATTCCCATGTTCCCATCCATGCACTCTCACAGGCTCTGCAGTTTCCTGCCTTGACACCAGGCTCCAGCTTTTTGCCTCTCAGTTCCTTGACCTCTGCAACCAGGGCTGCCACATATGGTGCAAAAGGCTCTCCCAGGTCAGATGCACTCCCCAATTGCCACCCCATCACCCTCCTGTTTCCTCTTTAGCTTTTCCGTGGAGCAGGGTTAATCTTGAGCTACTCTAGTTGCCCATATTCTGCATCTTCAACTTCTTAAGTCACAGATATAAATTTTTAGTACATCCAGCCTATCCTGGTTTCCATTTATCTTCATGGTAGGACAGTGGGTTATTGTATGAAAGTTATGCTGACCCCTTTTGCCCAAATATTATGCCCATTTAGAGAAGCAACAGCTTGGCAATGGTGGAAAATGTCCAGGTTTAGGTTCTAGTTAAACAGCTTATTAGGGTGTCACTTGGACAAGTCCCCTAACCAGTATGAGACAATTTCCTCTTGTTAATGATACCAACTCTATCATAGGGTTGTGAGAACCACATGAGATTTTATACATAAGAGCTAAAAAGAGCTAAATAGAGTGCATTTTATAACAATATAGTCCTCATCTTATTAACAATAAATTGTTTGGCCAATAGTAACTCAAGAGGACTTGCATCCCCGGGTGAGAGAGTGGTCACTCCAAGGGACAGACTGACCTGGTTGCCCAGACAACGAAACTCTTTTTGCCACTGTAGGTAGAGCCCTCCTGAAACTGTGTCCTCAATGACAGACGACTTTTTCAGGTAAAAGAGAGCTATTCTTTGGCTAAAGTTTACCTTTAGCTGTTCTTCCAAGCTGGAATTACCAAACAAGCTTGCAAAGACACCCTGCTTTATCTGTTCATTCACTTATTCATAGAGAGCAGACTATATGCCAGGCACTGGAAACAAACAGTAAGGAACAGAATCAGACAAGGTCCTGCCCACTTAGAGCTCACACCAAGAGGGAGAAACAAATATTAACCACAGGTTGTACACTTAGATATAAAATGAAAACTTATGATAATGAAAAAGAGAAGTTCAGGGGATATTCTAGGTAATGCTGAGAGGGAAATTTATTGCCCTAAATGACAACATTGAAAAACAAGAATAGCAAAAATTGAGGATATATCTTCTCACCCGGTAAAATTAGATAAAGAACAGCAAAGTTACCCAAAGAAAATAAAAGAAGAGAAATTACAAAGATTGAAGCAGAAATAAATGAATTGGAGAATGAAAAAGAATAGAAAGAATCAATAAAACCAATAAAAAATCAATAAAGTAAGGGATCCTTGATTAGATTGACAAAGAAAAAGGAGGGAGGATGCAAATAAGCAAAATCAGGAATGAGAGGGGAGTCTTTACCATGCATCCTGAAGAAATTAAGAAACTAATAAGAGAATACTATGAACAACTACATGTCAATAAGTTACACATCTTAGATGAAATGGAAAAGTTCTTAGAAACACATGAACAACCTACCCTGACTCAAGAAGAAATAGAAGATCTCAACAAACAAATCACAAGAGGTTCACTCAGTTATCAAAAATCTTCCCACAAAGAAAATCCTGGGCCCAGATGGCTTCACAGGGGAACTTTATCAAACATTTCAAAAAGAACTAACACCAATCCTTCTCAAATGCTTTCAAAAAATTTAGGAAAAGGGCATGCTTCCTTATTCCTTTTATGAAGCTAATACAAAAAACAGATAAAGATACCCACAAGAAAGGAAAACTATAGTCCAATCTTCCTGAATAACATAGATGGAAACATTCTCAACAAAATACTAGCAAACCGAATCCAACAACACATTGAAAGAAATATACATTATGGTCAAGTGGGGTTCATACCAGGAATACAAGGGTGGTTCAACACAAGAAAACCAATCAATGTAATACAGCACATTAACAAATCAAAAGGGAAAAAAATCACATGATCACATCAATTGATGCATTAAAGAAGCATAAAAAAATTCACCCCCAATCCTTTCCTGATAAAAGCAACTCAAAAGGTAAGAATCTAAGGAAACTTCCTCAATATCATAAAGGTTATATATGAAAAACCCATAGCCAGTATCGTGCTTAAAACTGAAAGATTGAAAGCATTCCCCATTATCAGGAACAAAACAAGGATGCCCATTTTGTCACTACTATTATTAAACATTGAACTAGGAGTTCTAGCTGGAGCAATTGGATAGAAGGAATTTAAAAAGGCATCCAGATAGGAAAGGAAGAAGTAAAACTTTCATTATTTGTACTTGGCATGATCCCATACTTGGAAAACCCTGAGAAATCTATCACAAAGCTACTTGGGCTAAGAAACAAATTCAGCAATGTGGCAAGATACAAGATTAATGTACAAAACTCAGTTATGTTTCTATACACAAGTAATGATCTATCTGAGGAGACAATTAAGGAAACAGTTCCATTCAAAATAGAGACCTAAAGAATAAGATATCTAAGAATAAGGATAAGCTTAATCAGGAATGTCCAGGACTTGTACACAGAAAATTTTAAAAAATTGCAAACAGAAGTTAAAAAATGACCTAAATAGATGAAAAGACATTTCATGCTCATGGATGGGAAGGGTGAATGTCGTTAAAATATCAATTCTACCCAAATTGATTTGCAGATGCAATACAATGTCAATCAAAATCCCAACAACCTACTTTAAAGATTTGCAAAAGCTACTTATCAAATTTATTTGGAAGGGAAAGAGACCCTGAATAGCTAAAGATATCCTCAAAAAGAAAAGCAACATGGGAGGACTAACACATCCTGACTTTAAAGCTTACTACAAAGCCATACAGTGGACAAAACAACATGCTACTGGCACAAAGATAGATGTATCAACCAATGGAAGTAAATCAAGAATGTGGAGCTAGACCACCAAATCTATGGACAATTGATCCTCAATAAGGCCCTCAAATACACTGAACTGGAGCAGCATAGTCTTTTCAATAAATGGACATGGGAGAATTGGATAGTAATAGTTCAAAGAATGAAAGAAGACCCATACCTTACACCCTACACAAAAATTAATTTAAAATGAATTAAAGACCTAAATGTAAGCACTGGTACCATAAACCTTTTAGAAGAAAGTGTAGGGAAACATCGTTCAGTTCTAGGAATAGGGGGTAGCTTTTAAAATTCTACACCTAATGCAGAAGTAGTGAAAGAAAAGGTAGATAAATGGGAATTCCTTAAGATCAAGAGCTTCTATGCCTCAAAGGACTTTGTTAAAAAGATGATGAGGCAGCTAAGTCATTGGGAGAAAATATTTAAATATTTGGAAACCACACATTGGATAAAGGCTTGATATCCTTTGTACATAAAGAAATCATGCAGCTCAACAACAAAGGAACAAACAACTGAGTTATAAAATGGGCAGAGGATATGAATAGATGCTTTTCTGAAGAGCAAATACAAATGGCTAAAAAGCACATGAAAAGATGTTCATTTTCATTAGCTATAAGGGAAATTCAAATCAAGATGACAATGAGATATCACCTTACACTTACAAGAATGGCTGCTATTAAACAAACAGAAAACTATAGATATTGGAGAGGATGTGGAGAAATTAGAACAATTATTCACCACTGGTGGGAATGTATAATGGTACAGCTGTTGTGGAGAACAGTTTGGCCATTCCTCAGAAAACTGAATATTGAGTTGTCCTAAGGCCTGACAATACTGACGATATACTATGCAACATATACCTAGAAGAACTGAAAGCAGTGAAATGAATAGACATTTGCACATCAATGCTCATATCGGCACTATTCACAATTGCCAAAAGTTGGAAACAATCCAACTGCCCAGTCAATAGATGAATATGTAAACAAAATGTACATACATTGGAATATTATGCAGTCATAAGATGAAATGAAGTCCCAAAGCATATGACAACATGGATGAATCTTGAGGACATAATGCTGAATGAAATAAGTCAGACATCAAATATAGATAGTGTATGATTTTGTTATTGTGATTCTGGTAAAGGCAACCTCATAGGTTACAACATAGAATATAGCAGGAGGTACCCAGAAGCTAGAGATGGGGGAAAATCTACCCAATAAGGAACAGATGGACGTGATGGTAATGAATTAGTGAGGTTATAAATAACACTGCCATACTGAAAGTCAATATAATTGAAAGGGAATGTATAGCACCATGTATCCTACTGATTCAATCCACAATTATAAATAAGTTCTTGAATGACCTATTTTAAAGGTTTGATATTGAACAAACATTAAATAGTAGGGGAAAATAGGGGAAAGCTAAAATCGCATGCTATAGCCAATAGTTAACAGGAAGACATCAACAGTGCTACAGCAGTACCAGGGTCAAGTAATAGGGGTGGCGGCAGGGAAAAGTGATAAGGGTAGTTTTAATTTGATATTTGGTGAGGGTGTGTTTGTTAGTTCTTTGTCCCTATGGATCAATGAAAGTTGCCTAAATTTGAGAATGCTGCTGATTGTATAATAAAGTGAGAGATTCTGTAAGACATGGTTTGTTTATTTTGGACATTATTTATGATGCCCAATAGATGGAAGAAACTGAAGGGTACAGCGTTTTAGAAGCAGAAAGCACACTGCGGTACATTTATATGGCAGAGTATGATGCAGCTACAAAAGGAAAGATGTTGAGAGGCACACAACAAACTGAATAAACCATGGGACAAAGTGTTGTGCAAAATAAGCCAGAATCAAAAGAACACATATGCTGAGAATCTCTTTCAGAAAATACTCGTACAAAAATTACAGCCTAGATTGTAAACCTTTATAGTAGCCACTTCGTCTGAAGCTGTAAGTGTATTTATAGTTTCTGAGACACTGAGCTATATGTGTATCAGCTGGTATTTCTCCGTAATTTTAAATAACTCTGCGACACTAAGACCCAGAAATGGAGTGAGGCAGCCCTGAAATTTAGCATAACTACATACAATAACAATTAGAGTATGAGTAAAAGGTATCAGGTCTCAATTAGAGATAAACATTAAGCCAATCTGGCTGGAACAAAGATAAATCAGATATAGGGTAAGAGACAATACTGTACGTACTCTAGACCTTCACCTACAGCATGAGACCACAGGCAGAGAGATTTATTATGTCTATAATCTAAATTTTCTATAGTACCCAATCTAAGTCAACCTGACTGAATAAATTGCTCATCTAAACAACTCAAACTTCTGGAGTCCAGAATGGGAATGGGGCCTTGTAATTATAAATAGCTTGAAATAATATCCAGAAGCATCTCAGACTTTGGTGGGCTGATAATTTAAAAGTAGTGGTAGAGTCCCTTGAGGGCCCAAAGGAAAAAAAACAAAATGGAACTATTAAACTTTCCCATCTGGAAAACCCTGGGGACCCTCTCAACCATTAGGGACTCCCAAGAAAATAGGCCAAGTCCTTGATTTAAGCCTTGCCCTCATGAAACTTTCTGTAGTGGAGAAGTTAAGACTGCTTATAACCAGGCCTAAGAGTTGCTTTCAGATAACCTCTTTTATAACTCAGATGTGGCCTCTCTCTCTCTAAGCACAACTCTGAAAGAAAAATCATTACCCTCTCTACTACATGGGACATGATATCCAGGGGTGAATGTTTCCCTGACAACATGGGACGTGACTACCAGGGATGACTCTGGCCCTGGCATCATGGTATCAACAACGCTTTCCTGACCAAAAGGGAGAAAAGTTAAAAAAAAAAAGACTTCAGTGACTAAGATCAAATAGTGGCAAAAGACTATCTGGAGGCTACTCTTATGCAAGCTTCAGTTAGATAGTGCTCATTGCCACAGTTTGCTATACCCCAACCAACATCACTCCTATTAACTCTTAAGAACACCTAGGGCTCAAATTAAAACTCTATATCAGTTTCATGGATTAAGTTTGATTTCCTGGAACCTATAACTTCCAGAGGGTTCCTAGGCCAGAAATCCTGAAACCCAGAGGGACCAGCCTCTTCAAGATTATCAATTACTTACATTCCTCTATCCTTTAGTGTCAACACCCCTTTTCAATATGAAAATGTCAGAAAGGTCATTGCCTGTAGATCCCTACAGATTGTGTGAAGGATCAAAGGAGAAGTAGGAGTAATAACAGAGAAAATAATATTTAACAAATTATTATGACTGCTGAATCACTATACTGATATTTCTTCTAGCCTCCAGTGTTTTTGAACAGTTAGAAGAAAAAACATGAAATAGTGGAAAGGTAAACTATAGCATACTGTGAATTCTGTTTTGTAACTACTTTTTGAAGTATACTTTGGAAATTATTGTGTTTCCTTTTCTGTGTATATGTTATGTTTCATAGCAAAAATGTTTAATAAAAACCAAATAAGGAGGATACCTATCTCACAGCATATACACAAATAACTCAAATTGGATCAAATAATTTAACATAAGGGCCCAAAACTGTCAAACATCTAGAAGAAATTATAGGAAATCATCTTCAAGACCTTGTGATACATAATGGTTTCTTAAACTTTACACCCAAAGTGTATATAAAAACAGAAAAAATAGACACATGGAACCTCATAAAAATTAAATCTTCCGGGGTTTGTTTCCCAGCCCATGAATCTCCCCAATCACCCACAAAAATATTAAATCTTCTGGGCTTCAAAAGATTTTTTTCATGAAAGGCAACCACCAACTTACAGAATGAGAGAAAATATCTGGAAACCACATATCCAATAAAGGTTTAATATCCAGTATATATAAAGAAATCCTTCAATCTAAGAACAGAAAGACATACAATCCAATTTTAAAAAATGGTCCAAGATTGAATAGAACTCTCTCAAAAGAAGATATACAAATCACAGAAAAAAGCACATAAAAGATGCTTAACATCACTAGCCATCAGGGAAATGCAAGTCAAAACCACAATGAGCTATGATTCCACACTCATTAAAATGATGGCTACTAAATATCTTGAAGAAGGATTCTATAGAGGACAGACTCTCAAAACCTGATTAGATATAACATGCTATCATCCCCTCAGCAACAAGAATTATTTTACTGGAATTAATAAAATGGGTGTTGGCTTGGTAGTTCCTTAGAGAGAGCTTTGAGTTTTCAGGTGACTTGTCTTTTCTCTAACTCCAATTTGCACTCATGTGAAATTGAAAAATAAGTTGCTTCTTTCTACCCTCATAGGGATGATGTCCTTTAAGCAATGTTGATGTACAAATTGATGCCACTATTGATGTTGTGATTTTAGACTTAAAAGAGAAACTTTAAAGAAGAAATAGGAAAATAAGTGTTGGAGAGGATGCAGAGAAATAGGAGCACTCATTCCTTACTGGTGACAACGTAAAATGGTACAGCCTCTGTGAAAGACACTTTGGCATTTCCTTAGAAAGCTGAGTATATAATTACCATGTGACCCAGCAATCCCACAGCAAATCCCAAAAGATTTGAAAGCAGGGACTGGAGCAGATATTTGCACACCAATATTCATAGTGACATTATTCTTAATTGCCAAAAGATGGAAACAACACAAGTGTCCATCAACCAATGAATGGATAAATCAAATTGGGTATAAACATAGAATGGGATATTATTCAGCCATTAAAAGAAATGAAGTCCTGATACCTGCAACAACATAGATGAAACTTTAAGATAATATTCTGAACGAAATAAGCCAGATACCAAAAGACAAGTGTTATATGATCTCAGTGTTTTGAAACAATTAAAATAAGCAAGCTGAAAGAATCAGAATCTAGAATATACATTACCAGGGAATGGGATGGGAATAGGGAGTGGGAAGTTAAGTCTTTAAATGTACAGCGTTTCTATTTGGAATGATGGAAATGTTTTAGTAATGAATGGGGGTGATGGTAGCACAACATTGTGAACAAAATTAACATGTTGAAATATATATCTGAATATGATTAAAAGGGAAAATGTTAGATTGTATATATGGTAACAGAGTAAAAATTTTAATAATTCAATCCATGGATCTGCACTATACCATGAACCTTAAGTTAAATCATGAACTTTAATTAAATATAGTTATAAAAATGTGCTATCATTTGTAGCAAAGATTCTACACCATGCAAAGTGGGGTTGTTGGAATATTGGAATCCTGTACTTTATGCACGATTGTTCTATAAACCCGCAGCTTCTCTAGTAAAGAAAAATATATAAACAAATAGATTAGGTAAAATAAAAAAAATATGTCACAGAATTTTAAGGACAATTAAAGCAACACTTAATGAGAAAAAAAGAGAGAAAGCACATGTTAAGAAAGTGTGACTGACACATATATGTTTACTCAGTGTATGAGTGAATATGATGGAATGAACATTTATGTAATAGCGCAACAATTATGATTTCTAGATCAGAAACTCACAATAGTACAAGTGAACTTTGTAGTATGCAGGTCACACTATATATTTAATATCTTGATATTTCAAAATATTTAGTATCTTAAAATTATAAGCCTTTAAATCATTGCAATAAAATAAAGCATTGGTTTACAACCTTTTTTTTGGCCAAGGAGTTCTCAGTAGTCAAAGTAGTTAATTGGCTTTGAGAGTCTTTTGTACCCAAATTGTACCACATGTTCAAATGTCAAAAAAAGGCAAAAGAAGCAGCTGGTTGATACCAACCCTGAATCCCTACTGCTTCTAAAATTAAGTAATTAAACTACTCCTATATTTGTATAAATGGCTCCAGATACGGATAAACATAACTCACTGGTAATTTCAGGTGAGTGATGGCATTGTGTAAACTGGCCCTGTTGGAAGCAGAGGTTTCATGGAGAGAGTTATAAGATGAAGTATTTTTAAAGTTAATCATAGAAGTATTAAGGTAGCACCCACCTGTAATTTTTAGTAGTAGAGTCATCTTTTTTGTTACCAAACTGTCAATATGAAATATCAGACCTAAATTTGGCTCTGAAAGCCCCATCACCTCAATCAACTTTTGCCCTAAGCCTAGCCTGTCAACAACCAATGGTAGCAAATGTGGAAATATACAAGGCATTACAATAGCATAACCCTTGTACTTTTATCATAATTATTGATTGTCAGTCATTCATTCAATTTAACAAGAATTTATTGTAGTGCCTACCACATATAAAATATTAGTTGTGTTACTAATTATAACTTAGTCCTTCAAATCAAAAGATTAAATGGAAAAGCAAGGATGTTTAGAGAGTCTAAGGAGGGAAAATGTAAAACATAGTGTACCAAAGGATCAAAATATTTTATATTTTTAAAACTCCTTCAAGTGAGAGTCTATCTCTCATCCAGAGTCGGTTTCAAATCCCCAATTTATATAAGAATGAAATAATTGTGGTAACTAATTTATTAAAATTTTGTTCTGTTTTCTTAATTGGCAGAGTCTTATATACCTTTCTGAGGTCTACTAAAATTTTTGGTAATTATCATGACCTTACCAGTTGTTGATTCATATTATTTCTGCTGAAGACATCTGCCTTTCTCTCTGTGATGGTGAACTGTAGCACACTTCTTCCATACCCTACAACCTTTGTTAATTTGTCTACTTAAGTAAATCTTCATTTCTTTAGATACAATTTCTTTAAAAGCTGGTCTTGATATGGATTTTATACTAAGGGAGGGTCATTGGAAACTTCCAGATTCAATCTTCACTCTTTTTCTATTGCCATTTGTCATCTGAGTTTTTTGTTTTTCTGTTTCCTGATGTCTTTTAGCTGAAGATACTTCACAAACTACCAGGAGAAGTGGTTGAATTACCAGCTCCTCATAAGTGCCTCCCAAATCTTGACAGCTCCAGTTTCCTTATAACATAAGAATAAGCAAAAACTTTAGAAGTATAGCACTAATTCTGTAGTTTGTGGATCCGTTCTTTTAATTGCTACATATATTCTTATTTTAATTTGTTCAACCAGTTTTTTTCAGGGTTCATGGGTCCCTAACAGCTATGCAGATTTAAACATACACCATAAAAAATTTGTTTCTAGGCATATCCACAAGTTAACTCCATGTTTTAAGTATTAATTTCCGCCCTGCTACCTGAATGGATTCTATGCAAGTAATAAAACCATATGACAAACTATGACAAAGCAGGCACAGATTCAGTGCACTGCCCACTACCCAGATGGTGCAACCGTGAATCAGGAGAACTGGGACCAGCATCAAGGCCAACTAATTAATTCACTGTGCAACTTCCACTGCATGAAAGATAGTAGTACTTAGGAACATGTGTTCTATAATTTCCACATTTGGCCCAGTCTACTATGAGCTAATATGCCCTTGTTAGTCGCAAGAACAACAAAAATAGTTAATTCAACTCTTCAACTCTTATGTTACACTGAAATCAGCAAGCCCCAAATGGACCTAAAAAAAAAAAGTTCTATCTAAAGCTATTAGACACAAATATTAAGTTCTGACATCAAAACTGAGAATTTTTTGAAGTAGTAGGGCTCACTCTTCACTACTTAATCATTCAGGACAACTGATTATAATCTACTACAGTAAACTGGTAGAAGAAGAGGATTAGATAGGGTAAGAAGCACAGCTGAAGAGATAGAATGCTAGCTGGGGCAGGTGGCTGGCTTTGATTTATTAGAGATTAAGCAAGATACGAGTTGGAGCATAGCTGACACCCAGACTAAAGTTAAAGAAGCAAGTTTCAACATAGAGAGATTCTTCTAAAAACTGATGAAAAAAGCAGTGGTGGGCTACGCCTAGAAAACCATCAAGCAGAAGAACCTAGTCATGAAGACAAGTCCCCACAAGGCCCATTGATCAAGAAAAAAAGATGCTGATGAAGTGTAAAGAGTGCTTGGAAAGTCAAAATCAGAATCCCTCAGGTCTAGTTTAGAATCTGAAACCTATGACATGTGTGAGCTTGGGATAGTCCCTTGATCTCTCTGAAATCTTAATCCCTCATAGAAAATGAGAATAAAAAAGCTAATTTGCAAATCTGTAGAATGAATTAAGTACTTCATCAGAAAATGACTTGTAAAATGTAAATTACTGTACAGATGTAAGGTTTGGTGGTGGCGTTCATATGACTTATGATATTATTATTATTATTTAAATAGAATAAAACTCAACACTGTCTGATACAGTTTTTCATCTTGAGTAACTCTTATTGCCTCTGTGATCCTTTAGAGACTCACCCTGAAGTACCCATTGCTTCAGATGGAGGGCAGAATCAACATGAAAACAAAGTCATGGCTCATTCTAGACTTTCAAAATAGACTTTTCAAGTCATAAAGTGATGATAGCTATGAAAGCAATAGTTTCAAGGGCAGAAGCCATGCAATTACAGAATAATAATAAAAAAAGTTTGCTGAATTCGAGGAGCTTCCTTTTATATTAAAAACCAGAGCTGTGCTGATACAGGACATAGATTTGTTTCTTCCCCACTAAAAGCAGTAGAGTTAAAAAAAAAAAAAGAAAAGATAAAGGACACGAGTCAAGAACAATTTCCCACTACAAAGGCAGGCTCCAAATCTCTCTAGGGTGCAGTAAAGAACTGCAAGAGAAAAAGAAAAGAGTTAAATGTAAATTAGGCCTTCTTCCATGTCCCCTCCACACATCCCCACATCCTTGGAGCTTCATCCCTCGGAGAATGGGTACTAGAAATACCCCTTCCCTCAGTTATGCTTTGAGGATCCAAAAACAGAAAGAATTTTTTCTGCTTCCTCCTGGAATGTTAAGAGAATGCAATCTTTTAGACTACACATAGAGTGACTGTGGTAAAAAACAAAGGCAATTATAGAGGGGACGCAGAGAAGATATTGGAAGAGAAAAGGTCTGTGAGAAGAACACATTCCTATAGCCACATGTGTTGTGAAAGAGAACCGGGTGCTCCCAACTGTCCACTGGGGGCTGTGGAAATGCTGAGAGAATCAATGGATTCAAAGAGACCTGATGGAGGATCAAGGTGATCACAAAGACCAGTAGGGGCCATAGCCACTCATGTGAAGCCATCCTCAAGGTTTCCACCCATTCTCCTTCCCTTCCACTGGGTGGCTTCTGCTAGTACACCTGGGGCCACTTGGTACTCAGGAGGTATTTTCTTAATGGATTGAAATGCAAATTAGCAGGGAAAGAATAAACTTTCTCTTACAAAATGTGGTGCCATTTGTCTTTGACACTTAGGAAACCAAATTTCAAGAGAATTTTAGTATTCTATGAACTGTGAATTCTACTAACCCACCAAAACAAGTATAATATATACAGTGATAGTTTCCATCCTAAAGTGCTCGTTGTTATTCCCTCTACTAATCTAAAGAACAAAAGAAAAAGGTAACTTGGACTACTTTACTTGAAAAATTAGTAACAGTTTCTGAGATTCTCATCTCCTACCAGATACACAGTATCTGCAAAATGGAGATAGAATTAAAAGTTTGAATGACACTTCAACATTGGGCTACGTGAGTGTCGTTTCTAGGACAAGCAAATCCCTTAAAAAGTCAATAAAAAAGTATCAAGTGATAGTTCTGCAGGAGGTTTTGGATTCTCCTTTAAATACACACACAGACACACATAGACACCCTATAAGATGTTTAAAAACATTTGCACTATCTGCCCATATTGGCCATTATCCCAAAATACAAAAATAAAGTAATTCCTAATTGATTCAGCCTTTTCAGCCTGCTGAACTTTCAAATATTGAAAAATAAAACCCTGAATGGCAGGCATGGGGAATGAAGACAGCCAAGCTAATTATCACCCTGCTTTTTTTGTCATTTTTATAAGTACAAAGAACTCAAAGGTCTCAGGGAGAGAACAAGAACTAGGAAAATTGAAAGTTACAACTTCAAGCAGTTTCCATCAAACCACTTCCTTCCCAATTTGCTATATGCACCCTAAGCCAATCCCTTGAATGAATGGGAAAATCCATTTTCCCCAGCTACTGTGGAAAATCTGCCTTCAAGAGGTAAAACTGTAAAATCCCTGACTTGGTGAATATTCAAGCAGTAAATGGATGACCTGAAGTTATAATTATTTTATTTATTTATTTTTTTTTTCGGCATGGGCCGGCACTGGAAATCAAACCCAGGTCTCCATCATGGCAGGCTAGAACTCTGCCTGCTGAGCCACTGCAGCCCGCCCTATAATTTACTTTTTTAATGTAAAAACAAATACAGTTTAAACAAAAACTTGTTCAAGTATATTCCTATATAAAATGCGAAGTTCTTCACAGACTCATCATTTTTTAGAAGGTAAACCAGTTAGAATTGGGGACCATTTAACTTAGATCATCTAACTTCCAACACAGTTAATCACTGGTTAGATTTCATGATGTGCTTTATCCATAAGGATTTTCAATTATTAAAAATTTCACAAAATTTTATTTCCCAATTAGTTGTCGTGCAATAAAAGAAAAAAAAAGCATTGTGAAAAGCTTTTGAGTTAAGTTATAAGTTAAATTTGTATAACTAATTATTGGTTCACTTTCTAGCTCTTGCTTTTCCTTCAAAGGGGAACCAGAAGTTTAAGGGTAAACCTTGCTTATCTTCAGATTTTTGCATTGTTCCTATACTTCCATGGACATTGCCATTTTAACTTAAACTAATAGTAGGTTATTAGATCTATATATAATATAAGGCAAAAACACAGTTAGCTTTTGAGAAGACTGAAGTTGTAGAAGAGGGTATGATCATTCAAACATTATGAAAATCTCAAATGTGAATTATTTACATGTTTTTGCCTTTTCACCAAGAATAATATTTGTGTTAGATGTGGTATATGTGACTTTTGGGGGCTGTAGATTGCTTTTTATTTTTATTTTATTTTATTTTTGTCTATAAATAAATCTCAGCACCTTGTTTGGATTATAAACAGCTCTGAAAACTCTAGGAAGGGAATTGCAAATCTCAAAATACCAAACGATGAATAATTTTCTACCCAAATCTTTTTGCCTAGAGCTTGGTAGTGGTAGCACAAAGCCTAGTGGCAAAAAGATGTTTTTTAAATAAATAACTTCTATTATTTATTTTTTCAGATTACAATGATATTGTTTGTACTTAACATAGTTAGAAAATACATTTTTAAAAGGAAAGGTATAAAAACCACCCATAATTTACTACCTAGAAGCAGTTACCATTTTAAAACTATTTTTATGTAAATAAAAATTGATATAAATTTTTATAAAGAGAAGTACATAATCCCAAAACCTCTATAAACAGTAATGCTCAAAGGATAGAGTGTAGTTGTATTTAGTTGGAAAATTTTCTCAAATGTCATAATAAATGTATTGTATTTAAAACAAGGAAAAAAACTAATTTGATGAAATACAGTAACCTGTTTGTCTAGCTCAATAATTTATGAATAAAGCCTAATTAACAACTCAAGAATATGCAGTATTTCTAGGTCATGACGGTGAAGATTAATTTTACGTAAAGGTTGAAATCATAGAAAGAAAAGAACGGGGGTTGAAAATTCAAAAGCTCATACAGGAGTCAAGCTGGTAATGTAAATAAGTGGGTACAAATACCTGTCTATAGGAAAAAAAAAAGCTTGGCAGTTCTTAGTTCCTGCCAGTTGCTATCACTCAAAACAACAGGCCTGGCTGGTGGTGTTACATTCTTCTCTTTTTATTTTGTTGTTGTTGTTCCTTCAAGAGAAGTCAGTTTGTTTTATGTACTATCTCTTAATTTAAAATTTTTCAATTAAACATAATGTTTTTAAATATGTAGGCCAGTCTACATGACTGTGAGCCAAATTTGGCCTGGAGGTAACTAGATTGCAGCCCCTGATTATCAGAAACTAGACTGAATCTGGGTTGGACCCAGATCATATTTCTGATCTTCATGACAGTGCTGAGCACACAATAAACTTCCACAAACAGAATTCTATATTGATCTAAACTTTGGGGTTTACTGACTAGTAGGCAGAATAATGACCCCCCCTCCCTCAAAGCTGTCCACAGCCTAATCCCCAGAATTTGTGCATATGTTGCCTTACGTGGCGAAAAGGGTTTGGTAGGTGTGATTAAGGATAAAGACTTTGAGATGAAGATTATCCTGTACTAGGGTGGGTACAATCTAAACGTATGAATCCTTAAAAATGGAAGAGGAAGGAAGAAGTATAGGTCAGAGAGAAGGGACTGAGATGGATTGGACTCATCATCCCTGACTCAGAAGAAGGAGGAAGGGGGTTACAAGCCATGGACTTCAGGGACTCCTAGAAAATGGAAAGGGAAATGAAATGAATTCTCCACTAGAGCTTCCAGAAAGGAATGCAGCCCTGCCCTGCTGAAACCTTGATTTTAGCCCACTGAAACTGATTTCAGATTTCTGACCTCTAGAACTATAAGAAAATAAATTTGCATTGTTTCAGCCTGTAAATTTATGATGGTTTGTTACAGCAGTCAATAACACATTAATACACTGACCTTGGCCTATCATTTTGTAGAATAGGAAACTAAAATCCATAGAGTTTAAAGACTATGCAAGCAGGAAAAACAGTCTCCAGAGTCCCAGCCCAGTGATGTTTTCACCAGACTACCCTGATTGCTATCAGTTTGCCCTCATGTAAGTTTCTCATAAAGGCAGAATGAATAACATGCCAAAATACTTTTTTGTATTCTGAAATTCAGAGATAGCTACAGAGGACAAGTGGAAGAAGGAGATGTATTCAGTTAAAAGCTCAAAGCTGCTCCAATATCCAGTATGCTGCTCTTTTGTTGTTACGTAAATGTCTGCCTTTGAGCCTTTGCTGTCTAACCGGTTTGGAATTTGCAGATATTAAAACAGCCTGGGTTTGGGTTGCATGTCCTGCTGTCTCTGGAGGATTTGTAAGAATCTGTTATCCCATGGATTATGCACATTTTCTGTTGGCTTGGATATCACCCATCTGCAATGTAACTGGAGCTGCGATATGCCTGCCGAGATCATGATTACAACCACAGCTCGACAGCAGCAGCAATGCTAGAGTCAGCAGCATGAAGGGCATTGGAGCTCAGGCTTGCTTGGAAAATCTGTCTGCTTTCACTCCTGCTTCCCCTTCAGTGTGTTGTAGGAGACTGGCCTTGTTACCACACACAGACTTCTAAAAATTTCCACAATTAGGGCCGGGGCCCATTGCCTGGACTGCTGCTCCCTGAGAAATGGTGTAGAATCATACCAGGTAGGGACAGGAAAGGATTCTGCTTTATGGTCCTAAAAGCCACAAGTATCCTACTCCAGTTCTAGTTAAGGCTTACAGGTTGTCCTTTCAAGCTGTTCTTGATATTCATTTTAGCCAGTTTTTACTAGGAAAAATATTCCAGGATGAGAGTAAAGAGGAAAAAATGTAGCATATAATATGATCTGTCCTTCATCTTCTGCAAAATGTCCCAAATTGATCACCTCTCCAATCTTCCCTGTGCTGTCAGAGCTGCTGTAAGCAAAAGTGCCTTAATGCCCATGTCTCATCCTAAGCAAATAGCTGAAAGATGGCATGGCTACATCTCCCTTCATCAGAAGTGACATGAGGTACCTGGAAGTATTCTTCCTTTGAGCCAATTAAAGAGAAATACATAACCTCCAGGGAATGATGGAGAGAGTTGAGCCCAATATCACAAATCAATTCTTGTTATCCTCAGATGTGCATTATAAGCTCCATCTCTAATATTATGATTTCCCAGAGTACTTCAACCTTTTCTGAGTTCGAACCCTACCTCAGTTTAGTATTTCAACTTTGTATTCAGTCTTGAATATTTCCTGTGTGCACTAGTCAGTGGCAAAAGTATACAGTTCAAAGTAGCCAAAGCATAAAGAATTACTGACAAATACAACTAAAATATCCATCATTATAGCATCAACTTCTGGAAAGCTGTCTCTATCCCTCTCTGGGTTCTGTTTTCTTCCCAGTTGGCTCCATTCTTACCTAAGTGATGGCTGGATAGCTACCAGAAGCTTTATGCTTATATCCTATTTTCTCAACAACTCCAGAGGAAAATCATAACTTCTATCCAAAATTTCCAACGAAAGACTCAGAATTGAGTCTGACTCTGGGTGTCTTGGCTTGACCACATGCTGAACCCTAAACCAAATACCATAGCCCAATGTGATATAATTATTCATTGTTAGCCTCCTAGATGCAGCAATAGATCGGTTCCATCTCAATCATAGTCTAAGTGCAGTTTGCTTCTCCAAGGAAATTCAGAGTACTATGCAAGGAAGAAAAGGAAAAGAATGCTGAGCTGGCAAAATGACCAGAGTCCGGTTTATCCTAACCCAGAGGCAGAATTATCGCAGGGGCCCTACGGGATTAAAGGGATTATGGGTGTGCTTTGTTCTCTGTTTCTAAACTTTCTGTAATGTTATGATATTGTTCTATTTTTAAAATGTGCATGGAGGGCATGGAGTAAAGAAAAAGAAGAGTGATGCCAAGATTTAAATACACCTTTTGTAATATAAATGTCAAAGGTTTGCTTCCAAATAAAAGAACTTCCAATTTCTAATAAATGTTACCTTTTTTAAATCCCCTCCATGTGTATCATCTCATTTGATCAGTTTTAAAAGTCACTCCTTTGGAAGATGACTAAATAAGACAAATGACATTATGAACAAGACATCCAAATGAGAGTTCTGCTTCACTAAAGCATATTGCTCTGAAACCAAGGAAGTGGCTCCAAAATCATTCCAAGAAAACATGTTTGAAAAGACATTTTTTTTAAGAAAAAAAGAATAAATATTTCAACTCATTTAAAACCCTATGGGAGAGGACTACGATAAAGTTCCTTAGCCCAGCAGATTCAAGACCCTCCTTCACCCAGTCCCTAACTGTCCCACTAGCTTTTTCTCCTGCTATATATACCCAACTATGCACCCTACTCTCAGCAAACTGGTCCATTTGCCATCCCAGCAATCCACCAAGCATTTTAACCATTCCTGTCTTCCATCTAATTCACTGACTGTGGGATACCCTTCAGCCTATTCTTTGCATATAAAACCCTTCTCATCTTTATTGGCCATATTTTCTAAAAGCATTCCCTGATCCTCTTATTAAGTTCTTTGTGCTCTCAAAGTATATTATGAATACTCTTACAAAGCCTTTATTTCATTCTGCCTTATATTGTGGTTAGTTATGTGCCCTTAGCGGGCAAGGTTGTGTCATTTTGTGTATACTTATAACTTCTTCTCCACCCCAGAGAGCTCCATTGAATTACTAATTTCATTTTTTTATATACTGTTTTATTTTATATTATATTATTTTATTTACTACATCATTATATATTTAGAAAAGATTGGAGTTATTCCTTCACAAACTACAGAAAGTACAAAATATGTCAAATCTTTAATATTAAGTATATAACATTTTCCATAGAAGCCTGTTATTTTTTCTTTCTCCTAGGGACAAAAGAGCTCCATTGAATTGTTAATTTCATTTTATTTTATATTATATTATTTTATTTACTATATCATTTTATATATTTTTAAAAGGTTGGAGTTATTCCTTCACAAACTACAGAAAATACAAAATATGTCAAATCTTTGCTATTAAGTACATAACATTTTCCATAGAAGCCTATCATTTTATCTCTTTCTCCTAGGGACAAATGAGAAGAGGAAAATAGTTCTGAACTATATGAAATAGAAAAAAAAGTTCTTAGAATGAAACCAGGCTTTCCTCACTATAATGCAACTGTGGAAATCATCTGAAAATAAAACTCTCACCCAAAAGGCAGCCAGATACAACCCTGGTAGACTGAGCCAGCATCTTTCCAGAGACACTGCCCAGGTAGCTAAATACAATCATGCACAATCCTCTCTGCCAAAGCCCGAAGCTAATTAGGAAGTTTCTGCAAAGGAACAGTGAAACATTTAATAAAAGGCCCACCACAAGCTATAGCATCCATATAATGCCTTTTCAAAATGTCAGAGTTTCTTGCTTGCCATTAAACAATCACCAAACTAATAAAAATGAGAAAGAAGAGTTGGGGATGATGAAATTTTGGTGGGCCACGTGATATTTTTATGACTTTAAGTGTCAGAACACTTCTTTTATAAAGTAAAAATGGCAGAGAAGAAGTTCACATTTTCTTTTCCCATAAATATGACTTGTAAATGTCTAATTCAGCTGTCCTTTTGACTACCTTTAAAGTAATTTCCTTCTGAAAGAAATAATATCCCATCTAGGTTTTCCATCAAGTTTGATTAATTAGGTGATAAAACAGATACTTTTACAAAGTTAAATCATCAAAAAGAAGGCTCATTTTTAAATAGTCAGGGCATGTCAGGGAAGGAGAGACCTGACCCTCTCACACTATACCAGTGATACTTAGCTATCTAACATCAGGCAATTTCTAACATGTGCAACCCCAACATCCATCAGTTAATAGAGAGGATAAATGTGTATCCTAGGCATCTGATGAGAGCTGTGGTTTTGTTGATATTTTTGTTAATTTTGAATTCCTACTAATATTTTCATAGAATCTCAAAACAAAAAGGTGCATTAAAGATAATAGCTTTAGCCCAGAGATCACAAACTTATAGGCCACCTGTTTGTTGCTTTAAAGTTCCTATACCTATTTGTAATGGTGACTTAAAGTATGGTTCATCAGTTTGGGGAGCAACATGATTATGATTCCTCATAGGTATATACCACTTTATAGTTTATTAACACTTTTTCACAAATTATATTCACAAATTATCTCTGCGAATTGTCCCACTACATTCTCCCAAAAACAACCTAAAATTATAGAATTTCATAAAATGGTAAAAATATTTTAATTCTGAAATAACTTTTAAGTAGCAGATATATATTTTTTTATGGGAAAAAGAATTATGTGATCATATTTCAGAAATCTGAGTGCTTGATTAATTCATTATCAGCAGCAAGCACTTATCAGAGGGCATGTATCAGAACCAGAGCATTCCAAGTTTTCAAGCCTTAAATGCAGAATATAATTTTAATCTTGATTGAGCCATGAATCATATTTAAAGGGTGTTTAGTAGACTCATGTCGATATAAATATTAACAAGACTGCCATATTTCAGATTATTTCAAATATAACAGAAGAGAGGACAGCAGTAATGAGTAAAGAAGGAGTTAATAAAGGCTAAAAGTAAAGAAAAAAAGAATGAATGGTTGAAATAATTATCCTGAAAATTGAAAATTCAAGTTTCCCAAAGCCCAACAATCATGCCCAAAGGCAGAACAAGTAAATTCTTTATGTAGAATAATTTTGGAATTCAAGAAAAAGCTAACAAAGTCATTTTCATCAAATCCTTCCCATCTACTGGTTAATGCCTGAAATTTAGTTTGAGGAACTGACCCTATTAAAATTCTATTCCTTTTTGGGATAGAGTGGGAACCATACAAGCTGCTCTTGGTTATCTATATTCACTGTAACCAGTAGTATAAAAGAGTGAAAATTTTTAAGGAGAAGAGCTGATGATGAAGGAATGATACCACGTATGGTGTTACTGTTAGGTGCCAAGCATTTGATAGCTACCATCTCATTTAACTCTCACATCACTGCTATGACTTAGGAATTCTTAGCCATATTTTGTATATAAGGAAACCGTGGCTCACAAAAGTTAGATCATTTACCTGACATTCAGGGGGAGCAAATGAAGAACATGGATCTTATGGAGGCAGAGCTGAACCATTATGGAAGTTGAATTGATTCTAAACCAAGGCTGAGCCATTGACTTGGGTTTCTTAAAGAAGCCTCAGTATTGAGAGACTTATTTCCTGAAGTAATTGAATAAAGTGACATTCTGAATTGGGAAGTAAATAGGCAGAAGAGACCAACAAAGAAAAGATGGTGCTCTCTCTGTCTCTCACATTCACAGACACACACTTAAATCCAAAGTCCATTGATAAAGAAATAGAAAAAAACATCTAATAAGCCATGCACTTAAAATCACATTTCCTAATGCTTTATGATTCTGTTATGACAAGGGTACATATTTATAGAGACAAAGAAAGTTGAGGGTAAGGAGGGATTTTAATTCATGGCAAGAAAAAGTTGATTAAAAAAATAAATGCTACTGAACTTTGCCTCAGATTTGAACACAGGATGTGGGGAATTCCTCAAATATAAACAGTTTTAAAAGTTAATGACGTCTATGCCCATCACCAATCCCACTTCATAAGTTTCTCTTCAATGTTTTTCTTTATGAATAAAAGTTTTTAACACTATGAAAAACTAGAAATAGCCAAAATCCTATAATAAAAGAAGGAGAGCAAGATGTAATGAGAAAAGCATTCAACTAAATCTTAGTCCTGGCTCCCTTGGGACTCTAGGATTCCAACACTTAAGTATCATGTATTTCAATCTGTAAAATAAAGAGGTTGAAATAGATAAACTCTGGCGTCTCACATTCTCCTATTTTATGAGTCATCTTTGATTGGATTTTTAAAAATCCACTTAGTTCAAAAGCTTCTATACCATCAGTTTAAACATTAATTAATTAAAAAAATTAAAGCAGCCTGCACTCAGGAGTGTCCCCTGAAAAGAAATTCTTCAAAAGTTTGCTTTCCTTAGAGCACGCCAAATGAAGTCTACTCCTACACACACTACTGATCCCTGATTGATGCAGAAAAGCCAGGAAATTTTTTTTTTTCAGAGAACAAAGTGCTAGGAATTTCTGTGGTAATTAAATTCTCTTTTTTTTCTGGCCATAGCACTGCTAGTTTAATTAGCATTTCACTGCCCTCTCTTGGTAGATAGTGAGATAACAGAAACTGATTGGAATTTGGCTTCAAGCTTCAAGAAAATACTCTGATTCTTACCAGTAGGGGGAGCTACTAACTAAGGCAAGTATAAATGCAATATGTATTGCTTAAAGGACAGCAATGTGCTGCAGGTTGTTTTTCTTGGCGAGCAACTCACAGATGGAGAGTAACGCGCAGAAAGATTATTAGGGAGTGTTCCGGGGATCAACACGTCTCAGGGAAAAGAAGAAAGAAGGCAGGAGATGGGCTGCGATACTGTTCCAACAAAGGTCTCAGTCAACCCCACAGAGAGCCCTGAGGCTGGGATGGCCCTTTGGCTGTCCTGAGTTGGGCAAGGACACTTGACCTTCATAGCGTCATATTAACTGGCACCATGGAAAGTACCCCAATAAAGTACCATGAATTTGAGCAAGATGACTGTTCAGACAAGGGAAGTTCCTAGAGAGAGCTGATCATGAAAGATGGTCAGCTGGTGGCACTTTCAAAAGGAGAGTCTGGGTGGTATGTGACAGTGTCCACTAAATAATTACTCTATGCTCTATAACTTTCTGTTTCTTAATATGCACCATGCAAATAACCTGTAAAAATCATTATAAGGTGGTGCAATGGTGGCTCAGCAGCAGAATTCTAGCCTGCCATGCTGGATACTTGGGTTCGTTTCTCGTGCCTGCCCATGTTAAAAAAAAAAATCGCTATAAAAATCAAAATAATTAAATACAGGAAATGGTGCACCCACTTTGAAAAAACACTTAAGAATTTTTTTTTAATTGCACATAAGTATCAAATGAGTCAGTAATCCCACTCTCAAGTGGGAGAGAAATGAAAACATATGTCCACAAAAGGTTTTTGCAATGTTCACAACAGCATTATTCATGATAATTAAAAAATGGAAACAACCCAATGTCCACCAATTGGTGACTGTATAAACAAAACTTAGTATATTCATAAAGTGGAATAACATTCAGCAATCAGAAGGAACAAATATTAATTTATATGTGCTACAGCATGCATGAATCTCAAAGACATGATGCTAAATGAAAGTAGCCAAATGCAAAAAACCACATATTAAATTTATATGAAATGTCTAGATGAGGCAAATCTAAAGAGACAAAAAGTAGATCAATGGTTGCTGGATCCTGGAGGTGGGAACAAGAAGTGATTACAAAGGTTACGATTGACTTTTGGGGTGAAAGAAATATTCTATCATGAATCTTGGTGATGGCACTACTCGGTAAATTTATTTAAAATATTTGAATTTTATACTTGAAAGAGTAAATTTCATAGTAACTAAATTATACTCAAAAGCCATGGGAAGGAAGGAAGGAAGGGAGTGAAGGAGAGGGGGAGGTAGGCAGACATAACCCCAAGTGTGTTTTTTTCTCTGAACAGGACCATGGGATTAAAATAATAACACCCTAACCTTCCTCTGTCAGAAAATGTCAAATCAGCAGGTCCTTGAATGTCAACATTAGTAACCAAATTCATTTTGTGGAAGGCTTAGCATTACCTAGATCTCATAAACAGTGTGACAGATGCCTCCGTAAGAGTGGTAGCCGACGGGTCTGTCAGTCATACAAAATACAAATAAATTCTGAAGATACAAATATTCAGTGTACATATTACACTTCATCTTCACCCAAACTGACAAATGGAACTGCTCTTCCTTACTTCTATATTTACAATCCATAAGCTTAATAAAACTTATTTTTCCCCCTCAAGATTACCTCTGATCACTTTAATCTGACTTCACCATGATACAAAATCCACAGGGGACAAGAGGAGTAGTGAGGATGAAGAGAGAGAAGAAGAGGTATCTAACCTCTATTGAGAACTATATTCTGGTACTGCCCTAGGTACTCTTTGTATATTAAGGCATTTTAATTCAGTGTCAGGGAAGTAGTATTTCTATTTAATGAAGAAGAAAACTGAGGCTCAAAAGATTAAGCAATTCATCTAAAGCCATCTAGAATTGTAAAATGACTACAGATAAGACTATAAACTAGACAATATACAAATAGAAAACTACTCTGTGATTGTCTTCTTAGTTTATGTAGCCAGACTGTACCCCTATGTAAAAGGATGGAGCGTATTAATACTTCCTAGGCCAGGGCTAATTAAATACAGTCTATGGACCCACAATGGTTCATAGACTGTTATAGGCTGTTGCCAGGATAACCACAGAATACAAGGTTAACTATTTAGGAACTTTTATTGTAATTTAACATTGCCATGACATCCACAGATGAAGCTGTTGAACTCAAGTGGCAAGCTGCTTGGGTCTACACAATAGGGCCATTTTACAATTTTTACCATTTTTCAGGTTGGTTTCTCATCTATAACTCACAAGCAACTAAAAATCTGAGAAAAATGTAAGCATTTTATTCAGTTTCCAAGGCTGCTTAAAGCAGATACCATTAAGCATTGTTTAAGCATTAGCTTAAACAATGGGAATTTATTAGCTGACTGTTTGAGGCTAAGAAAATGTTCAAATCAAGGCAAAGATTGGCTGCAGGTGATCCTTGGCACATTTGCCATGTGGCAAAGTGTTTGCTGGTCCCTTTTTTTCCAGGTTTTGTTGCTCTTAGCTTCTTGTCCCTGGCTGGATGAGGGGACCTGCTCTCCTCACCTTGTCTCTCTCTTTCTCTGTGTTCATTCTATTTATAAAGGACTCTAGTAATAGGATTAAGACTATTCCTGAATGTTCACATCTTGACTGAAATAGCGGCATCAAAAGGCTCTGCTTACAATGGGTCCATCCCCACAGGAATGGATTAACTTTAAGAACATGTCTTTCTGAGGTACATACAGCATCAAACCATCACAATCTGTTTATTTTTAAATCTTATTTTTATAATCTTTCCATTTTAGATCAATGTTGTTCTTTTTTAGTTTATACTTTAATGGTATGAGCTAATTTAGAGAAATAAAATTCAAAATCAGAAACAATATCAAGAGATTGTGGAAAACTTTGCAATACTTGAATTACAGCTGCTAATTCAGTACACTGGGCTGAGGTATAAGGCATTTTCTAACTTGTTTTCCACTGGGGTGACATATGCAGCCTTCCCATTAATATTATCATTGGTAAAGACAGTAATAGCTAGCAGGGAAGCTGGAACTATTTTAGGCAAAATCCATTGCGTTCATTTTTAAAAATTGTAAAAGTTTTGACATAGCAAATGATTATTCATTTGTCCTTTAAAGTCACTTAATGCTATTTGCCAAGAGGTATTGAAAATATATAGACTTTGAACCTCTTCCTTTGTGAGATCACACACTATGCAATTAGGGATCATGACCTCTTAATTGATAATATCTTTGGTGACCTTTGACTATTAAAGAAATAATCTTTTGCAAATATGTATTTAAACATTTTTGTCAATTGTTTGGTAAAAAAAATCCATTTTAAAACACCGTCTTGCTAAAATAGGCCTGTGGGAGATTGCAAGGTAAAGAAAATAATAAAATCAACAGGCTTTTTTAGATCTATTTGAACAAACTGTCCTTTTTGAATGCTTTGTTCAATTAATTGTAACTCTCATTCAGCTGCAGCTGTTAACTGCCTTTTGCTTAATAAATCAGAATCTCCTTGTAAAATATCAAACAAGTTTTGTAACATATAATTAGGAATCCCTAAGGTGGCAGGTAGCAAAAATGAAAGCAGAGTGTCAATAGTGATGTGTACCCATAGTAAATGACCAGATTTTTTTTTAATTGAATTCATTGGATTGATTGAAAAGGAATGCAAGAATGTGGATTCTTTATAATTGGTTGTGCATTTTTGCTAATTTTAAATTTATTTCATGCAGTTTTTATGATATTTTCTCACAATAGTGGCCAAATTCAGATTTGCTTACATGACTGGGCCCAGTTGGGTCCTCTGGGAACTGGCTAGGGACCAAGAGGAGCTTCCTGGGACCTAGATATCTTTATTAAAGTACACCTCCTTCTGGGGGGATAGCCAGTCCTCCCAGCTAGAATGTACATTTTAACTATTTCTTACCAAGGTCATGTGATAGCAATATCAGTTGCATGTAATGGCAACATCAAGTGAACAAAAAAGACTCCACAAGTATATTTTTTCCTTCCATTCAACCCTCAAATCTGATCTGCTTCCAATATAAGCCATGGTTATCTTGGGATAAATTTAGTTTATACATATATAGTTTATATAAACACTGGACAAAGCATTAAAGTATTTTGGCTTAATGGAATTTAGGTATTTAAATGATTTGAATATTATTTAGTCAGTAATAGATTAATTTATAGTAATAGTACTTAGATTAATAGATTAAGCCACCTGGTTTAGGGCAAGAAGCAGTTTTTGCCAGTATGATGATACCCAGGAGAAAATCAGTATTTTTTAATACAGATAATAACATGATAAAAGTTAACATAAGTTATTTTGATAAAACACAGACTCTTTGCTTTCTAACTAATTATTTAGAATTTTTTTTATATCCTTTCATTAGAACAGGCTAAAAGTCCAAGAAAACATTGTCATTTTAGACTCATTAAATCTTTCTTGATTTTAACCAGAATTTCCATTTTTACAAACCCTCAGCACTTATTATATTAGTTTAGGCTTTGTCCCATATTTTTCCCATTTAGTAACAGTTATTCATTTTAGGATAAAGCTATTCTGTTTTCCTATTAATAAAAATATATCTTTCATATTTTTCATACTTAAATCATTACTTTGAACAAATATTTTACCACATATGTAATTACCATCAAAATTAAATTTGTTAGAATAATGTTAAATATTTAAAATACTTTAATGTTTCAAATATGCATTAACTATCAATATATAGTTTTTAATAAGAATTTTTAGTTTTAAGGTTCTTAAAATATATTTCTCTTTTCAAACATGAATAGGAGCTAAACTCATGGCCAGTTTCCAAATTGCTGTTTATTGAGGATTTAAGTTAACAAAAGGAGATGGGGTTGCCGTTCCCATTCTGAGTCATAGGACTTTACCTGTAGTATTGGTATAAATCTCATAGAATAATCATTCAGACTAAACAAAGGTAACCTAACAGAATACCTTGAGTCAGAACTACAATCCCGAACTGCACACCCCGTTGGGGACCAACCTGCCACAGGAACCATCAATGAGCACTGACCCCCGTTTGGTATGGCATCTTTCTCACTGAATACTTTCTGACTCAGGTGTACATGAATCCTTATATAAAGGCAGCCCATCAAGAACAAGCCCAGAAACTAATCTTTCTTTATCCTGCTCTGCCAAAGGCACAGCAAAGAAGCAATTTTTAAAATCTATCATAACAAATCAGTTCTTAGAAATTACAACTGGTGTGGGCAAGCCAGGCTGCAATGACTCCATAGGCTGAACCACAGTATCAACTTTTATCAAATCAGTCAATATTCTCCATTTTCCTGACCTCCCTCCTGCAATAAATATTGGAGAATTCCAAGAACCATGAGACTCCTCTAAACATCCTGCTCCAAACTGTTCCCAAATCAACCGAGTTAAAGCCTCAAACCTCTCTACAGATAAGGGCCACTGCTCAACCCAAAAAGGCCCGCCTGTAGTATATGTAGTGGATGTCCCTGGAGCATCTCCTCACTTTATGCTTTAAGAGTTCCTTTATTAGATCCCTGTTCAGGTGCCAATTGCCGAGTCTGGCTCAAGCAACTGTTGAAACAGGGTAAGAAGTGGTAGTGGGAGATTGAGAAGAAACACAACTTAGAGTTTAAGACAAAGCATGAGCCAGGTAGTTCATTGCCTGACTGAACACAACAATAACCAAATAGAAACAGGAATATTTTCCCCATCTTATATTCACTGCAAAGCCTTCATAACGAATTTCCATTACTTAAGATTTAAAACATTATGGCCTTAAGGTTGAAACCAACAACAATGTTTTTGAATGAGCTCAAATAAGCTTACTAATTCAGATGTTTTAACAGGCACCCCAGTAGCTTTAACACACACACATACTCCTCCAGCCGCCTATTATGATTACCCGTTACCCTGATGATTCAAGGAAAATGCTTACTTTACCAATATGACTCGAGTCCTCTTCTATCGGCTGGACACACTTGCCTCTAATGAGACTTTTCCTTGGTTCCTTAATATTGATTTGGAGTCTTCTTCTTCGAGCCCCACGTTTGGGTGCCAAATGTTGCTTCCTATTGAAACAGAGCTCGAAGGATATTAAGGAATGATGAGAAAGAAAGGAAGAAGGAGAGAAAGAAAGACACAGATGGGCTCTGGGGGTCTGAAGCTTGAGTTTACTTCAGACAGACTTCAGACAACTTTATTCTCAACCAGATCCTTGTTATATACCACAGGATGTCAATAGATATGCAGGCATTTCCTGAGGGAGCAAGATTTTTATCTCACAGTGTTCTTCATACTTAACATAACTGTTTGGGGTAAACATTCTCTTCCTCCCAGACTGCTCTACATAACAATCGCCACAGTTTACCGCTGCCATCCTGAGGCCAGCAGCTTGCAACAAATTCTGTAGGTCTTGCTTTAAACTCTTGGCTTCTACACAAGGGTACTCTGACACATGCTGCAACAGAAAAATGAAATAGAATATTATATGAGACAAATCAGTTATTTTATGTATTGTGGGACACAGGAAGAAAGAAAGAGCTTCCATGTAGGCTTATCTTATAACTGAAATGAAAGAGGGGTGAGACAGAACCCACCTGGTATCCTTTGTAGTAATCATTTTCAGAATAACTCCAAAATATTTATAAACTTTGTTATAGGAAGAGATTCTAATTCAGCCGACCAAAGGACGGGGAATAAGAATAATCATCCAAGTCAGCTGGTACATAAAGAACATCAGCAATAGCTGTAGGCTGTGCCAAAAAAAAAAAAAAACAAAAAAACAACCTCATGCACAGGGCTTCTTACAGAGCATGTCTGAGATGATCATTCATTAACAAAGAAAACATGATATTATCAGTGGTTGTGACCAAACAGAATATCAAAAACTATTTAATGAAATAGTGTAAATATGACTAGATAATTTAAATGCTAATGGGTCTTGACTTTATTTTAAATCACTTCATAAACTTAAATTTCCTGATCCTGTGACTGTTGTAATTAGTATATTGAAATCATTAAGAAATAAATGGAAAAGGGAAATATGAGCTTTCATTGATTTCAAAATATTTTTCCAATTCCTTTATGCTGAATTCTTGATGAAAAAACACGTATTCATACCAATAGTGATATTTTATTTGCAAATCACGTGAATAGTGTGGATTGTCCGCATTCAGTTTTCAGCATATTTTATCATATTATATTTTCGCTACAGAGAGACTGAAACATACTGGAAGACATGGACAATCTCACTATATTCACAGAATTTCTCCTCATGGATATCTCAACCTCCCGGGAACTCCAAGTTTTGCAAGGTCTGATGTTCTTAGTAATTTATCTAGGTGCCCTGACTGGGAATTTTTTAACTCTTACTGCCATTGTAATTGACCCTCATCTTCATGCACCAATGTATTTCTTTATTGGCAATTTGTCTTTCATAGATCTTTGCTGCACTTCTGTTGCTCTTCCCAAAATGATTATGAATTCTCTGACAAACAATAAATCAATTTCTCTCCTAGCATGTGCTTCTCAAATTTTCCTGTTTATCTTCCTTGTATCCACAGAGTTGGCCTTCCTTGTGGTGATGTCCTATGACCATTTGCCACCCTCTGCACTATGGGCTCACCATCACCCCACGTGTGTGCATATAGGCAGCTGGTGGCTCATGGTCAAGTGGGCTCGTCTATTCTGCCATCCACACAAGTATCATGTTTAGGCTTCCCTTCACAAAGTCCAATATGATCCATCAATATTTCTGTGATATCCCTCAAATTTTGAGGATCTCCTCTTCAGAAGTTCAGTTTTCAGAATTTATGGCCTTAACTATAAGCACTTCTGCTGTCTTAATATGTTCTGCCTTTTTGTTGAAGTCCTATATTGATACGTTTTCAACGGTGCTTAAGATGCGTTCCATGGAAGCATGTAACAAAGCCTTATCCATCTGTACCCCACAGTTGGCAATTCTAGTTTTGTTTATAATTTCTTTTATGACTGCTGCATTTGGTCCCATAGCAAATCAAGCATCTCTTTGTAATCTTCTAATGACCATGTTCTATACGGTGGTTCCCCCTTTCACAAACCCCATCATCTATAGTTTGCGGAACAGAGAAATTAACACAGCACTAGGCAGAATGTTTCACATTTTGATATTTTGAGCTCCTGAGCTGAGGCTTTTTAATTAAAACTGTGGAATAATATTTGAATGGAGATCGATTTATATTTGATATGTTTGTAAAATTGAATCTATCCTGAGTAAATGTCAGGTTTTCTTTACTGTATATCATTTTGTTTTTTGCATATTGATAGTGAGCTGTACATTTCTGCATCCTAATTTTTGAAATTCATAATCATATATAAATATGTATACTTCTATAAAACATTTTTCACATGGTTAAAATGTTTTTGTAATGTTTTCTTTGTTTTTGAGCTACAAACGAACAATGTTATCTCATGCAGAAGTCAGTGGTTTAGTACTTTAACAGGTGTCTACATTTGAGAAAATTTCAAGGAACAGGATATTGCCACTTGGGAAGAGAATATTGAATATTTTTAATTGGATATTTCCTTCCAAATTATGGTTTTGCTTTTGCTTATATATAAATGTCTTCACCAAGTAATAAAATGTTTAGAATGGAAACAACTGCAGAATAAGGATAAAATGAAGTTATACCACTGCAATGAATGCTAAAGCTATTTTCATAATTTAATTGTGGAATATGAAATCCTGCCTTCAACAGAGAATGTGTTTTGGATATTTTTGCTCTCTCCTAATTATCTGACTTAAGAAGTCCTTTCCATGCTCAAGTCACTGAGGATTTTGGCATGATGAAGAACAAGTAATTCAGAGTAGATTGTCTGGTAGGTGACAGTCTTAGCTCTACCTGTATCCATGCTCTTGGAGGTACAGTTTCCTTCTGTGTTAAGGACCTGATGTGTCAGACTCTCAGGTAAAATGCAAGTATCTAGTACATAAAGAACTGCTTCTACATTCCTTTCTCTATTGCCCCAATATAAAAATACTTACTGGAAATGGTATGATTCTGGTGGACATGTTTTATGACATCCGGATCACAACCTGGTCATATATCTGTACTGGGAGATGAAGGGACTGTGTTCTTCCACTAGGACACACAAACCCAGAGTGGGGTACAGCACTTAAAATACCTGGTTGCATTGGCCAGGGCTATGCATCTGGCTACGCATCTGGCTATGGGAAACCAAGGCTCACTTAGGAACCTGACAATTCTCTACTTCTTCTCTATGTGAGTAAAGTGTTGTTCTATCCATTACTATGTGAGACATGCTTTATTTGGTGACCCTGACACTTCTATTGGAGTGAGTTGACATCTATGTAGGTGTACATCTTTCTTACCAATAGCTTGGCATATTTGGATTGTCAAAAAAGTATACCATGGAATGCTGGAGGCTTGAGGTATTACCAATTCAGTCATTCCAGGATAATGCCAGCTGCTGCAGTGGTGATTAGCTGGCTGAAGAGATGGTCTCCCTTTGGTCATTTGGGGAAAAGTGGGATGTAAGCAGTGACCTTGTTTACAGGTATAATATAACATGGTAGATAAGGATGGAGAAGAATGAGGAAAGTTCTAAGAAGACTACAGAAACTAAATCCTATCTCCTGACTGTCTGTATTTTCCCCTGCTACTTGGTGGGCCCCACAGTGTCTCAAGTGTTGGAAAAAACCCAAGAGAGTCTGTTTGTAAGTCTCAAGTTAGGCCTGTTTTCACTCAGTATAGAACTAATGATAGGATTGCTAAAAAAATCTATATAATTTGTTTTCTGTAATATCTCAATAATGAGATCCATCTATAATGAGATAGTTTCCTGAGAGTAAATATGGAAGCTAAGAGACAAAGAGTGGCCGAAAACAGAGATCATGCAGCTTGGTTGGTATATTTGTTCAAAGTGGAAACATTACAGGCTCAAATGTCTAGGGCTCAGGAACACAGTCTGGAAAAGTTAACTCTGATTCTCTGCCCCAAGACATTTTTTGCCCATTCTGGACAGGACACCTGGCAGTATGGAGAACAGACAATGCCATGATGCTTTTATTCTGTGTTGCTAGAAGTATAAGAGTCATTTTCCAAACCACAAGAGACTTCCCCAAAGTATAACTCCACAAAAAACTGGTCATTAGGTCATTCGGCAGACTTCCAGAGAAGATGGTGGCTTAGTAAGACGCACGGGTCTTAGTTCCTCCTCCAGAAAAGCAACTAAAGAAACAGAAACAATACGAAACAGCTCCTGGAGTCACGACAGAGACCAAAAAGACAGCGTACCCCATTCTGGAACGGCTGAACGGGCAGGGAGAATCCGCTGCGGTGAGATACCTGAGGGGCGCGCGTTTTCCTGGCCGGGGCGGCTGGACACTGGGGTCCCTTCCACGCACGTGGCTCCCTGGTCTGACTGGGAACGTTGGATAGCGGGGCCCTCCCGTCACGCTTGGCATCTTGGGCCAGCTGGGCAATTTGGACCGGCACTCCCCCAAGCCGCGGTGGCCAGCGAACCCCGCCTCCACGCGCGGTTTCCTGGGCCGACAGCCCCGCAGACAGACGAGCGCCACCTACTGGGCAGGAAAAGAAAAACAGCCCAGAGATTTCACAGAAAAACCTTTCAACCAGCTGGGTCGCACACCCAGGGAAATCTGATCAAATGCCCAGACACCAGCAGAAAATAATGGATGACGCTCAGAAAATTGAAGATATGGCCCAGTCAAAGGAACAAACCAATAGTTCAAATGAGATACAGGAGCTGAGACAACTAATGCTGAATATACGAACAGAAATGGAAAAACTCTTCAAAAACCAAATCAATAAATTGAGGGAGGACATGAAGAAGACATGGGCTGAACAAAAAGAAGAAATAGAAAATCTGAAAAAACAAATCACAGAACTTATGGGAGTGAAGGACAAAGAAGAAAAAATGGAAAAAACAATGGATACCTACAATGGTAGATGTAAAGAGACAGAAGCTACAATTAGTGAACTGGAGGATGGAACATCTGAATTCCAAAAAGAAACAGAAACTATAGGGAAAAGAATGGAAAAACTTGAGCAGGGGATCAGGGAACTGAATGACAATATGAAGCGCACAAATATACGTGTTGTGGGTGTCCCAGAAGGAGAAGAGAAGGGAAAAGGAGGAGGAAAACTAATGGAAGAAATTATCACTGAAAATTTCCCAACTCTTATGAAAGACCTAAATTTACAGATCCAAGAAGTGCAGCGCACCCCAAAGAGATTAGACCCAAATAGGCGTTCTCCAAGACATTTACTAGTTAGAATGTCAGAGGTCAAAGAGAAAGAGAGGATCTTGAAAGCAGCAAGAGAAAAACAATCTGTCACATACAAGGGAAACCCAATAAGACTATGTGTAGATTTCTCAGCAGAAACCATGGAAGCTAGAAGACAGTGGGATGATATATTTAAATTACTAAAAGAGAAAAACTGCCAACCAAGACTACAATATCCAGCAAAATTGTCCTTCAAAAATGAAGGAGAAATTAAAACATTTATACACAAAAAGTCACTGAGAGAATTTGTGACCGAGAGACCAGCTCTGCAAGAAATACTAAAGGGAGCACTAGAGTCAGATACGAAAAGACAGAAGAGAGAGGTATGGAGTAAAGTGTAGAAAGAAGGAAAATCAGATATGATATATATAATACAAAAGCCAAAATGATAGAGGAAAATATTATCCAAACAGTAATAACACTAAAAGTTAATGGACTGAATTTCCTAATCAAAAGACATAGAATGGCAGAATGGATTATGACCCAGCAATACCACTGCTAGGTATCTACTCAAAGGACTTAAGGGCAAAGACACAGACGGACATTTGCACACCAGTGTTTATAGCAGCATTATCTACAATTGCAAAGAGATGGAAACAGCCAAAATGTCCATCAACAGACGAGTGGCTAAACAAACTGTGGCGTATACCTACGATGGAATATTATGCAGCTTTAAGACAGAATAAACTTATGAAGCATGTAATAACATGGATGGACCTAGAGAACATTATGCTGAGTGAGTCTAGCCAAAAACTAAAGGACAAATACTGTATGGTCTCACTGATGTGAACCGACATTCGAGAATCAGCTTGAAATATATCATTGGTAACAGAGACCAGCAGGAGTTAGAAACAGGGTAAGATAATGGGTAATTGGAGCTGAAGGGATACAGACTGTGCAACAGGACTAGATACAAAAACTCAAAAATGGACAGCACAATAATACCTAAGTGTAATGTAACTAGGTTGGAACACTGAATGAAGCTGCACCTGAAATATGGTTTTTTGTTTGTTTGTTGGTGTGTTTGTATCTTTTGTTTTTGGTTTTTTTCTTTTTCCTTTTTATATATATATATTTTTATTAGTATTATTATTTTAATCTCTTCTCTATATTAACATTCTATATCTTTTTCTGCTGTTTTGCTAGTTCTTTTCCTAAATCGATGCAAATGTACTAAGAAATGATGATCATACATCTATGTGATTATACTAAGAATTACTGAGTACATGTGTAGAATGGAATGATTTCTAAATGTTGTGTTAATTTCTTTTCTTTTTTTTGATTAATAAAAAAATTTAAAAAAAAACTGGTCATCTCTGAAGGTAAAGGCAGTAGTCACCTGGCTATATGCTCTTG
Organism: Tamandua tetradactyla; assembly: GCF_023851605.1. NCBI lineage: Eukaryota > Metazoa > Chordata > Mammalia > Pilosa > Myrmecophagidae > Tamandua > Tamandua tetradactyla. The sequence continues at coordinate 3,857,410 of NC_135341.1, read as the reverse complement.
ACATGAGCAGGACAGAGATGAAATGATCCAGTCTCAGACAGCTTTGGAGGCATTCATAAGTGAGGGCCCACCACAATTGAATACCCTCCAGCCCCTTTGATGGACCCTGGGGTGAGAAGGTGGGAAGTTGTAAGTAAGTTCCACCCTAACTTCCCATTCTAGGGCAGAAGTAATTGGGAGGTGTCAACTATCTATATTGAGGGAGGTCAGGAAGAATAGGACCCAGTAGGTGATGGGAAGTTGCACCATCTGATGTGCCATAAGGGACCACAAAGAGCAACCAGAGAAAGACAAAGGAGGAGACAGGGTCCACCTGCTGGGCAATGTGGCTTTGGTTTTCCCAAACAGGAGATAAATAGAGCAGAATGCAATGGAATCCTCTGGAAGAACTCCTCCAACACTACTAGGCAAAAGGGGGTCCCTCTGAATTGTGGTTTAAAACCCAAAGGAGCCATAAAGAAGCAGGTTCCAAAGCTGAAAAGGTTTAGAATCCTGCAGCCCCACCTTCTTAGACCCTGAACAACATTAGGGGAGTGGGAAAACAGTATTAAAGAAGACCTTCCTATCTCTGGACCAGGATAGTAAGAAGACAATTCTTACTATGAGTTTGAATGTCAGATAAGGAGGAAGATCATCCTTGCCTCTGTCTTCATCTTATTCCATTTAATAAATGATTAAGGGGTGAGGCCAAGGTCTCTGCATCATTAGTGTGTTGGATCAGAACATCACTTTTTTTGTTAGGACTTGAGGCAGACAGGAGTATGGAGAGCCACACTGTTATAGTTTAACAGCCCAGACTGGCCTATAAAAAAGCTTTAAGAAATTGGAACCTGTGACCTCTGGTACATGCAGCAGCTGATATCACTGCTGTCACCGAGATGGTGACAACTTGCACAGGGGATGTTTATTGAACTGGCCACCATCTTCTTTTCCATCCCTCTGTGGTTTAGGTGCAAGACAAATTTATATTCCTGTGGAACAAATTTTCATGTAGGAATATCTTAACTCCTATTCAATTTGCCATGTGTAGGGAGTGTTAGACTTATATAAGTCACAGAAGTTTTCCCAAATGTCCCAAAAGTATTTGTCACCCAGTGTATTGATGACATTGTCATTGAAGGACACACTGAAACTTAGCTGATGAGACTTTATAAAAATCATAAATACCATAACATATGCAGATTGAGCATTCAACTATATCTACATCTAAGAGCCTGACCAAGAGGAACAATTTCTAAGGTCAACTTGGGCCAATAGTGAGAAGAACACAAAATGAAAAAACAGAAGTTATTGTCACTGGCAGCTCTGACTACCAAAAGAGCAGCCCAATACTGTGGAGGTCTGTGTAGCCACAAAATGTTCCACATCTGGGCATTTTTTCAGACCCCACTAGTTAGACCCCCAAGGAAGCCAGCTTTAAGGAGACCCAAATTAAGGCAGCTTATAGAGGCAACACAATATGCAATGGTAGAGCTCTTCCACTGAAGCCCATGAAACCTTCAGTCCTATAAAACTACAGGTCACAGCAACTATTACCCATGCACACTGGAGTCTTTGGCAAGGAAAACCTGCCATGGGGATGGGCTGATGTGGATTTTGGGATCAAAGACTACCTGAGACAGCTACTAGGTTTATCCCTTTCAAACATCTTCTTTTAGCTTGTTATTGAGCCTTTGTGAAATCCAAACATTCAAACAACGATGTGCCATATATAGCCTAAGAACAAAACACTTCATCCTCTAGTGGGGTCTCACTAATCCTAATAAAGTAGAATATACTAAAAAAAAACTCCATTATTAAAATAAAAGGTATATCCAAGATTGATGCTGACCAGGGACTGGTCAGAGAGTAAGTAAACAAATAGCTGCTTCACTAGAGGAAGCCAAATGTCTGCAGGGGCTGCTTCTGCCCTTCCATTGGTTGAGTGGAGTCCCCATGGTTTGAAAGTGTTCCAGCTAATGGTTTGACTTGGCTCAAAGACCCATCTATGAAACTCAAAACTAATAGAGTCCATTGGTCTGCTGCAGCCAGCTATTCCAAGGATAATCACCTACTCACTGAGACTAAATGAAGAGCTTCTGCCCATTGGGTAAAATTTCATGTCGTGGTGATGCTGTGTAGGCCACTCCAAATTCAACTTCCTGCTACTTATTTGCAGATTCATGAGCCATTACAAATGGTCTGGACTCCAGTAACAGTCAAGTCAATGATTAGACTATTAGAGACTCCCACATGTGAGGAAAGGAACTCTGACAACAGTTTCTGAGACAATAAAGAGTTTGATTAATCATACATGCCCATGGCAAATGACCTTTTAGAGCACAAACAAATTTCCTGTATTGACCAAGCATGTGCCCAACACTTTCCAACAACCAAATGGGACATGAGCCCACTTCATATGCAAGAATGGGACATATCACAAAGGCTTACCCTATGGGAAGTAAAAATCAAAAAGGTAACAAATTCATATGACTCCTGCCACCAAACCCAGGTCATACAAGGTATGAGCTGAGACATATCGGATGGGGCTAAGACTCCCCAAGAATGTGGCATCTTGACCAAATAAAATCATTTCCCCCTAGACATGAGTTATGGTTAAAGAAGAAGAATTCCTCTGCATAATGTGGATGCTGGGACCACCATAATGGCTTTAGACAAACAGCTGTGCCATTTGTTCAAATACCTAAACAGTTTCCAGTCAAATCAACATACCTCCTTCACAGCATATGACCTCAAAATGTGTGCATTTCCAAGATATCCAATAGATCTTTTGTGCTTCCAATCACTCCCAAAAAATGCAATAAAATTTAAAAATAGATGACTGAAGCAACAACTGTGCAAAGATCATTGAAAAGAACAACTTCTGATTGGTACCCTCACATTAAATAAGGCACTCCGGCAAAAAGAAAACATAGAAATGCAACCTTTGTTGAAAAATATTGAGCTGAAAGAAGGTAAAATATCAGCAATTACTTGATTAATACAGACCAGAGAAATCTCAATTTCAGGATGAGATTTCATTTTTATTTTAATTTTCCCACTGGAGCACATTTCCCAGGTGTGATTTGTGGTCTGGACTATGGTAGTATTACCACCAGTTCCATCCTAGTGGTGATTTTCAGGATGCCTCCCTCTTATGAGATTCTATGGGAAGAGGGAAAGGTTGATAAAATTTTAATGTGTCATTATTCCTGTTTGAAATATGACTTCCCTAGACTGGATGATGGAGGTCACGAAGATTAGGTTAACTGCCAAGGACAAAAGTTGTGTCTTTAGGACTTGAACTGACAGCCTGAATGACATACCTGTGCAATCTTCATCTAAAGTTGTTTGGAAGAGTCTCTTTGCTCCTGGAAGGTAAGTTTAGGAAAGTCAATAACATTGTCTCTTTCTCTCCCCAGGCTATCTCAGAGAAATGGTAAACCACATCACCATGGGTCTCAATGATTTAGGGCTTTTTGTAAAGCTACCAACCAGACCAACAACTGGCTCAAAGTATTATGAAGGGCCATCTTTCCACATGATTCTAACCCATTTGTCAAACATGGTGGCATGTAACAACTACTCCATATATGATTTGGTGTCATGTACAAGCCATTTATAAATAGTATGGTCAACTCCCCTAGACATAGGATACATCATCAAAGTCCAAGTGTTCACCATAAAAGTGTCCCAGCCATGTAGGAGAACATCTCTTGCTTTATTAAAAATATGAACAACACTAGGGCATCCCTGGGAGAGTTTCCTAATGACAATCGTAATCAATAGTCTGACAAGTTTCTGAGGGTGGTACTTTTTTGCCTAAATTTAAAATTACTTTGCGCAACAGCATGATTGCAGCATTTGGTGAGGTAACTCAGTGTACAATGACTGGTGCCTGCAGCTGGCGCTCTGGAAAATCTAGTATGCTCAGTATCCCTGGGGTATGGAACATGACAAGTGTTCCCTTAGGACTGGAACTACATACAAGTGCTTGAATGGACCTAAAATCTAGGCTTACCTGGACTGGCAATGCCAGGAGGGAGGACCTTCTCTACCACCTACATCCAAATGTATATGGTTCATGACAGGTTGTTAGATGGACATTTGCTAAATATCGTGAGAATGGGTGGCGCAGTTCTGCCCTGATAGGTAAAAAAATGATGGCATTACCCTCTTATCATGTACACTAATGCTGGCATTAAAGGAAGTGGAATCTTTATTGTATGTGGACATTATTTATAAATGTCCTTTTCCCCCAAATGGTGCGAGGAATTGCTTGAGGACATATGGATTCCAGTAAAACTTGGGAAAAATATATGACCTAAAATCTCAAACCTGGGCTCTTTTAAACATCACAGCCATCACACAGTGCATAAATGCTTTCTCCAATGAACCAGGCAGAACATATCCTGGTCACCAGTATCAGCATGCATAAACTGAAAAAAGGCTATATATGGCTATATATAACATGTTCAGTATCACAAAAAGGAGGGTTTAATCCTACGTTCCATACATTGGTACTCTTCCAACATGAGATGAACAATGCAGCAGCCTTTGCAGTAGTGTAATGACATTCTGATGGCACAAGCTGGGAGTGCATGTGCTAATCCAGGATAAAATAAGTGTGTTTACATAAATAATTGTGGATAGGTTGTGAATAACAGAACTTTAAAGTGCAAAAAATATTTTCCAAATGATTGAAAAAACTCAGATTTTATACCTTTTAAACTAATTTGGGCCAGGTAATGGATGGGATGGAAATCAGCCACCCCACCCCCAATCAGAGCTGATCTCCCTGTTAAGGGAGATACTATTAGTTATCCTCCTCAAATGTTTCCTTTTTCTGGGTACACACAAGTAACTACAAGTAATATCTATTACAGTAGTGTTCCATGTCCTGGATATGCATTTTATCAACCAAAACTGACAATAGGTATTTCTAAATTTTGAATTTAAATCTTGACATCAAAAAATTTACACAACCTTAAGCACAGCCTGTTGCCTTCATGTTGGATTCGCAAATTCATCCTGTGCTCAGGACAAATCATGTAAGTCTGGTAGAATAAAACACAATCAATCCCCTAATAGATAAACAGACTGTAGGTACATTTCCTCCTCTTGCCCCAAGAATATGTAAATAGTCACTGGAGACAGTCTGATTCTGGTGGGCATGTTTTATGACATTCAGCTAACACCATCATATATCTGTCCAGCAGGGAGCTGGGTTCCTTGACTAGCACACACAGACATGAAGACAGGTGCTGCACTTAAAATATCTTCTGGCTGTTGGGATCCAGCATCCATTAGGAAAGCTCTTCTTGCTCTGTTGCTTCTCTATATGAGTAAAATATTGTGCAGTGCTGTCTCATTCTTATTTCTCTTGGTACCTGACACCTATAACAGAGTTGTCATCTCTTTAGATGTCTCTCCTGACCTAAAGAAGGAGATAAACAATATCAGACCTTGTTTTCATTACTTTTGTGTACATACCTAGTAGTGATACTTCTGGGTCATATGGGAATTCCATATTAGGTTTCTGAGGAACTGCCAAATTGTCTTATATAACAACTGCACCATTTAACATTACCACCAGCATAGACTAAGTATTCCTATTTCTCTACGTACTCAATAATTTTTATGATTATCTGGTTTTGCTTAAGAGTAGCCATTCTAGTGGTGTGAAACACTATCATACTGTGATTTTGATTTCCATTTCCCTAATAGCTAAAGATATTGTGCATCTTTTTAGGTGCATTTGAGCATTTTCTTTGGAGAAATGTCCATTCAAGTTTTTTGCCAACTTATTGAATGGGTTGCTTCTCTTTTTATTGTTTTTAATAGGATTTCTTTATGCTGGTTATATAAAGAATGGGATATAAAAATCCTTTTCCTCAAGAACAACGGTGTCCACAGTAAATCACTGATCATGGCTTTTGATTAGTGAATTCAGACTGCTGGACCTGGCTCTGAGAGCAGGCATTGTTTCAACCCATCTAGACAAAGCTGGCAAAAGCATGTTTCAACCATGCCCAGACAAAGGAGGTAGTAGCCCTTGTTTCTACCCATCCTGGACAGGGGTGGAGGTGGTAGAGTTTTATAGACACAGGGCTTCTTCAGGCCAGTGGGGGAATGTTTGCCAGACTGACCTTGATACTGAACTATAACATTATTGTGAGCCCTGAACTTGACTTGTATGGAAAGAAATGACTGGGTTAGATCATCTCTGGGGGACTTTACTCAGAATTTACACTCCAGGTGAAAATTGCGAGAGGTAATGAAAGCAGTGTTAAACACATACAGAGGGAAAAATAAAACAAAATAGCAGAAAAATATTCCCTAAGGAGGAAGAGGGAAAAGAAAGCTTATTCCAGTGGTGAAACAACAACACAAAAAATGGTAAACTCAAAAGTCATTCCATATATGCTGGGGAACAATCAGTGGAAAAAGGACTAAAAAATCCCAATCAGCTAAACTGAAATGTTGCTAGAGGTCTAAAATATGTTGAATCAAACGTCAAGGAACAGTTAAAGCACAAACAAATAAAAATGAAAGCCCTGATTAAGAGACAGAAAATAATCTCCACAATAAAAATTCAGATGCCTACACCAGGAAAAAAATCACAAGTCACACTAGGAAGCACAAAGATATGGCCCAGTCAAAGGAATAAACAAAAACTTCAGATGAGATACAGAAGCTGAAACAACTAATACAGATGTTCAAACATAGCTTGTAAATCAATTCAATAACTTAAAGGAAAATGAGGGAAAAGAGATGAAGGATATAAAGAAGAAACTGGGTGACCATAACAAAGAACTTAGAAATTTGCAAAAGATAATGACAGAATTTATGGAATGAAAAACGCAATAAATGAGATAAAAAACCAAATAGAGAGATGAAACTGAAGATTACAAGAGGCAGAAGAAAGGATCAGTGAGGTAGGGGACAAGACATCTGAAACCTTAGGCACAAAAGAACAGATAAAGAAAAAGTTGGAAAAAAATGAGCAGGAACTCAGGGAATTGAATGACAACATGAAATGCAGGAGTATAAATGTTATGGGTATCCCAGAAAGGAAGAGAAAAGAGGCAGAAAGAGTAACTTAAGAAGTAATCATTGAAAATTTCCCAACTCCTATGAAGGACAACAAATTACAGGTCCAAGAAGTGCCATGTACCACAAGCACAAAAGATCAAAAAAGACCTAACCAAAGACACTTACTTATATGATTGTCAAATGCCAAAGACAAAGGGAGAATTCTGAAAGCAGCAAGAGAAAAGTGATCCATCACACACAAGGTAAGCTTGATGAGACAAAGTGCTGATTTCTCAGCAGAAACTATGGAGGTGTGGAAACAGTGGTTTGCCATATTTAAGATACTGAAAGAGAAAACTTGCCAATCAAGAATTCTATATCTGGGAAAACCGTCCTTCAAAAATTGAAGTAGGTTAAAATATTTACATTTTAACAGATACTCAGAAAGTTTCTGAACAAGAGATCTGCTCTACAAGAAATACTAATGGAAATGCTGCCAGCTGACAGGAAAAGACAGGTGATAGAGTTCTGGAGGAGAGTGTAGAAGTGAAGATTACAAGTAGTGGTGACTAAAAGTATAATGAGAGAGAAAAAATAAGATAAGATATATAAAATGCAAATGAGAAAATGGCTAAAGGAAGTATTACCTTTACAACAACAACATTGGATTTTAATAGTTTCAACACCTCAATAAAAAACATACACTGGTAGAATGGATAAAAAATAACAGGATCCATCAACATGCTCTTTACAAGAGACTCATTCTAGACCCAAGGAGAAAAATAGGTTGAAAGTGAAAGTTTTGAAAGAAGATATACCATATAAATAACAACCAGAAAAAGAGTGGGGGTATCTATAATAATATCATGCAAATTAGCCTTTGAATGTAAAATGGTTAAAAGAGACAAAGAAGGACACTATTATTAATAAAAATGGTAATATAGCAAAAGGAAATAACAATCATAAATATGTGTGTACCAAGCTAGAGTGCCCCAAATTACGAGGTTTCTATTTCAAGTGGCAACACTTGAAGGGTGAAATAGACACCACTACAATATTGTTTGGAGACTTCAATACACCACCCTCTTCAATGGATAAAACATTTCAATTGAGGATCAATAAGGAAACAGAGATATTGAATGATATGATAAACTATAGTTAACAGACATTTACAGAACATTGTACCCAACAAAAGCAGGATATGCATTCTTCTCATGTACTCATGGATCATTTTCCAGGATAGAGAGTACTTTCTGAGAATATAATGGAATGAAGTTGGTAGTCAATAACAGGTTGAAGCCTGGAAAATTCACATTTATATGGAGGCTAAACAGCACACTCTTAAACAAACAGTGGATAATGGAAGAAATTACATTCAATAAATATCTCGAGGCAAATGAAAATGAGAGCACAACATATCAAAAGTTATGGGTTGCAGTGAAGGCAGTGCTGAGAGAGAAAGTCATTGCCCTATGTCTCTATTAAAAAAGAAGAGCAAAACTGAAGGACTTTTAATAGCACACCTGTGTAAATAGAAAAAAAAAAAGAAGCAAGCTAACTCCCAAGCAAATAGAAGGAAAGAATTAACAGTGAGAAGAGCAGAAATAAATGAAATTGAAAACATAAAAACAATAGATAAAATCAACAAAACCAAGTTGGTTGTTTGAGCAAATTGGTAAAATTGATGGACACTGAGCACCTGTCAAATAAAAAAGTGAGACAATGCAAAATTGATTGGAGAGGGAACATTGCTACTGACCCCACAGAAATAAAAGATTCATTAAGAGACTACTATGAACCAATATATTCCAAGAAAGTAGACGAAATGAGCATTTTCCTAGAAACACATAAACAGCTTCCATTAACTTCAGAAGAAACAAAAGACTTCAACAAACCAATCACAAATAAAGAGATTGAGCTAGTCATCAAAACCTCCCAACGAGGAAAGCTGAGGACCAGATGGCACCACATGTGAATTCTACCTAGCATTCTAGGAAGAACTAGTACCAATCCTGCTCTAACTCTTCAAAAAAAAATTGAAAATGAGGGAAAGCTACCTAACTTAATGTATGACATCACTATCACCCTAATACCATGGCCAAACAAAGATAGTACAAGAAAAAAAAATGTGAACTAGTCTCTCATATGAATATAGATGCAAAAATCTTCAACAAGATACATGCAAATTGAATCCAGAAGCACATTAAAAGAATTGTACACCATGACCAAGTGGGTTTTATTCCAAGTATACAAGAAAATCAGTTAACATAATACACTATATCAACAAATCAAAAGGGAAAAATCACACCATCATCTCAATGAATACAGAAAATGGCATTTGACAAAATTCAGCATCGTTTCTTGATGAAAACACTTCAAAGCATATAACTAGGAGGAAATTTCTTCAACATAACAAAGGGCTTATATGAAAAACCCATAGCTAATTCATACACAATGGGGAAAGACTGAAAGCTTTCATTCTAAGATTTGGAACAAGGCAAGGATGTCCAGTGTCACCACAGTTATTCAATATTGTGCTGGAAGTTCTAGCTAGGGTAATGAGGCAAGAAAAAAAATGCATCTGAGCTGGAAAGGAAGAACTGATACTTATGCTGTTTGCATATGACATGAGCCTATCAGTAGAATATTTTGCAAAATCTACAGCAAGGCTGCCAAAGCTAATAAATGAGTTTAGCAAAGTGGCAGGACTCAAGAGCAATGTACTAAAATCAGTAGTATTTTAACACACTAGTGATGAACAATTAGAGGAGGAAATCAAGAAAAAATTCCATTTACAATGAGAAACAAAAGAATCATATATCTAGGAATGAATTTGACTGTGAACATAACAAACCTATAAAAGAAAACTATGAAATATTACTAAAAGAAATCAAGGAAGAACTAAATAAATGAAAGGCCATACCATGTTCATGGACATAAAGACTACATTCCATGTTCATGGACATAAAGACTAAATATAATATGACAATTCTATGCAAAATGAATTATGGATTCAACACAATACTAATCAAAATACCAACAACTTAATTTTCAGAAATAGAAAAAAACAATAATCAAGTTTATTTGAAGACCAGGATGACCGGAATAACTAAAAACATTTTGAGAAAGAAAAATGAAGTTGGAGTTCTCACATTACCTGGCTTAAAAGCATATTACAAAGCTACAGTAGGCAAAATAGTATGGTCAGTGACATAAAGATAGACATACCAAACAATTGAGAGTTCAGAAATGGACCCTTTTATCTAGGGACAACTGAGAAGGTGGCCAAGTTCACTCAACTAGGACACAATAGCTTTTTCAACAAATGGTGCTTACGGAACAAGATATTCATATCCCAAAAAATGAAAAAGGACACCTTTTACAAAAATTAACTCAAAATGGATCAAAGACCTAAACATCAGAGCCAAGGCCATAAAACTTTTAGAAGAAAATATAGAAAGGATCTTAAAGATCTTTTGATATGAGGTAGTTTCATAGACCTTGCATCGTAAGAACAACATGCATTGCTCAATGAAAGAAGAAATAGATTAATGAGATTTCAAAATTGAATACTTTTTTGCATCAAAGGACTTTGTGAAGAAAACAAAATGGTAGCCTGCACAATGGTAGAAAATCTTTGGGAACCACATTTATGACAAAGTTTAATATCCAGAATATATAGAGATCCTGTAACTCAACTACAAAGAAAACAAACATACAATCCTATTTAAAAATGGTGTAAAACATGGATGTACAATTTTCTAAAGAGGAAATAGAAGTGGTTCAAAAGTATATTTAAAAATGCTCAACCTCACTAGTTATCAAGGAAATGCAAATTAAAACCACAATGAGAGGCCATCTCACCCCTAACAGAATGGGTTTTATTTATTTTTTATTTATTTATTTTTTTACATGGGCAGGCACCTGGAATCGAACCTGCATCCTTGGGCATGACAGGCAAGCACTCTTACCTGCTGAGCCACCGTGGCCTGCCCGAGAATGGGTTTTAAAGACAAAACAGAAAACTACAAGAGCTGGAGAGGATGTGGAGAAAAAGGTACACTTATTCATTTTTGGTGAGAACATAGAATGGTGCAGGCACTCTGAAAGGTAGTTTGGCAGTTCCTCTGGAAGCTGAATACACAATTTCCATATGGCCCAGCAATCCTATTACTAGGTATATACTTGGAAGAACAGAAAGCAGGGACACGCATGGACTTATGCACACCAATGTTTATCATGTCATTACTAATGATTTCCAATAGATGGAAACAGCCCAGATGTTCATCAGTTTATGAGTGGAAGAGTAAACTATAGCTTATACATATGATAGAATATTATGCAGTTGTAAGACAAAATAAATCATGAGGGTGGGCCACGGTGGCTTAGTGGCAGAGTTCTAGCCTGCCATGCCGGAGACCCGGATTTGATTCCCAGCGCCTGCACGTGCAAAAAAAATAAATAAAAATAAATAAATAAATAAATAAACCCTGATGCATGCAGCAGCATGGATGAACCTTGAGAACATTATGTTGAGTAAAATAAGCCCCAATTGAAAGATCATATACTGTATGGTCCCCTGAGTCCCCTGGGCATGCCATGTGAAACCAAGATCTTGGTGTACCCCTGAAAACCTGATAATTTGTCTAATCTCTGAGAACTCATTCCACCAAATTCAGAAAAATGAAAGCCAAGAGAAGAATTGTAAAGGAAAAATTACCATATAATGTAACACATGTCTTGGAGATATTAAAACTGAATAGTCTTCACAATAATTTCTAGCATTCAAAAGCAGATAAAAATCATGAACTTTGATTGACTCCAAGACCAAGAAACTTGCAAAATGCAACAATGTTTTTTATGATCAGAAAAAATAAGAGTTGTTTTCACCCATTATGAATGTATCAATAAACTCATTTCATGACAACAGAGTGGTAGTTAGTTGACACAACCAATATGAAATATTCATTTTTAACACCTAAACATGCATGAATATTCCCATCAGCTGAATCAGTGTGTTCTCTTACCTGGAAAATTTTATAAAATTTACTTAGCTATTGGCCCCATACTTTTAAGTTATTTATATATTTTTCCTAAATAGTAAATTCATTTATAATTTCCTCATTTTTTAATATTTAATTCAATGAACAAATGTTAATTCCTAAAATTATGGTTTGTAGGAGCTGGTTACTTTCTCAATTTTATTCTTCTATCAATATTGTTTAAATAAATTCAACATGAACATTTCTGTATGCTGTTATGAATGATGATGGGAAAAGTGCATGCCAGTTTGGAAAACATAATGTTTTGAGAGAAAGAACATGTCCCTCTGAGTTTAGAAAATATTTATGCAAGTTTTAGTCCATGTATACAGATAAAGGATTAAATTATGGAACCAAATATACTGAATGAATTTAAACTGATATGGGCTAACACTTAGGTTAGATAATGAAGGGTAGTCTTTTCATAAGTGTGAGACATAGCACTTTACAGAATAATAAATAAAGAAAATATCCATTTACAAAGCAACTTAAAGAATGATATAGCTTGGAATAAATAAAAGCAAAGTTCATGCTATGATTATAGATTAGAATACACTGTATTGTTAAGAGGTCAATCCAACTCAATGCAATTTTTTAGATACAATGGAATCCCAATCAATGTTCCAAGAACTGTCTTTGCAGATGTGGAAAAACCAATAATTACATTTATATAGAAGGGTAACTGGTCCAACATAGCCAAAGCTACCTTGGAAAAGAAGAATGAAATTGGAGAACTCACACTTCCTGACATTCAAGCTTATTCCAAAGCTACAGTACTCAAAACATCATGGTATAGGCACAAGGATGAACATGTAGATCAACGGAATAGAATTGAGAGTTCTGAAATAAACCCTCACATTTATGGCCAGCAGGTTTTTTATGAAAATGTAAAGAACATTCATTTGGGTAAGAATATTCTCATCAGCAAATGGTGCTGGGAAAACTGGGTCTCCATTTGCAAAATAATGTAGGGCTCCTACCTCATACCATATACAAAAATCAACTAAAATGCATCAAATACCTATATAGTCAAGCCAGAAACATAAGAATCCTAGTTAAAATATAGGGAAGCATCTTTCTCTTAGAATTTACACCCAAAATACCAGGAACAAGGAAAAGGGGACCTCACCTAAATTAAAATATCTCTGACTCAAAAGACTTTACCATGAAAGAAAAAGACAAGGTGAATAATGGGAGAATATACTTGGAAACTACAGCTCCAATAAAGATTTAATATCCAAAGTGAATAAAGAAATCATTCAAAAATAATGACAACTCAATGAAAAGTTTGGGAAAAAAACTTGAATAAACATCTTTCTAAAGATATATAAATAGACAAAAATGCAAGATAAAACCTCAACCTCATTTGCAATCACAGAAATACAAATCAAAACCACAATGATATACCATTTCACATCCATTAACATGGCTCCTATTCAAAAATGGAAAATTAGTTATCTTGGAAAGGAAGCTGGGAAATTGGAACACTCATTCATTTCTAGTGGCAATGTAAAATGGTGAAGCCTCTGTGAAAGATGGTTTCCTTGATTTTTCATAGAGTTAAGTATAGCAGTATCACATGATCCTCAATGCCATTGCTAGGTACATTCAATTGAGAACAATTGAATGCAGTTACATGAATACTTATTTGTACAATTATGTTCAGAGAGGCATTATTTACAATTGCCCAAATATGTAAATGACCATAATGACCATAAACCAATCAATATACAAACAAAATATATATTATCATTCAATGGAATATTATTCAGCCGTAAAAAGAAGTTCATGAGATGTGTGATAACATGGATGATCCTTGAAGACATTATGTTGAATTAAAGTAAGATGAGCACAAAAGTAAAATTAATGTATGATGTCACTGATATTAAACAATTAAAACAAGCAAACTCATAGAGTCAGAATTTAGATTATGCTTTACCAGGGGATGTGATGGTGATAGAGGATGGGAAGTAAAGGCTTAAATATACAGAATTTCTATCTGGAATGATGGAAATACTTTGGTGACTGATGATGTTGAAAGTAGCACAACATTGTGACTAAAATTAACAGCAATGTAATTTATAACTGAATGTGATTAAAAGGAGAACATTAAGTTGGATATATGGTAATAGAATAATTTTTTTTAATTTCCATGGGACTGCACTACATGGGTGAACTCTTGTCTTAACCATGGACTATATTTAATAGTACACTTATAAAAATGTGTTATAATCAATATGGCAATATGTTCAACAGCAGCAATGCAATGTATTGATGGTAAGAAGTATATGGGAATCCTATATTTTATATTTTATACATTATTGTTCCCTGAACCCACACTTCTCTAATAAAAATGGAAAACGAAAATATAAACAGTGATTGAGGGACATGTTGAACACATTCAAGCTTACTAAAACTTGCATCATTGGACTCACAAGGGACAATGAAAGGAGGTAAAAGCAGAAAAACTATTTGATGAAATAATGGCAGAAAACCTCCTGCATCTGATGAAAGACATGAATGCACATGCAAGCATATATATGCATACAACAAATGTACATATATGCATTTACTAATATGTACATACGCTCTGTTGGTTCAGTTACTGTGGTGAACCCAAATATTAATATAGGTAACATTGCCATCTTATTAATGAACAGTAGATGACTCACCAATTTTAAACTCTTCTTTAAACACCTTCAACTGGAATTTTTAATTTTCATTGTAAGAATATTAAAACTTCAGGGTTAAATTTGGTCTGAAGTATATTATTATTGATACTACTGTGAATGAAATCATTTTCTTACTTCATCCTAACACATCTTTGACTTTTCATTGCTATTGTGTGGATATGAAACTTCTTTTGGATATTGATGTAGTTTCCTGCAGTTTGCCATATTCCTATATTAGCACTAATTTTTTTTTGCACATCTGTGGATTTGATAGTGTTTCCTATATATATTAATGTTAGCTGTGAACAGTGTTTTCTTTATTCCTTTCAAATTTGATTGCATTTTACTTATTTATTTTTCTTGCCTAATTGTTATAGGTAGAAATTCCTGGTCAAATCTGAATACAAATGCTAAAAACAGGCACCCTTGTTTGATTAAAAGAGGGAAATCTTTTAATCTTGCATTGAGCACAGTGTCAGATGTAGGGTTTGCATAAATGCACTTTAACAGATCGAGTTTATTCCCTTCTATTCTTAAAGTGTTGAATATTTTCTATCATGAAATGATCTTGGATTTTTCAAATACTATTTTTGTATATAAATTGCAATAATTGCATGTTCATCCGTGTGTTTGTTTATATTACATTGTTTGATATTAGAATGTCAAACTTCATTGGCATTCCTGTGAAAAAGTTCTAAAGGTGGTGTTGTTTAATATCTTTAATATGCTGGTGTCATAAGCTAGCTACCACTTTTGTAGTGACTTTGCATGTGTAATCATATGCCTATTGGTCTATATGTATTCTTCCTTATGATGACTGTGTGGCTTTGTTATTGAGATAATGTCCTATTAGAATGAATTAGGAAATGACCCTTTATCTTCCACATTTTGGAAATCTTTCAAGATAATAATATTAATTATTTTATAAATGTATGGTAGATTTCAATACTGAATCACACTCATCCTAAACTTTTTTTTTGAAAACTTTAATTAATGGCTCTATGTTTACTTGTTATTTATTTCTTCTTTAGTCGTTGTTCTAGTTTGCAAGCTTCCATAATGCAATATACCAGAAATGGAATGGCTTTAAAAAAGAGGAATTTATTAAGTTGCAAGTTTACAGTTCTAAGGCTATGAAAATGTCCAAATTAAATCAAGGCTATGAAAATGTCCAAATTAAATCAAGGCTATGAAAATGTCGGGCGGGCCGCGGTGGCTCAGCGGGCAAGAGTGCTTGCCTGCCGTGCCGGAGGACCCCGGTTCGATTCCCGGCCCCAGCCCATGTAAAACAAACAAAACAAACAAAATATAATAAAAACAAGAAAATGTTTCCCTTTCTTCCATCCTTCCTTCCTTCTCTGTCTTTCCTTCCCTTCCTCCCTCTCTCTTTAAAAAAAAAAAAAAAAAAAAAAATGTCCAAATTAAATCAAGGCTATAAAAATGTCAATCTAAGGCATCCAGGCACAGATACCTTGGTTAAAGAAGACTGATGATATTCAAGGTTTCTCTCTTGGCCAGAAAGGCACATGATGAGATCTGCTAGGTCTCTCTTCAGTGGCTTCCCTGGCGTTCTCTCCTTTCTGGTGTCTCTGTGGTTCTGGTGGGTCCAAAGCTTTTTTCCAAAATGGTTCCCTCTTAAAGGGCTCTAGTAAACAATCCCACCTTGAACTGATAGAGACACAACTCCATGGAAACCATATAATCAAAAGTTACCATTCACAATTTGGTGGGTCATCCCTCCATGGGAATAATAAAAACGCTCCCACCAATTTCCAGATCATGCATCTCCAACCTTCCCCAACCAAGAAAATAAAAAACTTCCACCCAGCAATATCGAATGAGGATTAAAGAACTTGTCTTTTCTGGGGTACACAATAGCTTCAAGTTGACACCGTCATTTATCGCAGTTTCTGTGTTTCTAGGAATTTGACAATTTCATCTGAAATATCTAAGTTTTTGTATACAGTTGCTCATATTATTGCCTCAAAAAACTTTTTCTCTTTATGTAGCTGGTAGTAGTAATACTCATTATTAATTTTAGGAATTTGAACCTTTTGTCTTTTCTTAGTTTTGCTTATTGGTCAATTTTATGATCTATCCTGTTGCTGTTCCTTTTGTTGATTTTCTCTATTGTTGCATAATATTCTTTTTCTCTGCTCTATTATTATTATTTCCATTTTTTCCAGACTCTGAACTTGTTTTGTCTTTTATTTCTTGTCCAAATGTGTAAATTATGGTTATTCTTTTGTAAGCTTTTAAAGCTTTACATATTTTTTGAGCACTGGTTTCTCTGCATGCCAGATTTCATATTTTGTATTTTTATTTTCATTAGTCTCACAGTATTTTCTATTTCCCTTGTAAAGACTTCTCAGACAATTTGGGGGATTAAGAATTTGTTATTTAAATGTCATATATGGGGCAGTGCAATGGTGGCTCAGTGGCAGACTTCTCAACAGTCATGCTGTAGACCCAGATTCAATTCCTGAAGCCTGCCCATGCCAAAAAAAAAATAAAGTCATATATGTATACATTTTCCTGGTTTTCATTTGATTTCTAATTTAATTCTATTGCTGTCAAAGAAAACACTTTGCATAGTTTTATATTTTAAAATATATTGGATCTTGTTTGTGCACCAGTCATCTAGTCTATCTTGGATAACAGATTATGCACACTTGAGAAGAATTCATATCCTGTTTTTTTTTTTTCTGGCAGAACATTCTGTATATGTCTGAGAAGTGTGTACTGTTCAAGTCCTCTATTTTCATATTTGTCTTCTGTTTGGTTGTCTATCCATTATTGAAAATGAATTCTCTATCCATTACCAAAGTCTTAAGATATTATTGTAGAAATATGTATCTCTCAATTTGATTTGATCAAGCTTTGCTTCATATATTTTGATGTCCTGCTCATAATATTGTATCCTTTTACAGTTATTTGTGATGAATTGCAATTCTTAAAAATACATGAGGCCCTTCTTTGTCTCTTGTAAAATACATTTTTACCCAAAATATGTTTATGTCATATTAGTGTCACAACCACAACTTTCTTTTGGTTACTGTTTGGATGGAATATCTTATTCTGACCTTTCGCTTTCAATCTCTGTTCTAGTAAGCTAGCTGCCAGAATGCAATATACCACAAATGGCATCACCCTCCCCAAGGGCAGGGGCTGTACTCAGGCTTTCTGCCATCTATAGGGCACATGCTTAATATCTCCACGTGGTGGCATCAGGCTCTCTCCAAACCCCAAGGAATGTGACTCAGCCTCTACAAGGCCTGAGGCAGCATGACTCTTCCACAGCAATGAGGTGGAAGGCCCATCCTCTGCCTTTGGGGAAAACTCACCCTCTCCACTTCTTGGGTGAGTCTGCTCTCCTGCCCTGAGGCTTCTTGATTTCAGACTCCAGCACCCATGGTTTTGCCTTTGAATTTACTTTTCCTCAACTGTGTCCCTTCTCTGTTCCTCTCAGTTCCGACTGGCATGGCTCTCTTTATACAGATTCTGCAACACTCTTGTTGGCATTCTATGTAATAGCCTCGGATCATGCTCAAGGAGTATCCACATAAGGAGTTTCCACAAATCCATCCTGGATAACTCAATGTCCAATCCTGGCTTTCTCTGAAACAGCTGACTGGTTCTGTATTTGAAAAAATCCTCACATAGGGCACCACTCTTTGGGGTCTCCCCTCCTGGAAGCCCAGAATTTTCCAGAACATCAGTTTCTGGTTTATTTGTACCCAAGAGTTCAATTCTCAGTTTATCTCTTTCCTGTGACATTTCACTATAAGCTGTGAAGAGAGACCAGGCTGCTCTTTCCACATTTAAATTGGAGATTTCATCTGCTAAATATCCAAGTTCATGGCTTCTAAAATACATCTTTCAGACAAAGCCATTAGTCAATTTTGCCAGATTATCTGCCATTTTGAAACAAGGATAGCCTTTCCAGTCTGCAAGAACACATGCTACATTTCTGTCTAGAGCTTGCTCAGAGGTGTCTTTAGAGTCCACATTTCTACCAATAGTCTCTTCAAAGCATTCTAGGCCTTCTCAATCAAGCTCCTCACAATTCCTCCAAAATCTTCCCCTTATCCATTTAAAAAGCCGTTCCAACATGTTTGGTATTTGCGAACCATAGCAGCACCCCATTCCAGGTACCAAAATCTAGTTTCTTAGCAGCTGGAATGAAATATACCAGAAATGGAATGTTTTTTTTTTAAAAGAGGGTAATTTAATAAGTTGCAGGTTAACAGTTTTTAGGCTGTGGAAATGTCCCAATTAAAATAAATCTATAGAAATGTCTAATCTAAGGCATCCAGGGAAAGATACCTTGATTCAAGAAGGTTGATGAAGTTTGGGGTCTCTTTCTCAAGTGAAAAGGTACATGACAAATACAGTCAGAGTTTCTCTTTCAGCTGGAAGGGCACATGGTGAACACGGCATCATATGCTAGCTTCCTCTCCAGCTTCCTGGGAAGTGTTTTCCTTCTTCATTTCCAGAAGTTGCTGGCTGGTGGATTCTCTGCTTTGTGGTTCTGCTGCTCTGTTGTGGCTTTCTCATGGCTCTGTTGTTCTTCTCTGCTATCTCTGAATCTCAAGCTTGTTTTCATGTTTCCAGGAACTGTTCCATTCTATCTAAGTTATCTAGTTTGTTGGCGTATAGTTCATAGTATCCTCTTATGATTTCTTTATTTCTTCAGGGTCTGTGGTAATGTACCCATTCTCACTTCTGACTTTTGTTTATTTGCATCCTCTCTCTTTTTTTTCTTTGTCAGTCTTGCTAGTGGCACATCAATTTTATTCATTTTCTCAAAGAACCAAATTTTGGGATCTTTTTTTTTTCCTATTCTTTCTATTGTTCTTTTGCTTTCCCATTCCTTTAACTCTGCTTTAATCTTTGTTATGTCTATTCTTGTATTTGCTTTGCAGTTAGCTTGCTGTTCTTTCTCAAGTTTCTCCAGATGTCGTGTTAAGCCCTTGATTTTTCCTCTTTCTTCTTTTTTACTATATGCTGTTGAGGCAATAAATTTCCTTCTCAGCACAGCCTTTGCCACATCCTATAAGTTCTGATAAGTTGTATTCTCATTTACATTCATCTCCAGATACCTACTGATTTCTCTAGCAATTTCTTCTTTGTCCTACTGGATGTTTAAGATTGTGTTATTTAATCTCTATATATTTGTGAATGTTCTCATTCTTTGGTGGTTATTTATTCATTTATTTTTACATGGGCAGGCACCGGGATTCGAACCTGGGTCCTGTAGCATTACAGGCAAGCATTTCTGCCTACTGAGCCACCGTGGCCCTCCTTCTTTGTTGGTTATTGATATGGCTTCATTTCATTGTGATTAGAGAAAGTGCTTTGAATAATTTCAATCTAATTAAGTTTATAAAGACCTGTTGTGTGCTCCAGCATATGATATTTCCTGGAGAATATTCCATGAGCACTAGAAAAGAATGCATGTCCTTATGTTTTGGGGTGCCATGTCCAATATATGTCTGTTAGGTTTAATTCATTTATCAAGTTGTTTAAGTTTTCTGTGACCTGTTGATCTTCTGTCTGGTTGTATTATTTAGAGAAGAGTGGTGTATTGAAGGCTCCTACTATTATTGTTGAAACATTTGTAACTCCTTTTGGTTTTGCCAATGTCTGTTTCATCTACTTTGGAGTTCATTTGGAGCATAAACATTTATGCCACTTATACATTCTTGGTGAATAGTCCCTTTAATTACTATATAGTGTCCCTCTTTGTCTCTTATGATGTCTTTACAGTTAAAGTCTATTTTGTCTGATATTAGTATAACTACTCTTGCTTTCTTTTGGTCACAATTCACATGGAATATCTTTTCCATCTTTTCACTTTAAATCTATTTGTATCCATTTGTCTAAGATGAGTCTCTTGTAAGCATCATATAGCTGGATTTTGCTTCTTAATCCATTCTGCCAATCTGCATCTTTAAATTGGTAAATTTAGTCAATAAAATAAAAATAAAGTTTTCCGGTGCCTGCCCATGCAAAATAAATAATAAATAAATAAATAAATAAATAAATAAATAAATAAATAAATGCAGTAACCTGCTTGCACAACTGGAGACACTTTAGAAAACTTAATACCAAATTAATCCCAAAGCAAGCAGAAGTAAATAACTAATAAAGAATAGAGTGAATATAAATGAAATGGAGAACAAAAAAACAGAGAGTCAATGAAACAAAGTTAGTTCTTTGAGAAGATCATTACAGTTGACAAACCCTTAGCTTGGTTGACAAAGGAAAAGAAAGGGAGAAGAAGCAAATATAATTAGAAATGAGAGGGATGTCATTACATGAAGCCCGAAGAAAGGAAAAAGATCACAAGAGGATATTTCAAAAAATTGCATGCCAAAAAATGATACAATTTTGTAGAAATTGACAACTTCTTATAAATACATGAGCAAACTACACTGACTCAAGAAAATTTCATTACAGCAAAAACCCAATCAGCCATCAAAAACCAGTCAACAAAGAAATGTCCACAACATGATGGCTTCACAAGTGAATTTTAGAGAAGATTCTAAAAAGAATTAATACCCTCCTTTTTCTTTTTAATACCAAAAAAGAGAAAAAGAGGGAACACTGTTAAACTCATTATATGGAGCCAACATCACCCTAATACCAATGCCTGATAATCTTTGGTATTAAAGATTATATACTCTTTCTAATGAGTATAGGTGTAAATCTCCTCAACAAAATATTTGTATTTAGAATCCAACTGCATATTAAAATAATTATATATCATGACCAACTGGGTTTTATTCCAAGTATGCAAAGGTGGTCAACAAAGTAAATCAATTGATGTGTAATACACTACATTAACAAATCAAAAGTGAAAAACCATATTTTCACCTCAATTGACAAATAAAAGACATTTGACAAATTCAGTACCACTTCATGATAAAAGCACATAAATAAGTAGGAACCAAGGGAAACTTTCTCAATATGATAAAGGGCATATCTGAAAAATCCACAGTTAGTATCATACTCAGTGCTGGAGGACTGAAAGATTTTCCTCTAAAACCAGAAAAAATTGTCCTCCGTCCCTACTATTTTCCAACCTCAAGCTAGAAGTTCTGCCTAGAGCACATAGGTAAGAGAAAGAAATAAAAGCCCTCCAAATCGGAAAGGAAGATGTAAAACCTTCACTATTTTCATATGGCAGTGATCATATGCTGAGAAAATCCTTGGAAAATTACTACAAGGCTACTTGAGCTAGGAAATGAATTCAACAAAGTGGCAGGATACAAGATCAACATACAAAAATCAATGGTGTTTCTACAAACTATTAATGAGCTCTCTGACTAGGTAATAAAGAAAAAACTGCACCTTCAATAGCAACTAAAGGAATCAAATATTTAGGAAAAAATTAACCAAGAATGTAAAGGAATTGTAAACAGAAAACTACTAAACATTACCTAAAGTAATCACAGAAGACCTAAATAAGTGGAAGGGCATTTGGTGTTCAGGGGTTGGAAGGCTAAATGTCATTAACATGTAATTTCTTCCCAAATTCATCTACAAATTCAAAGCAATACCAATCAAAATTCCAATATCCTAATCTGCAGAAATGGAAAAGTTAATTAGCAAATTTATTTGGAAGGGCAAGAGGCCTTAAATAACAAAAAAACTTCTTGAAAAAGAAAAATGAAGTCGAGGTCTCACATGTGCTGACTTTAAAGCATATTATAAAGTTCCAGTGGTCAGAACAGCATGGTACTGGTATGAAAATAGACATATTACCAATGGAATTGAATTGAGAGTTCAAAAATAGATCCCCATATCTCTGGTCAAGAGATTTTTCACAAGGCCACCAAATCTACTCAGCTGGGACAGAAGCGTCTTCACAATAAAAGGTATGTTGGAAGAACTGTTAATATCCATTAAAAAATGAATGAAAGAGGATCCCTATCTCACACCCTATGCAAAACTAATTCAAAAATGGATCAAAGGCCTAAATAGAAACATCAGTATCATAAAACTCTTAGAAGAAAGTGTAGGGAAGCATCTTCAACATCTAATGATTGCTGGTGTCTTCTTAGACCTTACTCCCAAAGTACAAGCAACCAAACAAAAAATAGATAGAGAACTCCTCAACATTGTATACTTCTGCACTTCAAAAGATTTTGTCTAAAGGATGAAAAAACAGCAGACTCATGGGAGAAAATATTTGGATTACATATCATATATCTGTTAAGCATTTGATATCAGTATAAATAAAGTAACTTACAAATCAATAATAAAAAGCAATCCAATGAAAGAATGAGCAAAAGGAATGGATAAACATTTTCCCAAAAGGAAGTACCAATGGCTAAAAAGTACATGAAAAGATGCTCAAATTCACTAGCTATTCAGGAAATGCAAATCAAAACCACAATGAAGTATTACTTCACACAGATTAGAATGGCTACTAGTAAACAAACAGGAAACTGCAAGTGCAGGAGAGAATGTAAGGAAATAGGAACACTTACTCCCTTCTGGTGGGAATGTAAAATGGTACAACTGCTGTGGAAGATGTTTTTTTCATTCCTCAGGAAGGTAAGTATAGAATTACCTTATAACGCAGCATTCCCATTACTAGGTATATACCCAGAACTGAAAGCAGACACACAAACTGACACTTGCACACTAATATTTGTAGTGGCATAATACACAATTGCCAAAATATGGAAACAGCCCAAGTGTCCATCAACTAATGAATGGAGAAACAAAATGCAGTATATACATATGAGTCAGTAGTAAGAAGGAACAAAGTCCTTATGCATACAGCAAGATGGATTAAACTTGAGGAAATTACGTTGATGGAAATACGTCAGACAGCTAGGGATATGGTATAATCACACTTATATGAACTAAATATAATATGTAACCTCATAGAGATAAAATCAAGAATATAGTTTACAAGGATACCAGGAGATAGAATGAAAGTAGTAAATAGTGAGTGGGTACTTAATGGGTGCAGAATTTTTAACTAAGTCAAATTTAAATGTTTGGGAATAGATAGAGGTGATGATGGGATATTACGGTGAGTGTAATTAACTGAACTAAGTTATAGGTGTGATTGTGTTTGAAAGGGGAAATTTCGACCTATCTATGCCACTCAAAGAAAAGTTAGACAATAAATATGTGACTGTATAATATGAAATCTCTGGTGAACATTGTGATTAATAGTGTACATATAAAAATGTGCTTTCATAAAATATAATGAATGTACGTCACTAATACAAGGAGTTAATAATAGAGTGGTATATGGGAAAAATGTACCTATTGCAAACTATAGACTACAGTTATCAATGTTTTAATACTCTTTCATCAACAATAACAAACATACTATACCAGTGCTAGGGGTCAATATTGGGTGGATAAGGGACAAGGGATGTTTTGTGTTTTTCTGAGTAATGAAAATATTAAGGAATTATTTGTGATGAAGGCACAACTAGTGCTGATACTTTGAGCCACTGATGGCATATTTGTATGGATTATATGGTGTGTGAATATATCTCAATAAAACTGCAAAGCAACAGCAGCAACAACAGTAATGACAAAATTCTGCATTGTATGTCCCCGAGGACAGACATATGCACCAGTACAACTGATTTTAGAGTGCAGCAATAAACCCTCACAACTATGGGGAAGTGATCTTAGACAAGTCAAGGCCCCTCAATTCCAAAAGGATAGTCTCTTCAACAAATCTCAGAGAACTGGATTGCTATCTGAAAAATAATAGAGATGCAGCCCTACCTCATACCATAAATGAAACTCAACTCAAAATAGACCAAATTCCTAAATATAAGAAATAGTCCTGTAATAATCATGGAAGGGAGCTTATGGAACTATATTTAAGACCTTCTGTTAGGCAGTGGTTTCTAAGACCTTACATCAAAAGCATAAGCAATAGGAGAAAAAAAATCGAATAAATGGAACCTCATCAATATTAAAAAAATAATTGTTCATCAAGTACAAAACAAAAAAAATGGAGAAAACACTTGTAAACAACATATATTTTAGGGATTTAATATCCAGAATATGTTAAGAAATACTAAACTCAACAACAAAAAGATAAACAATCCATTTTAAAAATAGGTGCACTATGTGAATAGACATTTCTCAAAGAACTACACAAATGACCAATAAACATATGATGCCATTTGGGATATGGAAACATCATTAGCTATTTAGGATAATTGAAGTCAAAACCACATTGAGACACTATTTCACACCTAGTAGAATGGCTCCTATTTGAAATGAAAAGGAAAAGGAAAGCTTTATAGAGGATGTGGAGTAAAAGGGGCATTAGCTCATTGTCAGTGAGAAGGTAAAATTGATCAGCTAATATGGAAAACATTTCGGCACTTCCTCAAGAAGTTATGTGTAGAATTACTATACGATCAAGCAGTCCCCTTCTAGATGAATGAATTAGAAAGCTGGAACAGAATAGCTATTTGCACATCGATATTAAGAGTGGTATAATACACAATTGCCAAAAGATCATTTTCTTTTTCTCAATAATTTTACTTTGATTTTGTGACATAATATTTTTAAATGCATTATTGCATTAATATATAAGGAATTTATTTATACTTATATCAAGTTTAGTTTCAAAGATGGTAATCTTCCACAGTATAACATGCTGAATTATATTGTTTTCCAAGAATTAAGTGTAAGGTGTTCCTGCAACCAAAAAGAGAACACATGTGATTTATATAAATTCTATTAAATTATGTTCTGCAAGCTTTCAGGAAACCAGGTAATATGATCTTGGATGTATTTTGCCTTCTAATACCCTCATTTCACTGTTGAATTTCCATGAAATTAATAATAGTGTAGTTTAAGTAGATGCCTGGCCATCATTTTCCCCCATACTCCCCTCCAGATGCAAATTAGTCTAGTACATCTATGTATTTTGATTCATTCTGAATTACTTCTGAGTTTCAAAAAATTCTTGCCTCTAGCAAATTGAACACATAGTCTGAGTTTTGCCTTTTTGTCCAAAATAAACACACAGAGCCCAAGAACATGGAGTGATCATGAAAATGGATGGGTAATGATCTTCTGGGGGTCCATGAAAGTGTTTCTGCTTGTGATGAAACCAAAAATGCCTTATAGTAAGTCAAGGGAGATTCTGCTTTCACAGATGTGACATTTTCTCTACACATCACACATCCCTGCAGACTCATATCAATCTATTGATCCCATGTAGATGATGTGGAAAATTTATTTTTGAACCTTCATATGCAGGACTCTCCTGGGAGCTTCTTAACCTCTCCCACATTCTGACACTTTCTTGAGTAGTATCTGTTAATAAGAATTTTCAGAAAATGGTCTGCATTCCTCAAAACTGCTCTTGGGCCTAGTAACTGAAAATCTGAGAGCTACCTTTCATTATGGTGATATACCATGTATGACAATATCTTCAAAGCATATTTGATAAGCCCCATACTGTGCCACAACATTTTAATCTGCTTTCTTTCTAAAACCTATTCCTATACATATCCCATTTTCTTTAATTAAGTAGCTACTGGAAAATCTCTTAAATTTTCATAATTTTAAACAGTATGTGATTTTCTGTCTCATAATGTTAGTCCAAACTCCTATAAAATATGTATTTTATTGGGGTTTGCATTGGGGATATATTATACTGTGAAATAATTATTTGTATAATATGACATGAAATTAAAAATTTATTGTTTCTTCAGTGACTTATGAAACATTTTTTGAATACATGAGTTTTGTTAGCATTACCAAAAAACTATGCTAATTTTATTGATTATAAGCACTATTATGAATTTAACTAATCTCAAAAGGATAATCAAGGAATACTCAGCAATCAGGAGTTGAGGGAAATCTGGTCTCTCTGGAGGGTGAAATCGCCATTTCCCCGTGTCCCCTGAGAGGGATGACCCATAGGTCTGCTTCATAAAGCATAACCATGTACAGAGAATCTAAAAGCAGAATTGCTCACATGACTAAGGCTAAATGTAAATCTTCCTGAGCAGTAACTTCATGAAATTTATTCAGTGAAAAAAAAGGGCAGGACAACAAAGTTTGTAAAGTCTCTGTAATTGTGCAAAGGAAATATTCATGTTACATAAGGTAAATGTGATTCATCATTTATCAGGTGTATATGTATGTTTAAATTCATGTATTTCTTTAAATACCTAACAAAAACTTTACTGAAATAGCTGTTATGTCTCTCAATATGTTTAGCATACTTTATTTCTGCTCCACATTATACATGTAGAGAATGTGAATGTGGTACTGTCTGTTTTTATAATAGGTTTTAAAAATGACACCTGATGATATGTTTGTGATACGTAGTGTACAGTCAAAATATGGAAAATGTACGTTAAAGAAATTACCCAGACATTGAACCAGCACAAGAATTAAAAATGAAATAATTCTTGAACTATACTTTAATATCTAGGTAAGATATCCAGGGAGTTAACAAAGCATTTCATACAAATCATCCAGGAACACAAAGATAATCCTTCAAATATGAATGGATTTGTTGAGATATACAGTGACATTTTTACTATGAACAATTTCTTACATTTCTTTGCTGGATATTAGGAACTAGCTATGCTCTATTTTAAATATATTTAAATTTTAAATATATTTAAGTGTATCATAAAATTTTATTTATTTTAAAACATGAGGAATATGTTTACCACTCAATTTGCTTTTCCACATTTTAGCATTGTGAAGTAAATAACTTCTAAATATCCTTGAGGAGACAATGAGCAAGTGAAAAAAGCCTGAACTCTTCTTTTCTTATATCCAAGTCTATGCATTTCACCATCACAATGCACCGTGAAGCAGAAGACGCATGGTAATTTAGCCTAACTTGAAAATTTGTACAGAATGAGTAGAAATGCACTCGAGGAGGGGAATAGGACTTCTAAGGACCAATAACAATGCATGATTTTGCAAAAGGAAATTTTTAAAAATCACCAGGAGTTTTGGAAAGGTTCCATAACCAGCCCTTAGGTCAATAGTATCAACTTAATCATTGGGTATTGATTTGATATTTAATAAAATTTCCTTTTAAAGGACTTTCATTCTTAAAAATAAAGTTGATAGAAAAAACATACATAATTGGAAGGCTATTATAGAAAAATAATTTGCATGAAATATTTTGCAAAGTACTAGAAATTCATGAATATTTTATGGGAGTAAATGCAAATTAGTACTAATATTATTATCCATATATAGTGTTAGACAAATAATCCATATATAGTGTTGAAAAACTGTACAATTTTCATAATTATATATAAATAAATATTAATAAAGATATAAGTTCTAACATTTTTATAGTTATTACCCCTATTCTAAGTTTAGCATTGTGAAGTAAATAACATAAAAATTAAATAATTCTGTAATTATTCCCTGAAGATAGTGTTTTAGAGCTGAAAGTACAATTAAACCTGAAATTGGATTTAGTTCTCTCATTTGCAATGAATGCTTCATGATAAGCACAAATAATATAACTATGTATACAATCCTCCTATTTTGAATAAGGAGGATTCAGTGAAAACTAGAAAATATATAAACAAGATATCTAGACGGAAATTTATCCTTGATCAAGTATTAGAATTCATACTGATTGCAGGAAGGAATCTCAGAGGAGGAGTACTATGAGGTAGGACGTTTTCTGAGATACTGTGTGCAGGTGAGAAAGTAAAGTAGAGAGACAGCAAGGGTGCTCTGACACATATTGAAACAGAAAAATCAAATAGAATATTATATGAAAAAAATAAATTATTTTATGTATTGTGGGACAAAGGAGGAAAGAAAGGGACCCCCTTATCTTACAACTGAAATGAAAGAGTGGTGAGACAAAATCCATCTGGTATCCTTTGGAATAATCATTCGCAGAATAATTCCAAAATATATATAAACTTTTTTTAGGAAGAGATTCTAAGTCAGTCGACCAAAGGACAGGGAATAAGAATAATCATCTTAGTCAGCAGGTACATAAAGAACATCAGCAATAGCTGTAGGCTGTGCCAAAAAAAAAACAAAACAACAACCTCATGCACAGGGCCTCTTACAGAGTATGTCTGAGATGATCATTCATTAACAGAGAAAACATGATATTATCAGTGGTTGTGACCAAACAGAATATCAAAAGCTATTTAATGAAATAGTGTAAATATGACTAGATAATTTAAATGCTAATGGGTCTTGATTTTATTTTAAATCACTTCATAAACTTAAATTTCCTGATCCTGTGACTGTTGTAATTAGCATATTGAAATCATTAAGAAATAAATGGAAAAGGGAAATATGAGCTTTCATTGATTTCAAAATATTTTTCCAATTCCTTTATGCTGAATTCTTGATGAAAAAACACGTATTCATACCAATAGTGATATTTTATTTGCAAATCACGTGAATAGTGTGGATTGTCCGCATTCAGTTTTCAGCATATTTTATCATATTATATTTTCGCTACAGAGAGACTGAAATATACTGGAAGACATGGACAATCTCACTATATTCACAGAATTTCTCCTCATGGATATCTCAACCTCCCGGGAACTCCAAGTTTTGCAAGGTCTGATGTTCTTAGTAATTTATCTAGGTGCCCTGACTGGGAATTTTTTAACTCTTACTGCCACTGTAATTGACCCTCATCTTCATGCACCAATGTATTTCTTTATTGGCAATTTGTCTTTCGTAGATCTTTGCTGCACTTCTGTTGCTCTTCCCAAAATGATTATGAATTCTCTGACAAACAATAAATCAATTTCTCTCCTAGCATGTGCTTCTCAAATTTTCCTGTTTATCTTCCTTGTATCCACAGAGTTGGCCTTCCTTGTGGTGATGTCCTATGACCGCTATGTTGCTATTTGTCACCCTCTGCACTATGGGCTCACCATCACCCTACGTGTGTGCATACAGGCAGCTGGTGGCTCATGGTCATTTGGGCTCGTCTATTCTGCCATGCACACAGGTATCATGTTTAGGCTTCCTTTCACAAAGTCCAATGTGATCCATCAATATTTCTGTGATATCCCTCAAATTTTGAGGATCTCCTCTTCAGAAGTTCAGTTTTCAGAATTTATGGCCTTAAGTATAAGCAGTTGTGTTGTCTTCGTATTTTCTGCCTTTTTGTTGAAGTCCTATATTGATATATTTTCAATGGTGCTTAAGATGCGTTCCGTGGAAGCACGTAACAAAGCCTTATCCACCTGTACCCCACAGTTGGCAATTCTAGTTTTGTTTATAATTTCTTTTATGACTGCTGCATTTGGTCCCTTCGCAAATCAAGCATCTCTTAGTAATCTTCTAATGACCATGTTCTATACGGTGGTTCCCCCTTTCATAAACCCCATCATCTATAGTTTGCGGAACAGAGAAATTAACACAGCACTAGGCAGAATGTTTCACATTTCGATATTTTGAGCACCTGAGCAGAGATTTTTTAATTAAAACTGTTGAATAATATTTGGATGGAGATCAATTTATATTTGATATATGTTTGTAGAATTGAATCTATCCCTCGTAAATGTCAGGTTTTCTCTACTGTATATCATTGTGTTTTTTGCATATGTGATGGTGAGCTATACATTTCTACATTCTACTTTCTCAAATTCATAATCATGTATAATTTATGTATACTTCTATAAGGCATTTTCATTCTTAAAGTGTTTTGAATAAGGTTCCGGATGTTTTTGAGCTACCAGCAAGCAATGGTATCATATGCAGAAGACCATGGATTAGTACCTTCACAATTTCAAGGTACTTGGGAAGAGAATATTGAATGTTTTGAATTGTATAATTCCATTCAAATTATGGTTTTGTTTTTGCTTTTATAAAAATCTCTTCATCAAGTAATAAAATGTTTAGAATTGAAACACAACTGCAGAATAAGGACAAAATGAGGGTATAGCACTGAGATCAGTTCTAAAGCTGTTTCCATCATTTAAATGTGCAGTATAAAATTCTGCCTTTCAACACAGAATATACATTGAATGTTTTACTCTCTTCAAATGATCTGGCTCAAAAAGTGTGTGGCATGCCCAAGTCACTCAAGTTTTCTACATGGTGACGAAAAGAGTGGAGTGTCTGGTAGGTGACAGTCTCAGCTCTGCCTTTATCCATGCTTATGGAATTACAGCTATCTTCTGTGTCCAGGACCTGATGTTTCAGTCACTTGGGATAAAATACAAGCCCCTAGTAGATAAAGTACTACTGTTACATTTCTTTCTCTATTTTTCAAATGTACAAATACTTACTGGAAATAGTGCGATTCTGGTAGACATGTTTTATGACGTCTACACATCACAGCTCAGTCACATATCTGCCTTTGGAAATGAAGCAGCTGTGTTCCTCCACTACGACATACAAACACAGAGTGGGGTACTACACTTTCAGTATTTTGCTGCATTGACCATGGAGATCTTCTGGCTACAGGGAACGAAGGCTTACTTGGGAACCTAACCATGCTCTGTTTCTTCTCCATATGAGTAAAGTGTTGTTCTATTCATTGTTATGTGAGATATGTTTTATTTGGGGACCCTGACACCTCTATTAGAATGAGTTGATATCTGTTTAGGTGTGCTTCTTTCTTACCAACAGCTTGGCATATTTGGATTGTCAAAAAAGTATACTGTGGAATGCAACTCTGTCTTTTCAGGGTAATGCCAGCTCCTGCGGTGGTGACTAGCTAGCTGAGGTGGTCTCCCTCTGGCCACTTGAGGAAAAGTGGGATGTAAGCAGTGATCCTGTTTACAGATATGATATAACATAGTAGATAAGGATGGAGAGGTAGAAGGGGAGTTCTAAGGAGAGCACAGAAACTACATTCTGCCTGCATTCTCCCCTGCCACTCAGTGAGCCCCACAATATCTCAAGTGTCAGAAAAAATTCCAGAAGAACATCTATTGGCAAGCCTCAGATTAGTCTGTTTTCACTCAACACAGAACTAATGATAGGATTGCAAAAAAACAAATCTATATAATTTGTTTTTATAATATCTCTGGATAACGAGCTCCATCTATAATGAGACATTTTTCAGAGAGTAAACTATGGAAGCTAAAATACAAAGAGTAGAAGAAAACAGAGATCATGCAGCTTGGTTGGTACATTTATTCTAAGAGGGGACATTACAAACTCAGGCATCTAGGGCTTGGGACACAATCTGGAAAAGTCAACTCCCGATTCTCTGCTCCAAGAGAGTTTTTGCCCATACTGGACAGGACACCTGGAAGTAAGGAGAACAGACAATGCCATGCTGCCACAAGAGACTTTCCAAAACTATAACTCCACAAAAAACTGGTCATTACACTATAACTGCCCTGAGAGTAAAGGCAATAATCAGTTGGCTATCCACCCTTGACATGAGCAGAACATAGATGAAAAAATCCAGTTATAGACAGCTGTGGAGGCATTCATAAGTGAGGGCCCTTCACAATTGAATACTCTCCACCCCTTTTGTTGAACCCTGGGGTGAGAAGGTGGGAAGTTGTAAGTTTCATCATAACTTCCCATTCTAGAGTGGAAGTAATAGGGAGGTGTCAACTATCTGTTGAGGGAGGTCAGGAAAGCCAGGACCCAGAAGGTAATGGAAAGTTGCCCCACCTGATGGGCCATAAAGGAACACAAAGAGCAACCAGAGAAAGACAAAGGAGGAGACAGGGTCCATTCACTGGACCATGTGGCTTTGGTTTCCCATAGAGGAGATAAATAGAGCATAATACAAAGCAATGCCTCTGGAACAACTCATCCAACACTGCTGGACAAAAGGTGATCCTTCTAAATTGGGGTTTAAGGCACAAAGGAGCCATAAAGAGGCAAGTAGAAAAGGGTCCCAGGACTGAAAATATTTAGAATCCTGTAGCCCCACCCTTTTAGACCCTGAGCACAATTGGAGAGGAGGAAAACAGTAGTAAAGAAGACCTTCCTAACCCTGGATGAGGACAGTGAGAAGACAATTCTGACTATGAGTGTGATGTGTCAGATAAGGAGGAAGAGCCTCCTTGTATCTATCTTGATTTTATTCTCTTCAAAAAATGTTTAAGGGTGAGGCCAATGTCTCTGTGTTGGATCAGATCACTTTTTTGGTTAGTACCTGAGGCAGGCAGGAGTATGGAGAACCACACTGTCACCATTTAATAGCCCAGACTGGCCTATAAAAAAGCCTCAGGAAACCAAAGCCTATCACCCTTGGCCCCTGAGGTAACTGATATCACTGCTGTCACCAAGGTGGTGGCATCCTGTACAGGGGATTCTATATTCACCTGGCTACCATCTTCTTCTTCATCCCTCTGTGGTTAAGGCTCAAGACAAATTCAGTTTCATGTGGAACAGCCTCAAATACAAATTTATTGAGTCCTGCAGGAATATGTTAACTCTTATTCAATTTGTCATGTGTGAGGAGAGTTAGACTTATAAAAGGTACACTTACCTCAAAAGTAGTTGTCACCCAGTATATTGATGACATTGTCATTGTAGGACACACTAAAACTTAGTTGCTGAGACCCTATAAAAATCATAAATGTAACATGATTTTGACCATTCAACCATCACTAGGTCCTGGAGACTGACCAACTGGAACAATTTCTAAGGTCAACTTGGGCCAATAGTGAGAGAAACATTTCAAAGACAAACAGAAGTTATTGTCACTGGCAGCTCTGACTACCAACAAAGCAACGCAACAGGGTATAAGACTCTGTGTCCACTAAAGATAGTACATGTCACATCTGGGTATTCTTTAGACCCCACTAATTAAGGTCACCCCAAGGAAGCTACATTTAAAGGAGGTCCAAACAACAGCAGGTTATAGAGGCCACACAACATGTAGTGGCAGAGCTCTTCCACTAAAGCCAATGGAAACCTCCAGTCTTATAAAATTACAGATCTCAGCTTTTCCTACCCATGCACTGGAGACTATGGAAACAAAACACATGTCATGGGGATGGACTGGACCATAGGGTTTTGGACACAAAGACTACCTGAGGCAGCCACTAGGCAAATTCCCTTCAAACATCTTCCTTCAGCTTATTACTGAGCCTTAATGGAATCTAAACATTTAAACAATGATTTGCCATAGATCACACTAAGAATAAAATTGCCCATCCTCAAATGGGGCCTCACTAATCCTAGGTAGTACAGGATCAAAACAGCTCCATCATTAAATAAAAATGGTATATCCAAGATTGATGCTGACCAGGGACTCAGAGAGTAAGTTGACTCCTTAAACAAATAGCTTCTTTACTAGATGGAGCTATGCTCTGCAGGGGCTGTTTCTGCCCCTCCCTTCATTGAATGGGACCCCATGACTTGAAAGTGTTCTAGTTAAGGATTTGACTTGGCCCTCAGACTCATCTATAAAGCTCAAAGTTAATATGGTCCACTGGGCTGCAGCAGCCAGCAAACCGAAGGATGGTCACCTACTCACTGAGACTAAATGAAGACATGCCCAATGGGTGAAACTCCATGTAGTGGTGAATACTGTGCACCTCACTCCAAATTCAACTTCCTGCTACATAAATGCAGATTTGTGGGCTATTACAGATGGTCTAGACTCCAGTAACTGTCAAATCAATAATTAGACTAATAAAGGCTCCCTCATATGGGGACAGGAACTATCACAACAGCTTCTGAACCAATAAAGAGTTTGGTTCTTAATCCGTGCCCATGGCAAATGACCCTTTAAAACATAACATAAGTAAAATTCCTGTGTTGACCAAGCAAGTGCCCAACACTTTTCCACCACCAAACGGGACAGAATTCACCTCATATGCAAGAATGGGACATATCACAAACAATCACCCTATGTGAAGTGAAAACTGAAGATGTAATACATTCATATGACTCCTGCCACCAAACCCAGGTCATACAAGGTATGAGCTGGGACATATCAGATGGGGCTTAGACTCCCCAAGAATGTAGCATCTTGACCAAATAAAGTCATTTCCCTCTAAACATGAGTTATGGTTAAAGAACAAGAATCCTTATGCATAATGTGGATGCTGGGACCACCATAATAGGCTTAGACAAACAGCTGTGCCAGTTGTTCGAATACCCAAACAGTTTCCAATCAAATCAACATACCTCATTCACAGCATATGACCCCAAAATATATGCATTCCCAAGATATCCAACAGACCTTACATGAAATCATCCTCAAATAAATGAGGCAATATAATTTTAAATCAGAAGACTGAAGTAACAACTATGCAAAGATCATCAGAAAGAACAACTTACTGATTTGTACCCTCACATTAAACAAGGCACTCCAGTAAAAAGAAAACATAGAAATGCAATCTTTCTTGAAATATACTGAGCTGAAAGAAGGTAGAAGGTCAGCAACTGCCTGATTAATCTAGAACAGAGAAATTTCAATTTCAGACGGGATTTTATTTTTATTTTATTTTTTCTACTGGAGCACATTTCCCAGGTCTGATCTGTGGTTTGAACTATGGTACTATTACCACAAGGGACTCCCAGATCCATCTTGGAGGTGATCTGCAGAATGTTCCCTTCCTGCGAGTCCATGGGAAGGGAGGAAGTGTTGAGAGAGCTTCAATGTGCTCTTGTTCCTGTTTGAGATATGACTTACTTCCCTAGACTGAATGATGGCTTTCACAAAGATTAGGTTAAATGCCAGGGACCAAAAGTCTACTGAATGTCTTCAGGACTTGGGC
The DNA here is from genome assembly GCF_023851605.1 of Tamandua tetradactyla. NCBI lineage: Eukaryota > Metazoa > Chordata > Mammalia > Pilosa > Myrmecophagidae > Tamandua > Tamandua tetradactyla. The sequence goes on along the minus strand of NC_135341.1, from coordinate 3,822,001 downwards.
TGACACCCTGAATGGCATACCTGTGCAACCTTCACCTAAAGTTGCTTGAAAGAGTATCTTTGCTCCTGGAAAGTAATTTATTGGAAGTCGATAACATTGTCTCTTTCTCTCCCCAGGCTATCTCAGAGGAATGGTAAGCACATTACCATGGCTCCCAATGATACAGGCTTTTTGTAGAGCTACCAACCAGATCAACTGCTGGCTCTGTTAGTATGAAACAATATGATGGGCCATCTTTCCACATGATTCTAGCCCACTTGTCAAACATGGTGTAATGCATCAATTACTTCATATATGATATACTGTCATGTAGAAGCCATTTATAAATAAGAATAGTCAGCTCCCCTAGACATAGGATACATCATCAAAGTCCTAGAGTTCACCATAAAAGTGTTCCAGCCATGTAGGAAACATCTCCTGCTTTATTAAAAATATGAATGACACTAGGGCATCCCTGGGACAGTGTCCTAATGACAATCATAATCAAATAGTCTGGCAAGTTTCTGAGAGTGGTACTTTTTAGCCTAAATTTAATGTTACTTTGGGCAATGGCATGATTGCAGCATTTGGTGAGGTAGCTCAGTGTATAATGACTGGTGCCTGCAGGTGGCACCCTGGAAAATTTAGTATGCTCCGTATCCTTGGGTATGGAACCTGTCAAGTGTTCCCTTAGGACTGGGACTCCAGTCCCAGACCTAAGGTGCTTGGATAGTTCTAAAATATAAGCTTACCTGGCCTGGCAATGTCAGGATGGAACACGTTTTATACCACCTACATCCCAGTGTATATTGTTCATAGGAGGTGGCCAGTTGGACTTTTGCTAAATACCATGAGAATGGATGATATACTTCTGCCCAGATAAGTAAAAAAAAAAAAAATGATGGCATTACACACGTATCATGTACACTAACCCTGGCATTAAGGGAAGCTGGAATTTTTATTATATGTGGACATTATTTATATGTCCTTTCCCCCACAATCGTGGAAGGAGCTGCTTTAAAATGTATGGATTTTAGTATAAATTGGGGAAAATATATTCCTTAAAATCTCAAACTTGGACTTTTTTAAACATCACACGATACATAAATGCTTCCTGCAATGCACCAGGCAGATTATATCCTGGTCCCCAGAATCAGCATTCATAAACTAAAAACAGCCATATATAACATGTTCAGTATTACAAAAAGAAGGATTTTTTTAATCTTACATTCCATTCATTGGTACTCCTCCAACATGAGGTCAACAATGCAGCAGTCTTTGCACTGGTGTACTGGACATTCTGATGGCATAGCTGAGAGTGCATGTGCTAAGCTAGGAAAACTAGGTGTTGTGTTTACATAAATAATTGTGGATAGGCTGTGAATAACAAGACATTAAAATTCAATAAATGTTCTCCACATGATTGAAAAAAAATTCAGGTTTTGTACTTTTAAACTAACTTGGGCTAGGTAATGGATGGGGTGGCTGATTGCCATCCCACCCCCAAGCAGGCCTGATCTCCCTGTTGGGGAAGATACTATTAGTTATCCTTCTCAAATATATCCTTTCCTTTTTCAGTGCACACATTTAATATCGATTAGAGTAGTGTTCCATGTCTTAGATATGCAGCTTATCACCCAAAACAGATAATAGGTATTTCCAAATTTTGAATTTAAATCTTGAGGTCAAAAAATTTACAGGCAGGGCGGGCCGCGGTGGCTCAGCGGGCAAAGTGCTTGCCTGCTATGCCGGAGGACCTCGGTTCGATTCCCGGCCCCAGCCCATGTAACAAATACGGAGAAACAGAATACAATAAAACAAGAAAATGTTTAAAGATGTTTCCCTTTCTTCCTTCCTTCCTTCCTTCTATCCTTCCTTCCTTCTCTCTGTCTTTCCTTTAAAAAAAAAAAAAAAAAAAAAAAAAAAAAAAAAAAATTTACAGGCAGACTGTGATAAGGGCCAACCCTAAGCACAGCCTGCTACCTTTACTTTGGATTCACAAATTCATCCCTGTTCTTAGGACAAATTGTGTAAGTCTGGTAGAATAAAACATAATCCCCTAGTATATAAGCAGACTGTAGGTGCATTCCTTCCTCTTTGACCAAGCATGTGTAAACAGTCCCTGCAGACAGTCTGGTTCTGGTAGGCATGTTTTATGACATTCAACTAACACCATCATATATCTGTACTGCGTGGAACTAGGTTCCTCGACTAGGACATACAAACATGAAGAGGGATGCTGCGCTTAAAATATCTTCCTAAATTGTCCAGGGCTTGAGACCTGATGGCTACGGAGATCCAACACCCGCTAGGGAAGCTGACCTTGCTCTGTTACTTCTCAATATGAGTAAAGTATTATGCCTTGCTGGCTCATTCTTATTTCTATTGGCACCTGACACCTGTAATAGAGTTGTCATCTCTTTACATGTCTTTCTTGACGTAAAGAGGGAGATGAACGATATGAGACATTGTTTATTTATATTAATACATTTCCCACTTTTTTCCTTGATTGCTCAGGCAAAGTCCATGTAATTGGTTGGCCTAACCAATGGGAATTTATTAACTTTGCAGTTTTAAGGCAAAAAAAGTCCAAACCAAGACATCATCAACAGAATGCTTACTTCCAGAAGAATGGTGTTCTGGAGCTGGCTGCCAAAGATCCTTGCTCCTGGGCTTCTCTATCACATAGAAATGCATATGGGGGTCACTCATGACCTCTCCCTTCAATTTATGGCTTCATTGAATTTCAGCTTTCTGCTTCCCCTGGATTTCTCTTCTGTCAAATTTCACTGTGTTTATAAAGGACACTATTAATAGGATTAATACCCATCCAGATTGAGTTGGGTCACACCTGAACTGAAGTAACCGCATCAGAAGGTACTACATAAAACGAATTCACACCCACCAGAATGGATTAATTTTAAGAACATGATCTTCTATGGTACATTGCTCCAAACTACCACAAACAACACAATTTGCTTAGGTCCCCTCGATGCCATGTGCAGTATTCTGTTCTCTCAGGCTTCAATTCACAAAAGCTGTCCATGGTTTACCCTGGCACTTTTATCAGTTTGTACTTCAATAGAAAATCACTCTCAGAATTGTTAGACATGAACATGCCAGCTAGCTGAACGTCGACTACTGCTAGTGTTAACACCATAAGCAAAATCTAAATCAATATATCAGGTCTCAGCATTGCATGGTCATTCCCTCTCTTATACTCAATATTTCTGAATGTTAAGAACTCTAAAAGCTGTAATCCTTCCTTATGCTTCTATATATATATATACCATTGCTTAAATCGCCTTTTCTTTTTCATTAGACAGCAATTTTTAAATGCTGTCTTCTAAAATATATAAATATTAATTCATGAGTATAATCTCATTGTTTTAATAACTGAGGATCATGAGTTTTGTATTTTTGACTATTAATTTTATGTTGTCTTCAGCAGGATAAAGGATAAGTATATTCTACTTAACTAAAATATTAATACATTTCCCATTTTTCTTAGATATACAGCTTATCATCCAAAACAGACAATAGGTATTTCCAAATTTTGAATTTAAATCTTGAGGTCAAAAAATTTACAGATAGGCTGTGGTAAGGGCCAACCCTAACACAGCCTGCTGCCTTTACTTTGGATTCACAAATCCAAAGATTTGTGAAGAGTTTAAGGTAAGATAGGCAATGAACATGCTTATGAACATATTTATTAAATTTGAAACAAATAGACAGTGGGATGCAATATACTTGGATTTCAATCATTTGATCCATGGAGGAATTCTGTTCCTACTGCTGGTATATCAAGAGCAATTCAACTTGCCTTCAAGCAATTCTTTTCCAATTTTTCCTTACATTAACATATTACAATTATGGTTTCAGGTTTAGTTAGTTTCTTTGTTCTAAGTTAGAAACATAACCACTACACATTGTCCTAGAAAAAAAATGGAGTTTTAATTTGTCAGAGTAGGATCCACAAAATCCCTCTGTAAGTAAGTGGGTTGTTAACTCGGCTCAATATGTCAGTTCTGTCCATGTAGTCACTTGTTTCATAGCTTGGCACGAAGTGTACAGTGAGGCTAAAGATTTTTTTCTTCTTATTTCTTTGCTGGAGAGGTGAAAATGTTCAAAAAACTGACTATGGTAATGAATGCACAACTATGTGATGATATTCTGAGTAATTGATTGCACACCATGTGTATTAGTTAGGGTTCTCTAGAGAAACAGAAACAACAGGGAACATTCACAAATACAAAATTTATAAAAGTGTCTCACGTGACTGCAGGAATGCAGAGTCCAAAATCCACAGGGCAGGCTGTGAAGCCCACGATTCCAATGGAGGGTCTTGACAAACTCCGCAGGAGAGGCTCACCAGCTGAAACAGGAAGAGCCCATCTCTTCTAAATCCTCCTTAAAAGGCTTCCAGTGATCTGATTAAGCATTACTTATTGCAGAAGGCACACCCCTTTGGCTGATTACAAACGGAATCAGCTGTGGATGTAGAAGACATGATATTGATTTAATTCCATGAAATGTCCTCATCACAGCAGACAAGCCAGCACTTGCCCAACCAAGCAAACAGGTACCACCAGTTGGCTAAGTTGACACATGAAGCTAACCATGACAGTCCACTCCTTGTCAACTTGGCAGCTATACATACCACCTTAAACCATATGTAATTTCTCAATACAAAACAATAAAACACACATTTTTCTTTCACCTAACAATACTCAACTGTCCTGCATATAACTGGAAACACATTAAATTTCTTCAGAATAGGGTGCAAATCCTTGGGTAATATTCATTCTTAAACTTGATATCTTACAACTTAAAGAGTATAACAGGAACAAAACAGCATTACAGTCCTCGTTTCTGTAACTGATCACGTGATTGAAGTTCATATTTATCACTACTTCCTTCCACTACCCATTCCACGTTCCCTTTACCCTCAGCAAGCACTTCAGCTGACAATGTTTTTTTCCCTAGTGGGGTGACCCAAACCTTCATTCCTGAAGTTTCAGAGCCATTGCCTGGATTGGGTTGTTGCAGTTTTCCATTGATTTTATCACAAGGCATGGTAGTACTAAAAGACACCCTAGGGGGTCTCCTATATTCCAAGAAAACTCTTCTTTATCCCCATTATGTAGTTGCAATCCTACTTCCCCCTGGTAGTCAGGGTCAATCACCCCAGACAATAATGTAATCCCCTTCTTGGCTTGTTGATCCCAGTGGCATAAGTAGCCCAAAGTGATCAGGTGGCAGTCTTAGATTCCAGTTCAATGGAATCATTGTTGCTTCTCCTGGAGGAAGCACTCCCCATTTTGGAATTAAAACCTGTAGACCAGCAGAGCTCAGGGTCACAGGGACAGGAAGCAAAAATTGTCCTAGTGGATCACTAGGGGTAATAGTAAGTGGTACCACTCCCATTTCCACCCCTTAGTTCCTGGACCCATGGATCCTGGCTATGGGAGAAACAGCACCATACAGGAGATGCTGGTCCAGAACATATACAGCTTCCCGGAGAACATTACCCCAGCCTTTCAAAGTATTACCACCTAGTTGGCACCGTAATTGAGTTTTCAAAAGGCATTCCATCGTTCTAACAATTCAGCTGCTTCTGGATGATGGAGAATATGGTAAGACCAGAGAATTCCATGAGCATGTGCCCATTCCCGCACTTCATTTGCTGTGAAGTGTGTTCCTTGATCAGAAGTAATGCTATGTGGAATACTGTGGTGATGGGTAAGGCATTCTGTAAGCCCATCGATGGTAGTTTGGGCAGAAACATTGTGTGCAGGGAAAGGAAACCCATGTCCAGAGTATATGTCTATTCCAGTTAGAACAAATCACTGTCCCTTCCATGAAGGGAGTGGTCCAATGTAATCAGCCTGCCACCATGTACCTGGCTGGTCACCTTGGGGAATGGTGCCATATCAGGGGCTGAGTGTGGGTCTCTGCTGCTGGCAGATTAGGCACTCAGCAGTGGCTGTTGCCAAGTCAGCCTTGGTGACTGGAAGTCCATGTTGCTGAGCCTATGCTGAGCATAACCTCCATCCCTACCACCATGACCACTTTGTACATGAACCCATTGGGCTATGACAGGAGTTTCTGGGGAAAGAGGCTGACTGGTATCCACAGAACAGGTCAACTTATCCACTTGATTATTAAAACCTTACTCTGCTGAATTCACCCTCTGGTATGCATTCACATGGAACACAAATATGTTCATGTTTTTAGCCCACTCATAAAGGTCTATTCATATACTTCTACTCCAGACCTTTTTGTCACGTATTTTCCAATGATGGTTTTTCCAAGTCCCTGATCATCCAGCCAAACCATTAACAACAGCCCATGAGTCAATATAGAAACTCACCTCTGGCCAGTTTTCCTTCCAAGAAAAATGAACAACCCGGTGCACTGCTCAAAATTCTGCCCACTGGGAGGAGTTCCCCTCACCACCATCTTTCAAGGACATCCAAGAAAGAGGTTGTAGTGCTGCAGCTGTCCATTTTCAGGTGGTACCTGCGTATCATGTTGAACCATCTGTAAACCAGGCCCGAGTTTTTTCTTCCTCAGTCAATTCACAGTAAGGAACTCCCCAAGAGGCCATAGCTCTGGTGTGGGAAAGAGAAGGTAATGTGGCAAGAGTGGAGACCATGGGCATTTGGGCCACGTCTTCCTGTAACTTACTTGTGCCTTAAGAACCAGCTCAGGCCCTATCTTGTATGTACCATTTCCATTTTACAATAGAGTGCTGCTGCACACGCCCAAATTTATGGCTTGCTGGGTCAGACAACACCCAGCTTATGATAGGCACCTCGGGTCTCCTGGTAAGTTGGTGACCCATGGTTAAGTGTTCAGTCTTTACTAAGGTCCAGTAGCAGGTCAGAAGCTGTTTCTCAAAAGGAGAGTAGTTACCTGTAGCAGATGGTAAGATTTTGCTCCAAAATCCTAAGGGTCTGCATTGTGATTCTCCTATAGGGGCCTGCCAAAGGCTCCAGACACCATCTGTATTTGCCACTGGCACTTTCAGCACCATTGGATCTGTTGGGTCACAGGGCCCAAGTGTCAGAGCAGCTTGTATAGCAGTCTGGACCATCGCAGAGCCTCCTCTTGTTCAGGTCCCCACTCAAAATTAGCAGCTTTTCTGGTAATTCAGGTTAGAATTGTAGAACAGGTTAGAATTTATTTCCCATCCTCTGACATGCAAATGCCTTAGCAGTAAGTCTAGAATAGTTGCTACTTCTTACTCACTAGGTCCAATCAACATAATATCATTGATATAATGAACCAGTGTGGTGTCTTGTGGGAGGGAGAAACGATCAAGTTCCCTTCGCACAAGATTATGACATAGGACTGGACAGTTGATATACCCCTCAGGTGAAAAGTATACCCCTCAGTGAAAGTATATTGCTGACTTTGCCAGCTGGAAGCAAACTGTTTCTGGTGGACCTTACTAATAGCTATTGAGAAAAAAGCATTTACCAGAACAATAGCTGCATACCAGGTACCAGTGGAAGTATTGATTTGCTCAAGCAATGATGCCACATCTGTAACAACAGCTGCAATTGGAGTTACTACCTGGCTGAGCCAGGTATGATAATCTGCTGTCAGCCTCCAAGACCCATCTGTTTTCTGCACAGGCCAAATAGGAGATTTGAATGGGGATTTTGTGGGAATCACTGCCCCTGCATCCTTCAAGTCCTCAAGAGTGGCAGTAATCTCTGCAATTCCTCCAAGAATCTGGTATTGCTTCTGATTTACTATTTTGCTGGGTAGGGGCAGTTCTAGAGGTTTCCACTTGGCTTTTCCCACCATAATAGTCCTCACTGCATGAGTCAGAGAGCCAATGTGGGGATTCTGCCAGTTGCTCAGTATGTCTATACCAATTATACATTCTGGAACTTGGAAACTAACTACAGAATGAGTCTGGCGGCCCAGTGGACACACTGTGAGATGGACCCGAGCTAAAACACCACTGATCACCTGGCCTCCATAAGCCCCCACTCTGACTGATGGGCCAGAGTGATGTTTTGGGTCCCCTGGAATTAATGTCACTTCTGAATCAGTATTTAATAATCCCCAAAATATTTGATCAATTCCATTTCTCCAATGCACAGTTACTCTGGTAAAAGGCCATCGGTCTCCTTGGGGAAGGCTTGGAGGAAGATTAACAGTATAAATTTGTGACAGTGTAACAGGGTTCTCCCCTAAAGGGACATGGACTCACATTCATGAATTCCTCTGTGTCTGTAAACTGCTTCAAGTCTGGAAATTGATTGAGGGACCATGACTCTGTGTTTTTGTAATTCAGGTTAGACTTCTGTTCACTTGACCTTGAACTGTTTTGTTTATACAGCTCAAACAAGAATTTAGTAGACTGCCCTTCTGTTGTATTTCTAGGTACCCCACAATTTACTAGACAATGCCACAAATCTCTATGAGTCATATAATTTTGACGTCTTCTTTGAGTTTGCTGTCTATTAGAATAGCCACGTCTACCCTGTCTTTGGGGATTACATGCTAACATCTGGCTTCTGCCAACTCAGGATCCAGTCATCCCCACTGTGTTTAAGGATTCCAGCTCAGTGACAGCAGTTCCTGTAGTAATATCTGACCTACAGAGAAGTGTAACCACAGAGCTTTTCAGGGATGATGGTGTTAGTCTCACAAATTTATTTCTCACTGTTCTGGTAAAAGGTGCATTCCCCGGAAATTCCTGGGGTGTAAGACCAAGCTTTGCATGATAAATCCACTCTAACATTCCAGTCTCTCTAAGCCTCTGGATTCCTCATCTACATTATATCAGGGCAGTTCTGGCATTTCAACCTCAGGTAATGTTGACCACTTTTTGAGGCATGTTTCAATCAACCATCCAAATTGTTAATACCTTTTCTAACCCCTCGAGCTATAACACTGAATGCAGAATCTGTGGTTACTGGGCCCATATCAATAAATTCAGTCTGATCCAGCCTTATATTCCTCCCACCATTATCCCACACTCTTAAAATCCATTGTTGCACATATTCCCATGATTTCTGTCTATATAAATTGGTAAACTTACACAGTTCTTTTGGAGTATAACATACCTCCTCACGTGTGATACTTTGTACCTCACCTTTAGGGGCCTGTTGGGACTTTAGTCTAGTTATGGGTCTGGAAGAAATGAGGGGTGGGGGGGTGGGTTATGAAAAGAATTAGAAATATCTTCCAAGCCATTTGCTTCAGGGCCTTCATTTGCAGTTTCATCTGGTGAAACAGGATTGATCACTCTATGGCTAATCCCTTCAGGAGGAGGTTGGTTGGTCAACTTCTCAAGGCAGGCTGGAGGTGGGTCGATTATGTCCTCTGGGTCAACTATTACAGGGTTATCTAGAGAAGACTCAGCATGACCTATGGTTTCAACCTCACCCCCGACATCATTATCAATCTTTTTGTCACCATCCCATTTTTCAGGGTACCACTCCTTTCCAATCTATGACACACCATGCAACACTGAGTTTTCAGTTTACTTTGTAAAGTTGGTACTCTAACAATAAGATTCTGAGTCTGATTTTCAGTGATTTCAAGTCTAAGGCTACAGGAAATAAGATTTTCCTTCAGGATACTCATAGTAACATCTCCATCTGTCAGACAGCACTTAAACTTCTCATTTGAAGCCATAAGCCATCCTTTTCACTCCTTACTGTAGCCAGTGTATCTAACAACAAACATCTCTATACCTCTTATTTCCACAAAACTCTGTAAATGGGTCAAAAACATTACCCCCAGAGCCTGGCTTCATACAAGTGAAGCATCAGGAGAATTGAATGGTGATATTTTGACTATCTCTTTTGCCAACTCACTCCATGGATTGGGAGTGCCATTCTGATTATGGGAATCAGAGTCCTTAGTGCCTCTGAGTCCATTCAGAGTAGAAAACCATTCATTCAAAAACCCATTTTTAAGATTCTTTTTCTTAAGAATCATTCCTGGTACCAAGATGTATTAGTTAGGGTTCTTAGGCATTCCTATAGGTAGTCTAAGTTTCTCTGCTACCTACATAAGCTTTAGAAGAGTAAGTTTCATGATCAAGGACATGGCCTATTGATTTGGGTGTCCCTAAAGTTTGATACAGTATCAGGGGACTCTCTTTGGTAAAGTTTAAAAGTTCCATAGTCTTTATGTTCTCCCTCAGGGGACTTTGCCAATACTTTTTTTTTTAAATTTTTTTATTAATCAAAAAAAAGAAAAGAAATTAACACAACATTTAGAAATCATTCCATTCTACATATGCACTCAGTAATTCTTAGTATCATCACATAGATGTATGATCATCATTTCTTCGTACATTTGCATCGATTTAGGAAAAGAACTAGCAAAACAGCAGAAAAAGATATAGATTGTTAATATAGAGAAGAGAATTAAAATAATAATACTAATAATATATATATATATAAAAAGGAAAAAGAAAAAACAAAAACAAAAGATACAAACACACAAACAAACAAACAAAAAACCATATTTCAGGTGCAGCTTCATTCAGTGTTCCAACCTAGTTACATTACACTTAGGTATTATTGTGCTGTCCATTTTTGAGTTTTTGTATCTAGTCCTGTTGCACAGTCTGTATCCCTTCAGCTCCAATTACCCATTATCTTACCCTGTTTTTAACTCCTGCTGGTCTCTGTTACCAATGATATATTCCAAGCTGATTCTCGAATGTCGGTTCACATCAGTGGGACCATACAGTATTTGTCCTTTAGTTTTTGGCTAGACTCACTCAGCATAATGTTCTCTAGGTCCATCCATGTTATTACATGCTTCATAAGTTTAGTCTGTCTTAAAGCTGCATAATATTCCATCGTAGGTATACGCCACAGTTTGTTTAGCCACTCGTCTGTTGATGGACATTTTGGCTGTTTCCATCTCTTTGCAATTGTAGATAATGCTGCTATAAACACTGGTGTGCAAATGTCCGTCTGTGTCTTTGCCCTTAAGTCCTTTGAGTAGATACCTAGCAGTGGTATTGCTGGGTCGTAATCCATTCTGCCATTTTATGTCTTTTGATTGGGAAATTCAGTCCATTAACTTTTAGTGTTATTACTGTTTGGATAATATTTTCCTCTACTATTTTGGCTTTTGTATTATATATATTATATCTGATTTTCCTTCTTTCTACATTTTACTCCATACCTCTCTCTTCTGTCTTTTCGTATCTGACTCTAGTGCTCCCTTTAGTATTTCTTGCAGCGCTGGTCTCTTGGTCACAAATTCTCTCAGTGACTTTTTGTCTATACATGTTTTAATTTCTCCTTCATTTTTGAAGGACAATTTTGCTGGATATAGGAGTCTTGGTTGGCAGTTTTTCTCTTTTAGTAATTTAAATATATCATCCCACTGTCTTCTAGCTTCCATGGTTTCTGCTGAGAAATCTACACATAGTCTTATTGGGTTTCCCTTGTATGTGACAGATTGTTTTTCACTTGCTGCTTTCAAGATCCTCTCTTTCTCTTTGACCTCTGACATTCTAACTAGTAAGTGTCTTGGAGAACGCCTATTTGGGTCTATTCTCTTTGGGGTGCGCTGCACTTCTTGGATCTGCAAATTTAGGTCTTTCATAAGAGTTGGGAAATTTTCAATGATAATTTCTTCCATTAGTTTTTCTCCTCCTTTTCCCTTCTCTTCTCCTTCTGGGACACCCACAACACGTATATTTGTGCGCTTCATATTGTCATTCAGTTCCCTGATCCCCTGCTCAAGTTTTTCCATTCTTTTCCCTATAGTTTCTGCTTCTTTTTGGAATTCAGATGTTCCATCCTCCAGTTCACTAGTTGTAGCTTCTGTCTCTTTAGATCTACCATTGTAGGTATCCATTGTTTTTTCCATTTTTTCTTCTTTGTCCTTCACTCCCATAAGTTCTGTGATTTGTTTTTTCAGATTTTCTATTTCTTCTTTTTGTTCAGCCCATGTCTTCTTCATGTCCTCCCTCAATTTATTGATTTGGTTTTTGAAGAGTTTTTCCATTTCTGTTCGTATATTCAGCATTAGTTGTCTCAGCTCCTGTATCTCATTTGAACTATTGGTTTGTTCCTTTGACTGGGCCATATCTTCAATTTTCCGAGCGTCATCCATTATTTTCTGCTGGTGTCTGGGCATTTGATCAGATTTCCCTGGGTGTGGGACCCAGCTGGTTGAAAGCTTTTTCTGTGAAATCTCTGGGCTCTGTTTTTCTTTTCCTGCCCAGTAGGTGGCACTCGTGGCGCTCGTCTGTCTGCACGGCAGTCGGCCCGGGAAACCGCGCGTGGAGGCGGGGGTCGCTGGCCGCCACGGCTTGGGAGAGTGCCGGTCCTAATTGCCCAGCTGGCCCGAAACGCCAAGCGTGACGGGAGGGCGCCGCTATCCAATGTTCCCAGTCAGACCGGGGAGCCACGTGCGTGGAGGGGACCCCAGTCGCCAGCCGCCCCGGCCGGGAAAACGCGCACCCCTCGGGTATCTCACCGCAGCAGATTCTCCCTGCCCGTTCAGCTGTTGCAGAATGGGGTACGCTGTCTTTTTGGTCTCTGTCGTGACTCTGGGAGTTGTTTCGTATTGTTTCTGTTTCTTTAGTTGCTTTTCTGGAGGAGGAACTAAGACCCGCGCGTCTTACTGACTTTGCCAATACTTTTTTTTTTTTTTTTTTTTTTTTTTTTTTTTTTTTTTTAGAGAGAAGGAAGGAAGGATAGAAGGAAGGAAGGAAGGAAGAAAGGGAAACATTTTTAAACATTTTCTTGTTTTATTGTATTCTGTTTCTCCGTTTTTGTTACATGGGCTGGGGCCGGGAATCGAACCGAGGTCCTCCGGCATAGCAGGCAAGCACTTTGCCCGCTGAGCCACCGCGGCCCACCCTTGCCAATACTTTTTGATTATATGCTTAATATACTTTGGGATGTTTCCAGGCATAACAATAATCTATACAGGATTAAAGGATTTCTTTCTTATTATGCACTTCCTGTGTTTCAGTTCTTCAAATGCTGTACATTTGGTTGAATTAGATTATGCACTACAGAGAGTTCCAGATCAAATAAACCTTTCTTCCCTTGGTCTCAAAGAGTATGTGTGGTTCTAAAATATAGACATTGTCTTCCTTACCCCTATGTTCTGAATTACTTTAACCCAAACCCATTTATCTTCACCTTACCTCTACATGTCAGGTTATATATATACAATAGCCTCTCAAAACCAGAAATAATAATCACCACTCCGGACTTACTGTGTCTGCTCTAAAAGCTTACAATCTAGGCCCCTCTTTTCTTATAAGCATTTATTAAAGGTGACCTTACCTTTGTTGTTTTTTGGTCTTGGCTTATTTTGTCTCACCAAATGTCCCACATGTTCATTCACACTGTTGCATGCCTCAGGACATTGTTCCTTTTTGTAGCAGCACAACCTTCAGCCATATGTCTACACCATCATTCACCAATCTACTTATCTGTCAGTGCATCCTTCAGCCACCTGCATTCATCGGGCATCATGTAGAGGGCCCAAAGTCCATAGTTCATCAACTTTCTCAATTTTAGATAATTTCATTGTTCCCAAGAGTCAGAAAACCAGTAAGCACACCCTCACCAAATAGGAAATCTAATCCTCCTCTTAACTCTTATCCCTCATCCCATTATTTATCTCTGCTATTACTGTGGTAGTGCTGATGGTTTCCTTTTGAACATAGCTATTAGTGTGCAATAGCAGTTTCCCCCCTGTACCCTGGATTAAACACTCTTAATACAAGAATCGTATCTTTGAATTAATTCTTATGAGAACTCATTCATATTTCTAGTGAGTCAGTGGGACATGTAGGTCTACACAACCCCTTTCAATCTTGTTCATCTTCAATATGGTAATATTACTTCTAAACCCACTAGAGAATCACCTTCACTCCTATCTGTTCCCTTACATTGGAGTTCAACCTCATTAGCTAATGGTTCACCCATTTCTAGTATCTGTGTATTTCTAAGTCCCCTATATTCTATATTATAAGCCTTTTATTATACCTTTATGCTGGCCATAAAAGTGGAATCATACAGTATCTGTCCTTTTGTGTCTGGCTAATTTTGCTCAGCATTATTTCCTCAAGCTCATCCATCTTGTCATGTGCTTCAGGATGTCATTTTGTCCTACTGCTGCATAATATCCACTCATTTATATATAATATATACCACATTTTGTTGATCCTCTCATCTGTTGATGGGCATTTGGTTTGTTTCCATCTTTCAATGAATGTGAATAATGCTGCTATGCACATCGGTGTGCAAATGTCTGCCTATATCATTGCTTTCAACTCTTCTGGGTACACAACAAGGAGTGCTACTGCTGGGTCATAGGGCAACTCAATACTTAGTTTCCTAAGGAACTGCCCAACTGTCTTCCATAGTGGCTGCACCATTATGCATTCCCACGAGCTGTGTATAAGGGTCCCAGTTTCTCCACCTCCTATGCAATATTTATAGCTTCCTGTTTGTTTAATCGCAGCCATTATTATAGGGGTGAAGTGGTATCTCATTGTAGTCTTGATCTGCATTTCCCTTATAGCTAGAGAAAAAGAGCATAACTTCATGTTCTTTTGAGCCATCTCTATTTCCTCTTCAGAAAAATGCCAATTCTTATCTTTAGCCCATTTTATAATTGGATTGTTTGTTCTTTTGTTGTTGAGTTGTATGATTTCCTTATATATAAGAAATCAAACTTTGATATGTGATTTCCAAATATTTTCTCCCCTTGAGTTGGCTGCCTCTTCACCTTTTTGACAATGTCTTTTGAGGTGCAGAAGCATTTGATTTTGAGAAGTTCACGTGTGTCTATTTTTTCTTTTGTTGCTTGTGTTTTGGCTGTAAAGTTTAGGATGCTACCTCCTATTACTAGGTCTTGAAGATGTTTCCCTATATTTTCTTCTAGAAGCTTTCTGGTGCTAATTCTTAGATCAAGGTGTTTGATCCATTTTCAGGTAATTTTTGTGTAGGTTGTAAGACAAGGGTCCTCTTTCATTCTATTGGCTATTGATATCCAGGCCCAATTATTGAAAATTTTTGTCCCAGTACAGAGGATTTGGGGGCCTTGTCAAAAATCACCTGACAATAGATTTGTTGATCTACCTCTGCACTCTTGATTTGATTCCATCGGTCAATGTCTTTGTGCCAGTACCATGCTGTTTTGACTACTGTGGCTTTATAATAGGTTTAAAATCAGGGAGTGTTAATCCTCCAACTTTGTTCTTCTCTTTTAGGATGCTTTTAGCCATTTGGGGTCTCTTTCTCTTCCAGACGAATTTGGTAGTTAGCTTTTCCAAATCTTCAAAGTACATTGTTGGAATTTTGATTGGTAGTGTGCTGAATCTGTAGATCAATTTGGGGAGAACTGACATCTTAACTATATTTAGTTTTCCTACCCATGAGCAGGGAATGTCTTTCCACCTATTTAGTCTCCTTTGATTTCTTTTAGCAATGCTTTGTAGTTTTCAGTGTACAAGTCCTTTACATACCTAGTTAAGTTCATCCCTAAGTATCTGACTCTTTTAGTTGCTATTTTGAATGGAATTTTTTCCTTAACTGACTTTTTTTTTTCCTTAACTGACTTCTCAGCTAGATCATTGTTTGTGTATAGAAGTGTTACTGATTTTTGCACATTAATTTTAGATCCTGCCAGTTTGCTGAATTTGTTTATTAACTCACGTCACTTTGCTGTAGATTTATCAGGATATTCCAAGTATATTGTGCAAATAATGAGAGTTTTACCTCTTCCTTTCCAATTTGGATGGATTTATTTTTTCGTCCTGCCTGATTGCTCTAGCTAGAACTTCTAGCACAATGTTGAAAAATAGTGGTGACAGTGGGCATCCTTGTCTTGTACCTGATCGTAGGGGTGAGGTTTTCAGTCTCTCTCCATTAAGTATGATGCTGGCTATCAGTTTTTCATCTATTCCCTTTGTGGTATTGAGGTACTCACCTTTGATTCCTATCTTTTGGAGTGTTTTTATCAGAAAGGATGCTGAATTTTGTTGAATGCTTTTTCAGCATCAGTTGAGATGATCATATGATCTTTCCCTCTTAATTTTTTAATGTGCTGTATTGCATTAATTGGTTTTCTTGTGTTAAACCATCCTTGCACTCTTGGTATAAACCCCACTTGATCACGGTGTATAGTTCTTTTAATGTTCTGTTGGATTTGATTTGCTAATATTTTATTAAGTATTTTTCCATCTGTGTTTATTAAGGAGATTGGCCTGTAGTTTTTCTTTCTCATAGCATCTTTACCCGGGTTTGGTATTAGAGTGATATTAGCTTCATAAAATGAGTTAGGTAGAGTTCCTTTTTCCTCAATTTTTTGGAGAATTTTGAGGAGGATTGGTGTTAGTTCTTTATGGAATGTTTGATAAAATTCCCCTGTGAAGCCATCTGGCCCTGGGCTTTTCTTTGTAGGAAGATTTTTTTGATGACTGATTGAATCTCTTTATTTGTGATATGTTTGTTGAGATCTTCTATCTCTTCTTGAGTCGGTGTATCTTGTTTGTGTGTCTCCAGGAATTTGTCCATTTCATCTAAGTTGTCTAGTTTTTTGGCATATAGTTCATAGTATCCTCTTATGATTTGTTTTACTTCTTCAGGGTCTGTAGCAACACACCCATTCTCATTTCTGATTTTCTTTATTTGCATGATCTCTCTTTTTTTCTTTGTCATTGTTAGTGGCTCATCAATTTTACTGATTTTCTCAAAGAATCAACTTTTGGTTTTATTGATTCTTTCTATGGTTCTTTTGTTCTCCCATACATTTATCTCTGCTTTAATCTTTGTTATTTCTCTTCTCCTATTTGCTTTGTGGTTAGTTTGCTGCTCTTTCTCAAGTTCCTCCAGGTTTGCTGCTAAGTCCTTGATTTTTGCTCTTTCTTGTTTTGTAATATTGGCACTTAAGGTAATAAAATTCCCACTCATCACAGCCTTTGTTGCATCCCATAAGTTCTGATAAGTTGTATTCTCATTTTTATTCATCTCCAGAGAGCTGCTGGTTTCTCTAGCAATTCTTTCTTTGGCCCACTAGTTGTTTAAGAGTGTGTTTTTTAACCTCCATATATTTATGAATGTTCTTATTCTTTAGTGGTTATTGAGATCCAGCTTTATCCCACTGTGATTAGAGAGAGTGTTTTGAATAATTTCAATATTTTTAAATTCATAAAGACCTGTTTTGTGCCTCAGCATATGATCTATCCTGCAGAATGTTCCATGAGCAATAGAGAAGAATATATAACCTTGTGTTTTAGGGTGCAATGACCTCTATATATCTGTTAGCACTAATTCTTTTGTCAAGTTATTTAACTTCCCTTGTTGATCTTCTGTCTGGTTGTCCTATCTATAGAGGAGTGTGGTGGATTGAAGTCTCCTACTATTATTGTTGAAAAGCCTATCACTCTCTTCAGTTTTGTCAATGTCTGTCTCATGTACTTTGGAGCTCCTTGATTGGGAGCATATACATTTATGATTGTTATATCTTCTTGGTGAATTAACCCTTTAATTAGTATTAGTGTCCTTTTTTGTCTCTTTTGATGTCTTTACATTTAAAGCCTATTTTGTCCGATATTAATATAGCTAATCTTGTTTTCTTTTGGTTACAACTTGGGTGGTAAATCTTTTTTCGTCCTTTCACTTTCAATCTATTTGTATCCTTGTATCTAAGATGAATCTCTTGTAAGCAGCATATAGCTAGATTGTTTCTGAATCCATTCTGACAATCTGTATTTTTTAACTGGCAAGTTTAGTTCATTAACATTTAAAATTATTACTGAAAAGGCTTTTCTTCATTCCACCATCTTATCTTTTTTATTTTATTTTATTTTATTTGTCAGATCAATATATTCTTTTTGGGCAGGCCATGGTGGCTCAGCAGGTAAGAGTGCTTGCCTGCCATGCCTGAGGACCCGGGTTCGATTCCTGGTGCCTGCCCATGTAAAAAAAATAATAATATATTCTTTTCACTCTTTCTCTTTGTAGCCTTTAAATTACCCTTAGTGGTACTCTTCAATTCTGTGCTCTCCTCCAGGCCCCCCTCTCCTATCCAGCAGAACTGCTTTTTGTATTTCTTATAAGGCCAGTCTTTTGTTGACAAATTCTTTCAGGACTTCTTTGTCTGTGAAAACTTTAATTTCTCCCTCTGTTTTGAAGGACAATTGGCTGGAAACAGAATTCTTGCCTGGAAGTGTTTCTCTCCCAGAATCTTAAATATATCATATCACTGCCTTCTCGCCTCCAAGGAGCTAATTGTGTAGGCTGAACTCAATCTTATTTGATTTCCCTTTTGTGTACTAGATTGTTTTCCTCTTGCCACTTTTAGGATGTTTCACTTCTCTTCAACATTTGGCAGACTGATTAGTATGTGCTTATTTGGGTTGATTCTGTTTGGAGTTCATTGGGTCTCTTTGACTTTTATATCTATTTCCTTCATGAGGTTTGGGAAGTTTTCCCCCATTATATCCTCAACTACTCTTCCTAACCCTTTACTCCTCTCTTCTACTTCTAGGACACCAATGATTCTTATATTTGTGTGCTTTGTTTTGCTTATCATTTCCCTCAGTTCCCATTCAATTTTTTCCATCTTTTTTTTTTGCCATTTGCTGTCTTGAGTCTTCAAAGTCAATTATCCTGCCCTCTATATCACCTATTCTTTCTTCTGTCTCTTCACATCTGGTGTTGTGTGCCCCTAGTATGTTTTTTATTTGGTCAACAGAGCCTTTACTCTCTGATTACTGTTATTTTCCTATTTATTCTTTCACAATTCCTCTTTGTGATCTTCTACTGTCCTCTTGATCTCCTTACATCATTTGCTCTCCTGCTTATTTTATTAAGTAGAGTTGTATGAACATCTTTGATTAGTTGTTCCAATGTCTGTGTCTCCTTTGGTGTTTTAATTTAGTCATTAGGCAGGGCTATATCTATCTGCATTTTGATATGCTTAGTTATCTTCTGCTGCCTTCGTTGCATGTGAACATCTTGATTGATTTACTTTGGGAGTTGATTTCTTTCAGTAGTCTAAGGCCTTGTGTTTGCAGGATGGTTGTACAGCAGGGTGCAGGGCACAGAGTGGAGCACATAATAAGGTGATTTGTTTCAGCGCAGGTATGGGTGCAGGTTGGGGATGTTACACCGATGCTTGTGAACATGCATGCCCAGAGGCCAGACAGGATGTAGCTGTGTGGGTGCACCAGTTTGGTGGACATAACCATGGTGTGCACTGGTCTAAGGCATGTGGCCCTTTGTGCACATGCATAGAGCTGTGCAGCAGGTCCTTCTTAAGCTGTCATGGATGAGGACAGATGTAGCCTGGCTATGTAGGTCGGCACTTTTTCAAATCTGGGAAGTGAGGCTGAGGGCTGTGTGCATACACAGGTCTAGGACTGCTGTAAAGTACGGTTCCCAGAGCTGAATGATGTGATTGGGGACTATGCACGTGCATGGGCCTGAGAGTGCCATAAATGGATGTGCTGAGCTCAGGGAGGGTGGAGTGAGGCTGTGCAACTCTATCAGTGGGGGAGCAGGGGTAGCCTCTAGGTATGGAGGTAAGTGCCACATATCTTTAGAGTTTGAGAGTTCATTTTGTTCAACTTCCCCATTAATACTTTATATATTGTCAAATATTTCAAATTTTTATGTTCTTAGTGTATGTATATGTGCATAAATACAAACACAAATACACACACATATATACATACACATATATGCATATGCATATATTTGTGTTTTATGTGTACATTTATGTTTTAATATCCTTTAATGTTAATCTGGAATTCTCTTCAGTGAAATTCCTGTCTATATAAAATATAACAGGTACATCTCCCCAGGTTGTTACATAGAATTTGATTTTTTTATAGACTTTCAGGAACAGAAATTCTCAACTATAATACAATCATATTTATTAATCTTTAAAATGTGTGTTGGGTTCTATTCTTTGCATGAGAAATACCTAGGTTGGTGTCATGAAGACATTATCTAATATAAGTCTCTAAAGCTATTACAGTTTTGACTTACATAATGAGTCCTTATACTATAAAATTTGTGAGTAGTGAGAAGTGGGGGTACAATTTCATTTTGTTCTATATGAAAAACTGTCCACATACATATTATTGAAACTACACACTGCATACTAACTTTGTCGTATATTGTGTTCCTAAATGAGAGGATGTGTAGTTGTACCATTTACTATCTTGCATTGATTTCTTTCTTCATTTGTATTAATTCACACTACATATATTGAAATGAAGGTAATGAAAAGTATATTTAGAAAAATTATGATTAGTATTGAAATATATATTCATGTATTCTGTTCTTGACTTGATACGCTTCAAGGGAAGTACAAGGAAATGATCAAGGTTCAGATACGGATTTCTTGAAATTTTTATATTAATTTTTTAAAAAGAATAAATAAGCCATAGGGAAATAATTCTTGTAGGAATTTTATTATTACTTTAATAGGTAATATTATGATTTTAGGCCAATACCAAGTGAAATATTTACCTTAAAACCTGGTTTTCAATTGAAGAGGTAAATTTAAGTTATAGATATTTTGTAGGATTTTTTTTTATTAACTGATGGAAGTTTTCTTTTTGTGAGAACCAGCATGGATGAAATTAGAATCAACATATTTCAGAAATCATTCCGAATTACAATTTATGCTTTTGACCATAATCAAAGGAAATAAAAATATATAATTGATATTTGATCATTTTGTTGAACCAAGCCTTAACATGTATGTTTAATCAATTCAACAAGGTATTCTAACTGTATGTTGATCATTGGATAAGGGAGACTCTATTGTATTTTAAATCACATTAGTTTTCAAGGAGTAAATACAAAATATCCTAAATGTAAACACACCAGGATACTAGGGTTTTACCAAGTTTCTCTTCTTTTTAATAAATATTTCTTCCATAATAAGTAGCCATTATCTTGACTGGAGATACAGGCTTATAGAACATGCATACAGAATTTAAGTAAAGTCTTGCTTGCATTTTTATTCAAAATATCCATGCTCATGCTGGGATGGCCCTGTGTGTTGCACCCTTTATAAGAAAAGAGAGTCTTAATTTATTAATAACAGGCTGGTTCATGTGATAGTCTTTGACAAACATAATATGATCCAAAGTAATAAGCATGGGTTTAGGAACCAAACTAGGAGAAATTCTCTATAACGTATTGTCATTCTTCAATGAGAAACTGTAACATCCTATATGTAGGCTGCTTAAATAGCCTGGGCATAAAATGTGAATTGTATGTGGGCATGGAATGTACATCAAAGTGAAAGCCAACATGAAAAAGGATGAATGCATTAAGTGAGAAATTTTTGTTGCTCTGAGAACCAACTTATGTTTTTTTTCAATTTTTCCTGTGACCTAAAGTAGTCTCAGATTGCTAATACAATATCAAATGATTTTTCAAGGAACTGCACCACCTTATTTACACAAACACACAAGCAATATTTTCACATATTCTTACCAGCTAATTTGGGAATCTGGATATATATTTTTCCAAACCACTGAATATATGGCAGCACCATGTGGATTCATTTTTTCATTTCCATAAAAACTGCTGGTCCAGAATATACTGTCATGTGTAAAACAAGACATCTGCGCATCCTCTTCTTCAAAATTCCCTTCTAAGCCTTAAATGATGCATTTATTTTGAAGCGGTGTATGATGTCAAATTTCTTGCCTTGTGTTGATTCTAGAGAAAGAAACTCTTCATTTAATGTAATCAAATTCACAAACATCTTTCCAGTTTACTGATTTTTTCTCCTCTTCCTCCTCCTCCTCTTTTTCCTCCTCAGATCCTTATGCCCCTCACCCTTCTAAAAAAATCCTTCATGTTTCTGTAATATCTTCAAAATTACTGTAAACTTGTTTCCTCATTTTATTAGTAATACAGTTACAGTTGGTTTTGTGTAGGTTGGGGGATCGAAATGTTATTCCCACCACAGCAGCTTGCTTCATCTGACATTTGTTGAGTGTTCACATGTACCCTCTATTCTGTTGAATGTTTATTTGTTGTATTTTGCCCTTATGCCACAATATTCACTTACTAATATTTTATAGAAACATTTTATTTCTGCTAAGAAAATTCTGCTAAATTTTTATATCCCAAGGGTATTTATGGTAATTGGATTTTATATGAATTTAAGACAAATTTTTCAATTTTCCATTAGAAAATCTGTAGGAATGCTTATTCAAGTATCATAGTAAATTCATTAAAAATGACATCATTACAATCTTGAGCCTTGCAATCATAAATATGGTCCATCTCTCCATTAATTTAGCTATTAAATAACTCCCAATTGAACTTTTGAGCTTTTTTCCCAGAAGGTCTAGAAAATCACTGTTACATATATTTCATTCTATTGTGAAACACTTCAGTTAAAATTTCATTTTTTATATTTTATTACTATAAGTGCTTTATATTTCCTTGTTGATATTTTATATGCAATTAACTTATCAAACCTCATTCAAATAAGAATGCCCTAATATTTGTGCAGTTTTTTTTTACCTTTCTCAATCAAAATTATATTTGTTGCTAATGCAAGTGTTGTTTCTTATTTCTATCTTATGTGTTTTATTTTCCTTTTGTCAATGCACTATTTTGCTGAATGGTGGTGGTATAAGTAGAAGTATTTTTTTTTTTGTTTGGCTCCCTAATAACAGATGATTCCATCATACTTATTTTAAGTTCTCCTGTGTTTTATCATGAATTCTTTCATTTTTTATTAGAGAAGTTGTAGATTTATAGAAAAATCATGTATAAAATACAGAGTTCCCATATACTGCCTTATTATTTACAACTTGCATTAATGTGCTATATTGTTATAAATCACAAAGATCATTTTTATAATTTTACTATTAACTAGAGTCAATCATTTATAATGTGGTTCACTGTTTGTGTTGTACAGTCCTATGCTGTTTTCTAAATTTTTATTCCAACAACCCATATACAACCTAAAATTTCCTCTGTTAACCACATTCACATATCTAATTCAGTGTTGCTCATTACAGTCATAATGTTTTGCTAACATCACTACCATTCACTACCAAAATGATATAATCAACACAAATAGAAACTCTGTACAATTTGAACTTTAACTCTCCCTCCTTACAACAACCCTGACTTAGGTCACTTATATTCTAGATTCTTAATCTGTAACTTTGCTTATTCTAAGTGTTTAATATCAGTGAGATCATACAATATTTGCCATTTTGTGTGTCAGTTATTTCACTCAACAAGTGGCTTTCAGGGTTCATCCATGTGTCTTATGCATCAGAACTTGATTCCTTTCGTCTTTGGAGAAATGTCTATTCAGTCTTTTGCCCTTTTAAATGGGTTGTTTGTCCTTTATTAATGAGTTGCAAGACTTCTTTATATATTCTGGATATTAAACCCTTATCAGAGATGGCAATTTACAAAAATTTTCTCCTACTGAGTAGGTTGTCTTTTTATGTTCATGATAAAGTCCTTTGATGAATAGAAGTTTTTACTTTTGATGAAATCACATTTATTATTTCCTTTGTTGCGTGTGCTTTGCATGAGAAGTCAAGAAACCATTGCCTAATGCAAGGTCCTGGAGACGCTTCCTTATGTTTTCTTCTAGGAATTTTAACGTTCTGGTTCTTGTATTTAGGTCTATGGCCCATTTTTAGTTGATTTTGGTATATGGACATAGGTAGGAATTCACTTTCATTCTTTTGCACAGGTACTTCCAGTACTTCATCATTTGCTGAACATACTCCTTTCTCCCCATTGAGTGTACTTGGCATTCTTGTCAAAAATCAGTTGGTTATAAGGGTGAGGGATGATTTCTGAGCTCTCAATTCAATTCCATTAATCTATATGTCTCTTTATGTGCCAGAACCATGCTGCAGTTCTTGAAACTAATGGCTACTGCCTCCTTTGTCTGAGGCAAAACTGAAACATGCTTTTGCCACCTTTGTCCATGTGGGTTGAAACAATGCCTGCCCTTAGAGCCAGGTCCCAGAAGTCTAAATTCACTAATCAAAAGCCATGATCAGTGATTTACTGTGGACACCATTGTTCTTGAGGAAGAGTATTTTTATGTCCCTGATAGCTGCTTAAAAAAAAAAAGGAAAGAAGCTGCTCTCAGAGCTGGACCTTATCAATCTGAGTTCACCAATCAAGAGCCATATTTAGAAACCTCTTTATGTGTCACTTTGCCTGGGCTACAGCACTCTGTCTTCAGCTAATTCCAGATGTCTTGTTTTTCTTCATTCATCCTTCTTCACCCCTGTTGGGACTAGGTCTGAAACAGATGTCACACTTTCTGTCTTTATTACAGAGCACAGATAAATTTACAACGTAATAAAGACAGAAACCCTTTTTTGGGCAGGGGTGGAAATAGGGTTGGTGGAGGGACAAAGCAACTAATGACGTGGGTTAGATAGTTTCATATAGGGTAGATCTTCCCCCAAGAAAGGGGGGTGCAGGGCCCTGCACAGGTGCCAACTCTCACTCACAGAGTTTAGAGCCCAGGGACTGTGATAGAAGCAACAGTTTCAACCTACAAAAGGCAAGGCCAGTCTTGTCTCTACAGTAGTGTTGAGAGTGGGAATGCTTGAGAACCACTCTGGCTTTACAGTCTTACAGGGAATGGGGAGTGGGGGCTGATGAGTGGCTCGTCACCAAGAAATATGATGGCAAATCCCAACAGAGGTGGCAGCAGTTATTTAGAGAACTCAGTCCAGGGGCTGGGTAAACAACAACAATTTCAAATAGCTTTACCTTCCACAACCTCTGTCTCAAACACACCCCTAGCAGGGGTAGGATTGGCTAAGAATTAAAGCACGCTACTACCCTTGGCCTGTGGGGACCAGTGGGCTGAATAACACTATCTGGTGAGGACAGGAATAGCACAGAATCAGGCTTCATAATAAAGACGGGCACCCTCCTGGTCCCATACACATGGCACCTTGTGTTTTGGTTTGCTAAAGCTGTTGGAATGCAATATACCAGAAATGGAATGGCTTTTAAAAGGGAAATTTATGTTACAAGTTTACAGTTCTAAGACCACTAAAATGTACAAACTAAGGCATCCAGAGAAATACACTTTGTTTCAAAGAAGGCTGGTGGGTCCAGAACGCCTGTCAGCTGGGAAGGCACATGGTTGGCATCTGCTGGAGCCTTTGGATTCTGATTTCATGCAGCTTCTACAGGGGCATTTTCTTTCTTCATCTCTAAAAGTCTCTGGTTATATGGACTCTGTCTACACTTTCCAAAGTGTTTCCCTTTCCAGTAAGCAACCCCACCTTGATGTATGAAGACAAATCTCCATAGAAACCCTTTAGTCAAAAGGTCCCAACCAGTTAGGAGGGTTACATCTCCATGGAAACAACTTTATCAAAATTATCTCACTCGGCAACATTGAACTAGGATTAAAGGGCATGACTTTTCAGGGGTACCCAATGGTTTCAAACCAGCATACCTTGATACTGAATCACAACACTTTTGTGAGTCCTGAACTTGACTTGTTATGGAAAAAACTGACTAGGTTAGATCATCTCTGGGGGGACTTTAGCCCTCCAGGTAAAAGTTGCTAGAGGTAATGAAAGGACTGTTAAACATACAGAGAGAAAAACAAAGCAAAATAACAAATCAATATTCCCTGAGGAGGAAGAAGGAAGAGAAAGCTTATTCAAGGGGTGAAACAACAGCACAAAAAAAAGGCAAACTCAAAAATCATTCCATGTATTCTGAGGAAGAATCAGAAGAATAAAGGCTGAAAAAATTCTGATCAGCTAAATCAAAGCTCTGCTGGATGTCTAGAATAAGTTGACTAAAATGACAAAGAACAGTTACAGTACAAACAAACAAAAATGAAAGCCCTAGGTAAGAGATGAAAAATAATCTCCAGAATAAAAAAGCAGATGCCTACACACCAGCAAAAGATCACAAGGCACAGTAGGAAGCAACAAGAAATGGCCCAGTCAAAGAAACAATGTAAAACTTCAGGTATGACACAGAAGTTGAAACAGTAAATTAAGGATGTTCAAACAAACCTTGTAAATCAATCCAATGACTTGAAGGAAAATGTGGCAAAAGAGATGAAGGCTATGAAGAAGAAACTGGGTGACCATAAAGAAGAACTCAGAAACTTCCAAAAAATGACAGAATTTATTGAATGAAAGACACAATAGATGAGGTGAAAAAACAAAATGGAGAGATACAACAGAAGGTTAGAAGAGACAGAAGAAATGATTAGTGAAATACAGGACAAGACATTTGAAATCTTACTCACCAAATACGATATGGAAAAGAATGGAAAAAATTGAGCAGAATCTCAGGGAATTGAATGACATCACTAAATGCATGAATATATGTGTTATAGATATCCCTGAAGAGAAGGGAAAAGGGGCAGAAAGACTAAATTAAGAAATAATCATCGAAAAATTCCCAAATCTTATGAAGGACATCAAATTACAGATCTAAGAAGTACCACATGCCACAAACATATAAGATCCAAATAGACCTAATCTAAGTCACTCACTTACAAGATCATCAAATGCCAAAGACAAAGAGAGAATTCTGAAAACAGTGAGAGAAAAGTGAACCATCACAAAAGTGCTGATTTCTCAGTAGCTACCATGTAGGTGTGAAGGCAGCAGTATGATATATTTAAGATACTGAAAGAAAAAAACTGCCAACCACAAATTCTATATTGCAAGATGAAAATGCAAAAATAAAAAACAAACAAACCAACAAAATAAATAAATAAAAGAAAAAAATAAAAGAATTCTATATCTGGCAAAACTGTCCTTCAAAATGAGGTAGGGTTTAAAATATTTACATTTAAACAGATACTCAGGAAGTTCATGCACAAGAGACCTGAAATTAATTTCTACAAGAAATTAGTGGGAATGTTGCCAGCTGATAGGAAAAGACAGGTGAGAGAATTCTGGAGGATAGTGTAGAAATGAAGATTATCAGTAATGGTAACTAAAAGGGTAATGAGAGGGAAAAATAAGAGATATAAAATTAAAAAGAGAAACTGGTTAGAAAAAGTATTGCCTTCACAGTAATAACATTGGATTTTAATAGTTTAAACACCCTAATCAAAACACAAACACTGGCTGAATGGATAAAAAATAACAGAATCCATCTATATGCTTTACGAGAGACTCATTTTAGATCCAAGGAGAAAAAATAGGTTAAAAGTGAAAGGTTTGAAAAAGATATGCTATAACAACCAGAAAAGAGTGGGGTTATCTGTAATAACATCAAACAAATTAGCCTATAAATGCAAGACAGTTAAAAGAGACAAAGGGGGAAACTATTATTAATAGAAAAGACAATATATCCAATGGAAATAATTATAAATATTTGCGCACCAAGCCAGAGTACCCCAAAATATATGAGGCAATCACCGGCAGTACCTCAAGGGAGAAATAGACACTACTGCAATAATAGTTGGAAACTTCAAAACATCATTCTCATCAATGGTTAAAACATCTCTACCAGGGATCAATAAAGAAACAGAGATCTTGAATAATGTGATAAATGAAATATCCTTAACAGACATTTACAGAACATTGCTCCCAACAACAGCAGGATATACATTTTTCTCATGTGCTGATGGCTCATTCTCCAGGATAGAAGCATTTTCTAAGATCACAATGAATTGATGTTGGTAATCAATAAAAAGTGGAAGCCTGGAAAATTCAGAATTATATGAAGGCTAAACAATGCACTCTTTAACAAACAGTGGATTATGGAAGAAATTACAATCAATGAATATCTTGAGGTAACAAAAATGAGAACACAACATATCAAAAGTTATGGGATGCAGGGGCGGGCCGCGGTGGCTCAGCGGGCAAAGTGCTTGCCTGCTATGCCGGAGGACCTCGGTTCGATTCCTGGCCCCAGCCCATGTAACAAAAACGGAGAAACAGAATACAATAAAACAAGAAAATGTTTAAAAAATGTTTCCTTTTCTTCCTTCCTTCCTTCCTTCTATCCTTCCTTCCTTCTCTCTGTCTTTCCTTTAAAAAAAAAAAAAAAAAAAAAAAAAAAAAAGTTATGGGATGCAATGCAGGCAGTGTTGACAGAGAAATTCATTGCCTTATGTCTCTATTAAAAAAGAAGTAATATGGCAGGATTGGTGGCTCTGTGGCAGAGTTCTTGCCTGCCATTCCAGAGACCTGGATTCGATTCCTGGAGCCTGCCCATGCAAAAAAAGAAGAAGAAGAAGAAGAAAAAGGAAGTAAGAGCAAAAATTAAGGTCTTAATTGCATACCTGTAAGAACAAGAAAACAAAAAAAAGCTCGTCCCCAAAATAACAGTGATAAGGGAAGAAACAGATGAAATTGAGAACATAAAACGATAGACAAAATCTCAAGTTTGTTGTTTGAACAAATCAGTAAAATTAATGGACCCTCAGCTAGACTGTCAAATAAAGAAGAGAGAGGATGCAATTAAATAAAATTTGATTGTAAAGGGAATAGTATTCCTGACCCCCCAAAATAAGACAGTTAATAAGAATACTATGAACTGATATATGCAGACAAAGTAGTAAAAATGAGCAATTTCCTAAAAACTCATGCACCACTTCCACTGACTTGAGAACAAACAAAAGTTTCTTGAGAACAAACAAAAGTTTATTGAGACAAACCAATCACAAATAAGAAGATTGAGTTAGTCATCAAAACCTCTCAACAAGGAAAGCTGAGGACCAGAAGGCTTCATGATGTGAATTCTACCTAACATTATAGGAAGAAGTAGTACAAATCCTGCTGTTCATATCCTTCAAAAAAATTGCAAAGGAGGGAAAGCTACATAAGTATGAAGCCAATATCACCCTAATATCATGTCCAAACAAAATACTACAGGTAAAGAAAATTACAAACTAATTCCTCAAATGAATATAGATGCAAAAACCTTCAACAAAATAATTGCAAATTGAATCCAGCAGCACATTAAAAGAATTATACACCATGACCAAGTGGATTTTATTCCAAGTATGCAAGAATAGTAATTAATGTAATACACTATATCAATAAATCAAAGGGGAAAGACACATGATCCTCTCGATGAATGCAGAAAAGGCATTTGACAAAATTCAGCATCCTTTCTTGATGAAAACTCTTCAAAGCATATAAGTAGAAGGAAAATTATTCAACATAATTAAGGGCTTATATGAAAAACCCATAGCTAAAAATCATACTCAATGGAGAAAGACTGAAAGTTTTCACTCTAAGATTTGGAACAACACGGATCCCAGTGTCACCATTGTTACTAAACATTGTGGGAGAATTTCTAGCTAGAGCAATGAGGCAAGAAAAAAGAAATAAAAGGCATGCAAGTTGGAAAGGAAAAAAGTAAAACTTACACTGTTTGCATATGACATGATCCTAGAAGTAGAACATCCTGCAATATCTACAGTAAGGCTACCAAAGCTAATAAATGAGTTTAGCAAAGTGGCATGATGCAAGAACAATGCCCTAAGATCAGTAGTGTTTTTGTACACTAGTAATGAACAATCTTAGGGGAAATCAAGAAAAAATTCCACTTACAAATGGCAAACAAAGGAATCATATATGTATGGATAAATTTAACCATGAACATAATGGACATATACAAAGAAAGCTTTGAAGTATTACTAAAATAAATTAAGGAAGAACTAAAGAAATGGAAGAACATTCTGGATGTGCTCATGGATATAAAGACTAAATATAAGGAGTCAATTCTACACAAAATGAATTAAGAATTCAACACAATATCCATCAAAATCCCAAAAACTTACTTTTCAGAAATAGAAAACCAACAATCAAGTTTATTTGGAAGGACAGGATGAACCTAACAACTAAAAACATCTTGAGAAATATAAATGAACTTGGAGGTCTGAACAGTACCTGATTTAAAAGCATACTAAAAAGCTACAGTGGTCAAAATGGCATGGTAACTGACATAAAGATAGATACACCAAAAAATGGAAATGGACCTTCTTATTTATGGAAAATTGATTTTTGAGAAGGTGGCCAAGTTCACACAACTGGGATAGAACAGCTTCTTCAAAAAATGGTGCTTAGGGAACTGGATATACATATCAAAAAGAATGAAAAAGTGTGCCTTTTACAAAAATTAACTTAAAATGGATCAAAGACCTAAACATTAGAACCAATATAAAAAACTCTTAGAAGGAAATATATGGATGTATCTTAAAGATGTTTTGATAGGAGGTGGTTTCATAGAACTTGCATCCAAAGAACAACATGCATTGCTCAATGAAAGGAGAAATAGATTAATGAGATCACAAAATTGAATGCTTTTTTGCACCAAAGGACTTTGTCAATAAAGTAAAAAAGTAGTCCACACAACTGTAGAAAATCTTTGGCAACCAGATTTCTGACAAGTTTTATATCCAAAATATATAAGAGATCCTACAACTCAACAAAAACAAAAAAACAAACAATGCTATTTAAAAATAGGCATATTACCTGGATATACACTTTTCTAAAGAGGAAATATAAATCATCCAATAGTATATGAAAAGATGCTCAATTTCACTAACTATCAGGGAAATGCAAATCAAAACCACAATAAGATGCCAACTCATACCTACTAGAATGACTCTTGAAAAAAGGACAGAAACCTACAAGTGCTGGAGAGGATGTGGAGAAAAAGGTACACATAGTCACTTCTAGTGATGAGGGTAAGAGTAAATTATAGCTTACTATATTGAATTCTATGCAGTCATAAAACAAAATAAATCATGATGATTGCAATAACATGGTTGATCCTTGAGAACATTATGTTGAGCAAAATAAGCCATAAATAAAAATGCAAATACTGTATGGCCCTTCTGTATGGTCCCTTGAGTCCCTGGGCATGCCATGTGAAACCAGTATGTTAGTGTACCCCTGAAAACCTGATAATTTGCTCAAGCTTTTTGTGGTCATTCCACCAAATTCAGAAAAGTGAAAGCTAAGAAAAGAATTGGAAAGGAAAAATCACCATATAATGTAGCACTTGTCTAGGAGTTGTTAAAACTGAATCTTCATCACAATAATTTCTAGCATGCTGAAGCAGATAAAAATTATGAACTGTGATTGAATCCAAGATCAAGACACTTACAAATTGCAACTGAAAGTTCTTTTTGATCAGAAAAATTAGGAGTTGTTTTCACCCATTATAAATCTATCAATAGACTCATTTCATTACTACAGAGTGGTAGTTAGTTGACACAACCCATGTAAAATACTCATTTTTAACACCCAAACATACATGAATATTCCTATCACCTGAGCCAATGTGTTCTCTTTACCTGGAAAATTTTATCAAATTTATGTAGCTATTGGTCCCATACTTTTAAGTTATTTATGCATTTTTCCTAAATGGCAAATTCATTTATCATTTCCTCATTTTTAAACATTTAATGCAATGTAAAATATTAATTCCTAAAAATCATATTTGTGTTGATCATTATGGTTTTCAGGAACTGGTTACTTTCTCAATTTTGTTCTTCTATCAATATTGTTTAAATAACTCGAACATGAAAATTTCTGTATGTTGTTATGAATTATTAAGGGAAAAGTGTGTGCCAGTTTGGAAAACATAAAATTTTGAGAGAAAAAGCATACTTATCTGAGTTTAGAAAATATTTATGCAAGTTTTAGGCCACTCATGAAGATAGAGGTTTAAATTATGGAACCAAATAAGCTGAATGAAATTTGAATTAATATGGGCTAACACTTAGGTTAGTTAAGTAAGGGTAGTCTTTTCATAGTTGTCAGACATGGCACTTTACAGAAGAATAAATATATGAAAATCCCATTTACAAAACAACAAAAGAATACTATGGTTTGAAATAAATCAAACCAAAGATGTAAATGACCCCAACATAGAAAACTACAAAACATTATTTAAGAAATCAAAGGCCTAAATAAAAAAAAAGTCCATTCCATGATTATGGTGGAAGACTTTAAATTTTTAAGAGGTCAATCCAACTATGTACAATTTTTTAGATTCAATGTAATCACAATCAATGTTCCAAGAACTTTCTTTGCTGGTATAGGAAAACTAATAATTACATTAACATAAAAGGGTAAGGGGTCAAAAATAGCCAAAACTGTCTTGGAAAGAAGAGTAAAGTTGGAGAACTCACATTTCCTGATATCCAAGTTTATTCCAAAGCTACAATACTCAAAACATCAAGGTACTAGCACAAGGATGAACATATAGACCAATGGAATACAACTGAGAGTTCTGAAATTAACCCTCACATTTATGACCAACTGGTTGTTTATGAAAATTTTAAGAAACATTCATTTGCGTAAGAATATTCTCATCAACAAATGGTGCTGGGAACACTGGACTTCTATTTGCAAAACAATGTAGTACCTTACCTCACACCATATACAAAAATAAACTGAAATGGGTCAGATACCTATATAGTCAATCCAGAAATATAAAAATCCTGATTAAAAATATAGGGAAAAGGATGCAAGAGTAGTTCAGTGGTAGAATGCTCGCCTGCCATGTGGGAGACCCTGGTTCAATTCCGAGCCTATGCACTTCCCAAACAAACAAACAAAGAAACCTTAAAACCAAATGAGCAATTCAACAAATGGAGCTGCAATAATGTGATACTCACATGGAAAAAAGAAGTATGAAATGTGACCCTGGAATACAGCATACTACATATATATATATATATGGAAGCCTCTTTAGGCCATTTTAGCATGCAGTAATTCTTTTTAGAATTTACACCCAAAATCCAGAAACAAGGAAAGGACAATTAAATGGGACCTCATCTAAATTAAAACATTTCTGACTCAAAAGACTTTACCATGAAAGAAAAAGACAACCTGAATAATAGGAGAACATACTTGGAAACTACAGATCCAATACAGATTTAATATCCAGAATGAATAAAGAAGTCTTTCAAAAATAACAGCAACCCAATGAAAAAGTTGGAAAAAATTTGAATAAATATATTTCTAAAGATACGCAAATAGCCAAAAAATGCATGATAAGACACTCAACACGTTAGCTATCAAGGAAATACAAATTAAAACCACAATGAGAAACAATTTCACATCCATTAGTATGGCTCCCACAAAAAAATGGAAAATTAGGTGTCTTGGAAAGGATGTTGGGAAATTGGAATGCTCATTCATTGCTGGTGGCAATGTAAAATGGTGACACCTCTGTGAAAGATAGTTTCCTTGATTCTTTATAAAGTTAGCATTATTGTATGGCCTTCAATCCCACTGCTAGGTACATACTAAGAACAATTTACTGCAGGGACTTGAATAGTTATTTGTGCACTGATATTCATAGAGGCATTATTCAACAATTGCCAAAATATGTAAGTGACCATAATATTAATAAACCAAGGAATGTATAAACAAAATATGTATTCCATTTAGTGGAATATTATTCAGCCAAAAAAGGAATAAGTTTATGACACATGTGATGATAACATGGATGATCCTTAAGAACATTAAGTTGGATAAAGTAAGGTGAGCACAAAAGTACAAATAATGTATGATGTCACTGATATTAAATAATTAGAATAAGCAACCTCATAAAGTCAGAATTTAGATTACACTTTACCAGGGGATGTGATGTTTATTGAGGATGGGGAGTTAAATTTTAATATACAGAATTTCTGTGTGAAATTATGGAAATATTTTGGTAATTGATGGTGGTGACAGTAGCACAACATTATGAATAAAATTAACAGCAATGTAATTTATATCTGAATGTGATTAAAAGGAAAACATTAAGCTGGATATATTCTGATAGAATTTTTTTTAATCCATAGAACTGTACTACACAATGAACCCTTGTTTTAACCAGGGTCTATATTTAGAAGTACAATTATAAAGCTGTGTTTTCAATTGTGACAAAATGTTCAATATCAATGCAATGTGTGATGGCAGGAAGGGAAATGGAAATCCTACATTTTATGCATTATTGTTTTCTGAACCCCCAACTTGTTTAATAAAAAAAATGAAAAATATATAAACAGTGACTGACGGACATGTTGAACACCATCAAGCTTACTAAAATTCATATCATTGAACTCTCAAAGGGACAATAGAAGGAGTTAGGGGCAGAAAACTTATTGATGAAATAATGGCAGAAAACTTCCTAAATCTAATGAAAGACATGAATGCACACACAAACACACACACACACACACACACGCAAATATAAAATTGTATATATATATAACAAATGTATATGCATTTACTAATGCAAACATACATTCTGTTCATTCAGTTACTGTGGAGAACCCTGAGTATTAATGCAAGCGATATTGCCATCTTTTCAATGAATAACAGGTGACTTACCAATTTCAAGTTCTTTAAACACTTTCAACAGGAATTTGTAATTTTCATTGTACAAATATTGAAACTTTAGGGTTAAATTTATTCCTACATATTTTGTTATTATTGATGCTATTGTAAATGAAATCATTTTCTTATGGTATCCTAACACATCTTTGTCTTATTCATTGTTGTTGTGTAGATATGCAATTTATTTTGGAGGTTGATGTAGTTTCCTGCAGTTTGCCATATTCATATATTAACACTAAGAGTTGAGGTATTTTTTTGGTGTATCTGTGGATTTGATAGTGTTTCCTAAAAAATTAATGCTAGCTCTAAATAGATTTTAATTTATTCCTTTCCAATTTGATTGCATTTTATTTATTTTTCTTGCCTAATTACTATAGGTAGAATTTCCTAGTCAAATTTGAATAGAAATGTTGAAAACAGGCACCACTGTTATGTTTTCTATCTCAGAGGGAGCTCTTTTAATCTTGCAGTGAGCATAATGTTAGATGAGGGGTTTGCATAAATGCTCTTTAACAGGTTGAGGTTTTTCTCTTCTATTTTTAATGTGTTGAATGCTTTCTCTCAGGAAATAATCTTGGACTTTTCAAATGCTTTATTTTCTATGTAAATTGCATTAATTATTTGCATGTTCATTCTGTGTTTGTATTACATTGACTGATATTGGAATGTCAGACCTCATTGACATCCCATGAAAAAGTCCTAAAGGTTGTGGTGTTTAATCCTTTTAATATGTTGGTTTAATATGTTTAATATCAGCTAACTAGCATTTTTGTGGTAATTTTTCATGTATGATCCTATGCATATTGATTTATACATATCCTTTCTTATGATCTCTGTGTGGCTTTGTTATCAAGACAAGATTCGGCCTATTAGAATGAATTAGGAAATGATCCTGTATCCTCCACATGTTGGAAATCTTTGAAGATAATTGTATTAATTCATTTATAAATGTATGCTAGAGCTCACCATTGAATCACACCGGTCCTGAGCTTTTCTTTTTTTTTTTTTTTTTTTGAAAACTTTAATTTTAATGGCTCTATATCTACATTCTATTTATTATTTCTGTAGCCATTGTTCTAGTTTGTAAGCTTCCAGAATGCAATATACCAAAAATAAAATGGCTTTTAAAAAGGGGAAATTACTGAGTTACAAGTTTATGGTTCTCAGGCCATGAAAATGTCCAAATTAAAGCAAGGCTATGAAAATGTCCAATCTAAGGCATCCACAGAGAGATTCCTTGGTTTAAGCAGGCCAACGACGTTTGGGTTTTCTCTCTCAGCTGGAAAGCACATGATACGATCTGCTGGCTCTCTCTTCAATGGCTTCCCTGGGGTTCTATCCATTTGGTGGCTCCAAAGCTTTTTCCCAAAGTGGGTCCGTCTTAACTGATTCCAGTGAGCACCTCCACCTTGAATTGATGGAGACACATCTCTATGGAAACCATCTAATCAAATTTACCACCCACAATTGGATGGGTCATATCTCCATGAAAGTAATCAAAAAGCTCCCATTCATTCCCAGATGATGCACTCCCCCCCCAAAAAAAAGAATAAAATAAACACTCCCACCCAGCAATATTGAATGAGGATTACAGAGCTTGGTTTTTCTGGAGTATAAAACTGATTCAAACTCACACAGCCATTTATTGCAGTTCTATGTTTATAAGAATTTGGCAGTTTCATCTGAAATTCTAAGTTTTTGGCATAGAATTATTCATATTATTGTCTCAAAAAAACTTTTTTCCCTTTATATAGTTGGTAGCAGTAATGATCCCACTCTCATTACTGATTTTAGGAATTCGAACCTTCTGTCCTTTCTTAGATAGTTATGCTAGTTTGTCAAATTTATGATCTTTCCACAGTTACTTGTTGATTTTTCTCTTTTTTTTTACTATAGTCTTTTTCACTGCTATATTATTATTTCCATTTTTCCTGACTTTTAACCTGTTTTGTCTTCTATTTCCTGTTCAATGAGTAAATTATGGTTATTGCTTTGTAAGCTTTTAAAGCTTTATATATGTATACTTTTTCTTTTACATGGACAGGCTCTAGGAATCAAAACCAGATCTCCAGCATGGCAGGCAAAAATTCTGCCACTAAGCCACCATCGCACCACTCAAAGCTTTATATATTTTTTGAGCACTAGCTTCTCTACATGCCAGATTTTGTATGTTGTATTTTTATTTTCATTAGTCTCATAGTATTTTCTAATTTCCCTTGTAAAGACTTCTTTGACAATTTGGTGGATTAAGAATGTGTTATTTAAATTTCATATATTGTATACATTTTCTGGTTTTCCTTTGATTTTGATTTTTAATTTGATTCCATTGATGTCAAAGAAAATACTTTGCATAATTTCATAATTCAAAATATATTGGATTCTGTTTGTGCACCTATCATATAGTCCATCTTGGGTAATAAATCATGCATATTTGAGAGGAATTCATGTTCTGCTTTTTTTCAGGTGGAGCATTCTGTATATGTCTGAAAAGCATGTACTGTTCAAGCTCTCTTTTTCATATTTATCTTTTGTTTGGTTGTCTAACCACCACTGAAGTCTTATTGTAGAAGTGTGTATGTCTGAATTCAATTTAGTCAAGGTTTGATTCATATATTTTGGTGTCCTGTTCATAATGCTGTATTCTTTTACAGTTAATATACCTTTGTGGTGAATCGAAATTCTTGAAAATATAGGATGTCCTTCTTTGTCTCTTGTAAAATACATTTTTCACTCAAAATATATTTATGTCATATTAGTGTAACAATCCCAACTTTTTTTTATTACTATTTGAATGAAATATCTTATTCTGTCCTTTCCCATTCAACCTTTTTGTATCTTTGTAACTAGAATGGATTCCCTGGCAATCAGAATACATCTGTATTGTGCTTTTTTCCTCTCATTTTCTTAACTTCTGTATTTAAATAGATAACATGGCCCATTTGCATTTAAAGCAATCACTGCTAAGAGTTTCTTCTAATCTTTTTTTATTTATTTTCAATATGTCATTTGCTTTTTCTCACATCCTCTACTATTTAATTCACTTGTTTGATTTTCATTGTAGTGAATAATTTTTATTTTATCTCATTTCCTTCCTTAAATAGTTTTAAGTGATTTCCTGAGTTTATATCATAATTTTAAATTTAAATTAATCGAACCAATTTATTACAATGCCTTATAATTATTATTTCATTAAGTTGTGGTTTCTATCATATAATATAAAGAATAATCACAAAGCACAAGTACAATAATACTTGAATATTCAGTTACATATGTACATTCATGTTATCAGCATTTTTTATTGATTTTTTTTATGGGAAGCCATAGGCAGGCTCTGGGAATCAAACCCGGGACTCTGGCATGACAGGCAAGAATTTCTTTAATGATTTTTATGACTTCAAGTTGATTTGTAGTGTCCTTTAATATCAGGATCACTTTCATGTAGGAAAGTACTATAGTGATAATCTCCCTCAAGTTTTATCTGAGAATTTCTTAAATTTACCTTCATTTTTTAACGATAGTTTATTTCTGATATAGCTATTTGCTTGAGAGCTGCTCTTTGTTTTTCCTTTCAGCATTTTAAATATAGCAATCCGCTGCATTTTGGTCTACATGGCCTCTGATAGAAATCAGCTGTTAAGCATATGGAGCACTCATTGCATGTGATCAGCCAGATTTCTTCTTTTGCTTTCATGGTTCTTTGATTTTGGTTCTCAAACAATTGATTATAATGTGTTTCAGTGCAGAACTCTTACCATTTATGTTACATGTAGTTTGTAGAGCCCCCTGAATTTCACCATGGCTTTTATCAATCAAATTTTGTTAGACTTTAGCCATGATTTCTTGAAATATTCTTTCTAGACCTTTATGTTTTTCAGCTTTTTCTGATGCTTTCACTATTTATATGTTGGTATAATTGGGTTGTCCTTCAGGTCTTTTTGGTTCTGTTCGTCCTTTTCCATTCATTTTTTTCCTCCCTCAGACTGGATAAATTAAATTGGACTACCTTCAAGTCTGTTGATATTTTCTTCCATTACTCCAGTGTGCTTTTTAACCACTCTAGTGAAAATTTTATTTCAATTATTGTATTTTTCATCTCCATAACCGTTTTCTCATTATTGATAACCTCTATTTAGAGAATGTCATTCTCTGGCATTCCTTTATTTCCTTGTCAATAATTTTCAATAGCTCTTTGAGCACATTAAATGCAGGTAATTTTCAGTTTTCATCTAGTAATCTAATAGCATTTCCTCAGGACAGTTTCTGTTAGTTTCTGTTTCTTTCCTCTGCATGGGGCATAGTTTCCTACTTCTTTACATGCCTCATAATTATCGTTGACAACTTAAATATTTGAATATTATAATACTGTAATCTTGAAATTGATTCTTTCTTATGATCATGGTGCATTGTTGTCTATTGTGAATTGTTATGGTTTACTTGGTGACTTTTTACACAATCTGTTCTAGTTTGCTAGCCGCCAGAATGCAATATACCAGGAATGGAATGGCTTTTAAAAATGGAATTTAATAATTGCTAGTTTACAGTTCTAAGGCCACGAAAATAAAACAAGTCTATAGAAATGTCCAATCAAAGTCATCCATGGAAAAATACCTTGGTTCAAGAAGGCTGGTGAAGTTCAGGGTTTCTCTCTCAAGTGGAAAGGCACATGGTGAACACAGTCAGAGTTCCTCTCTCATCTGGAAGGGCACATGGCAAATACAGCATCATCTACTAGCTTCTTCTCCTGGCTTCCTGTGTCATGAAGCTCCCTGGTAGGCATTTTCCTTCTTCATCTCCAATGCACTGGCTGATGGACTCTCTGCTTGTGGTGCTACAGCATTCACTGTTTTCTCTGAATCTCTCATTCTCCAAAATGTTTCCTCTTTATAGGACTCCAGGAAACCAATAAAAACACACCCAATTGGGTGGAGGCATGTCATCACCTAATCCAGTTTAACAACCACTCTTGATTAAATCACATTTCCATGGAGATGATCTGATTACAGTTTCAAATATACAGTATTGAATAGGGATTATTCTGCCTTTATGAAATGAGATGTAATTAAAACATGGTTTTTGTAGGGAACGTACACCCTTTCAAACCAGCACACTATCTTTAATGACTGTATTTTTTTGTTGGCTTTTGTTTGTTTTATTCTATATATTTTTAGCTTGCCATCATCTTGTGGTTGACAGAGATTTCTTTATACACCTGGAAAAAAGAAATATAAGGATGGAAAAATGATTGGAAAAGTATGCCAGTGTTAGCAAATTGTTTATGTTTTGAGGCACTGTCTAAAATTAAAGAAGTAAAACTCTGCTCCGTACTTCATTTCCTGTTTGAGATGAGACTAAATATCCAATGGAGGTGAAAGCTTAGGTTCTTCTCATGTCTTACATGACCATGTTTCATCAAATGTATGTTTGGCTTCCTAAATTCCCTATTATATGTGGAAACTTTTGTAACTATTTACCTATATTTCCCTCCCAGTTTTATGTCATGTTTGTGGTTTTCATCAGCTTTAATCTCTTTCTCAGGTAGCAAAAGCACATTGAAATATGTTTTCAGCAGTTTTGAGGAATCGTCTCTACATAGATGTTTCTCTTCCATTGAAGTAGGCCAAATTACAGGCTCAAATGGCAAAAACATAGCGATGGTCTTTTGACATAGCCCAGAGATCAAAGCAGTCAAAGACAATTCCTTGAAAACAAGGTCTGCTCTTCTCCCTCTGGAAAAAATACTTACACTGGGAATTTGCACTTCTGTCTTCAACGCTGCCACCACACAGGGTTGTGTGTTAAAATGAGGTTAACTGAAAATGTGACAAAGTACATCGTATATGTTCAGATTGCTTTTTTCTTGCTTCAGCTCTTACTTGGCTAAGGTTAACCTTGAATATTTTCAATGTTTCAGCAAGATGATTTTGACAGTTTTATGCTGGATTATTGACTTCTGTGTAGGGAAATGCCTTTGAAGATCCAAACTCTGAAATTTTTCACATGTCATTCTATTATCTTAGTAGCATTTTTATATATTCCAAGAAAAAATAGCAAATGATAAAAATACTGTTACTAGTACTAACAACACGATCATGTGTAGGAAGAAATTTAATGGCAACTGTAAATGATTGCTTCATGGAAAACTGGATGTATTTCTCTGGTTATATTACAAAACAGCTAAAATTAGACTAATGTATCCAAATAATGAAGAGGTATACTCCATCTTGTAAAGATGTCAATTTTTAACCAAGCACTCTATTCAATAAAATGCAGTCTAAATGAAAATGATATTAGTGATTCTTTGTTTATTGGTTTGTCTATGCGTGTGTGTGCTTGAGTTCAATTTCTAATATTCAGCTATCCTTAAAGTCATATGAAAATTTAAGGTTCATATTTATTCACAGCAATTTGAATAATAAAAATATTGGAGAACACACATCACCAGATCGTAATACTTCCATCAAGCTTCCACCATTATAGTACTTCCACCATTACCAGAGATAAAAACAAGTAAAATGTTGGATTATAAATCATAATTATAATTCAACTGGCAGCAGGTTAACATCCAGCACATGAAAAACTCCTATGATAACTCCAGTAATGAAATGGATAATAGATTGAAGACGCAAAAATACTAAACATATTTACCCACCTTATAAATGAAGGTTATAACCACTGGGAGATTCCATTACATACCATACGGATTTGCTGAAATTTAAAAAAATGGAAGTAAATATTTTGACTTGTTTGCTGAAAAGATGGAATTTTCATATATTCTGAGTAAGGGTGCAACAGATATTTCCACTTTGTTTCTTTGTTTTTCTTTGCATGGGCAGGCACAAGGAATCGAACCTGGATCTCTGGCATGGTAGGTGAGAACTCTGACTGCTGAGCTACCATGGCCCATCCAGATATTTCCACTTTGAAAAACATGTTTTCATTATGTATTATGACAAAACATGCATTGGCTTTTGATCCAACAATTTCTTTTCTACATACTCAAGAGAAATAAGTGTTTATGTACACCAAAAACATGTATAGGTGAATTCCTTTTTCTAACAGCCAAAACCTGATAAAAATATCCATTTAGAGGAAAATGAATAAGTAAAAAATTAGCTATTCATATGTGGAATACTCCCAGCATGTAAAGCAGACACACAATATTACAACATATAAAATAGACAGACGTAGTGAGGAAAACCAGACAGCTACAAAAGAGAAGATGCTGTGCAATATTATTTATATAAAGTTTGAGTGGTCATATTATCAATGTTAGAAGTGAAAATAATGGATTTTTCTGGAAGAGATAAATGTGGAAACAAATTTCATGAACAAAAGCTACTTCAAGGGTAAAATGTATACTTAAATAATATTTTATCAATCCAATAGGAGAAAAATTGGATAACAAAATGATGGCACAAACAGAAAGCAAAAAGAATAATTATAGACTGAATGTACTAGTAATTACATTCAATATTCAATGTAAATAATCTAAAGAATGCAATTACACAAAATTTGCCAGAGTGGATTGAAGAAAAATATATGACCCAATTATATGCTATTGTTACAAAGTAGCATTTTAAATAAATGGAAACATGCATTGCAAGTAATATTTTAGACAAAAGTGAAAACACTTAATTCAATAAAAGCCGAAAGACAGCTTGCTTGGCTGTGTGCCTGAAGTCTAGTTATACCTTGTGGACCCCAACCATGAAGCATGTCTAATGTTAATAGGGATGAGGAAGTTGATTTGATAGGAAGACATAATCTCAGATGTATATGCACCTACAAATATATCTCCGAAACATATACTGCATAAAATAGCATACACATAAGAGAATTTTAAAAATTCCAAAATAATCTTTGGAAATGAAAATACAACTTATCAGGTTATAAAGCATCGAAAAACATCAGTAAAGGTATAAAGCACTGAAATATAATGATTGACTTAATAAGCATATAGATAGATTATCACCGATGTACAGAATATACATTTTTCAAGCGATTTTAAAAGTTCTGTATTCTTTTACATATTGGTTTTTTGAGGGAAATCTTGAAATTTGTAGGGATTTATTGTGCTAGAACACTGAGGGGCTGTAATTAGCAATCAGAGTGACTTAGTTCATGGTATTTGCCTCACTCATAATTATACTTTACATTCCAGTCAGTCTAACTGAGATACACCAGATTAGGTTGAACAAACCATGAGTAGATTTCCTCCCCCAAGAAATAAAATGGAGAAAGTCTTTGGAGAATGGCATCACTGAACTGGAAAATTAGTGTACTATGCATTTAGATGATTTCTCCAGTCCTTCCCTAATTCACTAGCATTTTGAGCATGTATAAAAATAGAATATGTACTGGGCCAAAATCAACAATACTTCAGCAGAAAAAATCATAATGATGTATTTTCTGAGCATAGATGAAATGAACTGGAAATCAAAGGCAGAATTATAAGTAGTATTTATAAGAACTGGGGCAAGTATTCTGTTTTCCTGACAGGTTCTGGCTGATTTACTTATACAATTTTTTGTGGAGAACAGGACAGATACTGTCACACTCTTATATGCACTAAATATCAGAAACTATCCTAAATGCATTTGCAGTATTCTGCGCTTTGGTGCCAGGCTGGTAAATAGCGTAGATCCCTTTATGTTAACATTTTGGACAATCTCATTACGGTTGTTTTGTCCCTGAAACAAATCCTGTGTGTTTGACTTCACTAGTAATCATACCATTCCTCAAAGGGAAACCTTGAAGATGAGTGGGACAACTTGTTTCCAGAGATTTGGTAGAGACTGCCTGGGGACCTTTTCTCTGATTTCCAGAGCCCATAAGAAACTCTCAGGTTCAAATATTAGTATTTCTATTTTTTTTTTTTTAACATTTGCAGGCACCGGGAATGGAACCCGGGTCCTCTGGCATTGCCGGCAAGTATTCCTGCCTGCTGAGCCACCGTGGCCCACCCAAATATTAGTATTTCTTGATATACAAAAGTGAAATTCATGCAGTTTTCATTTGGGTCCTATGTCATCACCATCTAGAGACAATTACCTCTTTGAAATTATCCCTGGGCACTGGGATATGACAAAAAAGTTGTGCTCCCAGAGGTTTTCTATAGTGCCACTATGTCCCCACATTTTTAACCAAAACTGAACACAGAGGCTCTTGGTATAAGATAGAATGTCTCTTATCAATATCTCTGTCATTGCAATTTAATATGCCTAGTCATCCTTGCTTGTACCTGAAATAACTCTGGACCCTTCCCAGAAATCCTTGCTTGCCTCTCCAACATAATATTAAACAAATATTAACTTGTTAGTACATCAGTTAATAAATTTGTCTTTTCTTCCTCTTCAAATTTCTTCATGAATCATCCCCACTTGTTTCCAGAACTGCTCACTGCTTGTTTTGCAAAACACTGTTTTAGAACATCTAGAAAAGATAAACTTAGAAAATATAAAGTTTTCAAGCAAAAGGAGAGGAGTTAAAAGAACTAAATTGTTCTGAGTAATTTCATGGGATAAGGCCCTGTTTCAACTCTGAATATACCATATGTGCCAGTTTGAAGCTATTATGTACCCTAGAAAAGCCATACCCTTTGGTCCTCATTCAGTATTTCTGGGTGGGATATTTTTTATTGTTCCCATGGAGATGTGACCCACCCATTCAATTTAAGTTTGCTTACTGGAACCCTTTAAGATGGAAGCATTTTGGAAAGAGCCACAAAAGCCCATGCAGGCAAAGACCTGTGGAAATGTGGAAGGAAGGTGTCCCTGGGGAAGCCTTATGAAATGAGAAGCCAGAGAGAAACCTAGCAGACATTGCCATATGCATTTGCAGCTGACAGAGGTGTTTTGGATCCTAGATGCCTTAGTTTGGACATTTTCACAGCCTTAGAACTGTAAACTTGTTGCTTAATAAATTCCCCTTCATAAAAGCTGCCCCATTTCTGGTATATTACATTATGGCAGCATTAGCAAACTAAAACACATATCTCACAGAGATTCAAAATTAGTAGGTGCTATGATATTAGCAAGAACAGGAAGCAAAGGAAGATTCTTAATTGTTGAATCATTCTTGAACTAGAAGTAGGGAGGGTCTGATGTGTCAATAACAAAAACATTCAATTCATTTATGTTGACAGTGTAAATAATTACAGGGGTCTGTCCTGGCCTTTATAGAAATCCTGTTAATTTGGCCTCACTAATGAAAATCACTCCATTCATTAAACTAAAACCCAGAGAGTGAGCTATAATATCTTGTTTTCAGAGACATGGTATTTGATCATTTTCCCAACATTTATTAGAGGAGGCTGAGATGTTCTTTCAACTTCACTGATGGGAAATGTACAGGAATAC
Source organism: Tamandua tetradactyla (assembly GCF_023851605.1). Classification (NCBI taxonomy): domain Eukaryota; kingdom Metazoa; phylum Chordata; class Mammalia; order Pilosa; family Myrmecophagidae; genus Tamandua; species Tamandua tetradactyla. The sequence goes on along the minus strand of NC_135341.1, from coordinate 3,777,313 downwards.
ATTAAATTAAATTGCAACAACAAAATTTTGAGTATGAAATATAGAATCTTACATTAAGAATATAGTCTACAAATTAGAAGCAATTTGCAATACCAAGTTTAAAAGTGCTTGAATTAGAAATAATTCTAATTTTTACTAGTGCTTGAATTAGAAATAACTAGTAAAACATGTTTATTAGTATTTATAATTTAATTCATATTTCTTTATATTTTATCTTAAATATTAACAAAAGGAGTGGATTTTAGCTCTCTGTATGTTTAAAAGTAAGGTATGTTTGAAATTTATTTTATAAAAAATTAAAAACAAAAATATATTCCCTCCTTCTGCATAATAAATTAACTAGAATACATTTTGCAAAAAGCAGTTCAGTTAAGATTCCATATTTTATTGTGTAAAATGCAATATTAAATTATAATAATAAGTAAAGACTATTCATTATTTTCCTATTGAATAAGTGTCATGAAAAAGAAATAGTTATGGCATCCTCAGCTTCAGTGACATTTAAGTCTATATTATACTGCTCAGGTTTTTCTGGTAACAGCTCACTGTATATAGTAGTTTAACCACTTTTACAATTGACTCTTGAGTGTTTCAGAGATCTTCAGGGCCCATTACTTTCAGCCATGCCCAGTGTATGGGTGTAAGTCTGTTAAGCAGTTCCATTCCTTCTGTTGTCTGGGAATGGAGAACATAACCAAGACTTAAATCAGCTGAGAGGCAAGGATGTCTTAGTCGGAAACTTAAGGAGTGGCCCCTTTTCCTAAGTGATCAAATCCGTAGTTGTTAATTCTCTTACATAATGCCATCTAAGAACATCCTTGTAACTTAAAGGATATGATATAAAAACACAGTTACAGGCATGGTCAGCGCCACTTCAAAAAGAAGTGTTCAGTCCTTTCGAGGGAGCTTTGCCTCTTGCAGCTGAATGTTGGCCTGGGAAACTGCCTTAACAACTTTCAATAAAAACTGATGTTGGGATCCATTTCACAACTAAGTAATAACTGAAGTTAATTGTTTGAAAAATGCAGTTTTCCCTTATTATCAAAAGGTGACCTTGGTTTCAAGTCTTCAGTGCAACCTCATGCATAGGAGAGAAGGGTGCTCCATCAGTGGGTAGTGATATCTCTACACAAGGGATGGCTCTACTAGTGAGACAGGCCCTTTTACATAGATCCAGGTGTCCTCAGGAAACATGACAGGTACTTGGTCCCTGTTTTCTTCAGAGACACATTAAATGGAATTAGAATAAAACATTTAGACAGGAAGGATAGTCACAGAAAGAGACCAATGTCTTTCTATACAGTCCCAGCCTTTCTAGCAGATTGAAAACTGCTTTTGGAAGTGCAGAGTGAGAGCATCTGATGAGATGATACTAGTCAAACATACAGGGAGGGACAGATGGTCCCTGATTGCTGTCTACAGCCTCTCAAGAGGATTGCTCATGAAGGAACAGTTGTTAAGAAAGAGGGCATTCAGCAGTTCTTTGAGAATTTCAGTCAGAAAATAGAAGAGTAGATAGGATGCAGTGTTGTAGCACCTAGAATGGGTTATAAGCCTGTTCTTTGAGGCCAATGAAAATGCCACTTAATCTTCTGGAATAGAAGAAGCATATTTCACATTTGGTTCCCTTTCCATCCTCCTCTCCTTGAGAGGCCACCTTCTTCTTCAGCACTGTGTTTCCTTCTTTCCCTTAACTACTGTAGCCACAATGTTCATGCTGATTTCACAACCAGCATTCTTCTTCATGGCTCAATTAAATGCAACATATTCCACAAACTTCAGTCTACCAGCTCCACCCTGATAAACCCAAAGGTTATTTGCTTTTTAAGTTTTTTGATGTTTGATTATACTGTGAGGAATTACCTTGATTTATTTTTTCATGATTTCTTCTTTTAATCTCTATTGTGTTTACTTTGCCACTGAGCTGTTCTATTCCAGGAATTGCTCTATGGTGCATCATAGATGGTTCTTTTCCTGTCAGCTAAAACTTCTCTGGGACCATCACTCCTATGACAATGGTCATTTTGGTCAAAGCATCCTCAAGCCTGGTCTTCTCCTTTTCAGGTTTGGTGATGGCTGTGAAAGGGCCTCTGAAGTAGTTTCTTCTGGTTCTCATCTCCTGAGTGGCCAGGCCAATGCATTTCTGACCTGCATGTCTGTCACGGGCAGGGAGATGGATGATGGCAGAGTTGAGGAAGCAAACTTTACTACAAATTTTACTTGCAAGTTTAAAGTGACATTTTAATTCACAATTCTACTGTCACTAGAATTTCATGATTTTAGTACTATAGTGCTCACAGGGTTTCCTGGAGAAAATTGAACAACAAATTAGTCCATTATCTGCTGCCTAATAAAACAGACCAGGTACCTCCCCTATAAAATCTTGGTGTCCTGTAAAACCTTTGGATTTATTTTAACTATCAGGGATAATATTCATAAGTGTGTGTTAAAAACAGACCTATTTTGATATTGTTATATTAGGAATATGTTATCAGAACTTCAAGAATTTTTTATACCTTAAAACTCTACTTAAAAAATTAACATACTGACTTGGATTAAGCTAGCAGAGCAGTGCTTCTCTTGTCTTGGAAGAGACAGTTCTGTAAGGGATTCCAAACAAGGCCCACAGCTGCATGGATAATGAGTGTTACGCATATTAGCTCTATGATTACGGCCGGTTCCTTAATGATGATGAAATCATCTTTTGAAGATCCTTCTGGAATGTTGCATGAAAACCCATATTTGAAGGTAAGTCCTTCAGTTGGTATGAAATCCCCTTAAAGCCATTCAGTTTATGTAGTGAACACCTTTGTATAAATGCAGAGGCTTCAGTTGTTTTTTCTCTGGAGAAAGGAGGCCTCTCCTCACAATAGATGGCACATTTTGACGTATGCAGCCATCAACACTTTAAGTTTTGGGGCCACACACATGTACACTATTTCTTTGTGTGCCTGGTTGTCACCTTGTAAATGGCTGGAGGAGATGAACCTGGGTTCAAAAAGCCAAGGTCTCAAAGAAATAATTCAACCCACACTTTCTCTGCATCAAACCTCCTAACTACAGATATCACAGATCTTCATGAAAATATGTCAATTCAGAAGGCCTATGGCTGCAGGGGGGCACTTGTATCTAGCTGTCCTTGAAGAGAGGGTTAGAAAGGTCAGGGGATATTTCAGATTTTTTTACAATCAGCAGCTTGGGAACTTTTTTCTAAGACTGAGAGGATTTTCTTTTCTCCTTCTACAAGCTCACATTATTTATGTACCATTATGGCCTAAAAGTTTATACCATCTCACATGTCTAATTTAGTCACCAGAATGTTCTTTACTTCACCTCACATGTAGGGACCAGGTTTTCTAAGAGGTACATTACTGTGCAGCATATAATCCCAGGTCAACCTGGTGCTGAAAGGTTTGTTTTATGAAAGGTACTATTCCTTCTTTACAGTAATCAGAAAATCTCTTTCTTACCTGTTTTTGTTTTGTTTTGTTTGCATGAGCGGTCACTGGGAATTGAACCCGGGTCTCCAGCATGGCAGGTGAGAACTCTGCCACTGCGCCACCATTGCCAGGCCCTTATCTGTTTTTTTATAGCTAGTTTTCCTGTTGAATGTACTGAACCATCTCTCCTTATAGAGACTGATTTGTGACATGATGAAACCATTGATACTAATGCATGTTTTATGTCAAATAAGAATATGAAATTACTTGCTGTTAAGGAGTTATAGAAATTGATATTAGACTTGTAATTGCATACTTAACCCAATGAGGGGTTAAATGTAAACATTTAAATACAACCAATTAATAAAAAAGATGTTTGAGTCAGACTAAGTGGTATAAAGCAAGTAAATGACAAATATTAGGTATATAACTTACCTTCCCCTGAAGTCCATGGAGTCTTAACTGTGTTAAACTGTCACACAGAAATTCAAGCTAGAATAATAAAATTGATTGACAACCATGAAATATTATTTTTACCTTATGTTCAAATTTTGAAAACCTGTATATAATAGTAGTAATATGATGTGTAGTTTGGTGAGCAAAAAGTTAAGCAATTATTTTTAATCTCAACCTGCAGTATGAGATTGACCTTACTAGGTTAGAGGTATTCAAATTATTGAAGAAGCCATTTTTAATCAAGTTGGTCATGCAATGTCATCTATGCAATAACTATTAATAGGCTAGCTTAAAACAGCAGCAATGGAAAAAACTATATAATGAAATGTTTCAAATGGTCCTAGAATAAAAAAACACCATCAAAGCACAAATGGGGGGAAATCTTTTGTCTTCTGAGCAGGTGTTCAGTCAGAAAGTGACACCTACCATGCCTTCTGGCCATTAGCAGAGGCTCTCTATGCTATAAATTGTGACACTGATCACAAGAAAAAGGATACAAGAACACAAGAATGCAATGTAAGGACATGTAAACATTCTCTTATCACTGAGAAGTCGAGAGTGCATGGTTAAACAGGATTGGAACTGTACAATCCACAGTTTCAAGACGTTATGGAAAATAGTTTAATAATTCCAGGATAACACATACTGTGCTTTAGCATTCATTAAGGTTTTTCTCTAGTGACCTGCAATTCTTCTTTTATGGGTTGCAAAAACATTAAATCTTCACAACTTTTATCAACATCAATTAATTACATATGTATTATCAACAATGCCTACATTTACACACGCGTCATCAGCTATTCTGGCTCAGCTTATTCAAGTTCCAAAATATGTCTAGATTTCATGAGGAAACATGACATTTTTTGTATGCTGTATTGTGGGAATCACATTTCATTTGTCTTCTATGTGACTATCCCATTATTGCAGCACAATTTGTTGATTTTTTTTCTTTGGGGGGTTGTGGTAAAGTGCGTGGGCCGGGAATCAAGTCCAGCCTCCTGCATGACAGGCGAGAATTCTACCACTGAATTACCCTTGTACCCCATCATAACAATATTTTATACAACACAGGATGACCCATTGGATCATTGCAAATTTCATAAATTCATTAAATAAATCATTAAATAATATCTACTTATAGTAACTTGCAAAGAAAGATATTAGCTGTCATTTTCCTGTTTTCTAGAACTGAGAAGATTAATTGTGGGGAAATTACTGAATGCATGAATTAAACAGTCAATGAAGTCATCATTTTTTGCAGCTGAGGCTAACACTCCTATGTATTTTTTAATCCTCAAATATTGTAAATTCAACTAGTGAAAATAGAAATAGAATGGAAAGCAGAAGTACAACCATCCTCCAGTAACTTCCTCCAAAATAATGTGTTTTAATGTTTGATTGTAATATTTTCATGAAATTTTAAAATGTTTTTTAATTAATTAGGTAGGTATTATTGGAGATATTTATTGGAGATTTTATAGTGATTTCAATTATGCCACAATTAATATCTAAGTTGGTCTAAATTCAATAAAACTTTTACTGAACTAAAAGTATTTTATAATAAAATCATTGAGATCTAAGATGTACTGAAATTCAATTAATTTTAAGTAGTCTGTGACTTTTTTGAAAATAATATTGCTAATGAAGAGTTACCAATAATCAGAAAGATATGCATTACATCTTAGATCATTAAGGGCAGAAAAATATAATGGGAGGAATATGTTGCTGGCTTGGCAGAATTATGATAGCTATTACTTGCAATCTGGGTATTAGATAGGGGACAGAGAACAGTGAAGTTGCCAAAGAACAGGAAAGCCAGGAATAGAGTAGTGGAAGATTAGATCTTAACAAAACCATGAAGACTACAGATAGAAGGAGGAGGGAGAAGAACAGGGGGAGGAAAAGAATTCCAAATGAAGAAATGTGGAATGTTATAATACAATTTGGAACTGGTTATTGAGAAATGATACCTTGGATCCCCATATGTATTTAGTGAAATTAGTGATTGAAACAGTATAAGGGTGAATCACAGGAAGGCAGAGATGCAACAACTGGAGTGGAAATCCTTGTAGCATATACCAGGGTTGAGGAGTGTCAGGAAGCTGAAGACTGATGTATTAATCAATCTACATTTTCCGATGTAGATGTTCTTGGAATAGGATGCTTAGATGTGGAAGGAACAGATTGTGATGTATCAGATAAAGTCTGAGGTAGATATAACATTGCTTGAGAAAGGCTATGCAAGGTAGCAGAAAAATATAATAATAAATTAATGGATCAGAATTTCAGAATTAATTTTATGAACAGAGGAACCTAGGTATTTATGTAAATTCACAGACCATATGGAAAAGAAATAATTCAATGGGATACATTAGCATCACTGAAAGGGGAAAGAGAATGAAAATTACAGTGGTGAATTTGCCCTAGGAATGGATAATTCCACACACTCTAGCTAAGCAGGTAAGAAGAAAAAGCTAATTGAGAATACATAAGAATTACTTTATATTAAAAATCTGAAGTTATCCTAACGATGATTTCTCACGCTGTTAGCTTATGAAACAATTTATTTCAGATTATTTTATTATTCTTAAAAACAAAAATTGATTTGTGACTAGAACTGACCCAAATTAAGCCCCAATTTTTCTCTGTTCAATCTACAATATGGCTTCATGGTTTTCCTTCAATAGGTATTTTTTGGTTATAAAAGTAGGTAGACATGGAGAAGAGACTGGAAGAACTTAGATAGTTTACTCACTAGATGGGTAAAAAACAGATTAAAATAAATTATCATGATTTAAAACTATAGCATGTTGTTGGGAAAGTATAAAAAATGTGGAAGTGAGTGATATGGAAATGGTTTGAACATTCTCGCGATGCACTTAGTACTCACCATACTAAGTAGGAAATCAATGGAGTGATTTTTCAGCCCTCGATAGCCAAGATTTAACAATCCAATAACCAGGGTCTCATAGCTCCTGCACTTCTTGACAGCCTGGGATGGAACTTCAAGTAAATGCTCAGATTTTATGAGGAGCAGAGATAGTTGTGGTGTTACACATTGAAACTCAGTAGCATCAGCAGTTCTGGTGGAAGAAATACAACAAGAAGAAATGGTATATCTGAGCAGACAAACTGGCTTTGAATGCATACTTTTCCATTTATATTTCTATGGATTAACAAGTCTATGGACATTTCATTGATTTTTTTTTCATTTTAATATTGCATATTATTTCTCAGTTTGTGGAGGTACAGTGAGAATAAGGCATGTAATATGGGAGTAATACAAACTATACATGACATTCTAAATTAATAAAAATGCTTTTTGAGTGGTGTGACAATGGCTCAGTGGCAGAATGCTCCGCCTGCCATGCCAGAGACCCGGGTTCATTTTCCGGTGCCTGTCCACGTTAAAAAAAAAAAATGTTGTTTATGTTAGCCAATTGCTGATTATATTATTCAGTATAACAAAGGAAAAAATAAAATTCATTGATCTAATAAACAATTTAGGGAGGGAAGGAAGTAGGAAAGAGAGAAAAAGAGACAGGAGGAAAGAAAGTGAGACAGAGAAGTTAAAGAGTCGAACATTATAATAAAGTATACATATTAATAATTGCAAGAATGATTTATATATGGTCAATAAGAAGGTAGTCATCAGACCAAGGAGTTCTTGAAGGTGAATTTCAAATGAAATTTGTATCAAAAGACACAAAGTGGAATTAGAAACAAAAACAATTTTCTTGCTAGTGGTCAGATGAAAGATTTCTATCATGCATAAAATTTTGATATATTCTGATACAATAGTATCCCCCTATATTTATTCAGATTCTGTTTTATCATCAACTACTGATGTGTTAAAATGTGTAGCATACTGCTAATGATTCAGTATGTATCAATTTTCCAATTTTTTACTCAAATGTTCTTCCAGGCAAACTTTGAGCTATAATTATAAACAATGATCAGATGGTTTGTGATAATATTTGAAGCACACATGGGCACAGGTTCTAAAAGATCATATTTTATTTGCTACCCATGCACTGTGAATAATATATACAAGCAAGGAGACTAAAGTACCATAAGGCAACACTATATTATTTCCTAATAACCAATGGAAACTACAAATAATAAAGTTGGATAAATATGAAGTGATAAATGTACTTGAGATAATTCTTTCCTCATGTTGATAAGCACATTAGGGATTATGTGCTTTGTCTCTCTATGTCCAAAGCAAATTACCTAAAGATGCTCAACTCTACTATGAGATTTTCTGATGTGTGGGAGTACAGACTTTTGCATGCCATGCTCCTCCTGCTGCTGTACTTAGCAGCCCTGATGGGGAACCTTCTCACTGTCACAGTAACCACTCTGAACAAGAATCTTCACAACCCCATGTATTTCTTCTTCAGGAATCTGTCTGTCTTAGACGTGTGTTTCATTACCGTCACTGTCCCCAAAGCATGTGTCAAATTATTATTGAAAACAGGACCATGACAGTGGCTGGGTGTGCTACTCAGATCTTCATGGTTTTCTTTTCTGGGTTTGTAGAAGTGATGTTACTCACCTCCATGGCCCATGATCGCTGTGTGGCCATCTGCCAGCCCCTCCAATACCATATGATCATGAATCCTAGGGTTTGTATGCAGGTTACACTGGCCTCTGTACTCAGTGCTGTGGTCTATGCTGGATTCCGCACTCACAACACATTCTGATTGCACCTCTGTCACTCCAAGTTGGTCAATCAGTTCTTCTGTGACATCCCCTCTCTGCTGAAGCTCTCCTGCTCTGAAAACTTCAGCAATGAAATTTCAATTTTTATCACTACAGTGCTGATTGTTAGTGGCAGCTTTGTCATTATTACCAGGTCTTATGTTTACATATTTTCTACAGTGCTCAAGTTTCCAACCAGGGAAAGTGAGGAAAAGCCTTTTCCATTTGTGTGCCTCACATCCTCATGGTATCTGTCTTTCTCAGTTTTGGTACTGCTGCACATCTGAAGTCAACCTCCACCTCACACATGATTCAGGATTTGTCCACTTCTGTGTTCTATATTATAGTCCCTCCTTTCATGAATCTTGTTATCTACAGTCCCAGAAACAAACAGATGATAGAGACTATGAAGAAAATTATGAAGAGAATGCTTTATGCAGGAAAGTGATTGGATAATTCTTTCAAGACAAATCCTATATTGATGACATGAGATGAAAATTCCTTCAATATTAACCTTCTTGCCTATTTCCTAATTTTGGAACACTGACTTGTTTTCTAAGCAATAGTATTGTATTGTGTACCAAGATTGGAAAAGTACAAATACTTTATCTTGAGGATTTCCTTCAAAATTGCACATACCCTGATGCCTAAGATAGAACTGTTCAAGGACCTCATCTTTTGTTAAACAGCTTTCTAATTATTCTTTATTAAATCTAGAGCATCTTAGAATGTATTAACATATTTACTTTTCTTGTTCTATTAGTGCAGTTAAAGGAGAGAATCATTTATTCAATAATATACTTAAATTATTCTTAAATATTTAATAATTTCATCTGAAGTCTTGTCATGAAATAACATTAAAGAGTAATCTTTACCTTAAAAGAACCATCTGTGCTATATGTTTTTTCTAGAGAGATCAATGACATATTATCTTGTTTTTCATAAAATGAAAGGATAAATTTTAAATACTTTTATCTCAAAGCTAAAAATTTAATTTATAATACATAATTTAGTGGTGTGTTTAAAAAGTTTAAAACTGCCATTGTTTGTTGGAAGTTATTGAATTCTGCACAAGATCAAAATTGGTAAATATGTTTCTATTTCACTCATAAAGATTCTCATTCATTATTTCAATATATTGTGAAAATATAATGACAAAAACATGTTTAAGTGAATTCCATGTAGGTTTCTCACCTGTGAACTTCCACAATCTACAGTAACCCTTAATGCAGGCACAGTAATCTCCAGTGGAGGAAAAATCGATTGCCATGTTTGTAAAATGTTTCCAAAATATATGGATTATTTCAGATTACATTATGCAGTCTTGATCTGCAAATTGGAAATGCTTTTGTCTGTAACTGAAAGCAGTCCTGCAATTTCTGTTACTTGTAAGATTGTTATTTTCACAGGATTATTCTCAGAGATATTTTAGTTTTGTGATGAAATGTAATACTTTGCAAACTATTATGCCGTCTGCATTTTCATTTCATAGAATTTATAGAAATAATATGATGTCCCATCGTATATGAATATGCATTTACACATTATTTATCTTTGTAATTGCAAGTATGCATGGTATACCTAATGTATAACTATTAATACAATTTAAAATCAAAATATAATTAAATACAAAGTAAGTTTAAATTCTCATACTTTCTACAAAGACCAATTTATACCTTGGTTATGTGCAATATGATGTGAAGAACAGTCTCTTAATGCAAAATAGATATATATTCTTTTAAAATTAAAAAAAGTCATTTTTAAATGTTCATTCAACAAATATGGCATAAAAACTTTCTATACAGAACCATATAACATGAAGATATATGAAGCAAATATTAAGAGAACAAAAAGAAAACTAGAAAAAATAGCAGTATATGTAATTTAAGATACAGTTCACAACAACTGAGAGAACCTGCAGATAAAATATAATGATGGGTATCTCACTTGAGCTATACAATTTACTTCAGGTTGTTGTTATAGTGCAACACTATACCACAAAACTTCAGACTATACTTTATTATTGAATGCACATTGAACATCTACCAATATGCCATATTCTGGGCTATATAAGGAAAGTCTCCACAAAATACAAAACATTGAATTCAAACAGAGTATGATCTTTGTTTTCAGAAATCAACAGAGAGTGGGAGGGTCACAATGTTTTGCTTAATTGGTCATATTTTTATTTCTCTTTGGATTGTATGAGTTTACTTTGGGTGTTTTGAAGCGCTGTCATTTGGTGCATACATGTTTAGTCTGTTTATGTTATCGTGATTAACTGATCTGTTAACCACCATGAGAAAACCTTATTTATCCCCATTTATAGTCTTTGCTCTGAAGTCTATTTCATGTGAGCATTAGTATATGTAATTTTATTTATAGTTTTTTACTTGTGACATATCTGTGTCCTTATTTTTTTTGTTGTTTTTTTGGGGGGTGGGGGGTGCATGGTCCGGGAATTGAACCTGGGTCTCCCGCATGAAAGGCGAGCATTCTACCACTGACCACCCATGCACCCTTGTGTCCTTATTTTTTTTTTTTTTTTAAAGGAAAGACAGAGAGAAGGAAGGAAGGATAGAAGGAAGGAAGGAAGGAAGAAAGGGAAACATCTTTAAACATTTTCTTGTTTTATTGTATTCTGTTTCTCCGTTTTTGTTACATGGGCTGGGGCCGGGAATCGAACCGAGGTCCTCCGGCATAGCAGGCAAGCACTTTGCCCGCTGAGCCACCGCGGCCCGCCCCTGTCCTTATTTTTAATGTGCATTCTTGAAGACATCTTGAGGCCATGCTTTTTAATCCTTCCAGAGAATCTCTGTCTTTTAATTGTGGTGTGTGATTATTTAATTATTGTGAATATTGATATATTTATGTTTCATTATATCACATTACTGTTTGCTTTGTCCCATCTGTTCTTTATTTCCTGTTTCATTTGGATTTATTAAGCATGATTTATTACTTTTGCTGGTCTGTTAACTTTACTTCTTTTTCAACTACTGTTGGTTGTTGCTTTAAGATTTATAGTATATAATTTATCACAGTATAACCTCATTTGATATTATACAATCTCATGTATAATATAAGAAGTTTTCAATAGCATATATCTTTTCTCCACTTCCAGATTTTGGGCTATATTTAGCATGCGTTTCACTAAAATATATATTATAAGTGCACAAAAAATTAATTCTATTTCTGGATAAATGGTCAATAAGCTTTTATGAATTTTAAATGATATGAAAAATATATTATATAATAACCCTTATGTTTATCATCTCAGGTGCTCTTCATCCCTTTACTTAGATCAAAAATGTCAATCCTTATTATCCTTAAAAGATTTCCTTTAAAATTTCTTGTAGTATGGGTTCAGTGGTTATGAATTCTTCAAGTTTTGTGTGCCTGCACAATCCTTTACATTCTTTTTTGATAATTACTTTCATTGTATATAATTCTTTGTGACAATCTGTTTTTTTCAACAACTTAAAAATGTTTTCAAATGCCTTCATACACTTTTATTCCCCCAATAAAAAATCTAATCCATCTTTACCTTTATTTCTCACTTGTATTTTTATTTTGTGGCTGTTCTCTCTTTGGTGGTTTTATAATTTTCTCTCTCTCATATCAAGGATGATATGTTCTGGTGTAGTTTTGTTCATGTTACTTGTCCTTGAACTTCATTAAGCTTGGGTTATAAGTGGCTTTGGAGTCTTTTATCAAATTTAGGAAAATTTTACATGTTATTTCTTCAATTATTTTCTGGCCACAAAATAATTGCGTGTTTTAATAACTGTTTGAAGATGTCCTAACTCACTATTATCTATTGTCATCACTTTTAAAAGTAATTTTTACTGCATTTCATTTTAAGTACTTTCGATTTTAGTACCTTCAAGATTATTAATATTTTCTTCTTATGTGCATAAGCTATCATTAATCCCATCTTGTGAATTCTCTAGAAGTCCCACCAAATTGTTTTATATCTTCCATTTCTCTATTTAAATTTTAAGTATATGAAAATAGTCTAAAATAATTCTAGCTTGTTATCTAATTGTGACATCTGAATTAGTTCAGTATCATAATTTATGATTGATTTTGATCATCATATGCTGAACATTCCTACTTTTTTGTGCAACTGGTAATCCTTGACTGAATAACAAATGCAGTGAATTTTATCTTTTGGGTATTGCATATTTTTATTCCTATAACTATACTTGGTCTTTGTTCAAGCTCACAGTTTTAGAAACTGTTTTAACTTATTCAATCTCCCTTTAATATTTTTGGGCCAGGCCGGAGCAAAGCATTTACTAGAGCTAATTATTCTCAATGAGTGAAGCAAAATCCTCCTTAATATCCACTTACAGGGTCAGAGAATTATGGGGTGCTGTTTTGGCTGTGGGGGACAGGCACTATTTCTGGTCTTATCTGAGCAACTGGCACTTCTCCCACAAATCATTTTGTATATATTTTTTATTGGCCTTGGGAAAGTACCTCACGTGTGTTTCCGTAATATTACTCTGCTGAAAATTTGAGGACACTCCTCTGTAGATCATGTTTTGTTTTTGTTTTATTTTACTGTGTAACTCACTTCTCATAGATGCAGTGTCCTGCAAATGCTAGCCATTTTGATCTTCCAAATTCTCAGGTCAATCCATGTTAACTCAATAAGATGACTGACTCCACATGCTCCCCTTCCCTGTGATGCTGGTGGAAAACTCTCAAGAAATTGACCTGGGGAAACTGTGGTTCTTACCTGCTTTGTTTGCTGTCTCTCACAGATATCTGTCCTTCACTGCCTCATGTCCTATATCTTGACAGATATATAACAAGTATTTAATAAATTAAATAGGTAGTTTGGGTGAATTGAGGAGAGAAAGTATGATAGGAGGACTCTATCATGGTCCTCAAAGAGCCTCATCTGTAAGGTGTAAGTCACACCTTACAGTTGAGTGGGGGCTTAAATGTGACTGTCTGTTAATAAAAGAAAATACAGAATTTGTGATGGGATATTATGAACAATAAAATGAATCTGTAGCTCTATATGGTGCTCTAGTTTGCATGTTTTCACACTCTAATTTCTAGCTCTGAGAGTAGCCAGCTGTGAGCCTCTGAGGCAGCCCTATGCATGCTCCCATGTGGCAATGTCCTAAAGTCTGAAGAAAGCCTTGAGGGAGATATTGAAAATAGCTTTCTTACTGCTACCCCATTAAAGTCTTCAGCTGTTATTGCATCCATGACTGAGAGGTTGACAACAGCCTGTTGAATCACTGAGTCAGATACAAGTAGCTAAGCTGTTTCCGGGTTCCTGATCCAGTACATTTATATTTATTATAGATTTGGATACCTGGAAGTGGGGTGATTTCATAAAAATGACATTAAAATACCCAAAATGTGAGGCTAGCTATGTAATTAGAAAGTGGACTATGAGAAAAGTGTGAGTGAAAGTGTAACATGTCTTGATGAAATAGAATATACAAGTAGAATGGTATTTGATGAGTATCTCATTGATGAATTTCAAAAGAGTGAGAAAGATCAAAACTGTAGTAAGTCATTATTTGGTAGCACACAGTTGAGTAATATTATTGCCTGCAGTAATATATGAAGTAGATAATGTGCCCAATGAATTGGATGATGTAATAAAGGATATTTCCACATTAATTTTTGAAGATGCTTTCTGATACCTTCCAGCTTGCTTATTGTAAAATATGAATATTATTGGAGAGGTAAGTTGAGGGAAGGAGTGTTAAATAAGATAAATCCAAAAAGTGATGATTTGGAAAATATACTTAGCCTCTCCATGTGTGAAATATTGCTAAAATTAATAAATAACTTCTGTATAAAAATAAAATCTAGGTCATTACCAATAGTTCTACAATACATTTCACAGAAAGTCAGCCTACAAACCATATAGGAAAGAACATTATCAGATATTGTTTACTACCACATCATAAAATACCAATTGTACTTTTCAGATCCATACTTTGAAATGAAAGACATATATGCTACCCTTATAACAATGGAAGACTGCCCCTGCTAGAGAATCGAACTGAACATTATCAAAATGATACAAAAAGTCATACATTTTCAAGAGGTATGAGACAGCAAACACACAAAACTCTAGGTCTGCTTGATAAATGTACAGTAGAAACCTTCAATCGAGAAACCATAGAACACATTCAGATGACTGTACATATAAATATACTATAATTGGAATGCTCTGGTTCTTTGCTTCCCTAGTTATTTTGTGTTTTCTCTGCTGATTAAGAATGTGAATTGATAACAAGTAATTATTACCCCTTATATATAACATCTGTAAGAACCCATTCTTCATATTGGTTCTTGTATTCTATTTATCTTTGAAAAGACTCCAGTATCTGCTGATCATTTCCCTCAAGATGGGAATAAGGCAATCAAACAAAATGTTATATTTTCACTTTAGTACCACCCAATTTCCTTCAGTGTCAGAGTCTTAAACAGAATAATTTATATTCATAAATAATTTAATTTAACCAATAAGTGACTTTTTAGATAGCAAATTAAACAAAACACAATTCTTCCAGAAATGTAAAACCCTACCATGTGACATGTGGGGTAGGAAGTTCCTATTTGTATTAAAATAAAATCCATGATGCTTTTATAGGAGCAAGCCCTATTACACATTTTTTAAAATAGAATTTAGAGAGTGTAGCAGGTGGGTTCAGGTGTCAACTTGGGAAGCTGATGGGTCCTAGTTGTTCTGGGCTTAAATCACCAGCATGTGAAATTCATCTATGGATGATTACATCTGTGGTTGGCAATAAGGAGTAACTTCTGAAATGTGTGAAGCTTAAAAAGAGAGATCAGAAGAGAGAGAAGGAGCTCAGGACGGCTCAGGTCAGCCCAGCACAAGCAGCTCATAGCTCATAGTTCGATCAGTCTCAGACGTTTGGAGATACAGAAAGGAATTGCCCCCAGGACAGCCGTTTGAACCTTGAAGCCAAGAGGGAAGGTCAGCAGATGTCACCATGTACCATTCCACGTGACTGAGGAACCCAGATGAAAGATAGCTAGAAACAATAAATTTGTGACTAAATAAATCACCTTTATAAAAGCCAATCTATTTTTGGTGTATTGCATTCCAGCAGCATTAGCAAAGTAAAATAAAGAGAGACTATGAAAAGTATAAAAAAATTTGGACTTTCTCTCACATTGACAAAATTTGCGGGATAATTTTGTAAATATTTTACTTTAGATCAGCTTGATAATCTTTCAGCCATAAAACTTGCCACCAGGTAACAGACAACTCTTGGTGAATGATATCAAAGCCATACTAAAGAATCATATTTTAGGGTTTTCATCAAAAATAAATTGGGCTTCCTTAATAACCGTTATTGGGATTGCAGCACAAAATTGAGGAACATATACAAACTTTTCAGGGATTTATTTTTCAGTAAATTGATGCCTTCCTTCCACATAATCCCTTTGATTATTCAAGGTCCTATCAGCTCATCAATTTTTCCGCTCATCAAGAGATTTTACATATCCTAATTTTTAAATGTGTAATAATGTGTAATAATGGTCCCCTAATTAAGAATCAATTTTCCAACTAAAGAAAAATAATTCTGGATCAATTTTCTCTATCCTAAATCCTCTTACCTTCACACTTATAAAAGGCATGGTAATTTGGAAAAATCCTATATACTATGGCTTATATTTTGATAAGAATGATAAGTAATGCAATTAACACCATAAAATTACTCCTCTTCATGAAATCTGAAAGGTACTGGTTGAATGAGCAAAGCTCCATAGATAGCATTGCTCTCTGAAGGTGGAGGCTATGCAATCCTGGGGTGAAATATTCTAATTACAGCTTTAGATATCTTTTTGAGTTCTTTAATATTATTTAAATAACTTAGAAAACAGCATTTAAAAATCAAGAAATTAGATAATTTTCCTAATCAGTACATAACTAGTTCTGCTGATTCTTTGCTTAGGATTTAAGCATTCTTGGCTTCTGGATTAGACAGATGTAGACTACAAATTCTGGTCTCTCAGTATTTGTTTGAGTAACCATTCTGCAATATTATATCTCCAGCTTCCTAAATTCTGTTGTACAAACACTGTTCAATTCAAATGGTTGTTCACAGAAATTACAGGTGTTAAAATTACCATAATTGGAAAATTGAAATACACAGTTGATACCACAAACAATGGCACAAATCTGAATTGAGAGAGGAATAAATTATATTTTAGCTCAGAGTGAGGGCCAAATATTAGGTGTTCTTGAAGAACAGTGAATGCCTGTGTGCCCATTTGAATCTGTTGTGTCCCCCAGAAAAGCCAGGTTTTTTCATCCTCATTCAATATTATTGGGTGGGAGCTTTTTGATTGTTTCCATGGAGATGTGATTCACCCAATTATGGGTGGTAACTTTTGATTAGATGGTTTCCATGGAGATGTGTCTCCACTCATTCAAGGTGGGTTTGCTTACTGGAGCCATTTAAAAGGGAATCATTTTGGAAAAATCTATAGAGCCACAAGAACTGACAGAGCGAACAGAGCAGACAGAAACCCAGTGGAGCCATTGAAGAGAAAGCTAGCAGTTCTCACCATGAACTTTCCAGCTGAGAGAGAATCCCTGAATACCATCAGCTTTCTTGAACCAAGGAATCTCTCCCTGGATACCTTCGATTGGAAATTCTTAGAGCCTTGCTTTAATTTGGACATTTTCACAGGCTTAGAACTGTAAACTTGCAAATTAATACATTTCTCTTTTTAAAAGCCATTCCTTTTCTGATAAATCACATTCCAGCAGCTAGCAAACTAAAACAGTTTTTGGCACCAGAGAAGTGTGTACTGCAGTTTACAAACATTAAACATGTTGAAATGGCTTTTTAAATTGATAAAGGGAAGATTCTGGTGGAGTTGTGAGAAGCTGGATAGAGAAGGCCTAGAATGCTTTGAAGAGACTGTTGGTAGAAATGTGGACTTAAAAACCTCTCACAAGGCTTTAGACAGAAATGATGAATGTATCATTCCAAACTGTAAATTCTTGTAGATGAGAAGGCAGAATTTGAGAGTGATTAACTTGGAAATTTAGCAGAAGAAATTTCCAAACTAAATGTACAAAATGCAGTCTGGCTGCTCTTTGAAGCTTATAGTAAAATGTGAAAGAAAAGTGATAAGTTGAGAACTGAACCCTGGGTTACAAAGAAACTAGAAACTGATATTCTGGAAAATTCTGGGCTTCCAGAAAGGGAGACCCTAGAGAGTAGTGCCCCAGATGAGGACTTGATCACAGATGCAGTCAGCCATTACAGGACAGGCGAGGATCTGAGATGGAGTTATCCAGGAAGGATTTGAAGAAACTCTTTTTGTCTGATGGGCATGGTCTTTGCCGACTACATAGAAAGCCAACAAGAGTGTTGTGGGTTCTGTACAAATGGAATAACTGCCAGTCTGAACTAAAAGGAAGAGAAAAGTACATATTTCAGAGGCAGAACTGTGGAAGCTAAAATCTGAAGTCAAGAAACCACCAGTTAGGAGAGTGGACTAACTCAAGCTCTTGGAGAGGGTGTTTGTCTGGAAGGCAGAAGGTGGGCCTTCCACCTCATTGCAGTGGGAGATTTGTGCTGCCTCAGGTCTTGGAGAGGGTACAGCACATTCCCAGGGGAGAGCCTGGTTGCCACCACACTTTTATGGAGGAGTTGAGCTTGTGCTCCAGAGATGACAGAGAGCCCAGATGTGACCCCATTCAGAGAGAGGTGGGCTACTATGTAGGCCATTGGAAAGGGTGAGACTGCCACTTTCTAAAGCCCCAAAGATAAATGACATTCAGACTTTGAAATCTAATTGAGTTTGCTCTGCAGATTTCTAGATGTATATGGGTCCAGTGACCCTTGTGTTTCTTCTAATTTCTCCCTATGGAAATAGGAGTATGCATGTTATGACTGTTCCTCCTTTTCATGTTGACAACAAATAACTTGTTCAGAGTTTTACAGGTCCAGAGCCAGAGGAGAATTTTGTCTTAGGACAGACCATGCCTGTAACTGACTTTGATGAGATTTTGTACTCTTTCTGACTTTGTGCTGTATTTGTACTATTATTGAAATGGTTTAAGCTTTTTGATATTGTAAATTTCCCTTTTTAAAAGTCTTTCTATTTCTGGTATATCACATTCTGGTATCTAGCAAACTAGAACAACCTGTATTAACATCACTGTTTATTTCAGTAAATTCTAGCACAGGAATTAAGATTGCAAACCAATAAATAACTTGATTTTTTGCTTCAGGAAATCCATGTGTTCTAATATTTCTGAGTAAATATTAGATCATCAAAGCATACATCATAGGCCATCACCCTTCATTAATTCACGTGGAGATGTTCTATAGTGATGGCATATATTTTCTGACTAAAGTGAAGAAATCCATAAAGTGGCCAGGGGAACAAGCTACCTACAGCTTTATCATACATTCATGGAGAATTGATTTAGGTGTTATTAATTGTGAAGTCCACAATTTTGACCTAATGTTTAAGTAAGTCCTTTGGGGCTGTGTTCATTCTTTACAATTAGCAAAAGTAATTATGCTCATGATTTAAAAAGAAAACAATAGAAAAGATTTTTTAATTAAAAAACCTGTCCACACTAGTCACCTAAACCTCTCTTCCTTGATGTTAATGCCTACAGTTAATGTTTTCAAATTTCCAGTTTTTTTTTTGTATCTCTCTAAAGGATATGTATATAAAATGTTTTATTGGGTTACTGATTAATTATTGGCTTCCTATTGGAATAATGAGTATTTACCTTAATTATACTCCTCCTTCCTTATTCACCTTCTCTCGCTTATATCATTTATGTCCAGATATAAAGAGATGTTCCCTGAAAATCCTTCTTCATAAATTAGTCACCTCATATGAACCCTAAAATGTCTCCCTTATTGTAGGTCATTTCTCACAGTAGCTTATTTTTTTTAAAAAGTAAAAAGCAAAAGGGGGTCCATCAAAGTTGTGGTTTAAGATCCAAAAGAGCAGGTAAAAGTGGCTCCCAGGACTGAAAAGGTTTAGAATCCTACAGCCCCATCCTCTTAGACCCTGAACACAGTCAAGGGATGAGGTAAACAGTACTAAAGAAGACCTCTCTGCACCCAGACCAGGACAGTGAGAAGACAATTCTGATTGTGAGTGTGATATGTCAGATAAGGAGGAAGATTCTCCTTATCTCCATTTTCATCTTACTCTTTTAAACAAATAATTAAGATTGAAGTCAGGGTGTCTGAGTCATGGGTACTGGATTAGCACACCACTTTTTGGTGAGGACCTGAGGCAGACAGGTGTATTGAGAACCACACTGTCACCATTTTACAGCCCAGAATGGCATATAAAAAAGCCTCAGGAAAGTGGCTTAGTTTCCTTGGAAATACCATTGGCTCCTGTGGTAGCTGATATCATTTCTGTCACTGAGATGGTGGCAGCCTGCACAGGGAGTGCTGTATTGACCTGACTATCATCTTCTTCTCTATCCCTCTGTGGTTTAAGACCAAGACAAATTTGTATTTATGTAGAACAGCCTCATATACAAATTTTCTCTGTTCCTGTAGGAAAGATTTAACTCCTATTCAATTTGTCATGTGTGGGGAGAGTTAGACTTATAAAAGACACCGTAGTCTCCCAAAAGTATCAAAAGTAGTTGGCACCCACTATATTGATAACATTGTCATGTCAGGAACCACTAAAATTTAGTTGAGGAACTTCTGGGAAGATGGCCTAATAGAGTAGCTCCAGATCAGCCCTGCTCCATGGAAAAATTAGTGAAGGGGCAGGAGGGTGACTGAGATGGGAATTAAGAGTGCCAACTGACTTGGTAGAGCCTTCTGCACCACATAGGGCAGCCCTAGTTGCAGAAGTCAAGGAAATGAGAGGCAGAAAGCTAGAGCTTTGTGCGAATGGCATGGAGACCATGAGAGCCAGGAATAGGAAGTAAGACAGGCCACATTCCTTGAATGAGATAACCTCACCAGCACAGCCACATGACTGGTAACTCACCTACACCCCATGCACTTGAACCTCATCACCCTATCCTATTCTCTGTGCTCCAAGTGTTCCTGCCCCACCTGCCCCCAGCATGCATACTTGCCTCCCACCCCAAGTGCAGCCTAATGCACCTCTTCTGAACCCTTCCTGAGAACCAATTCCCCCTCCCTGTTCCCTGCAGGCTTTTGCTAGCACAAAAAAGCTACAAGGCACTAGCCTCCATGCCCAGGCTACCCCCTACCTGGAGCTCTGTGCATTAGTTTACTGCATTCTTAGTGCACAAATGTAAGAATCATTGGTATTTCAGAAGGAGAAGAAAAGAGTAAAGGGCTAGGAAGAGTAGTTGAGGATACAAAGGGGAAAAACTTCCCAACCCTTATAAAGGATATAAATATACAAGTTAAAGAAGCCCAACAAAATCCAAGCAGAATAAATCCAAATAAGCCTTCTCCAAGACACATACTAATCAGTATTCCAAATATTGAAGAAAAGCAGAAAATTCTGAAAGCATAAAGAGTAAAACAGTCTGCTACATACATGGAAACCACATAAGACTGAGTTCAGATTACTCAAGTGGCACCATGGAGGCAAGAAGGCAGTGGTATGATATATCTAAGATCCTGAAAGAGAAAGAATTCCAGCCAAGAATTCTGTACCTAGCCAAATTGCCCTTCAAAACTGAAGTAGAGATTAACGTTTTCACAGACAAACAAGTCCTGAAAGAATTTGTCAACAAGAGCCTGGCCCTACAAGAAATACTGAAAGGAGTTCTGCTGGCTGAAAGAAAAAAAACAGATGAGGGAAGTCTGGAAGAGAGCACAGAATTGAAGAGTACCAATAAGGGTAATTTAAAGGATAAAAAGAGAAAGAGGGAAGAGAATATATAGATCTGACAAATAAAATAAAAAAAGGTAAGATGGTGAATTCAAGAAACTCCTTTTCAGTAATAACTTTGAATGTTAATGGATTATATTTACCAATTAAAAAATACAGATTAGCAGAATGGATTACAAAACACAATACAGCTATATGCTGCTTACAAGAGACTCACTTAGACACAAGAATACAAATAGATTGAAAGTGAAAGGATGGAAAATGATTTTCCATGCAAGTTGTAACCAAAAGAAAGCAGGAGTAGCTATACTATTATCAAACAAAGTAGACTTTAAAGGTAAAGACATCATAAGAGACAAAGAAAGACACTACATACTAATTAAAGGGTCAATTGGCCAAGAAGATATAACAATCATACATGTTTATACTGCTAATCAAGGAGCTCGAAAGTACATGAGACAGACATTGGCAAAACTTAAGGTAATGATGAATGTTTCAACAATAATAAGAGGAGACTGCAATCCACCACTCTCCTTTATAGATAGAACAACAAGACAGAAGATCAACAAGGAAATAGAGAAGCTAAATAACTTGATAAATGAATTAGACCCAACAGACATATATAGGTCATTGCACCCAAAAACACACGGATATACATTCTTCTCTAGTGCTTATGGAACATTCTGCAGGATAGGTCATATGCTGGGGCACAAAACAGGTCTTTACAAATTAAAAAATCTTGAAATTACTCGAAGAACTTTCTCTGATCACAATGAGATGAAGCCTGATCCCAATAACCACCAAAGAATAAAAACATTTACAAATTATGGAGATTAAATAATGCACTCTTAAACAACCAGTGAATCAAAGAAGAAACTCCTAATGAAATCAGTAGCTATCTGGAGATGAAGGAAAATGAGAATACAACTTATCAGAACATACAGGATTTGGCAAAGGCTGTGCTGAGAAGGAAATGTATTGCCCTAAATGCTTATATTAAAAAGCAAGAAAGGGCAAAAATCAAGGACTTAACAGCACACCTAAGGAACTTGAGAAAGAAAAGCAAGCTGACCCCAAAGCCAATAGAAGAAGAGAAATAGTAAAGATTAAAGCAGAGATACATGAATGAAGAACAAAAGAACAATAGAAAGAATCAATAAAAGCAAAAGTTAGTTCTTTGAGAAAATCAGTAAAATTGAGGGGCCACTAGCAAGACTGACAAAGGAAAAAAAGAGAGAGGATGCAAATAAACAAAATAAAAAATGAGAAGTGGTGCATTACAACATACCCTGAAGAAATAAAATAAATAATAAGAGGATACAATGAATAACTACATGCCAACAAACTAGACAACTTAGATGAAATGGACAAATTCCTGGAAACACACAAACAAGCTACACTGGCTCAGGAAGAAATAGAAGACCTCAATAAACCAATCACAAGTAAAAAGATTCAATCGGTCATCAAAAATCTTCCTACAAATAAAAGCCCAGGGCCAGATACTTCACAGGGGAATTTTATCAAGCATTTCAGAATGAAATAACACCAATCTTCCTCAAACTTTTCCAAAAAATTGATGAAAAGGGATCTCTACCTAACTCATTTTATGAAGCTAATATCATTTTAATACCAAACCCGAATAAAGATGCTATAAGAAAGGGAAACTACAGGCCAATCTTCCTCATTAACATAGATGCAAAAATTCTCAACCAAATATTAGCAAATCGAATCCAACTGCACCTTAAAAGAACTATACCCCATGACCAAGTGGGGTTTATAAGAAAAATGCATGATGGTTCAACACAAGAAAATCAATTAATGTAATACAGCACATTAATAAATTGAAAGAGATAAATCACATGATCATCTCAATTGATGCTGGGAAAACATCCAACAAAATTCAACTACCTTTTCTGATAAAAACACCCCAAGAGTTAGGAATCAAAGGTAACTACCTCAATATGATAATGGGAATATATGAAAAACTGATAGCCAGCATTGTACTCAATGGAGAGAGTCAGAAAGCTTTCATCCTAAGATCAGGAATGACACAAGAATGCCCACTGTCACCACTGTTAATCAACATTGTGTTAGAAGTTCTAGCTAGAACAACCAGGCAGGACAAAGAAATAAAAAGTATCCAAATTGGAAAGAAAGAAGTAAGACTCTCATTATTTGCAGATGATATGGTACTATACTCAGAATATCCTGAGGAATCTACAGCAAAATTACTTAACCTAATAAATAAATTCACCAATGTGGCAAGATGTAAAATTAATGTGCAAAAATCAGTAACATTTCTATACACAAGCAATGACCTAGGTGAAGAGTCAGTTAAGAAAAAATTCTATACAAAAGAAGCAACAAAAAGAAGCAAGTACTTAGGAATGAATTTAATTAGGGACATAAAGGACTTGTATACAGAATATTATATAACATTGCTGAAAGAAATAAAAGATCTAAATATATGGAAAGACATTCCTCCTCATGGATAGGAAGGTTAAATATAGTTATGATGTCAATACTCCCCAAATTAATCTACAGATTCAATACATTACCAATCATATTCCAACAATATACTTAGAAGACTTGGAAAAGTTAAGTACCAAATGCATCTAGAAGGGAAAAAGACCACAAATAGCTAAAAGCATCCTTAAAAAAAAGAACGATGTGGCAGGATTAACACTCCCTTATTTTAAAATCTATTATAAAGCCACAGTGGCCAAAACAGCATGGTACTGGCACAAAGGTGGAGCATTGACCAATGGAAACAAACAGAGTGCAGAAATAGACCCCCAAATCTATGGTCAACTGATTTTTGATAAGTCCCCGAAATCTGAACTGGGTTTTCAATAACTGGGCATGGAAGAACTGGATATTAATAGCCAAAAGAATGAAAGATGGCCCCTATCTTCACCCTACACAAAAATGAACTCGAAGTGGATCAAGCACCTAAATATAAGAACTAGCACCATAAAGCTTCTAGAAGAAAATGTAGGGAAACATCTTCAAGACCTAGTAATAGGAGGTAGCTTCCTAAACTTTACAGCCAAAGCACAAGCAACAACAACAAGAACAACAACAAGATAAATGCTAACTCCTCAAAATCAGATGCTTCTGCACCTCAAAAGACTTTGTCAAAAAGGTGAAGAGGCAGCCAACTCAAGGAGAGAAAATATTTGGAAATCACATATTGGACAAAGGTTGATTTCCTATATATTCAAAGAAATCATACAACTCAACAAACAAACAACAAACAATCCAATTATAAAATGGTCCAAATATATGAATAGGCATTTTTCTGAAGAGCAAATACAGATGGTACAAAAGAACATGAAGAAATGCTCATTTTCATTGGCTATCAGGGAAATACAGATCGAGACTACAATGAGATACCATCTCACCCCTATAAGAATGGCTGCTATTAAACAAGCAGGAAACTATAAATGCTGGAGAGGATGTGGAGGAACTGGGATATGTATGCATTGCTGGTGGGAATGTATAATGGTGCAACCACTATGGAGGACTGTTTGGCAGTTTCTTAAGAAATTAAATATTGTGTTGCCCTATGTCCCAGCAATAGTGCTACTTGATATATACCCAGAAGAGCTGAAAGCAATGACACAAACAGACATTTACACACTGAGGTTCATAGCAGCATTATTCACAGTTGCCAAAAGATGGAAACAAACCAAATGCCCATCAACAGACTAGTGGATTAACAAAATGTGGTATATACATACGATGGAATATTATGCAGCAGTAGGATAAAATGACATACTGAAGAATATGACAAGATAGATGAAACTTGAGGGCATAATGCTGAGTGAAATTAGCTAGACAGAAAAGAATAGATACTGTATGATTCCATTTTATGACCAGCATAAAGGGATAATCAGAGGCTTATAATACAGAATATAGGGGATTTAGAGATACATAGAAGCTAGAGATGGGTGAACTGCTAGCTAATGAGGTTGAACTCCAGTGTAAGGGAATAGATAGGAGTGAAGGTGATTCTCTAGAGGGCTATAAATAATATTACCATATTCAAGATGAATAAGATTAAAAGGGTTGTAACCCCTTTCATTATCTCACTGAGTACCACTAGAAATATGAATCAGTTCTTGCAAGAATTACTTTAAAGATATGATTCTTGTAAAAAAGAATGTTTAAATCCAGGGTCCCAGGGGAAAATTGCTATTGCATGGTATGGGTTAGATTCAAAAGGAAAACATCAGCACTACCACAGCAGCAGCAGAGGTAAATAATGTGGGTAGGGGCAGGAATTAAGAAAAGGTTTAGATTTCCTACTAGTGAGGGTGTGTTTATTGGTTTTCTTTCTCTTGGAAACAATGAAATTATCTAAAATTGAGAATGTTGATGGACTGCGGACCTTGGGCACTATACATGATGCCCAATGAATGCAGGTGACTGAAGGATGCACTTACTGAGAAGTAGTTTGGTGAACAGTGGTGTATACTTAAGAATGAAGATTGTGCTGATAAAAAAAGGAACAAAGTCATCAGGCATGCAACAATGTAAATGAACATATGGGACATTTGGTGAGACAAAATAAGCCAGAAATAAAATAGCAAACAATGATACGGTCACCTTTAGAAAATTCTTATAAGAAAACAGGGGCCTAGATCAAGTCCAAAGTGGTGATTATTATTCCTGGATTTCAAAAGGTTCTTTATATATATATATGTATATATATATATATATAATAGGTTGGGATTAAAGTAATTCAGAACACAAGGTTAAAGAACACAGTGTCTATATTTTAGAACCATGCATACTCTTTGTGACCAATAGAAGAAAGATTTATTTGGTCTGGAACTGAAATTTTCTGTTCACTTAATCTAACTCAATTTATCTGTATAGCTCATTTGAACAATTCAAACACAGGGAGACCAGAATAAGAAATAGGCCCTTTAATCCTGTATAGATTATTGCAATGCTTGGATACAGCCTAGAGTACATTGAACAGAAAATCAAAAACTATTGGCAAAGTCCTTTGAGGGATGAGTGAAGGAATATGGAGCTATTAAACCTTACCATCAAGAAATCCCCTGATACTGTGTCAAACTTTATGGAAAACTAAATCAATAGGCCATGCCCTGAGGCTTACTCTTGTAAAACTTATGTAGGTAGTGGAGAAGCTTAGACTACCTATAGGCATGCCTAAGAAGTACTTCTGGAGGACCTCTTTTGTTGCTCAGATGTGGCCTCACTCTCTCTAAGCCCAGCTCTGCAAGTGAAATCATTGCCCTCCCCCATATATGGGACATGATATCCAAGGATGAAAATCACCCTTGAGACATGGGAGATGACTCCCAGGGATGAATCTGGCCCTGGCACCATGGAATCAATGATTTCATCCTGAACAAAAAGGGGAAAGAAGTATAACTAATAAAGTATAACTGGCAGAGAGTATTCAAATAGAGTCAAGAGGCTACTCTGGAAGTTGCTCTTATGCAAGCTTCAGTTAGACTTTGCTACCTATCATAACTGGCCAAACCCCAACCAGGACCATTCCAGAAAATCCCAAGGAGCACCTAGGCAATATATAAGATTCCACAAGGTTTCCATGCATAGAGTAACTTTCCAGAAACCTACAACCTCTAGATGGATCGCTGGTCCAGGTAAATCCTGAAACCTAGAGGGACCTGACTCCCTAGAACATGAGATAGTTCCATTTCCCTACCCCATATTAGTGACAAACCCTTCTAATATGAAAAAGCTAGAGTGGCCATAGCCCAAACATCCCTAGAGAGAGAGATGGAAAGATCAAGGGTGATGTTGGAGTTATACAGTGAAGATAGGATTTAACAAATGTATATGAATGCTGAATCTTTAAATTGATATCTCGTTTAGTCTCTAGTATCTCAGAGCAACTAGAAGTAAAAACCTAAAATTGGGGAATTGTAACCCATGTCAAATTTTGAACATATTCTACAACTAATTGTGGTGCTGTGCTTTGAAATTTATTGCTTTTTTGTATAAATATTATTTTTCACTAAAAAAGGAAAAAGTTGTAAAAAGAGAAGAAATAGAAAATACGAAAATACCTGTAATAAGAATGTGTTTGAAACATCACTTGTCAAAATATATCCCTTAATGATAAAACACTCAAGAAGCAAGAATAAAAAGGGAACTACATAAATCTTAAAAGTAATATTTATGAAACAGTCATATCTAAAACCATATACAATGTCAAAGGGTTAAAAATTTTCTTCCTAAATCTGGAATAAGACAAAGATGGCTACTTAAACCACTTCCATTCAACATTGTCCTGAATTTCTATCCAGAGAAATTAACAAGAAAGTGTAATAAAAAATAACCAAATTGAAAAAGAATAAGTAAAACCATCCCTAGTCACAAGTAATATAATCTTATTTATATAAAATACTACCACATCCACTATATTTAGATAGATAGGTAGATAGATAGATAGATAGATAGATAGATAGATAGATAGATAGATAGATAGATAGATAGATAAATAGATATGTAGACATTAACAAACAAATTCATGAATGATGAAGGATATGAGGTGAGCACACACAAAAGTACAGATGTAATTCAACACATTATCAATAGACAATGTATTAAATAATAAAACAATCTTGTGTACAAATAGTATCAAAAAATAAAATATGCAGGCCTAACTTAATTGCAGATGCATGCTGCAAATTACAAAATATCATTGAAAGAAATTAAAGAAGATCTAAATAAGCTTACAAAAATAATCCCCTGTTCATAGAATAGTAACTTAATATTGTTAAGATGCCTATACTCCTCAAAATATACACGCACATATCTTGATACACATGCATGCATGTATGTATATACATACTTGCATATATACACATATACACATTCATACTTATATGTATGCATATATACACGTATATACTTTAGCTCTGTTTCTTTAGTGAACCCTGACTAATAGAGATTTTGTTAACAGATGTGGTTGTAAAGGAGAAGAATCTTTTCCTTCTTTTTTCTTTTTTAGCATGCTGCATGGTGGGGGTCACATTTCATTCTTTTCTCATGTGTCTTTTCCATTATTGCAGCACCATTTGTTAAAGTTTTTTGGGGGGCGGGGAAG
The DNA here is from genome assembly GCF_023851605.1 of Tamandua tetradactyla. Lineage (NCBI taxonomy): Eukaryota > Metazoa > Chordata > Mammalia > Pilosa > Myrmecophagidae > Tamandua > Tamandua tetradactyla. The sequence continues at coordinate 3,748,765 of NC_135341.1, read as the reverse complement.
TGTATGGGCTGGAAGTGCCTGGGCTGGGAATCAAACCCGGGTCTCCTGTGTGGCAGGCAATAATTCTGCCACTGAACTACCTTTGCACTCTCAAGGAGAAGAATCTTAATCATCAATTTCTCAATTGGTTCTGTGGATTTTGTAGCTGATTCTTTAATCTGATTAGATGAAATTTTCAAAGGAATCAATTTTGAGCATTAAAGGGAATATTGATAGTACATGGTATGATGTGATAGTAGAAGCATACAAAATATCATCATTGGCTAGTCTTAATCAAATACTTGTAAGATGTGAAATTCTTCATAATTTAGAGCATTATTAAACTAAATGATACAGTGAAGTTGGCTGGTTGTTCTTAAATGCGCTAATATATGAAGAAACAGATGAACTCAGGGTTTCAAATTCCAACTAAACTGCTCCATAAATGAACTAAGAGTTTCCTTTGTGTACCCTGAAAGAAAACCTTATTTCCTGTATTCACAGAATTGATATTTCAAAAATGCAAACCTAGAGTCTCATATGTCAAATGGTTGAAATATAGTGCAAAATGAATTCTTACTTTGCAGAATGTCTGTTGTTAAAATGTAGCATTGATTTAGAAGGAATGGAACCCTGAAAATTGGAGTGGGGATATATAAGCAAATGAGGATAAAGCTGGGACACTGAACTCTTAATTTCTGCTGAGTTTACTTTGTCAGTGGAAGCACCCCTTGAAAGCTGCACCTGAGCAGGTTAACCTTGCTTTACTGGATGAGCTGGCATTAGCCTTCTCTAAGGTGGTTGACTTGCAGGACATTGCAATAACATTATTTATTATCTTCAGTACTTACCTCACCAACCTTATTTGTTTTCAGCATACTGCTAGATCCAAGCAGACCAGTAACAGGTAAGTTTCAGGAAGAAGTGGCCTAAATGTCCATGACCTCCACTCCTGCCATATTTTCTCTCTCAGGGTCTCCTGGACAGTTCTCTGTGAGGAGTTGACTAAGGAAGACACCACTCATAACTGAACAGCTGCAGCATCACTGTCCCTTTCTGGGGCATCACTGAAAGACAATAATATGGGCAAATCTTCCCAGTGGGCAGAACATCAAAGACTGCATGTGTGTCATTTTGCTTGGAAGGAGAAAGGCTGTTCAATGTGTGCTGATGTATGTGCTATTACAAATGGTGTTTCTGGATCCCAGGTATTTGGAAGGAACATGATTAGAAAATTAGTGACAAAGAAGCCTGGAGGAGAGATTATGTGGATAGACCTTTTTAAATAGCCAAATATGTGAAAATATTTACATACCATGTGAATGATTACCAAAGAGTAATCTCAAGAGTAAAAGTTTAATAATCAGAGCATCTGATGGCCTGTTCTGTGGATACCAGACAGTCTCTTTCCCCAGCCATTCCTCTCATTTCTCAATAAGCCCATGAATATAAAGTGTCCTTGGTAGAAATGAGGGAGATTATACATTGGATTAACAATATGGTCTTCAATCATTGTTTCAATTTCCTGATAGCTCAAGAAAATACCATGCAATGGGTCATCTTAGACAATGGGAATTCATTAGCTTATGTTTCTGAAGATAAAAGAAAGTCTATATCAAGCCATCATTAAAGCATGCTTTCTCACTGAAAACTGTGGTGTCCTGGGGCTGGCTGCTGACAATTCTTAGTCCTTCCCTTGTGTGCCAGTGTGAATCTGTGGTAGACCCCAGAAAAGTCATGCCCTTTAATCCTCATTCAATATTGCTGGGTGGGAGCATTTTGATTGTTTCCATGAAGATGTGATACACCCAGTTGTGGCTGGTAACTTTTGATTATTTGATTTCCATGGAAGTGTGTCTTCACCCACTGAACGTGGAGCTGCTTACTGGAATCCTTTAAAAGAGGAAACATTTTGGAGAGAGCCCTTTTTTTGGTAAAGCCACGAGAAAATGAACATATGCTGGCATGTTTGCCATGTGCCCTGCCAGCTGAGAGAGAAACACTGAATGTCGTCGACCTTCCTGAACCAAGGTATTTTTCCCCAGATGCCTTAAATTGGACATTTATACAGGCTTCTTTTAATTGGGACATTTTCTCAGCCTTAGAACTGTAAGCTAGCAACTTGTTAAATTCCCCTTTTAAAAGTCACTCTGTTTCTGGTATATTGCATTCTGGCAGCTAGCAAACTAGAACACCTTGTCACATGGCAAAGCGCATAGTGGTGTCTCCTTTTCCTTTTCTTTCACTGTCTGTTGATGTTCATCTTGCTTTTGAATGTGGCATTCTCACTGTCTGAATTTCACTTTGCTTATAAAGGACGCCACTAAAAGGATTAAGACCCATATAAATTATATGGGTGTCATGGTTAGGTTCATGTGGTGGTACCTGTTTGTTTGGTTGGGCAAGTGGTGGCCTGTCTGTTGTGACGAGGATATTTCATAGAATTAAATCATGATCATGTCAGCTACATCCACAGCTGACTACATTTGTAATCAGCCAAAGGGGAGTGTATTATGCAATGAGTAATGCTTACTGTGATCACTGGAAGCCTTTTAAGGAGAATTCAGAAGAGACAGGTCCTTCCTGTCTCGGCTGGTGAGCCTCTTCTGTGGAGTTTGTCCAGATCCTTCATTGAAATCATTGACTTCACAGCCTGCCCTGAAAATTTTGGACTCTGCGTTCTGTGGTCACATGAGACACTTTTATAAATTTTATATTTGCGAGTGTTCCCTGTTGATTCTGATTCTCTAGAGAACCCTAACTAATACATCTTGGTACCAGGAGTGGTTCTTAAGAAACAGAATCTTAAAAATGGGTTTTTTTATGTATGGTTTTCTACTCTGACTGGACTCAAAGGCACTAGGGACTCTGATTCCCATAATCAGAACGACACTCCCAATCCATGGAGTGAGTTTGCAAAAGAGATAGTCAAAATATCACCATTCGATTCTCCTAATGCTTCACTAGTATGAAGCCAGGTTCTAGGGGATAAAGTCTTTGACATCTTCACAGAGTTTTGTAGAAATAAGAGGTATAGAGATGTTGGTTGGTTGTTATTAGATACACTGGCTACATAAAGGAGTGAAAGGAATGGGCTTACATCTTCAAACAAGAAGCTTAAGCACCATCTGACAGATGTCGATGTTTCTATGAGTATCCTTAAGGAAAATCTTATTTCCTGTACCCGTAGACTTGAGATCTCTGAAAATCAGAATCAGAAACTTATTGTTAGAGTAGAAATGTTACAATGTAAACTGAAATCTCAGTCTTGCATTATGTCTGCCATTAAAGTGAGGGCAACTGTATCACGGGGGTAAAGAAGACTTTTATTGTAATATAGGAGACCCCCTAGGGTGTCTTTTAGTACTACCATGCCCTGTTATTAAAATCAGTGGAACACCGCAACAACCCAATCCAGGCAGGACTATCAATGGGTCTGAAACCTTAGGAATGAATGTTTGGGTCACCCCACCAGGCAAAGAACCATGGCCAGCTGAAGTGCTTGCTGAGGGTAAAGGGAACATGGAATGGGTAGTGGAGGAAGGTAGTGATAAATATGAACTTCGACTACATGATCAGTTACAGAAATGAGGACTGTAATGCTGTTTTTTTCATGTTATGCTCTTTAAGTTGTAAGATATCAGGTTTAAGAATGAATATTATCCAAGGATTTGTACCCTATTCTGGAGAGATTTAATGTATTTCCAGTTATATGCAGGACAGTTGAGTGTTGTTAGGTGAAAGAAAAAATTTGTGTTTTATTGTTTTTTTATTTAGAAATTTGGTATGGTTTAAGGTGGTATGTATAGCTGCCAAGATGACAAGGGGTGGACTGTCATGGTTAGGTTCATGTGTCAACTTGGCCAAGTGGTGGTACTGTTTGTCTGCTTGGGCAAGTGGTGACCTGTCTTTTGCGAAAAGGATACTTTATAGAATTAAATCAAAATCATGTCAGCTACATCCAAAGCTGATTCCATTTGTAATCAGCCAAAGGGGCGTGTGTTCTGCAATGAGTAATGCTTTTTCTGATCACTGGAAGCCTTTTAAGGAGGTTCAGAAGAGACAGGCCCTTCCTGTCTCAGCTGATGAGCCTCTTCTGTGGAGTTCATCCAGACCCTCCATTGGAATCGTTGGCCTCACAGCCTGCCCCACGGATTTTGGACTCTGCATTTCCACGGTCACATGAGACACTTCTATAAATTTTATATTTGCGATTGTTCCCTGTTGATTCTGCTTCTCTAGAGAATCCTAACTAATACAATGGGCAACACATTTACTGAGATAATCTCATCAAAAGGTGCTACATACAATGGGTTTACACCCACAGGAATGGATTAGACTGAATTACACTTTTCTGGGGTATACATACACCTTCAAATCACCACCATTACCAAAGCCAACACAGCTATAACCACTTCTAGTGCCTAATATGTCAACTGAAGTGTCCACCTCTGAGTCTCTCATATGGCATCTTTACTTGGGATTATCAGCCTGTGACTTGTTGGCATCCTGATTACTTTGGACAACTACTAAAGTGAAAGGAGAAGCATTAACTTCTTACTGGAGTAGAAAATTATACCCAGTATGGATTTGGCTTGACTGCATTAAATGCTTCTGTCAAAAGAGCTATCCATGGGCTTACCAAATGCCTTAATCACCTTCCTGATATTTCACAGGTGTTGATGCTCATCAGCAAACTCACTTAACATCCTATGGAGACGGACTCATGGAATTTACTGGTCTTACCGTGTTCCCATCATCTTGAAGCAGCTGGATTGATAGAAGAGTGGAATGGCCATTTAATGACTCGATTATTTGGGTGGTAATAACTAGCAGGGCTAGCACAGTGTTTTCCAGGATGCTACAGATTTCAGAATCAGTACTTCAACAGTGACTCTCACAGGAATTTCCATTCTACTGCTTGTCCTATGGAATTGATATGTTAACATCCACAAACTCTTAACATATATGTATAAACCCTGTTGGTTCTGTTTCTCTGGAAAACCTCGACTAATACAGGGATAATTGCAGCTATCACTTCTTCATCCACACTACAGAACAGCAGCACACATTCTATCTGTCACATCCATTTTCCTCCAGGTTGAATTTCCTTCTGTCTAGCTCAGAAATAAAGATGCAGGTACAGGTCTAGCAAATTTTCCATAGTAAGCTATTGAAAATATATGCAGATATAGAGCATTTTGGGGTGATTTGAAAGAAATTGTTCTCAATGTCACTTAGAACAACTGAATTATTTCCCTCAGAGCCTTCTGCTTCACTCACTCTCTCCATTCAGTTTACAATGAATGGATTAGACATGGATTTGTAGATGGCCATATTGGTTTTGAAACCAGAGTGAATATATGTCATGTTTGAGATTCTGTTATAGTTTTACTTTTCATTATGTCTCATCCATAGACCCATCCTTACTCAATTCCAACCTCATTTTCTTCTCCCAGTTTCCAGAATATAACCAGATCTTTCTTTACTTGGACCTTCATTTTGTGTCTGCAGCAGCCCTTCTCCACCTACCCTCCTCCTACAACACACAGGTCATTGCTGGGTGCTGCTTATCCTTCAAGGCTCACTTTCCTGTCACCTTTTCAGAGAGCTGTCCCTAGTCCCCAGTTTCAGGTCCTCTGACCTCTTTATCTGTCCCCATCCTTAGCTTGTTGCCTTCAAAGTCTACCTCTTGAAAATTTCATTATAGGGTTTTTGACTGACTTTTTCTCCATCTCCATCAAGTATAAGGAAGGCTCTGTAAGAGGAGAGGACAGACACATGTTTCATTTCATACACTTTGACTCCAGCCACATTCTTCTTAACTTCAATACTTATGGGAGGAAATAAAAAAAAACTCCTCTCTCTTGCACATTATTGTCCTAAATGGCCTCTTCCTCTATGCTGTGAAAATATATATAGTACATGAATCCTGTAATATTGAGAATAATGTAGTCGCAGAGATGAAAAGCTTTTCCAAAGCTTTTCTATATTTAAAAGTTTTTTTGCTCTCTATATTTTGAGTTTTTTTTTAATTTACAATTTAGAAATTATAATCAACAATTCATGACTGTATCACAATTTGTTTCAGTATCTACATGCTGAAGAACATTTGGGGACAGAAGAGCTCCTTACTGCCCTTTCATGACAGATTGAGAATGCAGTGCCAAGACCATTGAAATAATTTGTGCAGGGAAGTCACCTTCGATGCTGCCACCTCAACTCCAGATGCTGAGATGAATGGCGTGCCAGAAAAGAGGAGCCTCAGTTTCATGGCTTGTCCAAGCACTGGAATATCCTTAACACTCAGCATGGAAAAGGATGCCTTAAATTGCAGAACAAATTGTTCTCCTTGCTCCTACCATCCCACAGTCCCACCTTGGGGTGACTGGAGATGACCCAGCAGACCTAGGCTTGCCTGAGCGTGCTTTCAGGCCTTGTAGACTGATGAAGCTTAACCAGTGCTGCTGGGTTTTAGGTGAAATTGCCTTCTTCACTGCTTCAGACATAATGCCCTTTATCTTGAACCTCTCAAAATTCAGAATGTTTCCCCAGAGTAAAGTATTTTTGAAAACTGCTGGTACATTTTTCTCTAAATTCTCTTGCTCCCTCTCTCTTTCTCTCTCCCTCTCTCTCTCAATCTCTCTCTCTCTCTCTCCCTTTCATTGTGAATCAATAGAGAGTAAGTTGCAGATAGCAAGACACTTAACTTCTAAATATTTCAGCATTTTCCAAGGTACAAGGTCATTTTCTTCCAAAACCAATACAATTAATGTGAGTGAAATATTGCTGTCTAACCCACAGCTGATAATCAAATCTCCATTTTAGCTTTGTTTAAAATCCATGATTAAATCAAGATTCATGTATGATTCTTTAGTCAAGATTACTTTCTATGTGTTCATCTTAATCTTTTGTGGCAATTTAAAAGTATACAGGTTTGTTGTTTGCTGAATGTCCTTAAGTATAAATTTTTCTGATTGTTTTATCATGATTAAATTGAAATTGCATATTTTTGGAAATTAGGACAAATATCTGATATTGTGTCCCTTAGTGGCATTTTATTAGAATGCCATGAGGTCTTTCTTTTTGTTATTGGTGATATTAGACCTGGTCACTTGGCTAAAGTGGTATCTTCCAGATGTCTTCACTGTTAAGGCGACTTTTCCTTGTGAATATCCTCTTCTTCAGTAACATTTCACCTTAATGTTTTAGCTTTTACTGATGACTTTACCAGACATATGATTCTCAAATACTGACTTCCCTATTGTATAATATATTCTATATTTATTAGTTGACATCCACATGGAGTAGAGTTTTATCTCCCTCTCTTACTATCTTTGTCTAAAAATCATTGTATTTTAAAGTTTTGCGTTTATAAATTCACAAAAAATTTTCCGTTAATATAGTACATTGTCAAAACCAGAAAATTGACATAGGCCCATTACAACTACCAGACCACAGAGATTACTTAGATTTTACTGGTGTTTTCATGCATGACTCAGCAATGAAAAGAAATGTAATACTGACACTGCAACAACTTTGATTGGTCTCAGGGGCATTATACTGATTAAAAAAAAAATCCCAAAATCTTACATACGGTATTACTAGGGATCAGGTAAGGGACAGATTGGGTGAACAAGAGGAATAATACAAATGAGTTCCTTTGTGGTGAAAGAACTGGCCAAAACTTGAGTTTGGTGACAAATATATGATTCTATCCATAAGATGATATATCATAGAATTATACAAAAAGACGACAAAAATAACTACAGGCTCAAACTGATAAAACAGAGACTTTTGTCTAGTGTTTTTATTTTGTGTAATTCAATGACATTTAATAATATTTCATTTGATGGTTCAGCATATCTTGATGAATTTACCAGAATTTGTTACTCCAGCTATGGTTTCCAAAGCTTTTCTATATTTAATATTTAATAGCAAAAAGTTTTCATGCTTTCCATATTTTGAGTTTTTTTTAATTTACAATTTAGAAATTATAATCAACAATGTATAACTATATCACAATTTATTTCAATATTTACATGTTGAAGAACATCTGGGGACAGTCTGGGCTATGAAAAATGAAGCTTCTATGACCATTCATGTGCAGGTTTTTGTGCTACATAAGTTTTCATATCTTTGGGGTAGATGATAAAAGTGTGCAACTGCTGAACTTTTTCATAAGTACATGTGTAATTTTTAAAGAATTGGCCAAATATATTTTAGGCAGGCTGTACTATTTGACAGTTCCTCCAATGATGCATGAGAGATTTTGATTTTCTTAATTCTCTGAGGGATCTGAAACTGCCAGCTTTTATAAATTATTTTTGCTAATTTAACTATTGTATTAGGTGTTTTGTGGTATCTCATTTTGGTCTTAATTTGCATTTCCACAATGAGTGGTATGTAGACCTAAAGATTTGTATAGGATTTGCATTGAAATCACAATATTTTAAAGCTATTTCTAATAACTCATCAATACTCTTAAAAAAATTGTTGTGTAATGCTTTCATAGAGTCAATTTTTGATGTTCCCATTGTCCAAAATTTGGACTGTAGATGTCCTTCAAGCTCACCTCAATTTCCCTTAGACATGCTCCACCCGTTTTTGTGTGGGTTTTTTTTATTTTTTACTTTTTTTGGCTTGTCTTGCAATTGCTTTCCCCTGGATCCAACATCAGCTACTTCACCAAGAAGTACCTATTATGATAGTACAATGGTATTCAGAAACTAATATCTGCATGGTAGGTTTGCTTACTGCTTTTCATATATCACTGTTTCTGGTGTCTTCCAATGAACAGAGGTAGGAAATGTATTTTTAGAAAACATACGTTCATTAAAATTTTTAAATCTGTGATTAAATCAAGATTCATGTATGATTCTTTAGTCAAGATTAATTTCTATCTGTTCATCTTAATCTTTTGTGGCAATTTAAAAGTATACAGGTCTGTTGCTTGCTGAATGTCCCTAAGTATAAATTGCCTCTTCAATAGTCACCAATGATTTCTGATTGGCCAACATCAAGGTATTATTCTGGTCCTTCTTTATTTGACTTTATTAGACTTTCGGCATGTTGGACTGCTCTTTTGAAAAATTCCAATTATTTGGTTTTTCTAACATTTTCCTAAAGTTCATATTTTTTGTAAAATTCTTTTATCTTTCCAATATTGGTATTTTCCAGAGTTTTCCTTTTTATACTTTAGCTTTGTGTACTTTGTGGTTTATCCTTTTTTTCCTGGGCATCCAATATGCAATCAAATTCAATTCCAACCTATATGTTGATGCTACCTAAACATTTGCATAAAGCTAGATACACTAATACTTGTAGGCTAATATTCCCAACATCTGATTAGAACCACAAAACCATCTTATTCAAAATATATTTAATCTGTTTTCTGCATTGAGTCAATGTTTTCCTATTTAATGTAATTATTATTCACACAATCACACAGTTTAGAAACTGTAATTGATCTTTGATTCTTTTTTGTCATCCATTTATTGACCATAATGGAATGCCAGTGAAGAAATAGTGCTGAGTTCATGAGCAATACACCACTTCCTTTGTGACAGGAGACTCCATCTTTATCATATACCTAATTTCCATGTGTGATTGTGTCTATTTTGGACTTCCTATTTGACTACAATGGTCTATCTCCATTTATGAACTATTGCTGCATTGTTTGTACGTTATGGAGTTGTTTAAGTATTTGTCAATATCTGGTAGGGTTTTTCCTCACATAGATCATATATTCTAGGACTTTTTCCTGTATATTCTTACACATTCAATTTTCCATATGAACTTTAAAGTTAGCTTGTATCATATATTAAAACGTTTTTTTTGTTATGGTTTTGTTCAACTTATATTTCACTTAGGAGAAATGGACATCTGAAAAACCCAGGAACAAGGAATATTTTTCAATCTCTTTACATCTATTTTCTCTCTTTCAAAAAAAAGTTTTATGAATGCATTGCTCAGATTATTCCTAAAATTTTATTTTTATTGTTTTCTTAAATAATATTTTCTCTATTAAAATTTCAACTGGCTATTTATTGTTTATGTAAAATCCTTTTACATATTCCAATTAATTGAATGTCTTGATGCTTTACTAAATTCTTTTGTAGCTATTACTCTGAAAAGCAAAGCATATAAATGGAAAATTAATACACAATAGTGAACTTGACAAAACATTAAGTGTTACATTTACTAGGAGCTGGAAATAGAGAGGAATGCTTTCAATTTTCAGAATTATCAGGTATAGTTTTGTGATCAGGGTACAACTATAACAGATGAAAAAGACTAAATATATAATTATTATAAAGAAATTTATGATATAATCATATTTTCATATGAAAGTAATTCATGTGCAATAGTATAAAATATAATTTAAAATATATACAAAGGTAAAAATGAAAAAATATTTTTCAAATAACTTTCAACAATTACTAATAATCTGCAGATGGAGATATATTTTGGAAATACTAATGAAACACAAAATATCTGGGAATAATCCTCACTATTATTGTGGAAGACTTGTAAACAACAAAATGAGTTTTACCTCTAGTTAAGTCAAACATTTGAATAAACCGAGTCATAAGGTCTTCCTAGATATATTTTAATGGTATGTTAATAAAAATTTTAATTAACTTTTGTAGGTGTTATATATTAAGTAATTAAGTATTATGTATTATGCATGCATTTGTATCATCTATTAGGTATTAAGTCTTCAACTATTACATACCCCAGAAAAGCCATGTTTTAATCCTGATCCAATCTTGTGGAAGCAGCCAGTATTTTAATCTTGATTCAATACTGTAGTTGGAATATTTGATTACATTATCTCCACAGAGATGTGCTGCAGCCAATTGTGGATGTAACCATTTAGATGGAAATATAACTCCACCCATTTCAGGTAGGTCTTGATTAGTTTACTGAAATCCTTTAAAGAAGGAAACATATTGGAAAAATGGCAAAAGCCTCAGAACCAACAGAAACTTCAAAGCAGAGTTGATACAGATGCTGACACTTGGACAACAGAGACATGGACATTTGGAGATGCTTGGAGCCAAGCAGATATCACCATGAAATGTTAAGCAAGACAGAAGCTGAGAGAGCCAATGGAAGCCAAGAGATGAAAGCCAGCCCCAGAGAAACAAAGCAAGGAACCTCCATAGGAACAGGGTTTAAAAGCAATGGAGCCCAGGAGCAACGGACCAGCAGATGCCAGTCATCTGACTACTCAGCTGACAGAGGTGTTACTGACCCATTCGCCTTCATTGAATTAAGGTATGTTTTACTGGATGTCTTAGTTTGGACATTTTTATAGGCTTAGAGCTGTAAAGCTGTAACTTATTAAATTCTCCTTTTACAAAGCCATTCCAGTTCTGGTATATCACATTCTTTCAACTTCCAAACTAATACATACTCCAAGACACATAGAATCAGACTCATAAATGCCAGAGAGAAGGAGATAATTCTGAAAGTAGCAATAAAAAATTGATTCATCACATACAAGCGAAGCCAAATAAGACCATATACAAAGGAAGCCAAATGAGAGTAAGTGCTGGTTTCTCATCAGATACAATGGAGATGAGAAGGCATGGTACAATATCTTTAAGGTATTCAAAGAGACAAATTGCCAGCCTGGAGTTCTGTATCCAGCAAAGCTGTCCTTCAAAAATGAGGGGGAGTTCAAAATATTCACAGATAAACAGAAGCTGAGAGTTCATTAATAAGGGACTGGTCCTATGAGAAATACTAAAGAGAGTTCTGAAGACTGAATAGAAAAAGACAGGAGAGAGAGGTCTGGAGGAGGATACAGAATTGGAGCATATTAGAAAGGGTAACTTAAAAGATAGAAAGAGAAAAAAATAGATCTGACAAATAAAAACCAAGTCAGATGGTTGAAGTAAGAGCCACTTTTACTGTAATAACTTTGAATGTTAATAGATTACACTTCCCAGTCAAAATACAATTTTTTATTTAAAAATATGATCCATAAGACTCATCTTAGACCCAAAGATACAAATAGGTTGAAAGTGAAAAGGTGGGAAAAAATATTCTACTCAAGTGGTAATGAAGAAAATAAAAGTCTGGGATAGCAATATTAATTATCATGGAAAACAGATTTTAAATGCAAAAATGTTATAAGATCACCTAAATAATATTATAAATTACTAGACCTCACAGACAAATATATAACATTGCATCCCAAAACAGCAGCATATACATTCTTTTCAAATGCTCATGGAACATTCTTTATGATTGATCATATGCTGGGACACAAAACAGCTCTTAAATTTGAAAAGACTGAAGATGTGCAAAGCACATTCTCTGGCTATAACAGAATGAAGCAAGAAATCAATAACAGACAACTAGAAAATTCATATATATGGAGGTTGAAAGCACACCCTTGAATAATCAGTGGGTCAAATAAATAATTTTGGGAGAAACTCTAAGTCTCTTGAGAGTAATGAAAACAAGAATACAACATATCAAAACTTATGGTATGCTTTGAAGACAAAGGTGAGGGGGAAATTTATAGCCCTAAATGCCTACATTACAAAGGTAAAAAGAGCTAAAAGCTATGACTTAACTGAACAACTCAAAAAAAAAATGGAGAAAAAACAGCAAACTAATTTAAAAGCAAGGCAAACACTGGCAACACTGAAGGAAGAAGTAAACATCTCTACAAAAACAGTTGGAGATGTCAATAAACTTCTATCATCGATGGATAAAACATCCAGACAGACTATCAATAAAGAAACAGATTTTGAAAGATGTAATAAATGAACTAGACTTAACACATATTTGCAGAACATTGCACCCCACAACAGCAGGCTGTACATATTTCTCAGCTGCTCAAGGATCAATCTCCAGGATAGACCACATGGTAGATAAAAAAACAAGTCTCAATAAATTTTAAAAGATTGGAATCATACAAAAAGTTATCTTGGCTCATAATGGGATGAAGTTGGAAATCAATTCTAGGCATATGGCTGAAAAATCCAAAAATATATGGAGGGTAAAAAAACACCCTTAAACAGCATTAGGTCAAGGAAGAAATTACAGGAGAAACCAGTAAATACCTCAAGGCAAATGAAAATGAAAACACAATATTACAAAACTTATAGAATGCAGCAATGGCAGTGCTGAGAGGGAATTTTGTTGCCCTTAAATGCATATATCAAAAAAAAAGAAAGAGCAAAAATCAAGGAATTAACTGTGCACCTGGAAAAACTAGAGATAGAACAGCAAACTAACCCCAGAGCAAATAGAAGGAAAGAAATAAAAAAAGATTAGAGCAGAGCTAAAGGAAATTGAGAACATGAAAATAATAGAGAGTGTTAACAAAACCAAAAGTTGATTCTTTGAGAAAATTTTAAAAAATAGTTAGTGGACTCTTAGTGAGGCTGACATAAAAAGGGAGGATGAAAATAAATAATGTCAGAAAAGAAGGGAGGACATAATGTCTGTTTTCAAGAAATAAAGGCAATAATGTGAGGATAATATGAGCAACTATAGGCTAATAAACGGACAATCTATATGAAATGAACAACTTCCTAGAAAAGTATAAACAATCAGCATTGGTTCAAGAAAAAATAGATGACCTCAACAAACCAATCACAAATAAAGAGATTGAATCAATCATCAAGAAGTTACCCTAAAAGAAGAGTCCAGGACCAGATGGGTTCACTTATGAATTCTAAGCATTCAAGAAAGAATTAGTACCAATCCTGTTCACACATTTCAAAAAATTTGAAGAGGAAGGAAAGCTAGCTAACTCATTCCATAAATACATCATCATTTTAATTAAAGCCAGGGAAAGATACTACTAGAAAATAAAATTGCAGATCAATAATTTTCATGAATCTAGATGCAAGAATCCTCAATAAAATGCCCATAAATTGAATCCAGTAGCACATTAAAAGACATATACACCATGCCTGTGCTGGTTTCAAATTGTTGTGTGTACCCCAGAAAAGCATGTTTCTTCCCTAATCCAATCTTGTGGGGATAGACCTATGGTTTAGAGTGAAAACTTTTATTTGGACTTCTCCATGGAGATGTGACACACCCAGTTGTGGGTGTAAACTTTTGATTGGATTGTTTCCATGTACATGTGACACATACAATTATGGTGTGACATTTTGATTAGAGATATGACTCTGTCCATTCAAAGTGGTTCTTGATTAGTTTACTGGTGTCCTTTAAAAGAAGGAACATTTGAAGAAACCTCAAATGCAGATAACCTAGGAGACTCCAGGAGCCAAGAGAGCCCACAGATGCTTGAGGAACAAATAATTCAAGTCAAAAAAGATGTAGATATTTTGAGATGCATAGCACAGCAGACATCTCATGTTCCTTCCCTTGAGATGTTAAGCAAACCAGAATCCTGAGTTATGTCCCAGAGGAGCTAAGTGAAGTCAAACAGAAGCTTAGAGGGAAATCACAGGCATGAGAATCTGGAAGCAATGGAACTGGGAACAATGACCAGCATATGCCAGCCATGTATCTTCCCAGCTGACAGAGGTGTTCCATGCCATCAACTTTTCTTGAGTCAAGGTATCATTCTCTGGATGCCTTAGTTTGGATATTTTGATGGCCTTTGAAGTTGTAAACTTGTAGTTTAATAAATTTCCATTGTAAAGGCTATTCCTTTTCTGGTATATTGCCTTCCAGCAGCTTTAGTAAACCAGTACAATGACCAAGTGGAATTTATTGCAGGTATTCAAGGCTGATTCGACACAAGAAAATCCATTAATGTAATACACCACATCAATAAATCAAAGTAGAAAATCCACATGATCATTTCTCTTGATGCAAGAAGGCATTTGACAAAATTCAACATCCTTTCTAGGTGAAAACAATTCAAAGTACAGAAATAGAAAGGAACTTCTTCAACATGATAAACAGAATATATGAAAAAACCACAGGTAACATCATATTAAAGGAGAAAAATAGAAAGCATTCCCTCTAAGATCAGAAACAAGACAAGGATGCCCACTGCCACCATTGTTATTCAACATTGCACTATTCAACATTGTAGCTACAACAATTAGACAAGGAAGAGAAATAAAATGCATCCAAATTAGAAAAGAAAAAGTAATCATTCACTCTTTGCCAATGACATTAATCTATATGTCAAAAATCCTGAAAAAAACTACACCAAAGCAAATAAAGATAATTAATAAGTACAGCAAACAGGTAGGATACAAAGGCAACAGTCAAAAATCAGTAGAGTTTGTATAATTAGTAATGAGCATTCTGAGAAAGATATAAAGAAAAAAATTAATTTACAATGGCAACCAAAACAATCAAATATTTATGAACAATTTAACCAAGGACACGATAGACCTATACACAGAAAACTGTAAGAATTTACTAAAGGAAATCAAAGAAGACCAAAATAGATGGAAGGACATAGCGTGTTCATGAACTGGAAGACTAAGTATAGTTAAGATGTCAATTCTACCCAAATTGATTTATAGATTCAATGCAATATCAATTAAATCTTCCAACAAATTACTTTTCAGAGACAGGTAAAGCAATGACCACATTTATTTGGAAGAGTTAGAAGCCTTGAATAGCTAAAAATTTCTTGAGTAAGAGGAATGAAATGAGAGGTCCCACACTACCTGACTTTAAAGCATATTACAGAACTACAATGGTCAAAACATCATGGTACTGGCATAAAGATAGATATGCTGTTTCAGTATATCTATCTTTATCTATCTACCTATCAGTATAGATACATACTTTATCTATCTATCAATATAAATATATACCAATGTATCTATCAGCATATCTATTGATACAGAATCAAATTGAATGTTAAGAAATAGACCCTGTCATCTATGGACAATTAATCTTTTTTAAAGCAGTCAAGCCAACTCAACCAGAATAATGCAGCCTCTTCAATAAATGGTGTTTGGAGAACTGAATATTCATATCCAAAGGAATGAAAGAGGACCCATATCTTACACCTTACACAAAAGTTAACTCAAAATATGTCAAAGACCTATATGCTAGAGCTAAGACCATCAAACTTTCAGAATAAAATGTAGGGAAATATTTTATAAATCTTGTTGTTTCCTAAATTTCATCTTACTCAAAGTGTGAGTAATGAAAAAATAAATTGTTAAATGGGCTCTCCTCAAACTTAAACAATTTTATGCATCAAAACCTCTGTCAGGAAAGTCAAAAGGCAAGCTATGCAATGTGAGACAGTATTTGGAAACTATATATCAAATAAAAGTTTAATATCCAGAATACATAAAGACATTCTGCAGTGAAAATTAAAAAGACAAACAATCCAACAAAAAATGGACAAAAGACATTGTGCCAGTTTGAATCTGTTGTGTATACCAGAAAAGCCAAGTTTTTTAATCCTCATTCAGTATTGCTGAGGAGGATATTTTTTGTTGCTTCCATGGAGATGTGGCACACCCAATTATGGGTAGTAACTTTTGATTAGATGGATTCCATGGAGATGTGTATCCACCCATTCAAGGTGGGGTTGTTTACTGGAGCCTTTTAAGAGGGAACCATTTTGGAAAAAGCTACAAAGCCTACACAGCCAGAAAACTTTGGAGATGAAGAACGAAAATGCCTCTGGAGACACTTCATGAAACAAGAAGCCAGGAGAGAAAACTAGCAGACTTTGTCATGTATCCTTTGAGCCGAGAGAGAAACTCTAAATTCATCAGCCTCTCTTGAATGAAAGAAATCTCTTGTGGGTGCCTTAATTTGGACATTTTCATGGCCTTTGAACTGTGTAAACTTGCAACTTAATGAATTCCCCTTTTTAAAAGCTGTTCCATTTCTGGTGTATCCCATAGTGGCAGCTTACAAACTAGAACAGACATGGATAGACATTGTTTCTGAAGAGGAAATACAAATGGTTAAAAAATATATGAAAAGATGCTCAGTCTCACTGGCTATTAAGAAAATGAAAATCAAAACCACAATGAGATATCATCTCATACACACTAAAATGGCCATTATTAAAAGAAAAAAACAGATAACACAAGTGCTGGAAAGGATGTGGAGAAAGGGGTACACTTATACTCTATTGATGAGAATGGAGAATGTTACAACCCCTCTGGAAGGCAGTTTGCTTGTTCCTTCAGAAGTCAAGTATAGAATTGCCATATGATCCAGTGATTCCATTCCTAGGTGTATATTCAGAGGAACTGAAGGCAAGGACACAAACAGACATTTGTACACTGGTGTTTATAGCAGCATTATTCATGATTGCCAAGAGACGGAAATAGCCCAAATGTCCATTGATTTTCAAGTGACTAAACAAATTGTGGTATATACATATGATGGAATATTATATGTCTGTAAGATAGAATAAAGTCATGCAGCATGTAATAACATGGAGGAACCTTGAGCACATTATGCTGAGTTAAATTAGTCAGAATCAAAAGAACAAATACATCATGGTCTCACTATTATGAACTAACATTAATGAGTAAATTTGGAGAGTTAAAATTGAAAACACAGTTAGCAGGATATAGAAAAAGAGTAAAGATTGGGCATTTGATGCTTATGGAATACAGAATGTTTTTCAGTATTGATTATAAAAATCCAGAAATGGATAGCACGATACTATCTGATGGTAGCACAATATTGTAAGCACATTGAATGAAGCTGAGTGTGAATATGGTTGAGGCAGGTAGGCTAGGGGCATGCATGACACCCTATAGAAAAGATAGAGAAGAAAGGCTGGGATCATACAATTTAGTGATGCCTATAATGAACATGATGTTGATTAAGTATGCAAATATAAGTAAGTTTTTTCTCATGATGGGGAACAAATGAATATTAACATTGCAAGGTGCTGACTATGGGATGCTTTAGAGGGGTAAAATACAATCAATGCAAACTAGTGTCTATAGTTAACAGTAATATTGTAATATGCTTTCCTTGAATGTAACAAAGGCAATATTCCAAAGCTAAATATCAATAAGTAGGGTATATGGAATTCTTTGTAGAAGAAGTGGAATTGCCTTCATATGGATTGTGGAATGAAGGCATGGCTGGGAACAGTTGATTTTTTTCCTTAGGTTGGATTGTATGATATATGAATGAAACTATTGTAAAGTGAACAGAGAGATACAAGTATTGGAGAAAACATGGAGGAAGAGATGTACCTAGTCACCATTTATAGGGAAGCAGAGTGGTGCAACCCTCTGGAGGGCAGTGTGTTGATTCCATAGGAGAGACTTGGGTGAGGTTACCATTTAGGTGTATGCTCAGAGGAATAGAGATTAGGGCACAAATGGACAGTTGCACACTGGTGTTTATGGTGGCAGTGTCCACCATTTACAATGGATGGAGATTGTCTATGGGTACATCAACTGAAGGCAGGAAGGATAAACTGTGATATAAGTCTATTGAGCAACTGCAGGAAGGAATCAAGGTGTGAAGGTAGCAATGAGGTGACTGAAACTTGAGGACAGAATATTGAGTGAAACAAGCCAGAAATGAAAAACATATTTTATAATGCCTCACTAATATGGACTAGTATAATGTACAAACTCTGAGAATTGAAAATGAGAGTATAGTTTATCAGATGAAGACATATTGTTAAGGTTTCTAGATTGTAAACCCTTTCAACAGTCACATCTATTCCAGAATTGTAACTATGATTACTAAATCCTGAAATGCTGAGCTCTTTGTGTATAATCTAGTCATTCCCTGGAACATTGTGTATTTGTGTGACCCCTGAGACTCAGATCTAAAGTTCTGAAGTTATGAAAGTGAGCATTACCTCATACAGCAATTGTTTAAAGCATTGATAGAGTTCCGGGCCAAGATGGTGGCTTAACAATGCGTGCATTTTAGTTAGTTCTCCATAACAACTACTAAATAACCAGAAACAGTACAGAACAGCTCCTGGGGCCACATCAGTGACTGGACACACAGCGTATACCAGTCTGGATTGGCTGGACCGGCTGCAAGCCTCCCCAGAACTGTGAGTTCCCCAATTCATGGCGGCCAGTGCCCCTCCCCCATGGGGCTGCTTCCCAGAGGGAAAGGAAAGAGACTTTAACAGCAGCAGGGGCTGAGCCCAACCAAACACCAATTGAGGCATTAATTAACAAATTCTGACTACAAAAAATAGTCCCCCAGCTCAGTTGAACTTGGTCAAAGCAGAGGTCACTAATTTTTGATCTGGTCCCAAGGGTGCAGGGCTGATAGAAAAAGAAAACAAAATGAAACAGAGGTTTTTGTGGCTGTGTTTCTACAAAGGCTTGACTGCCTTTGGATTCAGTGGCAGGACTTCTCAGGCTACAACTTCCCCAGGAATAGGCAGAAAGAAGCTCATTTGAGGGCTTGTCTGGAAACTGTGTCTTCCCCAGGGGAGGGGTGTAGCCCAACTCAGGTGGAATCCCTCCCTTAAGGAACTCAGACACCAGGACTTGGTAATTTGAATCAGCCTACAACCTCTCCTCTGTCTCCATCATGCTGCCAGCAGGGAGAGTCTGCCAAAGTTAAAGGTACCATATCATCTTATGCTGGTGGGACCTGCAGGCAGACAAGCAACACATACTGGGCAGGGTAAGAAATACAGAGTTGAGAGACTTCACAGGAAAGTCTTTCAACCTGCTGGGTCTCACCCTCAGGGAAAACTGATGCAGGCGACTCTTTACTCCTGATAGGAGGCAAGTTTGGCCTGGGAAAGTTCGACTGGGGTCTATAAAACCTAAGCAGACTTTCCTAAAAGTGTGTGTGTGTGGGGGGGGGAAGGCACAGTACAAGCAGGAAAAGAAACAAGAAAACAAGAACAAAAAATTCTCCTCTGTTAAACAAAACCTAAGCTAGAGGTCCAGAATAAGCTGAACTGAATGTCAAAGAACAGACAGACAAAAATTCATCCAGCAAGAAAACCCTAGGTAAAGGAAGTGAAAGCAATCTCCAGAATAAACTAGTTAAGGTAATTAAATGTATAGACACCAGCAAAAAATAACAAATCACACCAGAAAAATTGAAGATATGGCCCAATCAAAGGAACAAACAAACAATTCAAATGAGATACAGGAGCTGAAGCAATTAATTCATAATATATGAACAGACATGGAGATCCTCATCAAAAACCAAATCAATGAATAGAGGGAGGATATAAATTAGGCAAGGAATGAACAAAAAGAAGAAATGGAAATTCTGAAAAAACAAATCACAGAACTTATGGGCATGAAAGGCACAGTAGAAGAGATAAAAAAAAAAACCATGGAAGCCTATAATGGTAGATTTTGAGAGGCAGAAAATGGGATTAGTGAACTGGAGGATGGAACATCTGAAATCCGACAAGAAACAGAAACTGTAGGGAAAAATAGAAAAATATGAGCAGGGACTCAGGGAATTGAATGCAATATGAAACACACAAATATATATGTAGTGGGTGTCACAGAAGGAGAAGAGAAGGGAAAAGGAGGAGAAAAACTAATGGAGGAAATTATCACTGAAAACTTCCCAACTCTTAGGAAAGACTTAAAATTACAGATCCAAAAAGTGCAGCATACCTCAAACAGAATACATCCAAATAGATGCACTCCAAGACACTTACTAATCAGAATGTCTGAGGTCAAAGAGAAAGAAAGAATCTTGAAAGCAGCAAGAGAAAAGCAATCCATCACACACAAGGGAAACCCAATAAGACTGCATAGATTTCTCAGCAGAAACCATGAAGGCAAGAAGATAGTGGGATGACATATATAAATTACTAAAAGAAAAAACCTGCAAACCAAGAATTCTATACCCAGCAAAATTGTCCTTCAAAAATGAGGGAGAAATTAAAACATTCTCAGACAAAAAAATCACTGAGAAAATTTGTGACCAAGAGACCAGCTCTGCAAGAAATACTAAGGGGAGCACTAGAGACATATATGAAAAGACAGAAGAGGGAGGTGTGGAGAATACTGTAGAAAGGAAGACAATGAGTAAAGGTAAAAAGAAGGAAAATAAGATATGACATATAAAATCCAAAACGCAAAATGGTAGAAGAAAGTACTACCCATACAGTAATAACACTAAGTGTTAATGGATTAAACTACCCAATCAAAAGACATAGAATGGCAGAATGTATTTAAAAACAGGACCCATCTATATGCTGTCTACCGGAAACACACCTTAGACCCAAGGATAAACATAGGTTAAAAGTAAAAGGTTGGGGAAAGATATTTCATACAAAGAACAGTCAGAAAAGAGCAGGAGTAGCTATAGTAATATACAATAAATTAGACTTCAAATGTGAAACAGTTAAAAGAGACAAAGAAGGACACTATGAATTAATAAAAGGAACAATTCAGCATGAAGACATAACAATCATAAATATTTATACACCGAGACAGAATGCTCCAAAATACATGCTGTAAACACTGAAAAGAGAAATAGACACATGTACCATAGTAGTTGGAGACTTCAATTCCCCACTCTCATCAATGGACACAACATCAAGACAGAGGATAAATAAAGAAACAGAGAATTTAAATAATACAATAAATGAGCTGGGCTTGACAGACATTTATAGAACATTACATCCCACAACAACAGGAATCACCTTTTTTCTCAAGTGCTCATGGATCATTCTTGAGGATAGACCATATGCTGGGTCACAAAGTAAGTCTTAAAAAATTAAAAAAGATTGAAATCACACAAAACACTTTCTCAGATCATAAAGGAATGAAGTTGGAAATCAATAATAGGCAGAGTACCAGAAAATTCACAAATACGTGGAGGTTCAACAACACACTTTTAAACAACCAGTGGGTCAAGGAAAACATTGCATGAGAAATCAGTAAATATCTTGAGGCAAATGAAAATGAAAACACAACATATCAAAACTGATGGGATGCAGCAAAGGCAGTGCTAAGAGGGAAATTTATTGCCCTAAATGCCTATTTAAAAAAAAAGAAAGAAAGGGCAAAAATCGAGGAATTAACTGTCCACCTGGAAGAACTAAAGAAAGAACAGCAAACTAACCCCAATGCTAGCAAAAGGAAAGAAATAACAAAGATTAGAGCAGAAATAAATGCAATTGAGAACATGAAAACAATTGAGAAAATCAATAAACCAGAAAGTGGTTCTATGAGAAAATAAATAATAATGATGGGCCCTTAGCAAGACTGACAAAAAGAAGAAGAGAGAGGGTGCAAATAAATAAGATCAGAAATGGAAGAGGAGACATAACCACTGACTCCATGAAGGAAATAATGAAAGGATACTATGAACAACTTTATGCTAATAAATATAACAATGTAGATGAAATGAACAACTTCATAGAAAGGCATGAACAACCAATTTTGACTTGAGAAGAAATAGATGACCTCAACAAACCAATCACAAGTAAAGAAATTGAACTGGTCATTAAGAAGTTCCCCAAAAAGAAAAGTCCAGGGCCAGATGGCTTCACATGTGAATTGTACCAAACATTCCAAAAAGAATTAGTACCAATCATGCTCAAACTCTTCAAAAAAATTGAAGAGGAAGGAAAGTTACCTAATTCATTCTACGAAGCCAACAACACCCTCATACCAAAGCCAGACAAAGATATTACAAAAAAAGAAAACTACAGACCAATCTCTCTAATGAATATAGATGCAAAAATCCTCAACAAAATTCTAGCAAATCGTATCCAGCAACACAATAAAAGAATTATACTTCATGACCAAGTAAGATTCATTCCAGGTATGCAAGGATGGTTCAACATAAGAAAATCAATTAATGTAATACACCACATCAACAAATCAAAGCAGAAAAACCACATGATCATCTCAATTGATGCATCAATTGACATTTGACAAAATTCAACATTATTTCCTGTTGAAAACACTTCAAAGGATAGGAATAGAAGGGAACTTCCTTAAAATGATAAAGGGAATAATTGAAAAACCCACAGCTAATATCATTCTCAATGGGGAAAAACTGAAAACTTTCCCTCTAAGATCAGGAACAAGATAAGGATGTCCACTATCACCACTGTTATTCAACATTATGTTGGAAGTTCTAGCCAGAGCAATTAGACAAGAAAAAGAAATACAAGCCATCAAAATTGGAAAGGTAGAAGTAAAATTCTCACTGTTTGCAGATGATATGATACTGTATGTCAAAAACCCTGAAAAATCCACAGCAAAACTACTAGAGCTAATAAATGAGTACAGCAAAGTGGCAAGGTACAAGATCAACACTCAAAAATCTGTAGTGTTTTTATACACTAGTAATGAACAATCTGAGGGGGAAACCAAGAAGTGAATTCCATTTACTATTGCAACCAACAGAATAAAATATTTAGGAATAAATTTACCTAAAGAGACAAAAGACCCATACAGAGAAAACAACAAGAAATTGTTAAAAGAAGTCACAGAAGACCTAAATAGATGGAAGGACATACCGTGTTCATGGATTGGAAGACTAAATATAGTTAAGATGTCAATTCTACCTAAATTGATTTACAGATTCAATGCAATACCAATCAAAATCCCAACAACTTATTTTTCAGAAATAGAAAAACCAATAAGCAAGTTTATCTGGGAGGGCAGGGTACCCCAAATAGCTAAACATATCCTGAGGAAAAAAATGCAGTGGGAAGTCTCACGCTGCCTGACTTTAAGGTATATTATAAAGCTACAGTGGTCAAAACAGCATGATACTGGCATAAAGATAGATATATTGACCAATAGAACCAAATACAGTGCTCAGATATAGACCCTCTCATCTATGGACAATTGATCTTTGATAAGGCAGTCAACCCAACTCACCTGGGACAGAACAGTCTCTTCAATAAATGGTGACTAGAGAACTGGATATCCATATGCAAGAGAATGAAAGAGGACCCATATCTCACACCTTATACAAAAGTTAACTCAAAATGGATCAAAGACCTAAACATTAGGTATAAGACCATAAAACAGTTAGAAGAAAATGTAGGGAAATATCATATAAATCTTATACTTGGAGGTGGTTTTATAGACCTTACACCTAAAGCAAGAGCACTGAAGAAAGAAAGAAAGAAATGGGAACTCCTCAAAATTAAACACTATTGCACATCAAAGAACTTCATCAAGTAAGTAAAAAGACAGCCTACACAATGGGAGACAATATTTGGAAACGACATAGATAAAGGTCTAGTATCCAGAATACATAAAGAGATTGTTCAATTCAACAACAAAAAGACAGGCAACCCAATTACAAAATGAGGAAAAGACTTGAACAGACACTTCTCAGAAGAGGAAATACAAATGGCCAAAAGGCACATGAAGAGATGCTCAAATTCCCTGGCCATTAGAGAAATGCAAATCAAAACCACAAGGAGATATCATCTCACACCCACCAGAATGGCCATTATCAACAAAACAGGAAATGACAAGTGCTGGAGAGGATGTGGAGAAAGAAGCACACTTATTCCTTGTTGGTAGGAATGTCAAATGGTACAATTGCTGTGGAAGGCAGTTTGGTGGTTCCTCAAAAGCTGAATATAGAATTGCCATATGACCTGGCAATACCATTGCTAGGTATCTACTCAAAGGACATAAGGGCAAAGACACAAACAGACATTTGCACACCAATGTTTATAGCAGCATTATTTACAATTGCAAAGAGATGGAAACAGCCAAAATGTCCATCAACAGATGAGTGGCTAAACAAACTGTGGTATATACATACGATGGAATGTTATGCAGCTTTAAGACAGAATAAAGTTTTGAAGTATGTAACAACATGGATGGGCCTTGAGGACATTATGCTGAGTGAGATTAGCCAAAAACAAAAGGTCAAATACTGCATGGTCTCACCGATATGAACTGACATTAGTGAATAAACTTGGAATATTTTGTTGGTAACAGAGACCACCAGGAGATAGAAATAGGGTAAGATAATGGGTAATTGGAGCTGAAGGGATACAGATTGTACAAGAGGACTGAATATAGAAACTCAGAAATGGACAGCACAATACTACCTAACTGTAATACAATTATGTTAAAACACTGGATGAAGCTGCATGTGAGAATGATAGAAAGAGGAGGGCTGGGGGTATAAATGAAATCAGAAAGAAAATAAATGTTAAAGATTGAGATGGTATAACCTAGGAATGCCTAGAGTGTATATTAATAGTGACTAAATGTACAGATTTTTAAAATGCTTTTGCAAAGAAGAAGAACAAAGAATGTCATTATTGCAGGGTGCTGAAAATAGATGATAATTAATATTTTAAAATCTCACCTTATGTGTGAGACTAAAGCAAAAAATGTTTATTTGGTACAAAATTTATATTTTGACTATTGCATGTCTTAATATAATGTATGTAGATAGTTGGTTGAACAACATAAGTACATGGAACCTTGAGTAGGACACGAGATTTTGTTGGTTTGTCCAGAGTGATGCCCTTATGAATCCCAGAATGATTTGATCAGTGAGTGGAAAAGTATTTGCAATGTCTCAGAAGAGGTGAGAACGGGGAGAAATTCAACTTCCCTAAGTTGACTTCTTGATATTCTCACAAGCAGTGCAGACATCCAAACCTACAGGCTGAGCCCCCAGTCTTGGGGTTTGTTCATATGAAACTTAACCCCACAAAGGATAGGTCAAGTCTACTCAAAATTTAGGCCTAAGAGTCACCCCCAAGAGAGCCTCTTTTGTTACTCAGATGTGGCCTCTCTCTCCAGCCAACACAACAAGCAATCTCACCACCTTCTCCCTGTCTACATGGGACATGACTCCCAGGGGTGTGGACCTTCCTGGAAATGTGGGAAAGAAATCCTAGAATGAGCTGAGACTCAGCATCAAAGGATTGAGAAAAACCCTAGAATGAGCTGAAACTCAGCATCAAGGGATTGAGAAAACCTTCTTGATCAAAAGGGGGAAGAGTGAAATGAGGCAAAGTGTCAATGGCTGAGAGATTCCAAACAGAGTTGAGAGGTTATCCTGGAGGTTAGTCTTATGCATTAAGTAGATATCACCTTGTAAATCAAGATGAAATGGAGAAGCTGGAGGGAACTGCCTGAAAATATAGAGCTGTGTTCCAGTAGCCATGTTTCTTGAGGATGATTGAATAATGATATAGTTTTCACAATGTGACTGTGTGACTGTGAAAACCTTGTGTCTGATGATCCTTTTATCTACCTTGTCAACAGACGAGTAGAACATATGGAATAAAAGTAATAATAGGGGGAACAAATGTTAAAATAAATTTAATTTGAAATGCTAATGAAAGTGAGGGTAAAGGGTATGGTATGTATAATCTTTTTTTCTGTTTTCATTTTATTTCTTTTTCTGTTGTCTTTTTATTTCTTTTTCTGAATTAATGTTCTAAGAAATGATGAATATGCAACTAAGTGATAATGTTGAGAATTACTGATTATATATGTTAATGTTTTAGTTCGTTTGTTAAAAGTATTTTAATTAATAAACAAATTTTAAAAAAATAAATAAAAATTAAAAAAACATTGATAATGTGATCATATTTCAATTAGAGATATGAATGAAGCTGATCTGGTTAAGAGTAAGGTAAATCAGACTAAAAGTTTATCGATGATATTCAGTATATTTTAAAACTTCCTCTTTTGTGGGAGACCAAAGGAAGAGATGTTTATTTGATGCAAAATTTATATTTTCAATAGCACACTCTCTAATTTAACTTTCATGCTTAGCTTTTTTGAATGCCATAATTACAGGGATCCTTGAATTATGGAGTGAGATCATGTTGGTTTATACAGGATGGTTTGATGCCCTGATAAATCCCAGAGTAATCTGGGAAGAAGATTAAAAAGTACTTGCAAAGTCCCCTTGAGAGACTGGGGAAAAAGATGGAAATATTTAACTTCCCCACTTGGGGAAGAACTGATTTTCTCACAGGCATTGAGAACTGCCAATTTGATGGGCCAGACCCTCGATCTTGAGACTGGCCCTTATGAAATATATTCCTTCAGAGGACAAGCTAAACCTGCTTAGTAGAATGATAAAATGTACCTTCACATTTTTATCATTGTACTAAGGCTGGATAGTATCATTGTGACCAAGGCTGGATATTAAAAGAAAATGTATAGGGAAAAAATGTGAGGTATGAAGAGGTTAGGCTTAGAATGTGATATTTTCTGATTATTGTCTGGGAGGTATATGTCTGCATTGTTCATTATCTAAGGCGATGATAGATAAGGTAGCAATTGATTTGTGGGAAAAACTGAATTCAAAAATGGAAAATAACATTCAAAAATATAGATGGGAAAACTCTGGAACTATTTTACTACAACCATATATGATTCAACAATATTAACTGTAGGCTACTTAGAGCATACACACATATTTTTAACATATGGTAAAAATTGAGTATTTTCTTCATTGTATGATAATGTAGGATTGGTTTCTACCTGGATTTAATTCATCTCAACCAGTACATTAGCACTTGCTATAGTGGAGACTGATTTTATTTTTCTTCAGTACTTTTGCTAAATGATTCTTCATAAAATAAAAAAAAACAGTAAATTTCTAGAAAATGATATATAAAAAAGACACACAAAATATAAGTCTACTCACCCACCACTGGATGTCATATTGATGACAATATGCTATAACAGTGTGAAAACACAATCTCAATTTCTGAGTTAGGAATATCAATCAGAAGCAAAGCATGGCCTCTTGTTAAACCACAGACCACATTTTGAAGGTCTGTGAGCTAAACTTCTATTGTGTTTCAATAAAAATTAACAACTGTCATTGAGAATTTACTCACAGGAATTTCACATATGTTAACTAATTTAATTTTCATTAATACAATAAACTTCAGGAGCTGAACATTACCGAGGCACAGCCAATGAAATGTAAAAGTCCTATCCTTAGCATATTGCTACATTACATACTGAGGATGGGTAATAATTTAAAGCATTCAAAAGGCCAATAGAGGTATTACCTGGCCATATGTTATACCACATCAGACTTTCTGAGGAACCCTCAAATTTATTTATTTCCACAGTGGTTGCACCATTTTATAATCCCACCAACAATGCTTACGTGTTCAAATTTCTCTGCATCCTTACTAATACTTGCTATTTTCAATTTTAATAATATTCATCTTAGTGGGTGTGAAATTGTAACACACTATGCTTTTGATTTACATTTCCCTGACGACCAATGATGTGATCTTGTCATGTGTTTATTCACCATTTTTTATCTTCTTTAGAGCAATATCTATTAAGTCATTTACTCATTTTAAAAATTATTTGTTGAGTCACTCAGCTCCCCGAGGTTAGGAGCTGGACTTTGCCTCGCTGCCTGGGGTCTGCATTTCATCTCCGGCTTCAGCGACTCACCCGTTGCAGGCTGGCCCCCCACCTGAGGCTGGACCAGCAGGCTTTCTATCTATTTGAGGGCCAGATTTTTCACCAGAAAAAAAGAGTGCAGTGGACTCTTGGTGTTCTCAAACTTTATAGCATGTTCAAATCATCTGGAGAGCTTTTAAAAATCCAGATTTATGGATTGATTCCCAGACTACTTAAATTATAACCTCTGTGATAGGATCCAGCTAATTTGCAGCTTGCTCTTATACCAGCTCAAAGATGACTTTAAGAAATGGAGAGAAGATGGTGGCTTAGTAAGACGCGCGGGTCTTAGTTCCTCCTCCAGAACAGCTACTAGAGAAGTAGAAATGATTCAGAAGAGCTCCCGGAGCAATGAAAGAGACCAAGAAGACAGCGTACCCCATTCTGGAATGGCTGACTGACTGGGAGAACCCGCTCCGGTGAGATCGCTGAGGGGCGTGGGCTTCCCCGGGACGGGGT
The DNA here is from genome assembly GCF_023851605.1 of Tamandua tetradactyla. NCBI lineage: Eukaryota > Metazoa > Chordata > Mammalia > Pilosa > Myrmecophagidae > Tamandua > Tamandua tetradactyla. Next base: position 3,720,011 of record NC_135341.1, on the reverse strand, counting down.
GGCAGGCGGCCGGAATTCCTCCCTCCCTCCTTCCCGGGCAGGCTGGGAGAATTGGACAGGCAGTCCCCTCAAGCAGCAGCGGCTGGCGGCCCCCCCTACACGTGGCCCCCCAGACCAGCTGGGAGAATTGGATCGGAGATCCTCAAGCCACGGAGAATGGTGACTGGGGTCCCTTCCAAACACGTGGCTTCCTGGTCCGGCTGGGAACAGTGGATAGACTTCTCCAAGCGGCGGCGGCTGGCACCACACCAGCCATGCTTGGCACCCTGGGCCGGCTGGGAAATTTGGACAGGTGTTCTCCCAAACCGTGGAGGCCAACGACCTACCCTGCGTGCGGATCCCCGGGCCGGTTGGGAGATTCGGATTGGCACTCCCCCAAGCTGCTTTGGCTGGTGACCCCCCACTACAGCGAGAGTTTTCCAAAGTTAAAAGGGCCACAGCATCTTTTACTGGTGGGACCCGCACACAAACGACCGCCACGAGTGCCACCTACTGGGCAGGATAAGAAAAACAGAGCCCAGAGATTTCACAGAAAAATCTTTCAACCTGCGGGGTCTTACACCCAGGGAAATCTGATTAAATGCCTAGATGCCAGCAGAAGATAACGGATCACGCTCAGAAAACTGAAAATATGGCCCAGTCAAAGGAACAAACCAATAGTTCAAATGAGATACAGGAGCTGAGAAAACTAATTCTGAATATGTGAACAGAAATGGAAAACCTCTTCAAAAACCAAATCGATAAATTGAGGGAGGACATGAAGAAGACATGGGCTGAACAAAAAGAAGAAATAGAAAAACTGAAAAAACAAATCAAAGAACTTATGGAAGTGAAGGATAAAGTAGAAAAGATGGAAAAAACAAGGGATACCTACAATGGTAGATTTAAAGAGACAGAAGCAAGAATTAGTGAATTGGAGGACAGAACTTCTGAATTCCAAAAAGAAACAGAAAATATAGGGAAAAGAATGGAAAAATTTGAACAGGGGATCAGGGAACTGAATGACAATATGAAGTGCACAAATATAAGTGTTGTGGGTGTCCCAGAAGGAGAACAAAAGGGGAAAGGAGGAGAAAAAATAATGGAAGAAATTATCACTGAAAATTTCCCAACTCTTATGAAAGACCTAAAATTAGAGATCCAAGAAGTGCAGCACACCCCAAAGACCCAAATAGGCATTCTCCAAGACACTTACTAGATAGAATGTCAGAGGTCAAAGAGAAAGAGAGGATCTAGAAAGCAGCAAGAGAAAAACCATCCATCACATACAAGGGAAACCCAATAAGACTATGTGTAGATTTCTCAGCAGAAACCATGGAGGCTATAAGACAGTGGGATGATATATTTAAATTACTAAAAGAGAAAAACTGCCAGCCAAGACTCCTATATCCAGCAAAATTGCCCTTCAAAAATGAGGGAGAAATTAAAACATTCTCAGACAAAAAGTCACTGAGAGAATTTGTGACCAAGAGACCAGCTCTGCAAGAAATACTAAAGGGAGCACTAGAGTCAGATATGAAAAGACAGAAGAGAGAGGCATGGAGAAGAGTGTAGAAAGAAGGAAAATCAGATATTATATATATAATACAAAAGGCAAAATGGTAGAGGAAAATATTATCCAAACAGTAATAACACTAAATGTTATTGGACTGAATTCCCCAATCAAAAGACATAGACTGGCAGAATGGATTAAAAAACAGGATCCTTCTATATGCTGTCTACAGGAAACACATCTTAGGCCCAAAGATAAGCATAGGTTGAAAGTGAAAGGTTGGGAAAACATATTTCATGCAAATAACAACCAGAAAATAGCAGGAGTGGCTATACTAATATCCAACAAGTTAGACTTCAAATGTAAAACAGTTAAAACAGACAAAGAAGGACACTATATACTAATAAAAGGAACAATTAAACAAGAAGACATAACAATCATAAATATTTATGCACCGAATCAGAATGCCCCAAAATACGTGAGGAATACACTGCAAACACTGAAAAGGGAAATAGACACATATACCATAATAGTTGGAGACTTCAATTCACCACTCTCATCAATGGACAGAACATCTAGATAGAGGATCAATAAAGAAATAGAGAATCTGAATATTACTATAAATGAGCTAGACTGAACAGACATTTATAGGACATTAAATCCCACAACAGCAGGATACACCTTTTTCTCAAGTGCTCATGGATCATTCTCAAAGATAGACCATATGCTGAGTTACAAATCAAGTCTTAACAAATTTAAAAAGATTGAAATCATACACAACACTTTCTCGGATCATAAAGGAATGAAGTTGGAAATCAATAATAGGCAGAGTGCCAGAAAATTCACAAATACGTGGAGGCTCAACAACACACTCTTAAACAATGAGTGGGTCAAAGAAGAAATTGCAAGAGAAATTAGTAAATACCTCGAGGTGAATGAAAATGAAAACACAACATATCAAAACCTATGGGATGCAGTAAAGGCAGTGCTAAGAGGGAAATTTATTGCCCTAAATGCCTATATCAGAAAAGAAGAAAAGGCAAAAATTCAGGAATTAACTGTCCACTTGGAAGAACTGGAGAAAGAACAGTAAACTAACAGCAAAGCAAGCAAAAGGAAAGAAATAGCAAAGATTAGAGCAGAAATAAATGAAATTGAAAACATGAAAACATTAGAGAAAGTCAATAAGACCAGAAGTTGGTTCTATGAGAAAACCAATAAGATTGATGGGCCCTTAACAAGATTGACAAAAAGAGGAAGAGAGAGGATGCAAATAAATAAGATCAGAAATGGAAGTGGAGACATAACCACTGACCTCACAGAAATAAAGGAGGTAATAACAGGATACTATGAACAACTTTACGCTAATAAATACAACAATTTAGATGAAATGGATGGGTTCCTGGAAAGACATGAACAACCAACTTTGACTGAAGAAGAAATAGATGACCTTAACAAACCAATCACAAGTAAAGAAATTGAATCAGTCATTCAAAACCTTCCTAAAAAGAAAAGTCCAGGACCAGACGGCTTCACATGTGAATTTTATCAAACATTCCAGAAAGAATTAGTACCAACTCTCCTCAAACTCTTCAAAAAAATGGAAGCACAGGGAAAGCCACCAAATTCATTCTATGAAGCCAACATCACCCTCATACCAAAACCAGGCAAAGATATTACAAAAAAAGAAAACTACAGGCCAATCTCTCTAATGAATATAGATGCAAAAATCCTCAACAAAATTCTGGCATATCGAATCCAGCAACACATTAAAAGAATTATACATCATGACCAAGTAGGATTCATCCCAGGTATGCAAGGATGGTTCAACATAAGAAAATCAATTAATGTAATACACCATATCAACAAATGAAAGCAGAAAAATCACATGATCATCTCAATTGATGCAGAGAAGGCATTTGACGAGATTCAACATCCTTTCCTGTTGAAAACACTTCAAAAGATAGGAATACAAGGGAACTTCTTTAAAATGATAGAGGGAATATATGAAAAACCCACAGCTAATATCATCCTCAATGGGGAAAAATTGAAAACTTTCCCCTTAAGATCAGGAACAAGACAAGGATGTCCATTATCACCACTATTATTCAACACTGTGTTCGAGGTTCTAGCCAGAGTAATTAGGCAAGAAAAAGAAATACAAAGCATCAAAATTGGAAAGGAAGAAGTAAAACTATCACTGTTTGCAGACGATATGATACTATACGTCGAAAACCCGGAAAAATCCACAACAAAACTACTAGAGCTAATAAATGAGTACAGCAAAGTAGCAGGTTACAAGATCAACATTCAAAAATCTGTAGCATTTCTATACATTAGTAATGAACAAGTTGAGAGGGAAATCAAGAAGCGAATCCCATTTACAATTGCAACTAAAAGAATAAAATACCTAGGAATAAATTTAACTAAAGAGACAAAAAACCTATACAAAGAAAACTACAAAAAAACTGTTAAAAGAAATCACAGAAGACCTAAATAGATGGAAGGGCATACCATGTTCATGGATTGGAAGGCTAAATATAGTTAAGATGTCAATCCTACCTAAATTGATTTACAGATTCAATGCAATACCAATCAAAATCCCAACAACTTACTTTTCAGAAATAGAAAAACCAATAAGCAAATTTATCTGGAAGGGCAGGGTGCCCTGAATTGCTAAAAGTATCTTGAGGAAAAAAAACGAAGCTGGAGGTCTCGCGCTGCCTGACTTTAAGGCATATTATGAAGCCACAGTGTTCAAAACAGCATAGTATTGGCATAAAGATAGATATATCGACCAATAGAATCGAATAGAGTGCTCAGATATAGACCCTCTCATCTATGGACATTTGCTGTTTGATAAGGCAGTCAAGCCAACTCACCTGGGACAGAACAGTCTCTTCAATAAATGGTGCCTAGAGAACTGGATATCCATATGCAAAAGAATGAAAGAAGACCCATCTCTCACACTCTATACAAAAGTTAACTCAAAATGGATCAAAGATCTAAACATTAGGTCTAAGACCATAAAACAGTTAGAGGAAAATGTAGGGAGATATCTTATGAAACTTACAACTGGAGGCGGTTTTATGGACCTTAAACCTAAAGCAAGAGCACTGAAGAAAGAAATAAATAAATGGGAGCTCCTCAAAATTAAACACTTTTGTGCATCAAAGAACTTCATCAAGAAAGTAGAAAGACAGCCTACACAATGAGAGACAATATTTGGAAACGACACATCAGATAAAGGTCTAGTATCCAGAATTTATAAAGAGATTGTCCAACTCAACAACAAAAAACAGCCAACCCAATTACAAAATGGGAAAAAGACTTGAACAATCACCTCTCAGAAGAGGAAATACAAATGGCCAAAAGTCACATGAAGAGATGCTCAATGTCCCTGGCCATTAGAGAAATGCAAATCAAAACCACAATGAGATATCATCTCACACCCACTAGAATGGCCATTATCAACAAAACAGAAAATGACAACTGCTGGAGAGGATGCGGTGAAAGAGGCACACTTATCCACTGCCGGTGGGAATCCCAAATGGTGCAACCACTGTGGAAGGCAGTCTGGTGGTTCCTCAAAAAACTGAATATAGAATTGCCATATGACCCAGTAATACCATTGCTAGGTATCTACTCAAAGGACTTAAGGGCAAAGACACAAACGAACATTTGCACACCAATGTTTATAGCAGCATTATTTACAATTGCAAAGAGATGGAAACAGCCAAAATGTCCATCAACAGACGAGTGGCTAAACAAACTGTGGTATATACATACGATGGAATATTATGCAGCTTTAAGACAAGATAAACTTATGAAGCATGTAATAACATGGATGGACCTAGAGAACATTATCCTGAGTGAGTCTAGCCAAAAACTAAAGGACAAATACTGTATGGTCCCACTGATGTGAACCGAAATTCGAGAATAAACTTGGAATATGTCATTGGTAACAGAGACCAGCAGGAATTAGAAATAGGGTAAAATAATGGGTAATTGGAGCTGAAGGGATAAAGACTGTGCAACAGGACTAGATACAAAAACTCAAAAATGGACTGCACAATAATACCTAATTGTAAAGTAATCATGTTAAAACACTGAATGAAGCTCCATCTGAACTATAGGTTTTTTTTTGTTTGTCTGTTTGTTTGTTTGTGTCTTTTTTTACTATTATTATTATTTTCTTTTTTTCTCTATATTAACATTCTATATCTTTTTCTGTTGTTTTGCTTGTTCTTTTCCTAAATCGATGCAAATGTACTAAGAAATGATGATCATGCATCTATGTGATGATGTTAAGAATTACTGATTGCATATGTAGAATGAAATGATTTCCAAATGTTGTGTTAATTTCTTTTTTTTTTCTTTAATTAATAAAAAAAATTGTTTTTTGTTGTTGACTTGTAGTGGTTCTTTACGTATACTGAATATTAGCTCTTACTGGTATATGGTAAGAAAGTATTTTCTCCCATTCTGTAGATTGTCTTTCATTTTTTCAATAATTTAATTTGATGTACAAAAGTTTTTAATTTTGATGAACTGCATTTTATCTATTTTATCTTTTTTTGTTTGTACTTTCGAAAACAGGGACTCAAAGATTTATTTCTACTCTTATGTTAATAGAACCATTTCTCACAATGGCCAGATGGTGGAAGCAACCCAAGTATTCACATACACATGAATTTTTAAACAAATTGTCATACACCCCCTGGAATATTATTGAGTTGTTAAAGGAAATGAAATTCTAATACATGCTACAAACTGGATGAAACTTTAAAACATCAGGCTGATTGAAATAACTGAGACAGAAAATACAAATATTCTATGATCTCACTTACATAAAATACCTCAAATAAGAAAATACGTAGAGACATACAGTAACTTACAGGTAATCATGTACCTGGTGCCTAGGGGAAGAGGAATTTATTGCTTAATGGGTGAAGAGTTTCTCTTTGAGAGGAAAATTTGGATTAATGGACGTTGGTGAAGGTACTCCAACATTGTGAAAACGTCATTAATACCACTGAATTGTACACATGTACATTGTTAATATGGAAATTTTGAGCTACATATATATATATATGTGTGTGTGTGTGTGTTATTACAGTAAGAAATATTTTAAAAGGCCAATAGTGAAATTTATAGATATAAATACATAAAATAGAAATACACACTAGAAAAATATTTAATGTACTTATTTGTTTGCTTCATATCTTTCATGACTTTATGACTTTTGCTTCCTGTCAACCAGAAATTCCAGAAAGTTACCAATTCCATTATGATCGAGTTTATGCAAGTGGGCTTTACAGATGTGAGGCTGGCAGTTTCTTTTTGCCATATTTTTCCTACTGATACATTTTTCCACTCTCCAGATTGTCAGTGCTACCATCATCACCACAACCTTCTTCACATGCACATCTACTTATTTTTAAAGAATTTAGACATTTTAGAAATGTCCTACATTTCTCTCAGTTCTCCATGCCTGTCTCCCTAACAGCAGGACCATGTCAGGGCCTGAGTGTGCAACTCAGGTCTTCCTGGTCTCTTTTTATACATATGTAGAAGTAATGTTCCTCTCCATCATTAACTTGGAGTTTCTATGTGAACACTGTTAACCACTACTCTCTGATTCTTACTCAGTGTTCCAGATGACTTAGCATTCTGTACTGCTCTAGTATGCTAGCTGCCAAAATGCAGCATAGCAGAAATGGCATGACTTTTTAAAAGGGGAATTTAATAAGTTGCTAGTTTACAGTTCTAAAGCCAAGAAAGTATCCCAATTAAAACAAGTCTATAGAAATGTCCAATCAAATGCATCCAAGGAAAGATATCTTGGTTCAAGAAGGCTAATGAAGTTCAGGGTTTCTCTTTCAAGTGGAAGGACACATGGCGAACACAGTCAGGGTTCCTCTCTCATCTAGAATGACACATGGCAAACACAGCATCATCTGCTAGTTTCTTTTCCTGGCTTCCTGCTTCATGAGCTCCCCAGGAGACATTTTCCTTCTTCATCTCCAAAGGTTGCTGGGTGGTGGATTTGGCTTCTCATGGCTATGTTGTTCTGCTCTGCTCTTTCTGAATCTCTTTCATTCTCCAAAATGTTTCCTCTTTTAAAGGACTTCAGAAACTAATTGAGACCCACCCAAATGGGTAGAGACATGCCCCCAGTTAATCCAGCTTAACAAGCACTCTTGATTAAATCACATCTCCAGGGAGAGATCTAATACAGCTTCAAACATACAAGACTGAATAAGGATTAGAAGAAACGGCTGCCTTTACAAAATGGGATTAGGATTAAAACATGGTTTTTCCAGAGTACATACATCTTTTCAAACTAGCACACATACCAACCACATATCCTGGATGCTCTTCTGTCAGTTCAATGTGATTCATCAGTTCTTCTCTGATTCCAGGTGTAATTTACTCAAAATTACATTATAATTATTTTACTACCATACGCTGCCTCTGCCATACATAAATCAAATCTTTGACTGTGTTCTTATCTCTTTTGTATAGATCTCATTGCTTTTTCCTGCCTGAGTGCCATGTCAATTCAAATTAACTTATCATAAGTTATGTTTGGGAATATTATAAAGTTGAAAAAATATATTTCTTTATGGCTTGAAATGATTCAAGGAAATTGGATGAAAAAGTCTGAATTTAAGATACAGCTATTTTTAAAAATGCAATAGGTTATTCTATAGGATATTAAGTTTGTGAAGAAGCTATGTGTCTATTGAGTGAGAATTTACTGTAAGGAATTGTGGTTTTATGGGGGTAAATTACAAGTGAAATATTGGCATTAAAATCTGGATATACAGTAGAAAAGTGAAATAATGTGATAATTGCTTTGTATGAGGACAGCTTTTTTTCAGCATGCATAGGCACCAGGAAACAAACTCAGGTCTCTGGCATGGCAGTTGACAATTCTGCCACTGAACCACCATCGCATGACCCATATGAGGGCATTTTTAATTGAAATTCACACTGTTTTGGAAATCAATACTGAAGAAGTTTGTAAAAAGCCAAATTTGTGGCCATACCTCAAGTTCGATACCGTAACCTCAGGAATTAATAAATATTAATGGATATTTGACCACTTTGTTGAACAAAATTTTAACTCTAGATAGAAACTGTACTTTGCAGGGTACTGTGGAGATATATTGCTAATTTTAAAGAAATTATATATCACATTATTTTTCACATTTAGTGTTCAACTTCTAATTTTAAAATGTCTTAATATAAATACTCCAGCCTTGTAAAAGAGCACTGTCTTTCTCATTTCATAGCCTCTTTCTACCTTATAGGAAATCACTATCTTGACTGAAAATGCAGGGCCGTATTGTGGGTATCCATAATTTAATAAATGAAACCAAGTTTTCACCATTATTCAAAATATCACATGTCCATTCAAAGATCAGTTTCTCTAAAAGGCAACTTTTAGGAGAGGGTGATAATATCCCAATAAATTATTGTCAGACTTGACCCATGAGGCATTTTGGTTAATGAAATATGAGCAGTAATAATGAGTGGATTTAAGAGATAATTTATATGTACTCCTTTTTAATGTCTTTCCCTTAACATTCCATATTAGGCTGTTCCTAAAACCTTTATTGAAAATTTAACTAATCTAATGAATATAGCCAAAGCATCCTTATATACTGTAGATGAATGTCAAATGACCCATGAAGGAGAAAGCCAGGACTAAAAATCAATTCTACCTGACTCTAAATTAATTTTTCCTCCATGAATCTGTGCTAACATGAGTCAATCCACATATGGAGCTTGAATCAAGATATAAGGAAATGAATGCACATAGTGGGATTTTAAAGGTAATTCTATTATTAACTCTTGAATCAAGTGTTACACATTTTTGGAATTTCATTTAAGAACTTATTTATATTGTAGTGTTAATTGTGGCATTCATTACTCTAAACAATCCCTTTTAACCAACTTCACCTACAAAACAGCACTATTTCATCTAATCCCAATAACAAGCTATCTTCTTCTCTATCCATTCCATAGCGGGGTTTATAAAAGTGGAGAATGAAGAAATTGTCCGGAAGGTAGCTAAGAATGTAGAAAAGTATGCAAGAGGGAATGGAAATACAGCAAAAAAGCAGGAGTAGGCATGAAGTTCTCTCCTCTAAGGAAATAATTTCCCTTGAAATCATTATCAGTTTCTCACAACTTTCTTCTTTTAACTGACCCATGTTGGCTAAGTTGTCTTTTTTGCTTCTGTACACTTTAGATAACAGTGTTTAAGATACAGGCCAAGTGTCCCTATTATGTTCAATGCTACCCTGACTAATATTCCATTGTACATGTGATCACCTCTGTCTTTCCTTACATGCAAAAATTTAGTTTTGTTCTGTTGCTGTGCTCCTAGAAGAGAGATCAGATATCAGGCCTATACTTCTGAATGATTCTTGTTAGAGGATCTTTAACATCTCTGTTTCATGAGAATATAGACAAATGGTTTTAACATAAAGATAGTTAGGGTATAAAAAACAGACACAACTGTATTTTTGCTCCATTGGGGAGTTGTCCTTTGATTGCACATACAGGAAGAACACAGTCCCAAAATGTAATATGTAATAGGCATTTGTTCTTCCCTTGTTAAAGCAGATTCTCAAAATGGCTGTGACAATGTGCACAGAAGACAAACATGATGGTGAATATGACTATAATAATGAAGGCACACAGACCTAAAAGCTCCAAGTAATTGTTAGTTGTGTTTGAGCAAGATAAGAATAACAGAGGAGAGTGATAACAGAAGATGTCATTTATTTTATTTTACCACAAAACAATAGGTTAGCAATCATGGAAATTTGGATTATATCATTTGTCACACCATAGGCAAAGGTTCACAAACATGGTCAGACATAATCACCAAGTAGAAAGGTTGTTTACAGATGGCAAAGAAATTGTCATATGCCATGGCACCCAAATGAATACTTCTACAATTCTAAGGAAGAGGAGGAATAATTGACATGTACAGCCAATGAAAGAAACCATTTGACTCTCTACTAGAAGATTCTTCAGTGCATGCAGAGCATATGTTCTGTGGAATAACAACAAACATACATAAAAGACCAAGTTTGGAGAAAGAGATACATAGACGCATGCAGCTGAGTGACTGCCAAAGTTATGGCCAACAACAGAGCACACAAAATCAAAAAGACTATAAAGAGAAACACTTGTTTCCCTGGTACTCATCTAAATCCTGTAAGTATGAACTCATTTACCAAAGTGGAGAGATTTGTCATACAATAATTCAGTGTGTCTTGTTGACCTGATATTTTTTAGAATAATCCGGTTGATACTAAATATATCACCATTTGTGCCATTTTTATGTTGTTATGTACCCCAGAAAATATATGTCCTTTTCCTTAGTGCAATCTTGTGAGTGGCTCTGTTTATTTAATCCTGATTTTATATTAAAGGGTAGAAATCTTTTTATTAGATTGTTTCTATGGAGATTGGCCCACTCAACTGTGGTTGTGACCTTTTGATTAGATTATCTCCACAGAGATGTGATGTGCCCAATTCTGGGTGTAACCTTTTGATTAGATGGAGGAGTGATTCCACCCATTCAAGATATGTCTTGATTAGTTTACTGATATTCTTTAAACGAGGAAATATTTTGTAGAAACTCTTATGCATATGCAAACACAGATTTTTGGAGATGCAGAGCCCAGCAGATGTCACCATTTGCCTTCCCATGAAATGTTAAGCAAGCCAGAACCCAGAGTTGAGTCCTGGAGAAACTAAGTGTAGGCCCACAGATGCTTAGAGAGGAAACCACTGACATCGGAATCTGGAAGCCATGAGCTGGGGACAAGGACCAGAATACACCAGCCACATGCCTTTCAATGTGACAGACAGCCTTTCTTGAGTCAAAGTATCTTTCTATGGATGCCTTAGTTTGGACATTTTTATGGCCTGGAACTTTAAACTTGCAATTTAATAAATTCCTTTTTAAAACATCATTCTACCAAGAAAATTATTGAAGATACTTGTAAAATAGTTGGAATTATCTGGAAAATAGAAAAAAATGTGAAAGATCAATTATGGATATTAGTATTTTATTCATATATCCGTTGTTTCCATCAGAATGTTTGGATGAGGAAAATTAGACTTGAACAGTTTAAACCATGAACCAATATTCGGTAGTATACAAACTAAGATCTATTGCACTTCTAAGATCATGGGGAGCATCCTTTGCTCTCTCCTTCTCTTCTACCTTCCATTCACTGTCTTTTTTTTATTTCACTAATTGTCCCTTTCATTTCTCCTTTTACTGATCTTTTCCTTTCTCCACTTTTGAACTGACTATATACAATATTTACATTATAACCACATTAATGTCAGCATTAAATAGAACTGAGAAAGATGGAGATGATATATATCTTATAGGAGATATGTATATATATATATATATATATATATATATATATATATTCAGCAGTACAATATCACATACCTCATTGTGTGTATTCTGAGGCATTCTATTTTAATGATTCCTTTCAGTTACTTATTGGCCTGAGTACCATTTACTTAATAAACTTAAACTGCATTTGAGGTTTTGAAATATACCACTGAATGTGTTCATTTATAGGATTAATGTGACCTGTTTAACCACCATTAGTTTCTACCAGTTTACTTTAAATCAATTCTGAAAAAAAGAAAATACTGCCATCCAAAATAAATATACCAGCTAATCTGATGTAGAGAGAACTTCCCCCAGAATCTATGAGTCAGTGGTCATTCAAATGGAGGGAAAGTTCTAAATAATATAGTTTTAGAAGATTCTATGATAAAGAAAAATATTAGTATCCCTGACTTTCCCACAGAAATAAGTTTATTTAGGTGAATTTCTCACTTTGAATATACCTAAAACACAATGATGTTTTGCTATGCTGAATCAACCTTTCCTGAGGAACCAGGGATCAAATTATGTTTGGGGTTTTTAAATCAAGTCTCTAGTTCACTATTGTGAACATTTTATCCTTTGGAGAAATTACCTTTATTCCTTCATTAATTTCTCCTTTTCATTCTTCTTGCATGCATAAACAATTTGCTCCCATTCTTTTTTGCATTTTATACCTCATAAGCTTTAGTATTTCAGCACTTCAAAGTCTTTTTGACTCCCATCTATGAACATTTATTGTGGTCTGTTTATCTGTTTGGTGCAAAAGCTTTAAAAATATCAATGAAGCAAATTTACTGTCATTTTAGAGTTTCTTATAGCTGTTGTTGTTGTATATGGGTGGGTGGATAAAGAGCATGTGAAAAATTCTGGTTTTTATCTAATCAATATAGTTAAATGTATATTAAGGAGATTGTTTTTTTATGTATATTAATGTATATTAAAAAGATTTTTTTTATAGTATGGAATGGCTAATGACAAATAGATAATACTCAAGGCAGAATTATTGGGCTTGACAAATCAAATTTTACAACCCCAAAATTTAAACAATTTCTAAGTAAATTAATGAAAGTTTCCAACAAAGTATGTTCACTGAAAGAATTTTGTAGTCATCTCCTATCTTTTGAAAGGGGAGTTTTTATCATCAAATACAGTCTTCTAATGAATTAAATCCTCTGATGGATTGACATGTTCTTTAGATAATTGAATGATACCAGATAAAAAGAATTATCTAGTTTAAGTATTAGAAGTTCTGCCGGTTGATATGATGAACCAGGTTTTACTTCTAGCCTTACCAGTGTATCATTTTCTGGTCCCCTCTTCCTTCTTTCTTGAAACATTTCTCTTAATGAGAACTTTGGGATCTCTGATTCCCTAAGGTGCACAATGGCACTGACTTCTTGGCCTTTCAGTTTCCCAAAGGATCCCTGCTTCCATAAAATTTCTGATTTCTGATTGTTACCCATGATGATTAATTTAGATGGATACTCAGGAGGCATAAACACGAGGATGAGCTCCATGTAATTGTTAGATGTCTTGTTAGCTTAATGAGTCCCAAGATCATTGTTCAAATACTTTTTCACCAAAAGATTTGCTACTTTCCAAAACACGATCTCATTTTTCCAGCCATTAAAGCCTCTTTATGATTTCCCTTGCTATGATGAAGCCATACTGCCTAATGCTTTAAATATGCCAGGGGGAGGGGAAGAGGATGACTATATGCTCTGAATGCAAGTTGTCTACATGGCTAGAACTGGGATTCACAGTCATAAAGGGATCATTCTATCTGTCCCATAATAAGATAGCATTTGTTTGTGATTCATTCAGATCTTTTTTTTCTCCAGAATTATATGAAGGTCATATAATTTCCATGTATCATATGATAATCTTCCTTTGACTTTTCCCCCCAACCATTTAAAAATGTAAAATTTATTCTTGGTTTGGGGGGTATACAAAAACCAGTAGGGGACTGGTTTGGGCTGCCAGTCATATTTGCCAACCCTTATATCTGGCCCCAGTGTACCAACCATTTGGGCAGATATCAAGAAGAATTAGAAAGCTTCCCTACTTTCTAAGACAGAATGAGAGAAGTAAACCAACAGTTATGGTACAATACAATAAATGTTAAGAAAAGAAGTGTGTCCAGTATTACAGGAGCCAGAAGATGACATAATTAAATTGTCAATGAAGTCTTTGACAGTTTAATTCTAGTTTGGTTCTTCTCTACATAAATTGTTAAAAGTTACCTTAATGAAAAAAAAGCAAAAAAACCTCAATCACCCACATCTGCTAAAACTTTACCAGAACATGCCTGGGTACATTCTGGAATATCCTTTTTGATTAGTGTTCCAGGACAAGCCCTCAAGCAAAAATCCATTCTCCATTGTTCTGCAGAGAATCAAGCATGTCCTAGATGGTGGCTGACTGGAACTGTTAAGGGCAAGTCCACAGGTCTTGCCTATTCATTTCACCTAAGTCCTTCAGTTGTCACAAGGAATAGTGTTGCAGCCCTCTGGGTTGGAAAGAATCAAACTGAAGGCTTTTATTCCAAGTGAAAGGGCCATGGAATAATCAATTAGTCTTGAGCCTCTAATATTTGCCTGAACCCCAGTGGTTCCGGCCTAATCAAATCAGGTTTATTAGAGAAACACCTCTATAAGTACTAAGTTTTATCTGCATTTGGAGATGCTTAGGCAGATCTTTTTTAATTACCTCAGAACAAGTAAAGCTGGAGTCTTGCAATTTTAAAGCTAACAACTGTCTGCCCAGCTACTTTTTTCCAAAGGGGAAGCTGAAAGCACCAGAAGCCAAGTTGATATCATCAGTTATGTATTTAATTAAAGCAAGATGAGGGGCAGACAGGGTGGGGAAGGTGGCAGATCAGTTTTCCTATTCCAAAGCTGAAAGTTTTCACCATTCATGGAAATCTAACAGCTAAAGTCTTTGGCCTTCCCATTAAGACAGATCATTTTTCTTGATGTCCTGGAAGGTGAATGCTTCAGTTGAGCCTCTGGCTTCTACATGAACCACTGCAGGAGAATCAACAGCTACTACATCCTAAAAACCAAAAGACCAATGCCTCCTTAGAATTAAAGAAAATACAAAACAACCACACAAACACACATAAGCCTGATGTTGGGCTTGTGACCCAACATCAAACTCAGGTATTCAAGTAAGTTCTTCCACGCAGTGGGAATAAAGTGAGTTAAAGATCTGGGTGGTTCTTTTTTGGCCAGTTTTGTCCCCAGAAATCAGGGTCCTCCAGGTCACAGAGGACAAGGACAGTGCCTCATTCATCTTTTACCCCTATACCTTTCCTTTGTTCAATAAATATTCGGTGATTAAATCAAATACCAGGATACACTTTCCAACCAATATGCCCTATACCTTTATTTTTTAAGGGCCTGGAAAATCTCAACGTTCAGAAAGGCAGAAAAAAAGTGGGCAAAATAAACTAAAAAATCTGAATGAAGCTCAAGAAACCACAAGATGGATGTTTGTATCAGGTTTTGTTCCCGACAGAGAGACTGTCAACCAAGCTATACAAGGAGTGTCAGGAACCTAAACGTCTGTGGTAACATAAGTAAATAATTAATTTCACTCTGATGTAAGCTTTTATTTCCCAAGGGATCTTTCCAAGACGTCTAACAGTCCTCTATGTGAGGACTTCTAATGGTTCTGAAATAAACCTATGTCACTGGTATGGTCACCAAACAGCATAGAGGGGCCATTTGCCAGGCAGCCCTAGGAAAAGTACTAAGCCAATCCCATCTATCAAGTTAGCTAGAGGTATCAAAATGAAATACAGGAGAGAGAGAGGACATACAGAGAAAAGAAGAAATTGGTTCTACTACCACTGCACTCCTATCCTAAATTTTAGTTTTTAGTGATAGTTGTAGACAAAGACAAGCACATCAGCATTGTCAAAACTAGGCCTGAGAGAGAATATGCTCTTTGTTCTTGCTGCAAAATCTCTTCACCTTTGCCTAGATCAAACTGTATACCTTCCATAGCTAACTGCACCAGGATAGTCTAGATGGTAAATGAAATATTGAAGCAGCTCCTTACTGGTTGGTAATAAGCCACTGCTCAAGTTCCTTCTCCAACCTAGGTCTCCACAAAAGCAGAAAATTCCTTCCCTGAGACACCCACCAAATGCCCTGACACAGCAGGGGGACTTCATATGGTCTGAATATCACATTTCAGGAGTTTCACCATCTCTAGACAAAGAAGACTAGTTCTCATCCTTGGATGGGGCCAAAATAGAATTCCACTCTCAGTTCTGTTTAGAAAATCAAAGTGTTTCAAATTAAGTGTCCATTCAAATGCATAGAGCCCAAGGATATCTGAAATATGATGATAATGAGATAATGAGGTTATAAGTGTGCTGATTTGAAAGGATGTGTGTACCCTAGAAAAGCCATGTTTTAATCCTAATCCCATTTTGTAAAGGCAGCCATTTCTTCTAATCCTTATTTAGTACTGTAAATTTGAATCTCCTTTGAGATTTGACTCAATCAAGAGTGGTTGTTAAGATGGATTAGGTGGAAACATGTCTCCACCCATTTGGGTGAGTCTTAACTAGCCTAATGGAATCCTATAAAAGAGGAAACATTTTGGAGAAAGCTGGAGATTCTGAGAGAGCAGAATGACATAGCCAGGAGAAGCAGAGAATCCACCAGCCAGTGACCCTTGGAAATGAAAAAGGAAAAGGTCTCACAGGGAGTTTCATGAAAGGAAGCCAAGACAGAAAGCTTGAAGATGATGCCATGTTCACCACATGCCTTTCCAGAAGACAGAGAAGCCCTGAACCTGGTTGCCATATACCTTCTTACGTGAGAAAGAAACCCTGAACTTCATCGGCCTTCTTGAACCAAGGTATCTCTCCCTGGATTTCTTAGATTAGACATTTCTATAGACTTGTTTTAACTGAGACATATTCTCAGCCTTAGAACTGTAAACTAGCAACCTATTAAATTCCTATTTTTAAAAGTCATCCCATTTCTGGTATATTGGATTCGGGCAACTAGCAAACTAGAAGAGATTTTGGTAATGGAGAGTGGGGTACTGCTGTGGTTTGCAAATACCAAACATATTGGAATGGCTTTTTAAATGTATAAGGGAAAGATTCTGGAAGAGTTGTGAGAAGCTTGATAGAGAAAGCCTAGAATGCTTTGAAGAGACTGTTGGTAGAAATATGGACTCTAAAGACACTTCTGTTAAGGCCTTAGACAGAAATGAGGTATATGTTATTATAGATTGGAAGGAAAGTAAGCCTTGTTTTAAAATTGCAGATAATCTGGCAAAGTTGACTAGTGGCTTTTGCTGGAAGGCAGATTTTAAAAGCCATGAACTTGGATATTTAGCAGAAGAAATTTCCAAATTAAATGTCAAAAGTGCAGCCTGGTTTCTCCTCACGGTTTTTGTTAAATGTGACAGGAAAGAGGCAAGCTGAGAACTGAGCTCTTGGGTACTAAAAAAAGCAGAAGTTGATGTTCTGGAAATTCTGGACTTCCAGGAGGGAAGACCCCAAAGAATGGTGTCCCATGTGAAGATTCAGCTAAGTGTGGAACCAGTCAACCATTTCAGAGCAAACCAGGATTGGACATGGAGTTATCCAGGAAGGATTTCTGGAAACTTCTTATGTCTGATGGGTATGATCCAAAGCTACTACATAGAAAGCCAACAGGAGTGCTGTGGGACCTGTGCAAACAGAGCTGCTAACAGTCTGGACTGGGGGGTTCAGAGAAGGGACACATTGGAGGAAAAAAACTTCAGAGGTGAAACCATGGAGGCTGAGATCTGAAGTCAAGAAGCCTTGGGCCAGTAGAGCGGACCCACCCAAGCCCATGGAGAGGGTGAGTTTGCCCCAAAGGCAGAGGATGGGCCTTCCACGTCTTTGCAGTGGAAGACCATGTCGCCTCAGGCCTTGAAGAGGGTGAAGCACATTCCTTGATGTTTGGGGAGAGTCTGGCTGCCACCACATGGTGGGGTTGAGCATGTACCCCAGAGATGGTAGAGAGCCCAGGTGTAGCCCCAATGCTTGGAGAGGGTGAGCCGAGAAAAAAGTGATCTCCCCAATGTCCTCCAAGGCTGCGTGTGGAGAGGGGCAGGACTCTGCGTAGGCCTTTGGGAAAGGGTGTGGCTGCTGCTTTCTAAAGCCCTGAACATAAATGACTCTCAGACTTTGAAATCTAATGAAATTTGGCCTGTGGATTCTTGAAACTGTATGGGTCCAGTGACCCCCATATTCCTTCCTCCCTATGGAAATGGGTATATGTATCCTATGAGTGTTCCTCTCTTATATGTTGGCAGTAAATACCATGTTCTGAGTTTTACAGGTCCTAAGCCAGAGGACAATTTTGCCTTAGGACAGACCATGCCTGTCACTGACTTAATGAGATTTTGTACTGTTTCTAACTTTGTACTTCATTTGCATTGCTACTGAAAGGTTTAAGGTTTTCTTATATTGTTATGGAATGAATGTGTTTTGCATTTGGGAAGAGCATGTCTTTTGGGGGTGGAATGTGCTGGTTTGAATCTGTGGTGGATCCCAGGAAAGCCACTTTAATCCTCATTCAATATTGCTGGGTGGGAGCATTTTGATTGTTCCCATGGAGATGTGACCCACACAATTGTGAGTGGTAACTTTTAATTAGATGATTTCCATAGAGGTGTGTCTCCACCCATTGAAGGTGGCATTGCTGACTAGAATCCTTTTAAGAGAGGAAACATTTTGAAGAGACTTTTTTTTGGTAGAGCCATGAGAAAGCCAGCAGATGCTGCCATGTTCACCATGTGCCTTTCCAGCTGAGAGAGACACATTAAACATCATCAGCTTTCTTGAACCAAGGTATCTTTCCTGGGTGCCTTAAATTGGACATTGCTATAGACTTGTTTTAATTGGGACATCTTCTCAGCCTTAGAACTGTAAACTCGTAACTTATTAAATTCCCCTTTTTAAAAGTCATTCCATTTTTGGTATATTACATTCTGGCAGCTAGCAAACTAGAACAGTAACAGAGAAATAGTGCACTGTTGCAATTTGCAAATACCAAACATGTTGGAATGGCTTTTTAAATTGATAAGGGGAAGATGCTGGAAGAGCTGTGAAGAGCTGGATATAGAAGGCTTAGAATGCTTTTAAGAGACTGTTGGTAGAAATGTGACCTCTAAAGATACCTCTGATGAGGTTCTAGACAGAAATGAGGCAGGTATTATTGCAAATTTGGAAGGCAGTGGTCCTTGCTGTAAAATGGCAGATAATCTGCAAAACTGACTAGTGGCTTTGGGTGGAAGACAGATTTTAAAAGCCAAGAATTTGGATATTCAGTAAAAGTGATTTCCGAATTAAATCTGGAAAGTGCATCCTGGTTTCTCCTTTCAACTTGCAGTGAAATATGACAGGAAAGATATAAGCTGAGAGCTGAGCTCTTGGATATAAAGAAACCATAAGTCTTTGGTCTAGAAAATTCTGGGTTTCCAGATAGGGAGACCCCAGAGAATAGTGCTCCATATGAGGATTTAACCAAATGTGGAACCAGTAAAAATTCTAGGTTTTTTCTCCAAAAATCTAGAATTTGACATGGAGTTATCCAGGATGGATTTGTGTAAACTCCTTCTATCTAATAGGTATGATCTTTGCTTACTACATAGAAAGCTGACCAGAGTACTGTTGAGCCTGTATAAATTGAACCACTGCCAGTCTGAAGTAAAAGTCTCAGAAAAGGAATAAGTGAAGGTAAAATGTCTTCAGAGATAGGACCATAGAGACTTAGGTTTGAAGTCAAGAAATCTCGAGCCAAGAGAGTGGACCCACCTAAGCGTTTGGAGAGGTTGAGTTTGATCTGAAGGCAGAGGGTGGATCTTCCAACCATTGCAGTGGAAGAGTTCTGCTGTCTGAGGCCTTGGAGAGGGTGGGGCACATTCCTTAGGATTATGGAGAGTCTGGTTGCCACAACATGGAGGGGTTGAGCATGTGTCCTGGAGATGGCAGAGAGCCTAGGTTTGACCCCGATGCTTGGAAAGGGTGGAGCCAAGAAAAAGTGGTCTCCCTAGTGTCCACCCAGATTGCATTCAGAAAGAGGTGGGCCACTGTGTAGGCCATTGGACAGAGTGGTACTGCCACTTTCTAAAACCCTGAAGATAAATGACTCTCAGACTTTGAAATCTAGTGGACTTTGCCCTGCAAGTTTTTGAAACTGCTTAGGGCCTGTGACCCCTGTGTTCCTTCCAACTTCTTCCTACAGAAATGAGTATATGTTTTCTACAACTGTTTCTCCATTGTATATTGGCAGTAAATAACTTGTTCTGAGTTTTTACACATCCAGAGCTAAAGAAGAATTTTGCCTTAGAACACACCATGCCTGTAACAGACTTTGATGAGATATTATATGGTTTCTGACTTTGTATTGCACTTGTATTGTTACTGAAATGGTAAGGCTTTCTGATATTGTGATGGAATGAATGTATGTTGTATCTGGAAAAAATGATTTTTGAAGGGTCCAGAGGATGGGATATGCCAGCTTGACATGATCATGTACCCTAGAAAACTATATCTTAATCCTGGTCCATCTTATGGATGCCAGCCATTTCTTTTAATCCCTATTCAGCACTGTAAATTAGAATCTTGATTAGATCATCTCCACAGAGATGTGACACACCCAATTGGGGGTATTAACCTTTAATTAGAAGGAAATGTGACTCCATCCATTCCAGGTAGGTCTTTATTAGTTTACTGGAATCCTTTAAGAGGAGGAACATTTTGGAAAAAACTTGAGGGCCATAACAGCCACAAGAACTCATACAGCCAGAGACTTTTGGAGATGAAGAAGTAAAATGTACTGGGGGAGCTTCATGAAACAAGGAACCTGAAGAGAAGGCTAGCAAATTTTGTTATGTTCACCATGTACCTTTTCAGTTCACAGAGAAACTTTGACCATCATTAGACTTCCTAAACCAAGGTGTCTTTCCCTGGATGCCTGAGATTGGACACTTTTATAGTCTGGCTTTAATTTGGGCATTTTCACAGCCATAGAACTGTAAACTAGCAACTTAATAAATTCCCCTTTTTAAAAAGCCAAAAATAAAACTCTCTAGATTTTTCTTATTTCAGATAAGCCCTGAAACCTAGAGGTACCGATTTCACCAAGGACATCAACTAGCTGTGTTCCCTTACCCCATAATATCAATACCCCTTTTCAACATGAAAAAGTTTGAATAGTAATTGTCCCCATATCCCTGAAGATTGGAGAGAATGATCAAACAGGGAAGTTATGATTCAAAAAATTATTATGAATATTGAGTAATTATATAGATTTTTTTTGTTTCCAGTGTAGTAGGGCAGCCAGAAGGAAGTATCTGAAATTGTCGAACTGTAACCCATTCTACACTTTGAAATTTACTCTATAATTTCTTGTTAAACTATATTTGAAATTTACCACTTTTATGCCTATGTTATAATTCACAATAACAATGTTTAAAAACCATATTATGCTTCTAATCATCACATATTTCTAAATTAGGAAGATAAATATAGAATGCTGTTGATATTTATATGTAAATGTGAAGTTTACTTTTTAGCAATCATTAATACTTTGGTAGCCCCATTTTCCATTAATATCACTTAAATAGGTTGTTCTAAAATTTTACAGTTAAAATTTTTCAACCTTTTTTTCTTCTATTGTGGTAAAGTATATATAACATATTAGTTCCATTTATACCAATTTTAAAGTGTAAAATTCTAGCATTAATTTACATTCACAATGTTGTGCAACCATCACCATTACCTATTTCCAAAACTTTGCATGACCCAAACAGAAATGCTTATCCTGTAATGAATACTTCCCTATTTCCCTGTTTCTCTAGCCTTTAATAATCTCTGTTCTGCCTTCTGTCTCTATGAATTTTTCTATTCTAGGTATTTCCTATAAGTGTGTGGTGGTTTGAAGCTGTACATATCTCAAAAAAAGAGGTCTTAAATATAATCCATTCTTGTGGATATAAATCCATTGTAAGTAGGATCTTTAGATGAGGTTACTGCAGTTAAAGTATGACCCAGCCCGATCAGAATGGGTCATAGTCCTATTACTAGAGTCCTTAACAAGCAGATTGAAATCTAAACATAAAAAGCCACAGGAATTAAGAAGCTGAAATCAATGAAACCTGGAAGAGAAAGGAGAGGCAGGAGGCCAATGTGGGTGAAGAATCACCAGCAGCCATCCAGAATGCCACAGTCTTGGAGAGAAAGTGTCACCTTAAAGATTCCTTAATTTGGACTGTCTTTCAGCTGAAAACCATATGCAAATTAATTTCCATCATTTACCCTGACCCAATTTATGGTATTGGCTTGAGCAGCCTAGGAAACTAAAACAAAATAGAATCAGGCAATGTTTTCCTTTCATGTCTAGCTCATTTCACTTAAACTATTATGCTTTATGCTTTAAGCTATGTTCTCTTTTTAAGGTTCATCATTGTTATCGCCTGTATCAGAACTTCATCATTTTGTGGTTGAACAGTATTCCATCACATGTATATATTTATATTTTCCTTATCCATTCATCCTTTGATGAACATTTAAGTTGATTCCAAATTTTGGCTATTATGAATGATGCTGCTATGAACATTGGTGTTCTAGTTTGTTAGCTGCCAGAATGCAATATACCAGGAATGGGATGGTTTTTCAAAAGGGGAATTTAATAAGTTGCTAGTTTACAGTTCTAAGGCTGAGAAAATGTCCCAATTAAGACAAGTTTATAGAAATGTCCAATCAAAGTTATCCAGGGAAAGATACCTTGGTTCAAGAAGGCTGATGAAGTTCAGGCTCCCTCTCTCATATGAGAAGGCACATGGTGAACACAGTCACAGTTTTTCTCTCAGCTGGAAGGGCACATGGCTAGCAGAGTGTCATCTACTAGCTTTCTCTTTGGCTTCCTGTTTCACGAAGTTCCCTGGGAGGTGTCTTCCTTCTTCATCTCTAAAGTGCTGGTTGATGGACTCTCTGGTTCATGGTGCTGCAGCATTCTCTGCTCGCTCTGAATCTTCTTCATTCTCCAAAATGTTTCCTCTTTTATAGGACTCCATAAACTTAGCAAGACCCAACCAAATGGGTGGAGACATGTCATCACCTAATCCAGTTTAACAACCACTCTTGATTAAACCACATCTCCAGGGAGATGATCTGATTACAGTTTCAAACATACAGTATTGAATAGAAATTATTCTACCTTTCTGAAATGGGATTTTGATTAAAACATGGTAGTTCTAGGGTACATATATCCTTTCAAACCAGTACAATACTGAATAGGGATTAAAAGAAATGGTTGCCATTACAAAAGGGGATTAGGATTAAAACATGGCTTTTCTTAGGGTACATACATCATTTCAAACCAGGACAATTGGCATACAGCCCTCTGTTTGAATTCTTGTTTTCATAGACATATTTTTTTAAGTAAAGATTGAAGTAAGTAACATATCAAAACCAGAAATAATGGTGCTCATTGCTAAACCAGGGCTGATGTTGGGCCAATCTTGCTTGATATAAACTCCCCTCCTACCCTTTCACACACTCTCTTCTATGGGATTATTTTGAAGAAATATCTAGACATATCATTACATCTGAACAATATTTCAGAAAATAAGCCTCCCTTTTGATCACAATATCACTATGACAATTAAAAAATAAAACAATTCTGTAATATAAAGTTAGCTTTAAAATTTTCCCTAATTATCATTTATATATATATATATAATTACTATATATATGAATGAAACATATATATTCAAATATGCATGATTTTTACAATTGATTTGCTCAAATCAGTGTCCAAGGCCCACACTTTTACTTTTGACTGATGATGGCCCTAGGTTCCCTTTATCTCTTTTTTCCCTTTCAATTTATTTAATTAAGAAACTGAGTCTTCATCAGTAGAGTTTCCCACTTCTGGATTTTGCTGATTGCATTCTTATGGGGACTTTAACCAGATCCTGTAATAATTGGAAGTTAAACCTAAGAACTTGATCAAAATCATGTTTGATGCTCTTAGCAAAAATATTTCTCTGATGGTATTGTATACTTCTGTCAAGAGGTAAAATACTTCTGATTTCCTATTTTTTTGTGATGTTAAGATTTTTCACTAGTTTCTAAGGCTGTCAGTCAAATCCATTCATTATCAAGTTCAGCTTTTCCCCAGTAGCATTAGTAGACATTGATTATTGCTTAGATCTTGGCCTCATTTTTGAGGGCTTCAAGGTCTGCAGTTTTGCATTATTTCTAAATGAGATCGACACTGGGGCCATATTATGTTATGAATGTCTATTTTTATAATGCATTCTTTAATTTTCTTGTGAATTAAATTATACTGTATTGTGATTTTTGGTGTTGAAAGCAATAATTTAAATGTAATTGTTTGAAATACACATTTTTAATTATAAAAACTTTAAAAGACCATATTTAATCCAAAAGATCATAGCATTTTTCATTGAGATTCACCTATTTTCCACCTATTTTTTAATGAGAAGTTGTTGGTTTGCAGACCAATCAGGCATAAAATACAGTATTCCTGTACACTGCCTTACCACCAACATTTTGCATTTGAGACACATGTGTGGGACACATGTTACATTTTAGGGTGGCACATTTTTATCATTTTACTAAACATAGCCTATTGTTTAACTTAAGATTCATTATTGTATATACATATTCATGGATTAAAAAAATTTATCCTGTTGCTACACATAAAATATATATTTCCCCTTTTAATCATATTCATGTACATATTTCAGTGATGGTAACTGTGCTCACAATGTTGTGCTACTATCACCACCATCCATTACCAAAGCATTTATATCATTCAAAACAGGAAGCTTATTATTGCCCATTCTTACCCCATTCACAGTAACCTACACTTTAGATTCTGACTCTGAGTTTGCTTATTCTAATTGATTCAAGGCCATGAGATCATAAAGTATTTATCATTTTATATCTGGTTTATTTCACTCAATATGTCTTCAAGGTTTATTCATGTTGTCACATGTATCAGAACTTCATTCTTTTTTATGACTGTATTATATTTGATTGCATAAATATACTACATTTTGTTTGTCCATTTATTGATTGATGGACATTTGGGTTACTTCCATCTTTTTTGACAATTATAAATAATTGAATGCAGAAGTGTCCCTTTGGTGTCTAAGTTCCCAAATATTGTGATGTTTACAGAAACTGCTGTAACCTCTACCAGTGTAGTACATTCCCATTATCAAAGACTACACATTTATGGTATCAACTTTGAGCAGCTTAGCAAACTGAAACAGTCACCCACCTTCAAACAGGAGGTCCAGTCATTGATAGGGTTATTTGCATATGGGCCACATCTCAGTATCCTCCTAGCTTTCTTACTGGTGACATGAAAAGTAGAGGTGATCCATAGGGAGTGAAGAAATAGTAAGCCCTGAAAAGAGGTAAATGAGGCTGTTTTAGCTGCTCTAGGACCTTTAGATACTGGGTCTACACTTGAACCACATGTTTTTGCCACATGGGCCCAGGCTGACTTGTCCATCTGGCAGAACAAGGGTGCATCAGGGATTCCTAGGCCTCTGGGATTTTGGACCAAGATGTTCCTAAACTCAGCCCAGCATTACTCCCCCTTGGGAGGCAATTTCTGTTGTGTTATTAGGCCTTTGTGGAAATGGAAATGATTACTCAGAGCTCCCAGGTCCTCCTGTGGCCAGAAATCCCCAACGTGTTCTGGATACTGGGTAATCAAAACACTGAAGCAGGAAGTTTCCAATAACAGAGCATAATCAAATGAATGGGATGCATTGAGGATCTCCCTCTCCCAGCTCTCCAAGAAGTGACACACTTGAATGAGCAGATGGTGGAAACTCCCTTTCAACAATGATCCTGTTGCAATACCAGAAAAGGGCTTTTCCCTCTGTTCGATGGCATCCTGAGTACCCTGACTTAAAAATGCCCCATCATATGTTCAGTCCTGGGTCACTGATGAATCAACCAATCTGAAGCTATATGGCTTCCATTGGGAAGCAGCCACTGTTTCTCTTGACTTTGTGACCAGAAAAAGTGTTCAGTGCGCTGAATTTCAAGCAGCCCTTTCTAGCTGTGAAACACTCAGATCCATGCACCCCCACGTACCTGTTTACAGCAAGGCCATGACCAGTAGTTTAGCACTCTGATCAGGTTCATAGAGGGAATGCGATTAGAGAATCAAAGGTCCTGCTTAGGAATAGGGATATTGAAAACAATTGGTGGAGTGGAAATATGACCTTCATATACATGGGAAGGTCCCATATCACAATGAACATCATTGGAAAGAACTAGCTGAAAAAAAAGGGCACCCAGATGCTTCTATCCTCTGATGAGGCTGACGTTCCTCCTGGGAGAAAGGCAGAGGATGAGCAATGACCTTGCCCTCGATAACATCTGGGAAATAGTTGAACTTCCCATGGCTGCTTCTGCTACTGGGTGGATCCACCACCAACTGGACATGGTAATTCTGACTCTATGAAATTATAGGTCCACAAAGATGGAGTATCTCTCTCAGTAAAGAAGCTCAGTCTTCCATTTTCCAAGAGAGATATCAGCTACAAGTCAGAGCCCAATAAGGACATTTAGAAGCTATTCCCAAAGCCACAACAAGCTGCTTATGACAGGAAGACTACATCACCCCCCTTCCCACTATCCCAAAGTATGATTCTAAGTCAAGGAACAGCCTGACCAGACCTTAAGTTCTAAACAAGGTACAAGCAGTTCCAGCTGCTTATCAGAGCAGGAACTCACAAGGCAGGAACACTCCCCTTGGATTGTATAAATACTGACTGTCAGACAATAGAGGCATCTCTTCTCTCTAACATGAAAGGGATATGCACCACATTAACCTGAGAAACCTGGTTCCCTGGAGAATGGGACATGATGAAATGTGTGCTATGATCTTTTGGACATTTTTGGCTATGTTAATAAAAAAGCAGTCTCCTTCTGAAAGTTTTGGTTGTGCCTGAGACTGTGTTCCCACATTGCACCTTATAGCAGACAATTCCAAATCCACCCAATCTTGAGAATTCCCTTGTTGGATGGTTTTTATTTACTGATTCCATCTCTTCATTTGCTTTTTTTTGGTCTACTGAGATCTTTTATTTCATCTTGAGTCATAGTAGATGGTTGGGTGTTACTAAAATTTGTCTATTTCATCTAGGCTACCTAATTTTTTAAATCAGTACTTCATGTATTTTCTCCTTATCCCTTTTATTTCTGTACAATTAGTAATAATATTACCCTTTCATTTCTAATTTTAGCTATTTGGATTTATTTTCTCTTTTTATTTGTCAGTCTAGATTTTCAAAGATCAACTTTTGGTTTGTTGATTTGACCTATTGCTATCTTTTTTAAATTCTCTCTTTATCTCCATTCTAATCCTTATTATTTCTTTCCTTTTGTTCACTCTGAGATTAGTTTGTTCTCTTCCTTATAAATATGCTTTTGTTAAGATAGATTTAATATTTGAGATCTTTCTTCCTTTTAAATGTAACATTTAGAGCTGTAAATTTCACATACCATAAGTATTGGTAAGCAAAATTTTCAGTTTCACATGCCTGAAGATATTTCCAAATTTCTCTTGCTAACTTCATTGGTTGTTTGAATGTTTTACTTAACTTTCAATATTTTTGAATTTTCCATTTTTCCTTCAGTTATAGATTTCTAGCTTGATTTCATTTGGTCAGGGAAATATATTGTATTATTTCAATATGTTTAACTTATTGAGAATTATTTTGTGACCTAACGTATGACTTCTCCTGGGAAATTAACCATTTGCACTAGAGAAGTATTGGAAAAGGGTTTTATATATGTCTGCTATTGGAAAAGGGTTGTATATGTCTCTGTTTTTTTAGTTGGTTTAGAGTATCATGGAAGACATAATGGTCTTCTGTCTTGATTTTCTAATTATTATTGAAAACATGTTGTAGTTTCATTCTATTAATGTAAAATTATCTATTTCACCCTTCATATTTTTCAATAAGCACTGTACTGGTTAGAATCTGATATGAATCCCAGAAAAGACCATGTAATTTTAATCCTTTCTTGTGGGGGCAGACTTATTCTGGGTGGAACACTTTTGTTAGGCTATTTCAATTGAGATGTGACCTTGCCCATTCAAGGTCAGTCTTAATCCTTTGTTGGATTCCTTTGTGAAGAGGATAAAAGACAGTAAACATCCAGTGATCTTAGAGAAAAATTCACTGGGAGACACAAGCAAGGACCCACAGGAGCTGGGAGAGAGCCATTGAAACCAGAACCCAGGAAAAGAAGACCAGTAGGTGTTGTCATGTGCCTTCCTATGTGGCAGAGGAACCCTGTATAGCAGTAACCTTTCCTCAGAGAAGATAGCTTCCTCTTGATATCTTAACTTGGGAATTTTCATGACCTGAGAATGGTAAATTTGTAACCTATAAAGTCCTCATTGAAAAAGCCAACCCAGTGCCCACTTCGGCAGCACATATACTAAAATTGGAATGATACAGAGAAGATTAGCATGGTCCCTGTGCAAGGATGACATGCAAATTTGTAAAGCGTTCCATATTGAAAAAAAAAAAAAAAGAAAAAGCCAACCCATTTCTGACATATTGCATTCTGGCAAATTTAGCAAACCAAAACAAGCTCTTTACCTTTTGGGGGTTACTGCCACTAGGTACATTTATATTTGTGATTGTTAGGTTTTCTTGTTGAATTGACCTCTTTAGAGTATATGATGACTTCTTTTGTAATGACTGTTTTTGACATACTGTGTATTTTATCTTATATGACTATAAAACAACATAAACTCTCTTTTGGTTACTATTTGCATGGTATATATTTCTCCATCTTATCACTTTCAATGTACTTGTGTCTTTGAATTTAATTCAATTCCCTCGTATACTGCATACATTTCTGTCATGCCTTTTATCCATTCTGCCAATCTCTGCCTTTTGACAAGAAAGTTTAATCCATTTATATTTAAAGTAACTACTGAGAAGGGATAAAAGACATGACAGAACTATACTGTTATATTTGGTCTGTGTAAGTCTTATACCTTTTTGGTCCCTCAAATTTACTTTTTTTTTTCCTACTTTCAAGTTTATTGGATTTTAGTATTGAAAGATTTTTGCATCTCTTCTCATTTCTTCTTTATGTATTTTTCATATATATTTTTTCTAATCATAAATGGGCTAAAGTTTAACATATGAAAACCATAATGTTCATATTTGATTTGATACAAAATTTACTTCAATAGCATAAACATATACTGCCCCTATATTCATTGTTTTTGTTGTAATTGTTATAAATTACATATTTATATAATTTACATATATAATTTATATAATTATATATGTCTTCAATTATAGATATATCATTACCTTTAATGTTTTTGCATTTTAAAAGCATAAAAAGTAGGGCAGGCCACAGTGACTCGTTGGTTGAGTTCTACCCTGCCATGCCAGAGAGCCGAATTCAATTCCTGGTGACTGCCCATGCATTTTAAAAAAAAAGCATAAGAAGTAAAAAAATAATCTTACATTCTAAAAAACACAATGATATAATATTGATATCTATAAATAACTATAAGATTAACTTTACCTGAGTTCTTTATTTATGCTGTTTTGATCCACTGTCTGTTTTCACATCATTTCAGTCAGAAGAACTCTTATTAGCATTGTTTTAGGGCAGATCTAGTGGTGACAAACTTCCTCAGCTTTTATTTATCTGGAAATGTTTTAATCTCTCCCTCATCTTTGAAACAGTATCTAGCCAGATGCAAATTTCTTGGTTGGTGTTTATTTTCTTTGCTGCTCAAGCAAATATCATGCAGTGGGTTGGCTTAAACAATAGGACTTGATTAGCACTCAGTTTTGAAGCTAGGAAAAGTCCAAATCAAGGCATCATCAAGGCAATGCTTACTTTCTAAAGTCTGATATCCTGGGGCTGGCTGCCAGTGATCCTCTACCACATGGCAATACACATGGAGGCCTCTCCTGGCTTCTCCCAGATTTTCTGGGCTGTGTTGAACTTCAGCTTTTCCTTCCCATAGTTTTCTTTCTGCATGAATTCCATTACTTAATACAGAACCCAAGTAATATGATTATTACCCATACTGATGAAGAGGGTCACATCTCAGCTGAAGTGACCTCATCAAACTGTGTTTTTTTTTTTACAGTGGATTCACACAAAAAGGAGTGAATTAAGTTTGAGAACATGTTTTTCCGGCGGTACATAGCTCCAAACCAGCACAGTAGGTATTTATTTTCTTTCAACACTTTAAGTATTTGTCCCACTGCCTTATTGCCTCTGTGATTTCTGATGGAAGTAATCACTTAATGTTTTTGAAACTACCTTGTACATAATGTGATGTTTTTCTATTGGCATCTAAAATTTGGCTATCATGTTCTTGGGTGTGTTTCTCTTTGGTCTTGATTTTATCCTGTTTGGGGTTTATTGGGCTTTGTTTTAGTGTCTTCACTGGTGAAATACAAAACATACACAATACTTTGGCTTAAAACACAGGAATTTTAGACTCATGATTTTTGAGGTAAGGAAAAGTCAAAAATTGAGGTATCAGCAAGGGGTTGATTTCTTCCAGGAGACTGTGGCTTTCTGATACTAGCTGCCAGTGATTCCTCGTCCTTATTTTCTATCCCACATAGAAATACACAAAGAGATACCTTCTTTCTCTTCAGTGTTCCACTGACTTTCGGATTCAGACTGCTCTCATGGCTTCTCTGCGTGTAACTTTCACACTGCTTATAAAGGACTGTTGCAATCTGGATTATAAACCAAACTGATTGCATTTGGGCTATACCTTATCTGATGTAACCTCATCAAAATTCCCTATCTGCAATTGATCACTTCTAGGTGAATTGATTGAGTTTAAGAAGATGTTTTTTTCAGGATACATAACTTCAAACTACTGTAGGCTTCTTGATTTGTGTGCTGCTTGTTGGGGGTCACATTTCATTCCTTTTTCATGTGAACATACCATTATCCCAGCACCATTTGTTGATTTTTTTCTCTAAGTGCATGGGCTGGGAAACAAACCTGGTGGAGACCCATGTCTCCTGCATGACAAGTTAGCATTTTACAACTGAACTACACATGCATCCCTTCACTATGGGCTTCTTTGTTTATTTTTAACTTGTTTTAGTTGTATTGTATAACATATACACAAAGGAAAGAAATTTAAAAAGCAATGGTTTTCAATGCACTCTTCAACAAGAAATTACAGGACTGATCCCAAAGTTTGTCATGGGCTACCATATGATCCTCTCCTACTTTTCCTTCTAGCTTCTCCAGAATATAAGTGGCTAGAGGGCTTAAGTATTTTTTATCATCACAATTGACTTTTTTCCTTCTTTTTTCTGAAAAATAGCGTATATATATATAAAAAAGCTATAAATTTAAACGCACAGCACCACAATTAGTTGTAGTTTTACTTGTAGCTGCTCTAAAACAATGGAGACTAAAAAAGATATCAATTTAATGATTCAGCATTCATATTCATTTGTTAAATCCTATCTTCTCTGTATGACTTCACCATCACCATACCTCTTACACTTCTAGCCTCATTGACCACTAGTATTTCAATCTTCCCAATTTATTTTACCCATTATCCCCCTTATTATTTATTTTTCATTCATCATTTTTTACTCATATGACCATACCTTGGATAAAAAGAGCATCAGATGCAAGAAATTCACATTTACATAGGCACATTGTAAAAGTTATATCATTATACAATCATCTTCAAGAATCAAAACTACTAGAACACAACTTAACAGTTTCAGGTACTTTCTCCAGCCACTCCAATACACTATAAACTAAAAAGGAATATCTACGTAATGTGTAAGAATAACCTCCAGGATAAGCTTTTGACTCTATTTGAGATATCTCAGTGACTAAAATTTTATTTTGTCTCATTTCTCTCTCCCCCCTTTTGGTCAAAAAAGATTTCTAAATACCTTGATGCCAGGTTCATCCCAGGAGAACTCCTATGTGACCAGGGAGATTCACACACTTGGGAATCATATGCCATGTAGAGGGGCGGGCAGTGAGTTCACATGCTGAGTTGATTTAGAAAGACAGATGACATCTGAGCAACAAAATAGGTTCTCATGGGCAGAATTTTAAGTAGACTTAGCCTATTCTTTGCAAAAATAAGTTTCATTATTCTTATAGTGGTGAACCCCAAGATCTAGGGCTTAGCCCATTGATATGGTTCTCCCCACCACTTGCAAGAATATCAGAAATTCTCCAGATGGAGAAGCTGAAAATTTCCTCCTTTCTTCCCAGTCCGACAAGTGGATTTTACAAATACTTCTTTATTCATTGTGCAAATTACTCTGGAATATATCAGGGCATCACATTAACCAGGACAAGCCAACAAGATCTCATGCCATATTAAAGATTCCATGTACCCATTGTGTTCAACTAAACTGACAAAACAGTTAGGTAATATGCTACCTAAAGTATGAATCGTACACCAAGAAAACATCTCTCCATTTGGTCTCACACAGAAATTGAAGCTCTAAAATATGGATGATATCATTCTTTATCCTGTATTCTAATCTACATTAGTCCCATCAAGATGAGCTTCCTTCATATCTCTAGTACAAGTTTGATTCATTTTACAACATTTTAAAGAGTCATTGCATGGGAAATGGCTGAATTTCAGAGCTTTAGAGCTTTAACTCTGAGTCTCAGGTCTCACGTAAGTGCTCAAAGTCTCTGGGAATGACCTGGTTATTTACAAACAGCTCAGTATCTCAAAACTTAGAAATAACAGCTACAACTCCTGAATATAAGTGACTTACCATCTAGGACCCTTTACCATGAGCCCAAAACTGATAACCCATGCTCTCGACCTCAGTTCACTGAGTTTTTATTTTATAGTTAATCCACATGAGTGAGGCATGATAATATTTGTCTTTTTATTTCTGACATTTCAATCAACATACAGTCCTTAAGATTCATTCATCTAGTTACATGCCTCATAACTGCATTCCTTCTTGTAGACACTCAGTAGTCCATAGTATATTTACACCACATTCCCCATTCCATTCCTCAGTCATTATATTCTTAGTCCACCTCCATTTATTGTGAATCATAAACACTGCCACCATAAACACCAGGGTGCAACTATTCATTTGTGTGCCCACACTCAGTTCCTCTGGGTATTTACTGAGCAACGGGGTTGCAGGATCATATGGCAACCTCACACCTAGCCTCCTGTGGAACCACCACACTGCCCTACAAAGGGCTGTACCTCTCAGTTTGACCACCAACAGTGAATAGCTATATGTCTTCCTCCACATTTTCTCTAGCACTTGTTTCTCTCTGTTCATTTTTAAACAGTTTTATCACACATCATACAACCCAACCTAAATATATAGACGTCCCTTACCACCCTAATCTATATGAAGAGATTTCCTTTTCTTCCACAGAAAATTCATGCCCCTCCCCCATAACCCCATCTGTTGGCATTTAGTTTTGGCATAATGCCTTTGTTATATTCAGTGGAAACATGTTACAATGCTACTGTTGGCTATAGATCCTAGTTTGCATTGATTCTACTTTTTTTCTGTAGACTGGGTGTTTTCAATACCTTACAATGTTGACATTCATTTGTTCTCCCTCACGCAAAAATGTTTTATTTATCTGTACATTTAACCACCATCATTGTCTACTCTAGGCATTCCTAAGTCATACCAGCTCAGTCTTTAACCTCTAACATTCCTTCTGGTTACATGTATGTCCCCAGCACTTCTTTCTCAATCATGCATTCAAGTTCATTCAGTATACTTATATTATTGTGCTACAATCAGTGTGCTATCAACTTCTGCATTTTTACAATCAGCCTTGTTGTACAATCTGTATTCCTAAAGCACCAAATGACCAATCTTGACCCTCATTCTATATTCTGCTAATCTGTGTTCTTAACTTCAACTCTCAAAGTTCACTCCTTAATGTTAGTTCATATTAATGTGACCACAAAATATTTAACTTTTTTCTAGCTAATTTCACTCACCATAAGGTCGTCAAGCTGCAACCACATTGTTGCATGCTTCAGGGCTTTATTCTGTCTTACAACTGTGTAATATTCCATAATATGTATAGACCACAGCTTACTTAGCCACTCACCCATTAATGGACACTTGGGCTCTCTCCATCACTTTGCAATTGAGAATAATGTTACTGTGAACATTGGTGCGCAAATATCTGTTGGTGTCCTTGCCTTCAGTTCCTCTGAATATATACCTAGAAATGGATTTGCTAGATCATATTGCAATTCTATACTTAGCTTCATGAGGAACCAACAAACTGTCTTCCTGAGCTGTTGTACCACTTCACATTCCCAGCAGCAGTTGATAAGTGAGCTTCCACTCCCTGACCTCTCCAGTACTTGTCATTTTCTGGGTTTTATTTTTTACAATGGCCATTCTAGTGGGTGTCAGATAATAGCTCATTTTGATTTTGATTTGCATTTCCCTAATAGCCAATGAAGTTGAGCATCTTTTCTGGTGCCTTTAGTCATTTATATTTTCTCTTCTGAGAAGTGTCTATTCATATGTCTTGCCCATTTTTAATTGTGTTGTTTGCTTTTTGCTGCTGAGTTGAAGAATCTTTTCATATATTCAGGATACTAACCCCTTATCTGATATGTGGTTTCCTAATACTGCCTCACATTGCATAGACTGCCTTTTTGCTTTTCTGACACAGTTCTTTGATGCACAAAAGTGTTTAATTTTAAGGAGCTCTGATTTATTTTTGTTTTCAATGCTTGTGATTTGGGTGTAGGGTCTAGGAAACTGCCACTTATTACAATATTTATAAGATATTTCCCTACAATTTTGCCTAAATTTTTTTGGTCTTGGCTCTAATGTTTAGGTCTTTGATCCATTTTGAATTAATTTTTGTATAGGGTGTGAGAAATAGATCTTCTTCATTATTTGGATATCCAGTTCTCCAAGCACCATTTACTGAAAAGGTTCTATCTCAGATGGGTTGGCTTGACTGCCTTACCAAAGAACAATGGCCATAGATAAGAGGGTCTATTTCTGAATACGGTGTTCAATTCCATTGATCACCATAACTAATTTTAGTCCAGCATCATGCTGCTTTGACCACTGTAGCTTCATAATCTGCTTTAAAGTCAGGTCATATGAGACCTCCCACTTTATTATTTTTCTCAAGATATTTTTACCCTTCAGGGCACCCTGCACTCCCAAATAAATTTGGTTTTGGGTTTTCTATCTCTGTAAAGTAAGTTGTTGTGATTTTAATTGGCATCACATTGAATCTATAAATCAGTTTAAGTATAATTTACATCTTAACTATATTTAGTCTTCCAACACATGAACATGGTATGCCCTTCCACTTATTTGTGTTTTCCATGATTTCTTTTAGCAATTTCTTGTAGTTTTCTGTACATATATCTTTTGTATCCTTAGTTAAATTTACTCCTGAATATTTTATTCTTTTGGTTGCTGTTGTAGATGGAACACTTTTTTCTTGATTTCTTTCTCAGGTTACTCATCACTATTGTATAGAATACTACTGATTTTTTGGGTGTTGATCTTGTACCCTATCACTTTGCTGTAATCATTAATTAGCTCTAGTAGCTTTGCTGCATATTCTTTGGGGGATTTTGACATACAGTCTCATATCATCTGCAAACACATGCTTTTTACTTTTTTCTCTTGTCTAATTGCTCTGGCTAAAACATCCAGCACAATGTTGAATAACAAGGTGACAATGGACGTCTTTGTCTTGGTCCTAATCTTAGAGGGAATACTTTCAGTCTTTCCCCATTGTTCTAGTTTGCTAGCTGCCGGAATGCAACACACCAGAGATGGATTGACTTTTTTTTTTTTTTTTTTTTATTAACGGAAAGAAAAAAAAAAGAAATTAACACAACATTTAGAAATCATACCATTCTACATATGCACTCAGTAATTCTTAACATCATCACATAGATGCATGATCATTGTTTCTTAGTACATTTGCATCGGTTTAGAGGAACTAGCAACACAACAGAAAAAGATATAAAATGTTAATATAAAGAAAAGAAATAAAAGTAGTAGTAATAGTAAAAAACAACAACAACAAACAAACCAACAAGCAAACAAAAACAAAAAAAAACCCTATAGCTCAGATGCAGCTTCATTCAGTATTTTAACATGATTACTTTACAATTAGGTATTATTGTGCTGTCCATTTTTGAGTTTTTGTATCTAGTCCTGTTGCACAGTCTGTATCCCTTCAGCTTCAATTACCCATTGTCTTACCCTGTTTCTAACTCCTGCTGAACTCTGTTACCAATGACATATTTCAAGTTTATTCTCGAATGTCCGTTCACATCAGTGGGACCATACAGTATTTGTCCTTTAGTTTTTGGCTGGATTCACTCAGCATAATATTCTCTAGGTCCATCCATGTTATTACATGGTTCATAAGTTTATCTTGTCTTAAAGCTGCATAATATTCCATCGTATGTATATACCACAGTTTGTTTAGCCACTCTTCTGTTGATGGAGATTTTGGCTGTTTCCATCTCTTTGCAATTGTAAATAACGCTGCTATAAACATTGGTGTGCAAATGTCCGTTTGTGTCTTTGCCCTTAAGTCCTTTGAGTAGATACCTAACAATGGTATTGCTGGGTCGTGTGGAAATTCTATATTCAGCTTTTTGAGGAACCGCCAAACTGCCTTCCACAGTGGTTGCACCCTTTGACATTCCCACCAACAGTGAATAAGTGTGCCTCTTTCTCCACATCCTCTCCAGCACTTGTCATTTTCTGTTTTGTTGATAATGGCCATTCTAGTGGGTGTGAGATGATATCTCATTGTGGTTTTGATTTGCATTTCTCTAATGGCCAGCGACATTGAGCATCTCTTCATGTGCCTCTTGGCCATCCGTATTTCTTCTTCTGGTAGGTGTCTGTTTAAGTCTTTTTCCCATTTTGTAATTGGGTTGGCTGTCTTTTTGTTGTTGAGTTGAATAATCTCTTTATAAATTCTGGATACTAGACCTTTATCTGATATGTCGTTTCCAAATATTGTCTCCCATTGTGTAGGCTGTCTTTCTACTTTCTTGATGAATTTCTCTGA
Source organism: Tamandua tetradactyla (assembly GCF_023851605.1). NCBI lineage: Eukaryota > Metazoa > Chordata > Mammalia > Pilosa > Myrmecophagidae > Tamandua > Tamandua tetradactyla. The sequence continues at coordinate 3,682,925 of NC_135341.1, read as the reverse complement.
TGCACAAAAGTGTTTAATTTTGAGGAGCTCCCATTTATTTATTTCCTTCTTCAGTGTTCTTGCTTTAGGTTTAAGGTCCATAAAACCACCTCCAGTTGTAAGATCCATAAGATATCTCCCAACATTTTCCTCTAACTGTTTTATGGTCTTAGACCTAATGTTTAGATCTTTGATCCATTTTGAGTTAACTTTTGTATAGGGTGTGAGAGATGGGTCTTCTTTCATTCTTTTGCATATGGATATCCAGTTCTCTAGGCACCATTTATTGAAGAGACTGTTCTGTCCCAGGTGAGTTGGCTTGACTGCCTTATCAAAGATCAAATGTCCATAGATGAGAGGGTCTATATCTGAGCACTCTATTCGATTCCATTGGTCGATATATCTATCTTTATGCCAATACCATGCTGTTTTGACCACTGTGGCTTCATAATATGCCTTAAAGTCAGGCAGCGCGAGACCTCCAGCTTCGTTTTTTTTCCTCAAGATGTTTTTAGCAATTCGGGGTACCCTGCCCTTCCAGATAAATTTGCTTATTGGTTTTTCTATTTCTGTAAAATAAGTTGTTGGGATTTTGATTGGTATTGCATTGAATCTGTAAATCAATTTAGGTAGGATTGACATCTTAACTATATTTAGTCTTCCAATCCATGAACACGGTATGCCCTTCCATCTATTTAGGTCTTCTGTGATTTCTTTTAACAGTTTTTTGTAGTTTTCTTTATATAGGTTTTTTGTCTCTTTGGTTAAATTTATTCCTAGGTATTTTATTCTTTTAGTTGCGATTGTAAATGGGATTCATTTCTTGATTTCCGCCTCAGCTTGTTAATTACTAGTGTATAGAAATGCTACAGATTTTTGAATGTTCATCTTGTAGCCTGCTACTTTGCTGTACTCATTTATTAGCTCTAGTAATTTTGTTGTGGATTTTTCTGAGTTTTCTACATATAGGATCATATCGTCTGCAAACAGTGATAATTTTACTTCTTCCTTTCCAATTTTGATGCCTTGTATTTCTTTTTCTTGCCTAATTGCTCTGGCTAGAACTTCCAACACAATGTTGAATAATAGTGGTGATAGTGGACATCCTTGTCTTGTTCCTGATCTTTGGGGGAAAGTTTTCAATTTTTCCCCATTGAGGATGATATTAGCTGTGGGTTTTTCATATATTCCCTCTATCATTTTAAGGAAGTTCCCTTGTATTCCTATCTTTTGAAGTGTTTTCAGTAGGAAAGGATGTTGAATCTTGTCAAATGCCTTCTCTGCATCAATTGAGACGATCATGTGATTTTTCTGCTTTGATTTGTTGATATGGTGTATTACATTAATTGATTTTCTTATGTTGAACCATCCTTGCATACCTGGGATGAATCCTACTTGGTCATGATGTATAATTCTTTTAATGTGTTGTTGGATACGATTTGCTAGAATTTTATTGAGGATTTTTGCATCTGTATTCATTAGAGAGATTGGTCTGTAGTTTTCTTTTTTTGTAATATCTTTGCCTGGTTTTGGTATGAGGGTGATGTTGGCTTCATAGAATGAATTAGGTAGTTTTCCCTCCACTTCGATTATGTTGAAGAGTTTGAGGAGACTAGGTACTAATTCTTTCTGGAATGTTTGATAGAATTCACATGTGAAGCCGTCTGGTCCTGGACTTTTCTTTTTAGGGAGCTTTTTAATAACTAATTCAATCTCTTTACTTGTGATTGGTTTGTTGAGGTCGTCTATTTCTTCTTGAGTCAAAGTTGGTTGTTCATGTCTTTCCAGGAACCTGTCCATTTCTTCTAAATTGTTGTATTTATTAGCGTAAAGTTGTTCATAGTATCCTGTTATTACCTGCTTTATTTCTGTGAGGTCAGTAGTTATGTCTCCTCTTTCATTTCTAATCTTATTTATTTGCATCCTCTCTCTTCTTTTTTTTGTCAATCTTGCTAAGGGCCCATCAATCTTGTTGATTTTCTCATAGAACCAACTTCTGGTCTTATTGATTTTCTCTATTGTTTTCATGTTTTCAATTTCATTTATTTCTGCTCTAATCTTTGTTATTTCTTTCCTTTTGCTTGCTTTGGGATTAGTTTGCTGTTCTTTCTCCAGTTCTTCCAAGTGGACAGTTAATTCCTGCATTTTTGCCTTTTCTGCTTTTCTGATAAAGGCATTTAGGGCAATAAATTTCCCTCTTAGCACTGCCTTTGCTGCGTCCCATAAGTTTTGATATGTTGTGTCTTCATTTTCATTTGCCTCTAAGTATTTACTAATTTCTCTTGCAATTTCTTCTTTGACCCACTTGTTGTTTAAGAGTGTGTTGTTGAGCCTCCATGTATTTATGAATTTTCTGGCACTCCGCCTATTATTGATTTCCAACTTCATTCCTTTATGATCTGAGAAAGTGTTGTGTATGATTTCAATATTTTTAAATTTGTTAAGACTTGCTTTGTGACCCAACATATGGTCTATCTTTGAGAATGATCCATGAGCACTTGAAAAAAAGGTGTATCCTGCTGTTGTGGGATGTAATGTCCTATAAATGTCTGTTAAGTGAAGTTCATTTATAGTAGTATTCAGGTTCTCTATTTCTTTACTGATTCTCTGTGTAGATGTTCTGTCCATTGATGAGAGTGGTGAATTGAAGTCTCCAACTATTATGGTATATGTGTCTATTTCCCTTTTCAGTGTTTGCAGTGTATTCCTCACGTATTTTGGGGCATTCTGGTTCGGTGCGTAAATATTTATGATTGTTATGTCTTCTTGTTTAATTGTTCCTTTTATTAGTATATAGTGTCCTTCTTTGTCTCTTTTAACTGTTTTACATTTGAAGTCTAATTTGTTGGATATTAGTATAGCCACTCCTGCTCTTTTCTGGTTGTTGTTTGCATGAAATATCTTTTCCCAACCTTTCACTTTCAACCTATATTTATCTTTGGGTCTAAGATGTGTTTCCTGTAGACAGCATATAGAAGGATCCTGTTTTTTAATCCATTCTGCCAGTCTATGTCTTTTAATTGGGGAATTCAGTCCATTGACATTTAGAGTTATTACTGTTTGGATAATATTTTCCTCTACCATTTTGCCTTTTGTATTATATATATCATATCTGACTTTCCTTCTTTCTACACTTTTCTCCATGTCTCTCTCTTCTGTCTTTTTGTATCTGACTCTAGTGCTTCCTTTAGTGTTTCTTGCAGAGCTGGTCTCTTGGTCACAAATTCTCTTAGTGACTTTTTGTCTGAGAATGTTTTAATTTCTCCCTCATTTTTGAAGGACAATTTTGCTGGATATAGGAGTCTTGGCTGGCAGTTTTTCTCTTTTAGTAACTTAAATATATCATCCCACTGTCTTCTAGCTTCCATGGTTTCTGCTGAGAAATCTACACATAGTCTTATTGGGTTTCCCTTGTATGTGATGGATTGTTTTTCTCTCGCTGCCTTCAAGACCCTCTCTTTCTCTTTGACCTCTGACATTCTAACTAGTAAGTGTCTTGGGGAACGCCTATTTGTGTCTAATCTCTTTGGGGTGCGCTGCACTTCTTGGATCTGTAATTTTAGGTCTTTCATAAGAGTTGGGAAATTTTCAGTGATAATTTCTTCCATTAGTTTTTCTCCTCCTTTTCCCTTCTCTTCTCCTTCTGGGATACCCACTACATGTATATTTGTACGGTTCACATTGTCCTTGAGTTCCCTGATACCTTGTTCAAATTTTTCCATTCTTTTCCGGATAGTTTCTGTTTCTTTTTGGAATTCAGATGTTTCATCCTCCAAATCACTAATTCTATCTTCTGTTTCTTTAAATCTGTCATTGTAGGTATCCATTGTTTTTTCCATCTTTTCTACTTTATCTTTCACTTCCATAAGTTCTGTGATTTGTTTTTTCAGTTTTTCTATTTCTTCTTTATGTTCAGCCCATGTCTTCTTCATGTCCTCCCTCAATTTATCGATTTCGTTTTTGAAGAGGTTTTGCATTTCTGTTCGTATATTCAGCATTAGTTGTTTCAGCTCCTGTATCTCATTTGAACTATTGGTTTCTTCGTTTGACTGGGCCATATGTTCAATTTTCTGAGCGTGATCCGTTATCTTCTGCTGGCGTCTGTGCATTTAGTCAGATTTCCCCGGGTGTTCGACCCCACAGGTTGAAAGATTTTTCTGTGCAATCTCTTGGTTCTGTTTTTCTTATCCTGCCCAGTAGGTGGCGCTCGTGGCACACATTTGTCTGTGGGTTCCACCAGTGAAAGTTGCTGTAGGTCCTTTAACTCTGGAAAATTCTCGCCGTAGGGGAGGTTCGGCAGCCGAAGCGTCTTGGAAGAATGCCAGCCGGCCCGGGGTTCCGAATGCGGGGAGGGTCGCCGGCCGTTGCAGCACAGGAGAGCGTCCGGCCAAATTAGCTAGTTGGCCCGGGGCACCAAGCATGGCGGGAGGGCGCCAGCTGTCGCAGCCCGGGAGAGTGCACTGTTCCCAGCCGACGGGGGAGTCACGTGTTTGGAAGGGATCCCCCGATCACTGTTCTCCGCAGTCTGGGGATTTCCGACCCAACTATCTCAGTTGTTCCGGGGGGCCTCGTGTGGTGGGGGCACCAGCCGCCGCGGCCTAAGGGGACCGCCTGTCCAATTCTACCAGCTGGCCTGGGAAGGTGGAAGGGAGGGACTCCGGTCGCTTGCCGTCCCACCCAGGAAAGCCCGTGCCCCTTGGTGATCTCACCGGAGCTGGTTCTCCCAGATAGTCAGCCGTTCCAGGATGGGGTACGCTGTCCCTTTGATCTCCCTCATGGCTCCGGGAGCTGCTCTGTATTATCTCCACTCCCCCAGTAGCTGTTCTGGAGGAGGAAAGGTGAGCGCGGCAAGGCTGTCGAGGCTGGTGGCGGAGGAGCACGGTGAAGGCGGGGGAAGAGGGCACCGTGGTGGTTGGAGAGCAACCGGAGCAGGAGGGGGAGGAGAGGGGGGAAGAAGGTCGGGCGGCTCGGCTGCTGCGGGGCGTGGGCGCCGCGTGGCGGGCCGGCGGAGAAAGAGAGGGGGGAAGGAGGTCGGGCGGCTCGGCTGCTGTGGGGCGTGGGCGCCGCGCGGCGGGCCGGCGGAGAAAGAGAGGGGGGAAGGAGGTCGGGCGGCTCGGCTGCTGCGGGGCGTGGGCGCTGCGCGGCGGGCCGGTGGAGAAAGAGAGGGGGGAAGGAGGTCGGGCGGCTCGGCTGCTGCGGGGCGTGGGCGCTGCGCGGCGGGCCGGCGGAGAAAGAGAGGGGGGAAGGAGGTCGGGCGGCTCGGCTCGGATTGACTTTTAATAAAAGGGGATTTATTTTGTTGGTTCTTCAGAGGAAAGGCAGCTAACTTTCCACTGAGGTTCTTTCTTATGTGGAAGGCACAGGATGGTCTCTGCTGGTCTTCTCTCCAGGCCCCTGGGTTCCAACAACTTTCCCCAGGGTGATTTCTTTCTCCATCTCCAAGGGCCTGGGCTGAGCTGCAAGTGCTGAGATGAGGATTGCCAAGCTGCTAGGCTGTGCTATGTTGCAATCTCTCATTTAAGCACCAGCCAATTAAGCCAAATGTCACTCATTGCAGCAGACACGCCTCCTAGCTGACTGCAGATGTAATTGGCAACAGATGAGGTTCACATACCATTGGCTTATGTCCGCAGCAACAAGATTAGGTATGCTCACCTGGCCAAGTTGACAACTGAATCTAACTAACACACCAATTGAGGAGGATATTAGCTGGTGGGGGGGGCAGTTAATATATTTCTTTTATCATATTGAGGAAGCTCTTTTCTATTCCTATCTTTTGAAGTGTTTTCATAAAGAAAGGATGTTGAATTTTGTAAAATGCCTTTTCTCTATCAACTAAGATTATCATATGGTATTTCCACTTTGATTTGTTAATATGGTGTATTACATTAATTGTTTTTCTCATGTTGGGTCATCCGTGCATATCTGGAACAAATCTCATTTGGTCATGGTGTATAATTCTTTTAATGTGCTCCTGGATTTAAATTGCAAATATTTTGTTAAAAACTTTTGCATCTACATTAATTAAAGAGATTGGAAAGATTGGTCTTCAATTTTCTTTTCTTGTACTATCTTTTTCTGGCTTTTTGTATTACGGTAATGTTTGCTTCATAGAATAAGTTAGGTAGCTTTCCCTCCTCTTTAATTTTTTTGAAGCATTTCACTAAGATTGATATGAATTTTTTTTAATGCTTTGTAGAATTCACACGTGAAGCCATCTGGTCCTGGACTTTTCATTTGGGGGAGCTTCTTGATGACTGATTTAATCTCTTTGCTTGTGATTGGTTTGTTGAGGTTGTCTATTTTTTCTCAATTCAATGTTTGTTGTTCATGCCTTTGTAGGAAGTTGTCCATTTCATCCATGTTGTTTGGGACATTAGCATATAGTTTCTCATATTATCGTCTCATTAGTTCCCTTATTTCTACACAGTCAGTGGTTATGTCTTCTCTTCCATTTCTGATTTTATTTATTTCTATCCTGTCTCTGTTTTTTTTTTTTTTTTTGTCATCCTAGCTAAGCGTCCATCAATTTTATTGATCTTCTCAAGGAACCAACTTCTGTTTTTTTTTGGTTTTCTCAATTGTTTTCATGTTCTTAATTTCATTTACTTCTGCTCTAATCTTCATTATTTCATTCCTTTTGTTTGCTTTGTGGTTGGTCTGCTGCTCTATCTCTATCTCTTCCAAGCAAACAGTTAATTCCTCAATGTTTAGTATTCCTTTTTTATTATAGGCATTTATGGCAATAAAGTTCCCATTCAGCATTGCCTTTGCTATGTCCAATAAATTTTGATATGTTGTGTTTTCATTTTCCTTTGAATCAAGATATTTACTGATTTCTTTTGTAATTTCTTCTTTGACCCACTGGTTGTTTAAGAGTGTGTGGTTTAGCTTCTATATATTTGTGAATTTTCTCACCCACTGCTTATTATTGATTCTCAACTTCATTCCATTATGATCTGTGAAAGTGTTTTGCATGAGTTCAAGCATTCTAAATTTTTGGAGACTTGCCTTGAGACCCAGCATATGGTCTATCCTTAAGAGTGATCTATGAGGGCGGGCCGCGGTGGCTCAGCGGGCAAGAGTGCTTGCCTGCGATGCCGGAGGACCCCGGTTCGATTCCCGGCCCCAGCCCATGTAAAAAACAAACAAACAAACAAAATATAATAAAAACAAGAAAATGTTTAAAGATGTTTCCCTTTCTTCCTTCCTTCCATCCTTCCTTCCTTCTCTGTCTTTCCTTCCCTTCCTCCCTTTCTCTTAAAAAAAAAAAAAAAAAGAGTGATCTATGAGCATTTCAGAAAAATGTGTATCCGTAATGTTCTGTAAATGTCTCTAGTTCATTTATCATATTATTCAAATTCTCTATTTATTTATTGATCCTTTATCTAGACATTTCATCCATTGATCCAAAGTCACCAACTATTATGGTAGAAGTGTGTATTTCTCCCTTCAGTTTTGTCAGTGTTTGTCTCATGTAATTTGGAGCACTCTAGCTCAGTGTATAAATATTTATGATTTATATGGTTTCTTTTTGAACTGTTCCTTTTATTAATATATAGTGCCTTTCTTTTTCTCTTTTAATTGTTTTACATTCAAAGTCTAATTTGGTGGATATTAGTGTAGCTACTCTTGCTCTTTTCTAGTTGTTGTTTGCATGAAATATCTTTTCCCAACCTTTCACTTTCAACATGTTTTTGTCTGTGGGTCTAAAATGAATTTCCTGAACATAGTATAAAGATGGGTCATGTTTTTTAATCCATTCTGCCAGTCTGTATCTTTTGATTGGTGAGTCTAATTCACTAACATTTAATCTTAATTATGTAAAGGCAGTATTCATTCTACCATTTTGACTTTTGGATTTTGAATGTCATATCTATTTTTATCTCATTTTATGTTTGCTGATAGTCTTCATTTCTACACTCTTTTCCAGAACTCTTTCCCTGCCTTTTCCTATCTACATGTAGTACTTCCTTTGGTATTTCTTGCAAAGCTGATCTCTTAGTGACAAATTCTCGAAGTAAATGTTTGTCTGAAAATAGTTTAATCTCCCCATCATTTTTGAAAGACAATTATGCTGGATATAGAATTATTGGCTGGCAATTTTTCTTATTTAAAACCTTGAATATAGGGCAGTGCAGTGGTGGCAAAGAAGGCATAATTCTCACCTCCCATACTGGACAACTTGGTTTGATTTCCAGTGATTGCCCATGCAAAAAGAAAAAAGAAAATAAAGAAAATCTTAAATATATCATACCACTGCCTTCTTGCTTCCATGGTTTCTGCTGAGAAATCCATACATTGTCTTGTTGGACTTCTGTTGTGTGTGATGGATTGCTTTTCTCTTGCTTTTTAAGAAATTCCCTCTATGTTTTAGACATTTGACAATCTGCTTACTGTGTTAGAGTACATCTATTTGGATCTATTTTGTTTGGGGTACACTGCACTTCTTGCATCTGTAATTTTATGTCTTTCATAAAAGATGGGAAATTTTCAGTGATTATCTCCTCTATTAATCTTTCTTCTCCTCTTCCCTTTTCTTCTCTTTCTGGGACACTCACAACATATGTATTCATGTTCTTCATTTTCTCATCCAATTCCATGTGACACTGCTCATATTTTTCCATTCTTTTCCCTATATTTCCTTTTGTGTGTCAAATTTCAGATATTCAGTCTTCTAGTTTACTAATCCTTTCTTCTGCCTCTTCAAATCTATTGTTTTAGGCTCATATTGTTTTTTTTCTCGCTCCTCTCGTGCCTTTCATTTTCATAAGTTCTGCAATTTATTTTTTCCAACTTTTAAGTTCTTATTTTTGTTCACCTAATGTCTTCTTTATATCCCCTCTCAACTCACTGATTTGATTGTCAATGAGATTTTGCATGTCTGCATTTTGCATGCAATGAGATTTTGCATATCTGTATGAACTACTATATTTCATTTGAATTGTGGGTTTGTTAATTTGACTGGGCCATATCTTTGATTTTCCTAGTATGACTCATTATCTTCTTGAGGGCATCTAGGCAGTTGATTTCCTTAATTAGCTTATTCTGGTGGTTGTTTTCACTCTTTTATGTAGGATTTTCTTGCTGGATTGCTGTGATCTCTATCTGTTCTTTGACATTTTGTTCAAATTATTCTAAATGTCTAGCATACATTCTGTTTAACAGATTAGAATTTTTCATTTCTTATTTTTTGTTTTTTTGTCCTGCCTATATGGAGCTTCTTTTTTTGAGGAAGTTCTCATCAGATACCATAGACCCCAATCAGGTCTCCCCAGACAAGCCCTTATCTCAGGAGGAAAGAGTAGCCAGCACCAATTTTTCCTAAGAGTGAGACCCAGCCTGTTGTCAGACTATCTCATGAAGCCTCTAGACTCTGTCCTTATCCTATCCTGTTCATCAGGTGACCCTTGTCTGCCTGTAGCTTCTCACCAGCTTAAAGTCAAGTCTTCCTGCCAGGGGTGTCGTTGAGGCAGAGGTGAGGTTGTAGGATGGCTTTAATTGCTTCAGTTTTCCAATCCTTGGGACCTGAATTCCTTGAAAGAGTCCACTTGAGTTGTGCCTCACCTTTCTCTTGGGAAGATACACTCATTAGGGAATTAACTCCTTTCTCCTAACTTTGTCTCTCAGATAGCTTAATTCTGCCCTTGCCTGGAGCAGTGCTAGAGCCTGATAGTGCTTCCAGTTCTACCTAATGATCTGTTAAGGATTTGGGAAAAAACAAAACAAAACAACAAAAAACCTTTTCAGAGTCAAACCCCTGCTCCTCGGGTTTGTCAATCAAGAGCTTAAGTTGGTATGTGGCTCTATGTGCACCGTTTTCTTGGTATACAGCCTTTTTCCAGTATTTTGTATTGTCCAACTGCAAAAGCCTTGTTGGCGTTTTGTTTTCCATCAGCCCCATTCCCCTCTGTCAGGGAAAAAACTCCTAGTTCCTTTAGTGCTTATTCCAAGTTTTTCTTTGAAGGGGGTCTGTTTTCAGCAGTCAGAATTTTTAAATTAATTCCACATGTTGAAGTTTGCTTCAGCTAAGCCCTTGCTGCTAGTAAAGTCTGTTACTGGGGGGTGCAAGGGTATTTCAGTAGTAGAATTCTCACTTGCCATGTGGAAGACCCAAGTTCAATTCCAAGCCCATGCACTTCCCAAACAAATAAACAAGCAAACAAACAAATAAACAAAAAACAAAAAACCACCAAATAAAAATTCAATAAAATGGTGCCACAATAAGGGGATACTCACATGGAATAAGAATTGAAATCGACCTCTGATGTACAGAACACACACGCCAAAAAATGTCTATTTCCTTTCCCCTTAGGGAAACACAGTCATGTGCACATGGGGGAGAGGCACCAGCCTCTGTGGTTTAGGGGACTTACAGCTCTTTGTGGGATTTCAGCCATTCCACCTAGTCCAGGTTAGTGTATGATGTGTGTCTTGTCACTGATGTTTCCCCAGAAGTTGTTCTGTACTATTCCTGGCTATTTACTAGCTGCTCTGGTGGGCAAACTAAATTCCACACTTCACTATGCCACCATCTTACCTATGTGTATCAAAGACCATTTTTTAATAGCATTTTTCCAGTTTATCTATAGTCTGGCCTTCTGCATTGATGATTTCTGGATTTTTATATTGTTTCTTTAAATAGACCATCATTTCCTATTTTATCATTTGTACTACAATCTTTTTTTGAACTCTGCCCATTCTAATACCTTAAAGTGTTAACTCTGGGCCTTAGCCCCTGAGCTGTCTGTTCCTTAAGTTTTTATCCAGAAACTTATGTGGCAGATTTCTTTGAGTGTCAGGAATTAACAAAAACAAACAAATAACTGCAACAACCATTTCACAAACTTTGAAAATTGACTCTCCATTGACTGGTACAGTTCTTCAAAGTTTAAATCTCCAAAGATGTGTTTTCTTTATTCAGTCTTCTTTCAGCTATTATAACCATTTAACTGCTTTCTGGAGTTTTGAGGAAGAATGGACCTGCCAATTATCAATAGTAGTTCAAATATTCTGAGGGGGAACAATGCTTTGCAATCCCTGACCTTGCATCTTCCCAACCCTTCCTAACAGATTAATATCTTTTTTAAACCCATCCAAGCAAGAAAAAATGAGGAAAGTTTCCTCTATAATCCAGATGAATTTAGAACCCGGTTCTTAGAAACAGAGGATAGAGGTCATGTGTGAGTTTGTAAAATTCCAGTTTAGCTGAGTGTATTAAACAAAGAGTTCTCAGAAACAAAATGGCTAAGGTGGCACTGAAAAGCTGAAGTATCTCTCATTGTTAGTATTATTCAAAAAGTCAAAGCCAAGAAAGATTCCATAAATATAAAGGCAACCCAGATGCAAATTTCCTGGGACCCCAGGGCTGATTCATTTTACACTCATTATCCAGTTGTGAAAAAAAAATACATACAGCCTATTATTAAGGAAGAGATTCTGTTGGTGGGCCGATTGCAAGAGGCAGTCAGATAAAGATAAATTTCCCCTCTCTCACTCTACAATGGTTGGAACAGCAGCTTTATCCTTCTAGTCACTTTAAAAGGAAAAACATGTTTCATCTCTTAGTGATGTGAGGTGAGATCTTTTAGAAACCTTTTGTTATTTCTTTCACTACAGGCTCAGAATTTACCCTTCACTTCTTGATTCACTGCTGTCACAGGTAAAACCTGCACATCAGCCCACCTGCACATGGCCTCTCAATCAGCTTCTTTTAATTGAGTTTGGATGCATGTGTTAATATGCATATGTTTATTCAAAGAACAGTATAGTCCTTTTGCATTAAATAATTTTCAGATGGCTACCCATACAGAAATCTGAACTATCTCAACATGATTTTACAGTCAGTTTACTATACCTCTTATGGACGAGACCCTGAGTTACTACTAATTAAGGGGGAAGCAGCAACTTAGGTATCATAACAGCTTTGTTAATCACTGTTGCATCATTAATCTAAAAACATACCCTAAGACATATGAGCATGAAAGGATTGAGAAAGGAGTATACCAGAACTTTAATATTTATGCTCTAACTATAAGGGACCTTGCTTACAGAGTATACCTACTCTGGGGATTGAAGTGGCAGTGTGTAGACAAATACCATAGTAGCCACTAAATTTATTATTATTATTATTTTGGACCCAGGTCTCCCACATGGGAGATGAGTATTCTATCACTGAACCACCCCTGTACCTGACTTATTTTTAATTAGAATTATATTATTTTTGTCATTGACTACTCCCTATCTCTCTGACAGTAATTTTCCTTTTCTTCAGATAAAAAGAAAGCCCTTTTATTTCCCTCTGTTCAAAGGAAATTCCTCTAGTCTTTCCAGTCATCACTATTGTATCCATGACTGCTGTCAGTCTGGTTTGTAAATGGTATAAAAATTGCATAATTGTTGAAACAAGAAATACTATCCAAATCTAACAAATTCATTGACTCCAGTGTCCTTGGCCCCAGTGTGTTTTGAATTTTAAAGGAGCACCTATTTCAAGCTGAAATATCCATTAACATTGCTGTTAAAGTCTCAGCTACATCCTGTGAAAAGTGATGTAGAATAACCAGCAAGTAATTCGAACAGGATCTCTAAAAAATCTGTGACTTAAAGAGATGACAGCAAAGTATGATATTCTTAAGGAAAAAAAATGCTGTAATTAAAATATTATCATCTCTAGATTTATACAAGATAAGAGAAAGCCTACGATCCATCAGTCTCACTAATTTTAAATATATGATGAGTTTGGCAGTTTTCCTGAAGTATCCGAGCATGGAACCAGGGAAAAATACCACCCTTTAATTTGTGTTTCAGACATTTTTTTTTTAATAAGAATTGGAATTGCCGTGACTTCATCAACTGTCAAAAATTATTTCACACAAAAAATTTTAGTTTAATCTGCTTGAGAAATTCTAACATTTATTTTTTAAAACTTTCAAGCAATCTATTCCAGTCTTGTCCAAAATATGCTTAATTAGTGTCAGAAATAGAGAAACACATTTCTAGCATGACAGAATTCATTTTCTCAAGATCCCTGTAATGCAGATATAACACCAACAATCAGTTTTATGAAGCAAAAGTACTCAATTTAGTGATAAAATATTAAATAAATATTTAGTTCTTCATGTATCTAAAATGAGCAGTTGTTTGAGCTTTAAGGTACTACATAATTTTAAGTATTTTATTAACAAATCCAATGATGATTTTTAGACAATGGGAATCATACTTGATTCTTTCATACTACATATATTCTCTTCTATAGAGAATAATATCAAGACATGAAAGAAAAGCCAATATCAAATATAGACAATTATTACTTCATTTAATTGTCCAAGCATGTAAGTGGGAGAAGATGATACTTTCAGCTTTGAGCATGTTGAGATTAGTTAAGATGATGGTTTTAAAATCAAATGAATTAGGTATCTAAGATCAGAGATACAGAAAACTAAGAATTCTGCTTGGAGGGACAGGTGTAAACTAGAATGGATATGATCACAGGAAAAGGAGAAAACTGGAGAAATATAGAGTAAGTGGAAACTAAATAAGTCAAAGAAGAAGAGTGCAATGATAAAGTAAGGAGGCATATGAGGCTAAGAAGGTAGGCAATTAATGTAAAGAAAATAAGTGGAATATCTACAGAATCTTTGCTACAGAGATAGAAATAGGTATATATGGATATAAATGGTATAGGTAAGATTGATATTATAGATGATAGATACAGATAACAATAGATAAAGGTGTAACTATGGACGTTGGTAACAAGACCACAGATGCTAATTTTCATCAGACTGGTGCAGAATATATCACTTATACCAGTGTAAATATTGATATGTCTCTGTTTTATTCTCAAAAAATGTCCATATTTGGATCATAGAGTTTTAGGATGGTATATGGATGTGTGTGTATTCCTTTGAGTGTGTAACTTTCTTAATATATAATGCCTGCTTTATATAAATAGATACTTAGATAGAGTTATTATTCTATGAATTATTCCAATTCATCCTATGGATACAATCGAAGTAGAGTGTTAATGAATTTGTCAATATTATGTGAGCTATAATGATATTTTATGGCATAAAATCTTTCTGAGGGCTTCTTTAACCTCTGTGTTTCTCAGGCTGTAGATGATGGGGTTTAACATTGGGGTGATAACCCCATACAGCATGGAGATGAGCCTGTCTCTGGCTGGGGAGTGTTGACTGGATGAAGGGCGAATGTAAGTAAATATTGTTGTGCCATAAAACAGACCCACGACAATGATGTGGGAAGCACATGTGGAGAAAGCTTTGTGCTTCCCTTCGGTGGTTGGGATCCTTAGGATAGTGGATATGATGTAGACATAAGAGATAAGGGTGATCAGAAAGGCGCTGATCCCCAGGACACCTCCCTCCACTAAAACAAGCATCTCTGCCACATAGGTGGAAGAACAGGAGAGGGCCATCATTGGCGGGATGTCACAATAATACTGGTTAACACGATGGGATTTACAGAAAGACAGGCGGAACGTGAAGACCGTATGCAGAAGGGAATTCAGAAACCCTGCTGCCCAGCATCCAGCTATCAGCTGAGCACAGCGTTCCTTAGTCATGATGAAGAGGTAACGAAGGGGGAAACAGATGGCCACGTACCGGTCGTAAGCCATGACAGCGAGAAGGAAAACCTCGGTCCCTGCCAAGGCCACCAAAAAGTAAAGCTGCAAAGTACACCCAGCAAAAGAAATGCTTTGCTTCTCAGTCAGGAGATTCTCAAGCATCTTGGGAACAGTGGCTGATGGCCAGAATATGTCTAAGAGCGACAAATTTGCCAGGAAATAATACATAGGTGTGAGCAGCTTTTTTTCTGTCATAATGACAAGGAGAATGGTACCATTTCCCACCAAGGTGACCTGATAGATGACAATAAAAACCACGAAGAGTGGGTAGCGCACCTCAGGGAGATCAGAGAGTCCTATGAGGAAAAACTCATTTGTGGTGCTGAGATTGTAGATGTCCATCTTTTCTCTCCACTTGGGTATTTCTGGAGAAGAGAAAACCAACATACAAAGATTAGGATCAAAATCCTAAAAGCTTCACATGGAAAAACACTGAAATGTGAGCCTTACCTTACAGGATACAAAAAGAAAAATATCCTAAGAGCTTGGTGATGAGAAACACTTGGAAAATAGTTTGGGTGTAGTTAGAACTATTTTAATTACAGCAGATTTCAATTTTTTTAAATTGTTGATAAAAATATCTGATGCATTTAATATATTTCTTGGAATATTCACACTCAGTTCCTTAACAAGAAACTGATGTTGATCCTTCATTAAATTTATGAACATTATTAACATATTGTATTCTTCAAGACTATAGCATAATACAAATTAAATACAAGTTTAATACAAATTAAATTTGGCACACGTAACATAAATAAAACCTAGTTGAAATATCTGTATGTGACCTCAACAAGAAACATATGTATTTGCATATATATTCAATTCCCTTTCCCTTTAAAATTTAAATATTTGACAATAAGGGATTTCTAATTCATATGTCCTAGTACACATTTACACATTGCTCTTATTTCCCTTGTTTTAATTTCTTTTTTTTTTTTTTACATGGGCAGGCACCGGGAACCAAACCCGGGTCCTCTGGCATGGCAGGCGAGCAATCTTGCCTGCTGAGTCACTGTGGCCCTCTTTGTTTTAATTTCTAATTACATTTCAGTGTACCATAATAGCCCAAATCATCACAATATTTATGATTGTTTAAATAGAGACAGCTTTTCATAAAAGGTGAGTACAATTAAATTTATTGAGAAATGTTATATAATGTAGAGAATGGTTATTTAATTGCAGTCATACCAGGTGTACATGAAATACACACACACACGCAAGCATAGATTGTATACTGCAAACACAGGAAAATAAAACTAGTTTATTCTGTTTAAAAAAATCAAAATTTTCCCCATCACTGCCATGTAAAAAAAAAAATCAGAATTTCATAATAGAAACCTTAAATTAACAATATGTTTGTAAAATGAAATGTAAAAATCATTTTTTATGGTTATTCTATTCTACCTCCCACCCCTCATTTCTTTTACCTGGTAAAAAGTCTTCGTGATTTCTTAGTTCAGATAAAATGTATACCACTAACAATGCAAAGTTTACAGGATGTTTTTTTTTAAACAAATGTTTCTTTAAACAAAATTTATCCATATATTCTGTCAAGTTGTTTTTTTCCTAGAAATATTTAAATATGAATTGCTGAGATTCATTGGAAGATGTTAATATTCTTTTATTATCAGCAATGTTACTGCTACTATTCTTTTTTTTCTTAAGCAGCACCTGTTCTGTGAACTACATGAGAGAAAAACTCTTTTCAGGGATGCCACCTAATTAATGAAACTTTTCAAAGAAAATTATAATCCTAAACACAAAATGCTTAGATAACATTATTCAATGAACTAGAGTTTGTTAAATGAGTGAATAAAGAAAGGTTGGAACAACAAACATCTACAGAGTTAATTCTCAAGTTCTCAAACATTCAAGAGTTTATAAAGTATTATATATCATATTTTAATATTTTGAAAATAAAATAGTGAATATAAGAAATTAAGGACATTCTTTTTACAAGAAATAATATTTTGAGACAGTAAATATTAAATTTTATATAAAGTTATCATTTTCCTGTATATTTACATTTCCCAATTTGACTTAATTTTCTAAACAAGAATTATGAGAAATAAATCAGGAACATCCTTAGGAAAACACCAGGTGTGTGTTTTCAGGCTACATGATCAACATGTATCCTCAACAAATGATAATATCTTTTGCCTAAATTTTCCTCATAAATATTTACATTTCTTAAGTCAAATATTTGGTCTTGGCACAAAAAGCACAGAATTTTTCAGGTAGGAGGGGATTTGTTTAACAAATACTTCCTTTGGAAGCAAACAAAATTAAATCTTAGGTATTTGCCCATCTATTTAGAGAAATAAGGTGACATCTTCATTGATAATATATTTCTAAGGGAGAAGATCTTATAACTTTCCTTATAATCAATTGATTGATAGCTTATTTTCTCTAGAATGAAAAATCTCTAAAAAATTCAATCTTCTGGCTTGCTATGTAGGATTACTATGTTACATATGTATGTGGAGTAATAGGTTTCATGGAGCTGATTACCTAGGAAATAAAAATCAAGGAACATGAGTAAGAAACATGCTTTAGGTACAGCAGAAATTTACATAAAAATTATTGGAAACACTTCTGTGAATATGTACATTTTTTTAGGACTCAATTTTGTACATTTGTTTAGTCACACACTCCAATATTATTTAAAAACACTTTATATTACCTAATTAATATTTGATTTAAATTCTTTAAATGTTTAAATTAGCATAGCATATTAGCAGTTTTACATATTTCCTACATATTGCTATGTAGGAAAAGTACATGATGTCCCGAAATATATGACAATGTGAATAAAACTTGAGGACATAATGCTGAGTGTAATAAGATGGAAACAAAGAGAAAAATACTATATGATTTCATTATTATGACTCTGGCAAAGCCTCCACAGTTTTGGAGAAGCTAAAAGGAAAAATCTGAGATGAAGGAATGGTAGCCCAAGACAAATTCTGGAACCTGTTCTATAACTGCTTGGTGTGCCTTGAAAATCATTGCTTTTTTCTTTCTTTGGCTTTTATATATATATTTTATAACAAAAAAATGGTTTAAAAAAAACTATGGACAGCTATGGTAATACCTGATAAAATAAATTTCTCAAATCAAAAATTTGAAAATATTTAGTAACAAGGTAACATAAGTCACTACTACCACAGCAAAGTCGATATTTGTAATAACTTTCTACTTCATATTTTGAGAATATAAACAGTTTTAATAGTTAATCAAAGGGTATTTAAAATAGTGTTTAACACTTACAATCTAAGAAATTCTGATATCTATATTTGTAGATTTTTTCCTTCCTTGCTTTACTTTTAATTTGGTTCATGAGACTTATTGTGCAAACACAGGTTTTACAATGAATGTTTGGATACTTGATTTAAATATGCCTGTGGTTAAGCTAACTAAAATATCCATTGTTGGTGGTTCTAAGTGTATTGTTTGTTTTCTTAAATAAAGATATATATTTTTAATTACATGATTTAGATACATTGAAGTCAGCTTTTTAAATAGATAGAAAAAGACAGCCATCTAAGAAGTATCAAGAGCAAGGGGCATATGACTATGATTACCCTACATTGTACATTAACCAGAAATTAAGCTTTCTTGTTTTTTGTGTGACTTACACTGTTGCATATGGTCAAAGGCAAACGTACCATATATGGAACATCTCTCTGTAGCAATTAGCAATTCAAGTTTTCACTATATAAAGAAAAAGAAAATATTATTAAGTAAAAAATTATCACTGATATATCTTAGATCATAAAATAATTAAAAATTTATATTTTGTTTAATATACAATAACAAAGAAATCACACATTTAAATTTCTTTGAAAAATAGACCATTAATTCTCTTTCAGAATATATTTCTCAAGAAGAGTTCTTTCACCTTCATTTTTAATCTGATGTGCTGTTAGCTGATAAACTAGAGGAATCAAAAACACGTCTAGACTGTAATTTCTCCCCCTGCTTTTTGAGAACCTTGTGGAGTAATAGGTTTCATGGAGCTGATTACCTAGGAAATAAAAATCAAGGAACATGAGTAAGAAACATGCTTTAGATACAGCAGAAATTTACATAAAAATTATTGGAAACACTTCTGTGAATATGCACATTTTTTTAGGACTCAAACAATTTTGCACATTTGTTTAGTCACACACTCCAATATTATTTAAAAACACTTTATATTACCTAATTAATATTTGATTTAAATTCTTTAAATGTTTAAGTTAGCATAGCATATTAGCAGTTTTACAAATGTCTAGCTATTTATTTTAGCATCGACAATCCAGAATTATCACAGAATTTTACTGCTTCTCAATTTTTAGATTTCATTACCTGTATGAGGTTTCAACAAGAGGAAAGTAAAATGATCCAAGTAAAACAAAAAGCATCAGCAAAGAAAAACAAGTACTTCACTTATATAAAGCAACCATATTGGAAATTATTCTATAATTTATACTGTACACCCTTTCCCCTTAGGAAAAGCAAGAATTAAGATTCTTGAGGGAATATGTTTCTTTTCTGGTTAAAAGTGAATTGCAACCAGCCTTATAATGGGAATCATTTTACAAATAATAAATTTAGTGTATGGAGAAAGAAATCTAAATTTTAGAAGAGTGACAATTTTGTGCTCTTATTTTAACATTTAACTCCTAACGCGATTTCCCAACAGTGCATTTATTTTCTCAGACCTTGTGAACTATCATAAATTAACTGCTATTAGTTAAAATCACACATACTTAAATATTTATTGTAAGACTATAGAGTTCATACAAATCATTTTAATTCCAAAAATCATCAGCAAAATGCCTCAAAGAAGATTTCTCACATCGTCATTCCATTTTCATATTTCCTACATCCAAAACTGAATATCTTGGTTCCCAAAGATATCACTATTTTTATTCATTTTCTGTAGCCTATGATATACTCACTAATTCTGTAGGTACTATACTTGTGCTAACACTAAAACAATAAATTTCTAATTATTTTGCAGTCCTATTTGTATTTAAAATATGTTATTAAATGTATATCTTTAGCAATCAATGCTTATAACATGTTGGAATTAATTCTGCTTTGTTCTACAATATGAACTTGATGTACAATTTGTTTACTTTTCCTGTTTGCATTCAATTTCAAGCTTGCTTTTTATCATCTATTAAAGTATAATTTTATATTTTTAAATGGGGAATATATACACTGACATAAATATTTAAAACTTTAAACTCAGAATTTTTATGGCATCTCTATCTTTCCCATACTATTCCTGCCCAAGATAACCTTGTTTGCATTTTGTTTCTTGTGCTTCTGGATTTTATTACAAATGCATTAAAAGTTTATGTATTTGTATGTGCATGTGCATGTGAAAGTGTGTGCAAATGAATATATTCTTTTTTATTTTCCTATCTTACATGAAAAGAGGCTTGCTGTGTACGTTTTTGCACTTTGCTTTTTATTTTTGATTAAATATATATTATGTAAAACACTGAATATCAATTTATAGAGGAATACATACTTCAGCTTTATTATGACAATACTCCTTTGGATAGATGAATTACAATTCATAAAACTATGAAGGAATACTGTAACATTATAAGTTGAATAAGAATTTATAGAACTATGAAGGATTACTTTAACATTGTAAGTTTATTAATCATTTATCATATTTTCTAATATATAGGCAGGCATGGTAGTTGGAAGCTGAATGAACCCCAGAAGATCATAAGACTAATCCATTCCTGTAGGTATAACATATTGTGGAAGGGACCTTTCAAATAGGTTATTTCAGTTGAAGCCTCCACCAGATTCATTTCAATCCTTTTACTGAGTTCTGTATAAAAGGATGAAAAACAGAAAGAAAGATAAAGTAGACAGAGAAAAAGCCACAGAAACAGAGGAAGCCACTGAAGCCAGAAGTTGGAAATGACGAAAACTGGAAGAGAAGGGAGAGACCAGCAGATGCTTCCATGTGCCTTGTCATGTGCCAGATCACCAGCAACCTGTCTTCAGGAAGAAGGTATAGTTTTGATGATATCTAGATTTGAACATTTTCATGGCCTCAAAACTTTATTGTAAAAGCCAAACCCTTTTTTGGTATCTGTGTCATTTGTTTTATAAAGAATCTATCTATCTATCTATCTATCTATCTATCTATCTATCTATCTATCTATCTATCTATCTATCTATTCGTCTACCTATCTATGTATTTCATTTTTAAAGTATATGTGTGTAATATTTTATAATGCATAGATCATGTTGCCTAATCTTATTTATGAGGGTGTTCTTCTATGTTTTCCTTTAAATATTTTATTTCTTTACAATTGACATTAAGAGTTAATTTTTTATAGAGTATGAAGTTTGGATCAAAATTCATTTTTTTGCATATGGACGTTGAAATGTTCCCACTCCAATCTTTCAAAATATTATTCCTTTTCCATTGAATAATCTTTATATATTTTTCAAAAAATCAAATGATGCATGCATACATTTATAGAATTCTGTCTACACATCTGTTTATTTTTCTATCGCTAATACCACAAAATCTTACCCTTAGTGTAAATCTTAAAAGAAGACTGACACTCCTCCAAATGTATTCTTCTTTTTAAAAATTCTTTTGTCTATTCTACTTTTTGGCATTGGCCATATAACTTTTAAAAACAGTTTTTCCAGAGCTACACAAAGCCCTCTGGTGTTTTAACTACAGTTCTGATTAATGAATAGACCAATGTAAAAATTACCATCTTTATTATGTTGCTTCTGCAGTTCATAAACAGGAAATGTCTCTCCACGTCCTCAGATATTTGACATGTATGTGTAGCATGTAGATTTAGTTTTAGTTTGTAACATGTAGATTCTATATATATTGTATTTTGATATTTATCTAAGTATTTCATTTCTTTGTATTGTGGTTGATTATATTATTCTTTTTATTTTGGCTTTCGTGCTGTTCATTGCTAGTATCTAGAAATATGATTGATGATTGGGTGTTTGTCCCTATATAATGTGATCTTGCTAAAGTTGCTTCTCAGTACCAGGTGGCTTAATTTTTGTGTAGAATCTTTGAGAAATATATATTGAAAAACATGTCATCTGTGAATTCAGACAATTTATGTTATTTTGTATGATCTCTCTGTATATATTATATTTTATAAATTATTACAGTGGCTAGTGGTTGTAGAAATGGACACATTTACCTTGCCCCAATGCTGGAGTTTTGACATTTGATCTTTCATGATGTTTGCTGTAGGATTTTTTTAAGATGCTATTTATTAGTTTGAGAAAGTTGGGGAGTTTATTTGTATTTCTAGTTTGCTGATAGTTATTAACATGAACAAATGTTGAATTGTAAGAAATATTTTCCTACATTAAGTCCTATTATCTTATTAGTTTTTCCCATATGAAACTGTACTTCCCTTCCCAATAAAACCTCCTTCATTCATAGTGAATTAAACTTTGTATTTGTGGATTTATTTTGATATTTGTTAAAACTTTTTGTATTATTATTATGAAAGATATTTTTGTAGTTTATTTTTCTGGCATCACATGGATTTTTTTTTTACTGGAATATGCTGGTGTCATAAAATAAGTTTCTCCAAAAGATTGTATGACATTCATGTAATTTATTTCTTGAATATTTGATTGAATCTGCCAATGAAACTCTCTGGGCCAGGAAATGCCCTTTTCTGAAGATGAGTAGTTACAAATTTAAATTATTTAGTGTTTTTTCTTCTTTTATTTTTTTTTCAGAGTCATGAGAGATTTAATGCTTCTAGTTTGATGACCCTCTAGTCACTCTATCCCACTGCTTGCTTCTAGTGAAGATACCATTAAGTTCAGGATTTTACTGATTAAAAAGAATGAACAACACCTTGGATTGTTCTCAGAGTATGGATGAATACTGGACCTTTGCTTGTGTCCAGAAAATAGAAGACCTTTATAACTTGTGCATTGCCTCTATTTCAGAAGCTTTTAAGAGTCATATATGTTTTACATGTCTAACAGAGAATTTCTAATTTCAATCTCATCATTGGTTCATGGTCAACATTTCCATTCTTTCCCTTAGTAGCCATCCAGTAAGCCTGTTTCTATGACAGCCTTGTCAAAGTGAAGCACATCAATGTTACACAATTTTATGAAAAGTTGAGAGTAGCCTGGTTAAATACAACTTTTTGGAGCCTTCTGCTAGATTAGAGACTGGCTACATGACAAAAGCAAGGGACCAACCAGCCTTCTAACTCCCTACCTTGTCATTTGACTGAGACAGTTTTGGCCAATGAATATAGAGGAGTAGTGAATGAGAAGGACTCAGCTGTGTAGCCTTGTGCATGCAGAAGAGGACCCTGCTACTGGGTTTCCAGGTTAGAAAGAGTCTGATCTCTGAAATGTAGAGCATATAAGGGGCCAAGTGCTTGATCTTTTTGGTTCAAGTTCTTTGGGTTAAGGTCTTCTGCAGTCAACCTTGTGATTTTCCTTTGAATGTGGCATTAAGCTAATCTGGAAAAAAAGACTCCACTCCCTATAATTCTCCTGCCATGAATTGGTTTTACTTGGTATTTTTGTCTTTATTTTATTACTCATCTAGGATTTTTTTTTTTACATGAGCAGGCACCAGAAATCAAATCTGGATCTCTGGCATGGCAGGCAAGGATGTGGATTGGCTTTTAATAAGTAGATTTATTTATTTAAAACAGTTAGTTCTTTAGAGGAAAGACAGTTAGCTTTCATCTGAGGTTCTCTGTTACATGGGACGGCACACAGTGATGTCTGCTGGCTTTCTCTCCTGGCTTCTGGATTCCAACAGTTGTCCCTTGGGTGATTCTTCTCTGCATCTCCAAACATCTGGGCTGCACTGTGAGTGCTGATGTGAGGTATGCTGAGCTGCTCTGCTCTCTTATGACCTCTCTCTTTTAAGCCTCCAGCCAATTAAATTAAACCTCACTCACTGGGGAAGGCACTCCCCTCAGTGGACTGCAAATGTAATCAGCAATAGATACATTTCACATACTGATAGATTTAAGTCCACAGAAACAGAACAATGAGGCATCATCACCTGTGCAAGTTGACGCCTGAGGCTAACTACCACTAATAAATAAAGCTATACAATTATACAATGATTATCTAAGATTATAAGGCTACTGGATTATTGCTCAACAGTTTTGGGTATTTTCTTCTAGCCATTCTAATCACTAGAAATTAAAAAGAAATATCTACATAATGAATCAATAGTCATACTCACATTTTTCATCTTAATTTCTCAGTTATACCTCCACCCTCTTATTAAATCCTTCTCAATCTTCAGGGATATCTGGGCAATGACCATTTTAACTTCTTCATGCAGTAAAGCCGTGTTGACCTTATCTGGTAGAGGAATAAAATGGGTTGACACTCTTAGAGGGACTGGTATCTCTGGGTTTCAGGGCTTATCTGGCTTAAGAACAATGTGGAGGCCTTAAGTTTCTGAAAGGAAAAAACTTACTAAGAAACAATTTTTTGGAGTCTTAGATAAAGGCCAGGGTATTCTTTAGGGTTTTTGGGAATAATGTTGGTTGGAGTTTGATATACTGTGACAATTTGCATTATCTGGCTGACGATTCCATGAATAACCTCCAGAAAGACCTCTCAACTCTTATTTTAAATCTCTTAGCAACTGAAGCTTTATTTTGTCTAATTTCTTTTCCCCTTTTTCGTCAAGAAGACATTTCAATCCCATGATGCCAGGGCCAGGCACATCCCTTGGATTCATGTCTGACATTGCCAGATAGACTTACACCCCCGGGAGTCAGGTCCCATGTAGGTGGGAGAGGAATGCATTTACTTTCAAAGTTAGCTGAGATAGAGAGGCCACATCTGAGCAACAAAGGAGGTTTACTGCGGAGATTCTTAGGCATCATTTTAAGTAGACTTAGCTTCAACATTGCATAAATAAATTTCATAAGGGCATCAAGATCGAGGGCTTGGCTTATTAAATTGGAAGTTCCTAATACTTAAAAGAATATCAGGAATTCCCTAGGTGGGGAAGTTTAGTATTTTCACAATTTTCCCCAGTCCCTGAAGGGAACTTTGCACATACTTTTGTATTCTCTGTCAAAAATATTGTGGAATATATTAGCATATTACATTAACCTGCACAGAATAATGAAATTTCATTCCCTATTCTAGGTCCCCCATAATTATGTTGTTTAAATAAGCTATATGGGTTAAATTAGATGGTGTGCTACAGGAAATTTAAATTTTGGATCAAATATACATCTCTTACTTTTGTCTCATGCAGAAATTGGATTTGTAAAGTACAGACAGCAACATCTGTTTTCCTGTATTCTGAATTACTTTAGTCCTCATCAGGTCTGTTTCATTTATATCTCTAATTGAAGTCTGATCTCTTTTTCAGTTTCTTTAACAGTTAGCTGTATGGAGCAATGCTGAATTTCACAGTCACAGAAATCTATCTCTGACTCTCAGTTGTCACACAGACATCCAAAGTTACAGGAAACTAACTGCCAGGTCATACAAAACTAGAACAGCATCTCATAATTCAGAAATAATAGTTAAAACTCAGGAATATATGTTACTGCTATTCTTACAATCTAGGAAACTTTACCGTGAGCATTATTGAACATTCTGTACTCCTTAATCATTGATTTCCCAGTCTCTATCCACTCTCTCTCTCCTGATAACCTATGCTCTCAAATTCCATTCTAAAAGTTTACTCACTATAGTTAGTTTATATTAATGAGGCCATACAATATTTGTCCTTTCATTTCCGGTTTACTTCACCCAATATAAGATCCTCAAGGATCACTCATCTAGATGCATGCCTCACAACTCATTCCATCCTGCAATGGCTCAATATTCCATTATATGTATAACCACAGTTTGCCCTTCCATTCATCAGTTGATGTATTCTTAGGCCACCAACATTCATTGCAAATTGTGAATAGTGGAACTATAAACCACAGTGTGCAAAGGTCTGTTCATGTCCATGCATTCACTTCTCCCAAGTATATACTTTAACAGGGCTGCAGGATCATATGACAACCTAATACTTAGCTTTCTGTGGAATCCTCACAATATCCTCCTGAGGGGATGCAACATTCCACTTCCTTACCAGCAGTGAATAGGTATATTTATCTCTCTACATATTCTCCAGTATTTCTGTTTTATCATTTATTTTTAAACAGATTTATTCACCCATCATGGAAGTCATCTTAAGTGTACAATCAATGTCTCTTGGCATAGTCACATAGTTATGGATTCACCACCACAGTCTACGTGAGAACATTTCCATTTCTTCCACAAAGAAAGAATGAAAAAAAAGGAGAAACAATAACAAAAACCCATACCCATTTCGTACATCCCTCATACTGACATTTACTGTTGGTATATAGCCTTTGCTACAATTAATATGAGAATACTACAATGTTCCTATTCATTATAGACCCATAGTTTGCATGAATATTTTGTCCATATGACACCCCATACTCGAAACCTTGCAATGATGGCATTCATTAGTTATTCCTCATGTAAAAAATTTCATGTATTTGTACATTTAATCATGACCATTCTAGGTTTTCTTAAATTATACTGTCCCAGTTTTTATCCTCTATATTTCCTTCTGGTTTCATACATGCCTCTAGACCCCTCTCCTTCAACAAATACTCAAAATTAGCTTTGTTCGTTATACTTGCAATATTCTACTGCCATCACAGACTATTGTGCTATACATTTTTGGATGTATACTGTTGAATATTCTATATTCTATATTCTTTCAGCATCAAATGACCAATCTCCACCCTCTTTCCGTCTCCTGATAACCTGTTTTCACAACTTTAACTCTCAGAGTTTGTTTATTATAGTTACTTCAAATTAGTGAGGCCATAAAGTACTTGTCTTTTTATATCTGGCTTCATTCACTCAACCAAATATCCTCAAGGTTCATCCACATTGTACTGTGCATCATGATCTTATTCTTACAGTTTGTAATATTCTATCTTATGTGTATATGACCATTTTTTTATCCACTCATCCACTGATAGACATTTAGGCTATTTACATTTCTTGGCAATCATGAATAGTGCTGCTATCAACATTGACTTGCAAATGCCCACCAGTGTCCCTTCTTTCAATTCATCTGACTATACACCAAGTGGTGGGAGTGCTAGGTCATATGGCATTTCTATATTTAGCTTCCTGAGGAATTGCCAAACTACCTTACAGAATGACTACACAATTCTACATTCCCACTAACAGTAAATAGGTGTACCTATTTACACAGCTTCTCCAGTATTTGCTGTTTTCTGGGGTTTTAAAATAATGCTCATTCTAGTAGGTGTGAGATCATATATCATTGTGCTTTTGATTTCATTTCCCTAATAGCTACTGAAGTTAAGAATCTTTTCATTTGCTTTTGTGCCATTTGTATTTGCTCTTTAGAAAAGTCTTTTGCCCATTTTTCAGTTGGACTGTTTGTCTTTTTGTTGTTGAGTTGTATATATTCTGTATGTTAAATTTTTATGCAATATGTCATTTCCAAATATTGTCTCTCATTACTTTGGCTGCCTTTTCATTTTCTTGACAGTCCTATGATGTGCAAAAGTATTCAGTTTTGAGGAGATCCCATTTATCAATTTCTTCTTTTATTGCTTACACTTTTGGTGTAATGTCTAGAAAACCATCTCCTATCACAAGATATTTAAGATATTTCCTTATATTTTCTTCTAAAAGTGCGATGGTATTTGCCCTAATGTTTAGGTCTTTCATGCAATTTGAGTTAATTTTTGTATTAAATGTGAGAATGGGGTCCTATTTCATTCTTTGAGATTTTGATATCAAATTCTTCAAGCACCATCTTTTGAAGAAGATGCTATTTCCCTATTGAGTGTCTTATAAAAAATCAATTGTAGATGAGAGGACCTATTTCTGAATTCTCAGTTCAATTACATTGCTCAGTATGTCTATAGTTGTACAGTAATATGCTATTTTGACCACTGTAGATTTGTAATTTGCTTTAAAGTCAAGTAGTGTGAGGCCCTCACTTCATTTTTCTTTCTCAAGATACTTTTAGTTATTCAAGGCATCCATTCTTTCAAATACATTTAATTATTGTTTTTCCCAATTTTTTCCAAGCAAGTTGTTGGGATTTTAATTGATATTGCATTGAACCTATAAATCAGCTTGGGTAGAATTGTGATCTTAACTATATTTACTGTTCCAGTCCAGAATATGATATGTTTTACATTTATTTATTTATTTTGTTGATTTCTTTTAGTAATGGTCTGTAGTTTTCTGTGCATAGGTCTTTTAGGTTCTTGGCTAAATTTCTTCCAATATATTTGAATCACATGGCTGCTATTGTACATAGAATTTTTTTCTTGATTTCATCCTCATATTTTTCATTACTAGAGCATAGAAATTCTAGTGAATTTTACATATTGATCCTGTATCTTACCACTTTGCCGTGGTCATTTATTATCTCTATTAGCCTTATTGTAGATTTTTTTCAGATTTTCTACACATAAGATCATGTCATCTCCAAGCAGTGAAAGTTTTATTCCTCTCTTTCAAATTATATGTATTTTACTTCTTTTTCTTGACTAATTGCCCTAGCTATAACTTTCAACATAAGTTATGTAACAATGGTGACAATTGGCATCCTAGCCTTGTACCTGATAGTAGAGAGAAAGCTTCAGTTTTCCCCAGTAAGTATGATGTTGCCATGGACTCTCAAAATATTTCCTTTATAATGTTGATGAAGTTGCTTTCTATTCCTATACTTTGAATTTTTTTCATTAAGGTATTATGTGTTGTTGTTTTTTTTTTTGCTTTGACTTACTGATATTACATTAATTGATTTTCTTGTATGAATCAGCTTTGCATACCTGGAATAAATCCTACTTGATTATGGTGTATAATTCTTTTAATATGCTGCTGGATTTGATTTGCAGGTATTTTGTTTAGGATTTTTGCATCTATATTGATTAAGGGATTAGTATGCAATTTTCTTCTCTTGTATTATCTTTGTCTAGCTTTTGGTTAGAACGATATAGGCTTCATAGAATGAGTTAGGTAGATTTCACTCCTTTGCAATATTTTTGGATGATTTTGAGCAGTATTGGTACTATTCCTTCTTGAATACTCGGTAGAATTTGCATGTGAAGACATCTGGAAATGGGCTTGTCTTTTGGGGAGTTTTTAATGACTGATTCAATCACTTTACCTGTACTTGGCTTGTAGAGGTCTTGTATTGCTTCTCAAGTCAATGTTGGTTGTTCATGCTTTTCTAGAAAGTTGCCTCTTTCATCTAAATTTTCTAGTTTGTTAATGTATAGTTGCTTATAATAGCCCCTGATTATCTCATTTATATCTGCAATTTCAATAATTTTGCTCCCCTCCCATTACTGATTTTATTTGCTACTTTGAAACTCCTCTCTTTTTTTTAACCTAGGTAAGTGTCCATTGATTTTGTTGTTTTGCTCAAATAATCAACTTCTGGTTTCTTTTATTCTCTCTGATGTTTTCATGTCTTCAATTTCATTCATTTCCACTAAAATCTGTCATTTCTTTCCTTCTGTTTGCTTTGAACTTCAATTTGTTATTCTTTCACTAGTTCCTCAGCTAATCAGTTAATTCCTCAATTCTTATTCTTTCTTTTCTAATATAGGTGTTTAGTGCAATAAATTTCCCTATCAGCGCTGCCTTCACTGCAATCCATAAATTTTAATATGTTATGTTCTCTTTTACATTTGCCTCAAGATATTTACTGATTGCCCTTGTAATTTCTTTCTTGACCTATTTGTTGTTTAACAGTGTTTTGTTTAGCCTCCACATATTTGTTGATTTTCCAGTGTTCCATCTGTTATTGATTTCAAACTTCATTCCATTATGAATTGTGGACATGCTTTCTTAATATAATTCTGATCTTTTTAAATTTATTGGGACCTGCTTTATGACAATATGTGTTCTACCTTGAACAATGATCCATCAGCACTTGAGAACACTGTTTCTGCCGCTGCTTTGGGGTGTAATATTCTGTAAATGTCTGCTAAGTCTAGTTCATTTATCATATTATTCAAGATCTCTGTTTACTTATTAACCCTATTTGTAGATGTTCTATCCATTAATAGAGTGGTGTATTGAAATATCCAACTATTATTACAGAGGTATCTGCTTCTCCCTTCATTGTTGTGTTCCTCATGTATTTTGGAGTACATAAATATTTATTATTGTTGTGTCTTCTTCATGAATTTTCCCTTGCATAGTGCAATTCTTTGTCTCTTGTAATTATTTTACAGTTGAAATTTAATTGCTCTGATATTAGTATAACTACCCCTATTTTTCTCTCATGGTTTTCATGAAATACATTTTTCCAATCCTTCACTTTCAACTTATTTTTGTCCTTGGGTCTAAAGACAGCATACATGTGGGTCTTTTTTTTTATTGACCCTGCTACTCTGTCTTTTGTTTCCAGATGTCAATCCATTAACATTTAATGTTATTACCGAAAAGTAGCACTTTCTTGAACAATTTTGTCTTTTGAATTTGGTATGTCATACCTTATTTTTCTCTATACATATCCATTTAGTTACCCTTACTGATGATCTTCGTTTCTACACTCTTCTCCAAACCTCTCTCTCCTGTCATGTCATATCTCTCTTTGGCACTCCCTTTACTATTGCATGTAGAGAAGATCTCTTTCTTACAAACTCTCTCAGTGTCTCTTTATCTGTAATTATTTTAAACTCTTCCACCTGTTTGGAGGATAGTTTTACTGGATATAAAATTATTT
Organism: Tamandua tetradactyla; assembly: GCF_023851605.1. Taxonomy (NCBI): domain Eukaryota; kingdom Metazoa; phylum Chordata; class Mammalia; order Pilosa; family Myrmecophagidae; genus Tamandua; species Tamandua tetradactyla. The sequence continues at coordinate 3,652,503 of NC_135341.1, read as the reverse complement.
GTTAACAGTTTTTTCTCTTTCAATATTTTAAATATATTGTACCACTGTCTTGTGACTGCCATGGTTTCTGCTGAGAGATCTGTACCTCATTTTATTAAAATTCCCTTTTATGTGAGAAATTGCTTTTCTTCTGCTGCTTTCAGAATTATCTATTTGCCTCTGATATTTAACAATTTGATTAGTAAATATCTGGGAGTAGATAATACATCTGCTTGGATTTTTTCTACTTGGTGTATTCTGTGTTTTTGGACCTGTATTTTTTGTCTTTCATAAGAATTCAGAAATTTTCAGGGATTATTTCTTCCATTTTTCTTTCTACTCCCTCCCCTTCTCTCCTTCTCTGAGTCACATAACATGTATATAAGTTCACTTCATGTTGTCATTCAATTCCCTGAGATGCTGCCCAGATTTTCCATTCTTTTCCCTAACAAAGCCAACCAACAAGAAAATTCCAGGAAAAAGAGAGAAAATTACCTCCAGAATAAACTCATTAAGAAAATCATAGGCTATGCACCAGCAAAAAAAAGGTGAGTTATACTAGGAAGCACAATTATAAGGTCCAGTCAGAGGAAAAATATAACAATTCAAATGAGATATAGGAGTTGAAACAACTAATTAAATATGTTTAAAGAAATCTTCTAAGTCAACTCAATGAGTTGAAGGAAAATGTGGCAAAAGAGATGAAGGATATAAAGAAGACACTGGGGGACCATATGGAAAAACTTGAAAGCTTGAAAAAAAATGAATGACAGAGCTTATGGGAATGAAAGGAACTAGAGAAGAGATGAAAAACCCAATGCAGACATAAAACAGCAGATTTGAAAAGCTGGAAAACAATTAGTGAACTAGAGGACAGGACATCTGAAATCATATGCACAAAAGAACAAATAGTCCCTACTGGAAAGAAAACTTCCAATTTTTTTGTACTTGCCTTTTATCTATGCTCATCTATCGATGCTCAGAACTTGTATTCAACACTCTGAATTTGTGAATCAAATCCTCAATTGGATCTTGGCTGAGCTCTCCTTCCTTTGTTCCTAATTGAGAGGGTTCCTCTTTCCCACCTAAGAAAGGCATCAAATCAGCCTGCTATGCCAATAGGGGAAGGAGCACCATGCTACAAACTGTGGAAGAATTTACTTACAGTTCTGTGCTGTGACTTTGACCTTTCCACCCATTCCAGGCTGGTGTATGATTTGCATCATGCATGTCCTCCAAATAGTTGTTCTGACAGCTCCTGGCTGTTTACTAGCTACCATGGAATATGAACTAAATCTCACACCTTTGTACACTGCCATCTTGCCCCACCTCTTTCCGTAGTGTTTTGATTTTCATGATTTTTATTGAATTTTGAGTGGATTTGGATAGTTTATGTTTTTTGATGAATTGTCCCATTTCAGCTAAGTTGTGATTTTAATGTTTTATTTGTTCATAAAACTCTGATATTATTCTTTGAATATCTTACACCTACATTTTGAACTTTGCAAATTTATGTCTGATGTCCTTCTAACTTTTATAGTTATATTAGATCTCTATTACATGTTTGATCTTATTCAAAACCCACCTTTTGGTTTTATTAGTTTTAAAATTATTGTGTCTACAATTTTATGGATTCCTGTTCTTGTATTTTATATTTTCTTTCTTCAGAATGTTTTGTATTTGTTTTTCTCTTCTAGTTTTTTCCATGGACATCAATATTATTAATTTGGGACATTTGTTTCTCATACATAATTTAATGACCTAAATTCCCCACTAAGCCCTGGTTAGATATATGGCAGAAATATTAATATTATTTCTTTCTTTTCTTTCATTCTAAATGTTTTCTAATTTTCCCTTGTTGTTTACACTTTGAATCATGGACTGTTTTGAAATCTCTTGTTTAATTTCCAAATGTTTGGAGATTTTCCTATTTTCTTCCCAGTACATCTCTATCTCCTCATTCCAATAAGGTATGGAAACATTTTCTGCATTATTAATTCTTTTTTTACATTTGTGAAGATTTGTCTTGTTGAGAAAAAACTCTATTTTGATGAATATTCCATTTTCACTTAGACATAATTTTTGTTATGTTGTTTGTTCTAGTTAGCTAGCTGTCAGAATGCAATATACCAGAAATGGAACAGCTTTTAAAAGGGGTAATTTAATAAGTTGCTAGTTTTCGGTTTTAAGGCCAAGAAAATGTCCCAATTAAAACAGTCTATAGAAATTTCCAATCTAAGGCATCCAGGGAAAGATACCTTGGTTCAAGGGGGCCAATGAGGTTCAGGGATCCTCTCTCAAATGGAAAGGTATGCAATGAACACAGTCAGGGTTTCTCTCTCAGCTGGAAAGGCACATGGTGAACACAGTGTCATCTGCTAGCCTTTTCTCCTGGCTTCCTATTTCATGAAGCTTTTTCTCCCCGCTTCCTATTTTCCTTCTTCATCTCCAAAGTTTGCTGGCTGGTGGATTCTGTGCTTCTTCGCTATATCATTCTCTGCTCTCTTAGAATCTCCTGCTTTTTCCAAAATGTTTCCTCTTTTATAGGGTTCCAGTAAAGTAATCAAAACCCACCTGGAATTGGTAGAGACACCCATTCCAGTTTAACACCCACTCTTGAGCAAGTCACATCTCCATGGAGATAATCTAAGTAAAGTTTCCAATATACAGTACTGAATAGGTATTAGAAGAAATGGCTGCTTTTACAAAATGGGATTAGAATTAAAACATGGTTTTTCTAGGGTACAAACATCCTTTCAAACCAGCACATTGTTGTTGATTGGTATGGCCCATAAATGGTTATGGTTGCTGGATTTTAGTATATTCATTTTGTTCACTACTAAGGAAGGAATGATATAATTCCCAAGTATGTGTGTAGACTTGTCTGATTTGTCTTTAAGTTTTGGCAATTTTTGTTTTATATATTTTGAAGCTCTGTTGTTAGATGAATACGTACTGTGGATTGTTATCCTTTCAGTGATAATTAACTTTTTCTTCATTATGTAATATCTCACTTTGTCCATGTAATTTTCCTAGCTATAACATTTAGTTTGTCTGATATTGCTCTATCCCACAAGTTTTTCTTCTTAGTATTTGCAATATATATGTGTATTTCCATTATTTTATTCTTAAACAACCTATACCATTATATTTGTAGTGATTATCATCTAGACACTAATTAATTTGATCATTGAAGTCAATTCTGATAATACCTGTGTTTTTATTGGTTTAAATGTACTATGTACATTTAAGCTCATTATTGGAATACTTAGCATCAATTTTCCTCTTTTTAAATTTTTTACTACTGTTGTTTACTCCTGTTTCCCCTTTCATATCTTTTAGCATAACTACACCTCTTTTACTCTTATACCTTTCTATTTGTTAATTGTTTTTCTAATATATTTTTCTTGTACATTTTTGCATAATTTTATATGTAGTTCTTGTATATTATGGCTAAGTTAAAATGTCACAAATCAGTGTCTAAAACCAAAGCAAATTGTTATTTCATATTTTCCATGTTTCAATACTACAACTGCGGTGCAGCTAAATTTTCTGTTCATAATCTCACAAAGTGAAAATCAAATTGTCTGAAGGTAACATTTCATGCTTAAAACTCAAGGAAATAATCTGCTTCCAAGTTCATTCAAGATTTTGGCAGAATCCCACTCCTTGAAGTTGTACGACTGAAGTCTCTGTTTCCTGGCAGGAAACAAGTCTTTACTCACCCTCCTTAAAGCCACCTGCACTAATTCTTTCATATCTAAAAATCTAGCAACTTGTGTTGAGTCTTTCTCACATTTCATATTTTTCTGATTTCTTCACCTGCCACCTGCCAGAAGAAGCTCTCTGCTTTTAAAATTGCATGCCATACCATGGAGCCACCAGATAATTCACAAAACTGTCACTATTTTAAGGTCAACTATGCCATATAGCATAACTGTGCAAGGAATTTCTCATCATATTAACAAACAATGGGATTAGGAAATAAAATTTTTAATGGAATATTTTTAGAAGTTTGGCTACCACAAACATTCATTTTCACTCTCAACTTAGAATTTTAGTATTTGAAGTAAAATGTAGAAATTTTACCAACACATAGGTCAATTTATATCCTCCCTCTATGTTTTAGTTTTTTTTATCTTCATTGTCTACATCTATTATAATCCCCATGTGCTGGCCTGAAACTGCTATGTACCTGAGAAATTTTTGTTCTTCTAATCAGGATTCAATATTGTAAGATGGGACTTTTTAATTAGGTTGTTTTCATGGAGATGTGGCACACCAAATTTTCGTGTGACTTTTTTGTTAGACTGAGATGTGAGCCTGCCTACTCAAGGTGGGTCTTGATTATTCTACTGGAGTCCTTATAAGACCTGACACAAGGAAACATTTAGGAGAAAGTTAGACACAGACATTTAAAAATGCAAATGCCCCAGGAGATGCCAGGGGCTGAGAAGAACAACCAGGGGAAATTTGTTTACCTCTTCTATATTGTAGTGACCCCATCTGCTAAGTCTCTTATTTACACTCTGAGGAACAATGAGTTTAAAGGGGGCATTTAAGAAAGCTCTAGGGAATATTCTGGGTATCAATTTTTAATGATTTTTTAAAGTTTCTTAAATTTCTATAGGACCAAACTTTAGCCATTTTATTCCATTTTTCTTTTAGTTAGGTCCTTACTCAATTTTTAACATTATATAAAATACTATGGAATATATACATCTAGTCCTGGTTTATTATGACTCAGCAGTAGCATATAGTGAAATGTTTAATCAATCTATGCTTTGGTGTCTTTCATTCATGAATTATTATTTAAGTAGCAAATATGAGATTCATTTAAAGACCATATCTTTTACAAGATTTAGATGAACATGCAAACATTCAAGGCATTCACAAGTTTATTTGTCTTGTCATTTGCTCATTTACCAATAAAATAGTCTCTCAGTCTTGCAGCCTTCTCTTAGCTCTACATGTACATGTAGCTTAATTATTTCCAAGGAATTGGAACTGAATCCTTGCAAACACTCATGAAGCAAAAGACTTTTCATTTCACTTTCTATTCCATCCACTTAGAACTTGGTAGGGATGCATGGAGGTGAAAAATCACCATGAAAACAAAAACAGTAAATAAAAAATGATGGACCAAGCAGATGGAGGGAGCCTACTTCTCTAATTGTATAACTGAACGTATAGTTGAACCAAGAAACAGTTGTAACTGCCTAAAAATGGATTATGTTTCCATTGACTAAGAGACAAATCACAGATGTAGAATTCTTTTGTCTTGCAAACACACACAATTAATAATAATTATTATTCTTATTATAAATTATATTTTATATATAAAAACTTTCTTAGCATTTTGAATTTTATTTTCCAGATAAAATCATAATTAAACAACTTTCACTATTTACTATAAAACACTGATAATCAGGTGCACAGGTCGTTCAGTAGTAGAATGCATGCCTTCCCTGTACCCCAAAAATAAAAAAATTAAATTAAGTATATATAAAAAAACCACTGATAATAATTTCACCATGAGTTCACTCTAAATAGTCTTTTCATGTAACATTCCTTTTCTGAAAATGAGAAACTTTTGCATATTGATTTTGGGAAATATTTGTGAATGCATAAGATTCTACATTCTATTTTATTGTATTATAGCATGTACTGGGTTGTATAGACTATTGTAGGGAACAATCAGGTTCAAACTTACATCAAAACAAAGAAACAGTTTAGTGAGATGAGAAAGAATATTGTGGGAAGGGTTTTGTAGGTCCGAGTGTGTAATCATTTCATATAAAGACTAAAGAATTCAGGGAATGACTTGTCACCTATCAGAAGCAGTGAAAAATGTCCCACTGAGACGCGAGGGATGGGGAAGTTTAAGCCAGCTGCAGAAGAGTTTTCAAGAGTGCTATATAAAGAGAGATTAGCATATTTTTTCATGAGTGAAATAAATTTTTAAATGTTAAAATATAAAGGAACAAAACAAAGTGTAGCATGGCTGGAACAAAGATGTAGAGGTGAGATAAGAAGATAGACAACTGTCTGAATTGGTCAAGTAATGAAGAGCTATGTAAGTCAAGAGTTCGAACAGTACAAAATAAGAAGTGGAAGTCCTTGGGCAGTTAAGTAGATTTATGTTGTAGAAACATGTCCTTGCTTAATGTTTCAGTTCATCAAAGCTGCCTCTGCTGTCACTGATTGCAGACTGTAGCTTACTATCTTACCTTCCTTTGAATCAGTAGATTACTCACATCTGAGAAATGAATTGGACATCAGAGTTGCTGATAACTGATTTCTTGGTACTCTTGGATGGGTACTATGATAAAAGCAGAGGCAATAACATGAAGAATCAATTAAATTTAAAATTATTGCAACACATATTTATTAAATATTTCAAATGTCAAACCAATTGAAGGAAAATTTTAAAATATATTCCATGATGCTTTTTATTTCCAAACAGTATACTTGAACTGCACTGGTTATTTCATATAAGGTGATATAAAAATCAAGAGCAGATATGTCCTCAGAGTAGAGACAGCTCAAGTAAGGCTAAATCAATATAGGGATAATGTAAGGGCCTGGATATTGAAGGAGTGATAGAATTTAGACATATAAAAAGTTTAAATTATTTGAACATGACAACTAATGTTGATGTAGTGGGTTTGAGTCCTAAAATTTATTATATACTTGACATAGTGAGTTTGGGTCCTAAAATTTATTATAACTAGTAAAAATCCCCATACATATTTCGGGCTCATGCAACCACTTACTTAATGAGGTAATTGCATAAGAACATAAGACATTTTCTTTCAGTGTAAAACTTGCAACTACCATTAGAGGCTGGGGAGTTAATAAGATGTAGACAGATTTAAGATGTTTAAATAGTATCTCTAATTTGGGGGATGAGATATGAGGGATAAAAATATAAACTTATTGACAGTCAAACCAAATATGGTCTCAAGATTCTAGTTTGCATAAATTGGACTAATGATGATCAAGCAGAAAACAAGGGCTTTAGATTTGAACAAAGTGCATTTGTGGTGCATCTCAAGTGGAGATAACTGGTTAAAAGTTGAATATGAGGATATGGTCCTCACTAGAGGAATCTAATTTAATGTAGTGATTAGCAGATGTGTTCACTTAGGAAGAAATTAAATAGTAATAAGACATGAAGACTCTGGACTGATGCTTGAGTAATCCAACATTTAAAGTTGTGGCAGAGGAGTACAAGATTATAACAGAAACAGCAAATCTAGACATGTTTACTGATGATTTTGCTATGAAGTTTCTTTGCACTAAACGATTAAGATGTTGCTAGTTTTAGGGAGTTATACAATGCAAATAATCTAAAGCGTAGATGAAGGGATTGGCTTTAAAGAAGATGAGAATGACTTTCTTTTATAACTGGAGGGAAGGAGGAAGGAGCCAACACAGACAAGCCATTTGTTTGTTTTCTGTGTTGAGACATCTGATGTCTTCTTTTACAAACTAGGAAGTCCCCAAATGATACTGCACCAAGAAAAGAATACTTCACATTAGGGAAATATATATATCCCTCCCCCCTGGATAATCCCCTGAAGTTAGTCACTTCTGCTGATTGTCTACTGGAGACATAGGTTACTGAGAAGACGTAGTAAATGTAAATAAACCATGGCTTTTACATCAGCTTGCCATACAGGGATCCTGCCAACTTCAGGATCCCACTCTTTCTGAAAGCTCATCACCACTAAAACAGTTTCTTCAGGCTCTGTTCCTATGAGAATATGAATGCCATTGTTCTGAAGCAAAGTTGCCTCCATAACCAGGTTTGGCACAGAAAATGGTTTATAATGCTGTGTTAATGAAGATGTGGAAAATACCAACATATTTAAATAGCCCTGGTAATTATAAGACTTCAGTTTGATTTAGCATTTTACTTGAGTACACTTATATCTGGAAAGGAATCATAAAAGTTATTGGGGTAACAATCTTATAGTTTTCTATCACTGCTGGGCTCGTTTTTTCATTAACATATTGTGAAATGTTGAGTGAGAAAGCTAAAACATTTGGACTACAGGTTTTGTCTGTCGGCCATGAGGATGTTATAATTTATTGTTAGTATTCATAAGTGCAAGGTAGTGCCTTGCAATTAATATAATTCACTCACATTTTGAATTTAAGTAGTCTCTTACAGGAACAACGTAGAGATAGATTAGATAGATAGATAGATAGATAGATAGATAGATAGATAGATAGACAGACAGACAGATAGATACAACTAGATACAGACAGAGATAAGATATAGAAGTCTAGATAAGCAGAGGACTTATGATAGATCCATAGATTCATTATAAATACAGAGGTGGATACACACAACATCGTAGGTAACTCAATTCAAGATGTTATCAACCTTCTATAAAAATTATTTAGGAGAATTACCATTAAGGTATGTAAATCAAAGCTGTATGTCATCGCAAGCCTTTGAATTTTGCACCCTCTGCCATCTCAAATGGAAGAATAGGGTAAGTACAATGCCACTGAAATGAATTATTAGGCTGGAATTTATTAAGAAAGAATAAAATGTTTTCCTTTAACATAATAAAGAATGAATGGATCATTCTTTATTAATTCTTTAACATTGTGGTCTCATTTTTTAGTCTTCACAGAGGTTTGTAATTGCATTTTAATGGATGCTTATAAGGGTCAGCAAGTTGATGATTGGCATAAATCAAAATCTGCACTGCAGAGAACAGTTATTTATGTATCAAATTAGTCCCTTCACTGCTCGGGTGGGTAACTTCCAATCATGCTTTAAAATATTAAAGCATATATAAAACTATAGGTTTTGAACTTTCAATAAAGGGCAGAATAGACACTGAGGAATAGCATATATGGATAATGGATGAGACCAGAAAAGAAATCAGTCATATTGGATTTCTTCAAATTGAGATAAGATATGATTTTGAATTTTCAGTTTGTTCCAAGGCTTTTCCACAGGCAGGTGGTTTGAGAAATGGGCAATGATTGAGTGTCACAAAAGCAAAGGTAACATCATTTCCCTCCACTATCTTCTTTTCTGAAAAACCCAAGAAAGAGACTGGCTGTAAGAGATAGGGCAACTAAAATGCGTTTGTTTATTCAGCAAACATTTATCATTCACCATGCATCAGATTTCATTAAAAATTACATACAGATATCAGTAAAATGTGAGCCTTCACATTAAGACAAAGCCTATGATTTAGTAGAAATATGCAGGTGTGAAAATTTAGGCTAATAACATCTAACAGTTTCTATGATAGAAGTAGATTTAGGATAAAGGAAGAGCACAAGGTAAGAATTGGTAAATGCTGCTTGGTTGGGATTTAAGGAGTATGACTGCTAATCAGTCCAGGAGGGATTTGTACATAAGTGACCAGCATCAAGCCTTGAAAGGAAGGAAATGCTTTTCACATGATGGGTGTTGGAGGAGAATAATCTTTTCATAGGGAGAAGCCTAAGAAAATGTATAACTGATGACTGAGTGAAAGGGCAAGTAGAGGGATTGCAAATCACTCAGAAGAGCTGCATGATAAATTAGGTGTTTGGGGGATGGCTGTGAATGTAAGGGAGGGCATAAAACAGCACACAGAGGGCCTTGATTGCTTTGAACATTTTTATTGTAAATACTCTGGAACCATTAAAAAGGGAAATATATTTGAGAGGCCAACTCTGACTGCTGTGTGACACTTAATTCGAATGAGCATTAGAGACAAAGAGCATGGACTTCACTACATCAATCTATGATTCTTACTTTTGGCCTTTTGTCTTTTTTATCTTCCTTTCTTTCCTCCCTCCCTCCCTTCCTTTCCTCCTTCTTTCCCTCCTCCCTCCTTTCCTCCTTTCTTTTTCTTTCTTTCTTTCTTTCTTTCTTTCTTTCTTTCTTTCTTTCTTTCTTTCTTTCTTTCTTTCTTTCTTTCTTTCTTTCTTTCTTTCTTTCTTTCTTTCTTTCTTTCTTTCCTTCTTTCTTTCTTTCTTTCTTTCTTTCTTTCTTTCTTTCTTTCTTTCTTTCTTTCTTTCTTTCTTTCTCTCTCTTCTTTCTTTCTTCCTTTCTTTCCTTTCTTTCTTTCCTTTCTTCCCTTCTCTCCTTCTTTCCTCAAACCATTGCACAAAGTCAGATAACATAGTGTGAAACATGAGTTACATATGTTCCAGCTGTATTAAAAAAACAACAATATTTCTTGCATCTTAGGCTGATTTTCAAATACTTTCACTATCTCAACTATAGAGTTCTTGACTTTCAAATATTTACTGATTCTTCCTTCCCAAATGTATAAGCTTATTAACTATTTTTCTAAGAAAACACAATATTTAGTATTTCTAGAAACCCCAAATTTAGCATTTCTCATACAGCTTTCCTCTACTTCAAATCCCTTTCTTACTTGCTATTGTGTTCAGTCTCTGTCGAAAAGTTCTGCTTGCTTTCTGTTTGCTTCTCTAAATGTGGTTGCAATAATTTCGTTCCAGTAACTTGCATCTGTATCTATACTTTTCCATTTGCTATTTTTCTCATATTTAGTGAACATGTTCTCAATTCTAGGGACAAACAGGCTTTACAGATGTGTAGGGGAAGGCATTTGAGGCTGACATGAACTGATGATTGCATAAACATCTCACACAGCCTCTTATGAGGGGAATTACACCTCACCTGGCTTTATGATGAATACAAATAATCATGAGACACAGTCAGTTTATTCAAATCCGATGCTATAATTTCACAATCAACAGAGGAGAATGCCTTTTGGCTAACACTTCTACAGGTGAAGGTGAAATAAATTTTGAATTGGAAGAATTGATAAGTCAGGCAAAAAATGCTTCAGAAAGAGAAATATATTCTGTCATTTTACATTTTCCTAGTTTCCTCATCTGAAAGCATGAAATCATGTTCTTTGTCATATTCCTTTTCCATTAAAAAGTAATTATTCAATTAATTTTTATACTTTTCATCATTATCAGTCTACTCATACTCTATAACCCTACATTATAATACGTATAATTTTCAGAAGACCTTTTGAAATATCCATTGTTGGAACTCCTTGACATCTGTGCTTTCCCCAACCCATTGTAGAGCACTGCCAGATCAATAGTTCCAAAATTGAGTTTAAAAATATCACTCTCCTTTCTGCTCAGGGGCCTGTAGTAACATTTAACTGCCTCCATTTCAAAGAAAAAAACTCTGTTTCATTCAATGATCTCTACAGTTTGGCTCCAAATAACTTTTTCTTAGCATATCTTCAACACTCACCTCTTCAAATCTTCTTACAAAGACATGTGAGATATCCACACACTCCAGCCAATGGACAGTTTTCCTAATGACCAAGTGATTTAAAATGTTCTTCACCTTTCACATAAATACTTGTCGTGTTTGTTTTCTTATGTTGAAAGTTAAGGAGTTTTAAAAGATTTATAAATGGATCCTTTTCAAACAAATTTTATATTTATAAGGATAATACATCTTCAACTTTCTATTAATGATGCATGTTTTTATGATGAATATTAACTACTTAAAGCCAGTTTGTTTCAATAATGTTGGTTCAAGATGAACTTTTAAAATAATTTCACTTCTGAAAAAAAGAAAATAAAAAATAAAGAAAAATAAAATAATTTCACTTTTGACAGTTCACTCATTGAGTGAACATGTATAAGTTGAGTTTATAGTATATATCTTGCTTCCTCCAACACATCTTTCCTTTTCTTCTAGTTATTATTATATGTCCCACATATCAAAATTTGTTTCTTCTATCCTATTTCATCCTGAAATTATCCATTTTAAAAGGCTTTGTTTTAGTTTCATCAATAAAAACTTCCTCAGTTTCTGTATTTCAAAGAAATTTCTTTCCATGTGTTATTTTGCAAAACTGATTTGAAAATTATTTACTTTGGTTCAGCTTTAGAACATCATATTTAGCTTTTCTTTTCAAAATTTTAATTATTCACTATGTAACTATTCAATTTTGTTTTGTATATCCTGATAAGCTATTAGGTCAATGACAACCTTATCCTTGTTGAAGCAGTATGTAAAGAGAGTCTATATGTGCTGTGTCGTGGTGGTAGGATGAGGAAGATTTCCCATACTCATTTGTGTCTGGGGTTAAATCTGAATTTTAAAGAATTTGTGTGCTGATTTTGGTCCATAGTTAAAAACCATGAAGATGGTATATTTATTTTCGGCAATAGATGATGGCAAATTTTTAGATATGCATATAAATATTCATTTTGATTGACTGTAATAATGTGTTCCCAGAAAAACCCAGAGTTGAAATTCATGATTTTCTGAAGAGAAGCATTAGACAGGAAAATATTTGGATCACATTAGGGGCAAAAAATGACTGGGTTGGACTAGTTGGTGTCTATGATCCTTTCAATTCTTACATGTTTTGATTCTCAAAAAATCTGTGTCAAACTTCTCATTTTTTTTTAGGAGGTGATCTTCCTCCTGGAAGTATGGGTGAACCATTGACAGGTTTCATCCTCCTTGGATTCTCAGACTGCATTTGCTTAGATTTGTGGTCCTTGTATTTATACTTTTCTTTTATCTCCTGAAACTTGGTGAGAAACTTCATCATCTTGTACCAGGAGTCTTCTCTCCATGCCTCTTGTACTTTTCCTTGGTTACCTCTCCTTCCTGGACCTCTGTTTCATCACTAGACCTGCCCCTCAGACCCTAGTTAGCCTGAAAGGCAGGGAGAAGACCATCATTTATGGAGGGTGTGTGATCCAACTCTGTATCCTCTTGATTGTGATGCCTTGGATTATTACCTGCAAATCTTTACACTATGTAGTCTTCGAGAATTTATGGCTATGTCAGCAGCTAGCATACATCTGCTGGCTGAATGGTTTGGCCAATTCTTTGATCCATGCTATCTTCACCTAGCAGTTGCCTTTCTGTGGCAACTATAGGTTGGATCATCTTATTTGTGAAATACCAACTCTTCTTAAATTGGTTTGTATGGACACCACCATCAGTGAATTGGTAGTTTTTGCTATTAGCATCCTGTTCTTCCTAATCCCCCCAACACTCATTCTTACCTCCTATGGTTTCATAATTCAAGCTGTGCTGAGGATCAAATCAGAGGAGTCAAAGCAAAAAGCATGCAGTACCTGACTCATGCAACCTTGTTGTGATCTTTTTTTTTAATGGAACCATCATCTACATGTTTCTCCAGTCAAGTAAGTGTTATACCCAGGAATGAGGCAAGTTCATGTTCCTTTTCCACACCATGATGACTCCCACCTTTAATCCTATCATCTACTCTTTAAGGAAAAAGGATCTGATGGAGGCGCTGAAGAAACTGATCTCAGAAAGACTGTGCTCCCTCAGGATGTGATACACAAGGAAGTGTCACAGCCATATAGTTATATTCAACTTTTATTAGACAAATGCATGGTCTAAATTTTGCACCAATTACTGCTCTCTTGTTTTATATCACAAGGGGTTTTCTCCTTTTTTGTATGTAATTAAGCAAAATATATATGTTTAATTAAATGAGGTCTTGAGACATAGAGAAGTGTGCTCTGCATTGTATAAATGTGATTTTTACCACAAACTTGTATTTCTGCCACTTATTTTTCAAAGGTTCAAAAAAATAATCAAATAATTGCCAACTATATTTACGTAGATAATGAGGTTTTTTCTTCAATTTCATTAAATTCCTCAAAGTTATTTTTCAGTTTTCTCTCAAACAATTATCTTATATTTACTTATAAAATCTCCCATTAAAGCTTTATATTGTGGAAAAAGAAGTTTCTATGTGTTATGTTTACCAAGGTGGAAAAATATCTGTTCATAATTCAGATTTATTGACCAGTAGGGTATCATATTAACTGTTATTTTTCTTAACATAATTATCATTAAAAATTCCTTTTAAGAAGGAGAAAGAAAATATATAAATGCATTATTTTACATAACTTAATGAATGAATTTGATTTGTGGTCTGTAAGTCACTGCCAGTACATGATAAATACAAACATTTTAAGAGATAAAATAATTAAATACTTTTATTATAAATAAATATAAATACATTAGATATATGATAGTAATTTTAATTGAAAGATATCACCATGTTCTTAATAACTATTAATGCTTAAAGATAATAAATACATTTTTTTGTCCAGCCAAATATCCAAATAATTTCAGCAAATCAAGAACATATTACAGATGAGATGAAGGGGCTTATGCTTTTTTTATTTTTTGCACTGTGCACACACAGACCCTACTTCATAGACAGAGTGCAAATTTGTGTAGATGAAGCCAAGAACTCTATGTATGTGTGTGTGCATAGTATAGTAGGTGGAAAAGTAAAGGTTAAACTCAGAAGTATAAAATAAATATCAGGACAAATTTTATTAGACTGAGAATTAATTCATTCTTTGTTCCTATTTATGTTCTCTCTTATAAAAGTGCATGATGCATTTTTAAAACTTTTTCATTGTATAAGTCACAGCAAGCAATGACTTTTCTAGTAAATTAAGTAGGGCTTTTCTTTTTTCAAAATATACATGAAATAATGTGCATAATTTGTTTTAGGTTGAAAGGTATAGATTTTATTGTTGAATGGGGATAATGAGGCATTACTATAGCAAAAAGGAATGCATCATCACAGTATTAAAATCAACCCCCTAAAATGAATTTATAAAGAAATAAATTCAAGCACTTGGTAACTTGCTTTATCAAAAGACACAATTTAATTTTTTACACTTCAAATAGCTTATAATATGGGTAGCTATATAACTTTCTGTGAGAGATTCATGTTTACATTATTCAAAATTTTAAAAAGTAAACAGTAGACTTATCTATGGTGTATATATCTATGATGAAAGTAGTGGATTTAATTAAATCAAAGTTATGAAATACTTATATTTAGAAGACTCAGAATGAAGATGCAAGCAATTTAAGCAATTTAAGACATTGTTGTGCATCATATATTTCTTTCCATCCATGTCTATGATTTCAGGTGCTTTAACTCTGTGATATCTCATTAAATATTTAGCTTAATATAGGGTAGATACTAATGTCCCACAGTCGAAAATTTATAGTTGAAGGTGAGGATATGGGTTTTTATTAAAAAGATAAAAATGTGATAGAAATAATTTGCTTACTATGATTTAAATAGCATCTGTTATATAGTTGATAATATTTTTCATTAAGCAGATCAAAATTCTGAGGTACTATATCTAAAGAGATATAATATCTGTTTGCACACACTACATGAATGACCATAAGCATATTAGTTTGCCAGAATCTCCTGGTAGAATATTTCAAATTTGAAATTCTATTGAGTTGTTACCTGATACATTGCAAACAAAAGTCTTCACTGGGAAATTTCTCCTTATTTCTAGGTTTTTTATCAATCTGAATAACTAGAACTCTCCGGAAAATCAATAATAATTGCTCACAGACCCAATAACTTATAAATTTAAATAAGAATTTTCTAATATAATAAAAAAAACATGCAGGGCATTTAGATTAAACTGTTTTTCACAAAGTCATAAGAACCTTGATGAAGAAATGATATCACACGTTCTACTGTTATAAAATGACTATCCCATCTTTACTATTACATTTTTAAGATCACATGTCAGAAGTGTAGATCTTGATAAAGGATAAAGAAGAAAATCTGAGAACACTGGGGCTAGAAGTGAATGAGAATGGAGAATTGAAGCTCAGTTCTAGTTCCAGATGAGATGGAGTGAACACATTCCACTCTGTCTCTTCCTCTGAAGGCAGCTATAAACTCTGCACAGAATAGATGAAGCAACTCCCTGAGGACTCTAAAAAGTAAATAGTAGCAGCAAGATTGAAGATCAGAACTTGAAATACCATCAGATTCCCTCTGTTCCTCCTATATCCTGGTCCTTGATATGGGCTGAGTTACGGAAGTATAAATTTTCTGTAAATCTGCAATTATTATAAAATGAAAAAATTATTTAATGCTTTCTCTTTCCTGAAAGACAGGGTAGAACTACATTTCTTTATTATTGCTGCAAAGTTCAAGTAAAATCCCAAGGCTTTTTACATAAAACAAAGACAAGAAGTTTCTGGAAAATGAAAAGAAGAAGGAACACCACCTAGAATCTCAGGTCCCGTGTGAAGACACAGTTGTGAATTCCCAGGGTTATCCATTCACCTCATATATCCCAGACGGGGCCCTGGAGAAACTAGCAATCCACTAACACCAATAAGCGCAGACGAAAGAGAGAGGCAGCCTAGCAATACAGGATACTTTTGGACAAAACTCCTATATTTCCACCAAATACCAAAGGAAAAACAAAATGTGTGACCCTACCTCGAACCTATCTGAAAAAGATTGACTGGAGAAGCAAAACATCTACCCTATCTGGGCTGCAATGAGACATCCAGTTCCCCTGATGGGGTGATGTCACAGAAGACCAGAAGGGTACCAGGACTTTCAGCCCCTCCTGTTGGAAACAAACCTCCTTTCAATCACCCCAACAGTGTCAGTGGAGACAATGTGGGGAATGTGAACTTCCACCCCCATTTTTTAAAATTTTATAACTGTGATTTTATTGAAATATATTCACACACTATATAGTCCAAAGAATACAGATATTGGATCACAGTATCATTATACAGTTGTGTATTCATCACTACAATCAATTTTAGGACATTTTCAATACTCAAAAAGCTAAAAATAAATGAAAAGAAGATTCAAACACATCCCATACCTCTTCCCCCCATTATTATGATTTTTTAACAGTTTTCATCACGTACCGTACAATCCATTCTAAGTGTGCAATGAATGGCTTTTGATATAATCACATAATTATGCATTCACCACTATCATTAATATGAGAGCATTCTCATTTCTTCCAAAAAAAAGTCTCACACCCTTATATCCCCCATCATTGGCATTTAGCTTTGGTATAGGGTTTGGCTACAGTTAATGTAAGATTATTATAATACTCTTAACTGTAGACCTTAGTTTATATTAATTGTATTTTTCCATATACCACCCTGTTATTAACACTTTGTCATAATGATGCATATTTTTTCTAATTCATGTAAAAACTTTCTTATATTTATACAATAAACCACTATCATTGTCCACTGTACATTTCTCTAAGATATGCAGACCCAATTTTCATCCTCTAGCTTTCCTTCTGGTGGTATACATGACTACTAGCCTTCCTCTTTCAAACATACTCATATTCAGCTTTGTTAATTATGCTTACAGTATTGTGCTACCTCACACAATATTGTGCTATCCATTTCCAAACCTTTACATCAACCTTATTGAATATTCTGCACTCCTTAAACATCGATTGCCCAATTTCTTCCCTCTTTCTAGCTACAGATAACCTATGCTTTCGAGTTTAGCTTGAGAGTGCTAATTACATTTAGTTAATATTAGTGAGACCACACAATAGCTATCCTTTCATTTCTGGCTAAATTCTATCAACATAATGTCCTTAAGGTTCAACACATTGTTGCATGTCTTATGACTTCATTCTTTTCTACAGCTGTACAGTATTCCATTGTATGTACACAACACAGTTCACCCTTCTGCTCACCTTGGCTGCCTCCATCTATTGGCAATTGTGAATAATATCACAACATACATTGATATGCAGATGTCTATTCGTGTCCCTGCTTTCAGTTCTGAATATATACCTAATAACAGGATTGCTAGATAATATAGTAGCTGCACTGCCCTCTAAAGGGGTTGCACAATTCTAATTCTCTATTAGCAGTTTTATTCACACATCTTACAATCCATCCTAGGTGTGCAATGAATGGCTCCTGTAATGATCATATAGCTATGCATTCACCACCACAATTGATAGGAAAACATTCTGATTTCTTCTGAAAAGAAAGAAGAAAAAAAAATCCCATAACTCTCTCCTTATCCCCCTCTTAGTAACATTTAGCTTTAGTATACTGCCATTGTTACAATTAATGAAGGACTATCACAGTGTTACTGTTAACTATAGCCCTTCATTTGCATTAATTGTATTTTCCTTATTACCATCCTATTTTCTAACACCTTGTAATAGCGACATATATTTGTAAAATCTTTATTATATCTTTTAAATTAACCACTATCATTGTCCTCTCTAGATTTCACTAAGTTATACAGACCCAGTTTTTAGCTTCTAACTTAACTTCCGGTGACATACATGACTCTAACCTTCCTTTTGTAGCCACACTCACACTCAGCTTTGCTAGTAACACAACATTCAATTAACCTTATTGAATTTATGTACTCCTTAAGCATCAATTGCCCAATTTATGCCCTCTTTCTACCTCCTTGTAACCTGTGTTTTCTAATTTAACTCTCACAGTTCGCTCATTATACTTAGTTCATATTAGTGAGACCAAACAGTATCTGTTCTTTTATTTCTGGCTTCTTTTGCTCAACATGATGTCCTCAAGGTTCAATCACATTGTTGCATGCATCATGACTTATTTCTGTCTTACAGCTGCATTGTTCTCCATTATTTGTATATACCACAAATTGTTTATCCATTTGTCCATTGATGGACATTTGGGCTATTCCCATCTATTAGCAATCATGAATAATGCCACTATAAACATTAGTGTGCAAATATCTGTTTGTGCCCTTGCTTTTAGTTCTTCTGAGTATATACTTAGTAATGGTATTGCTGGATCATATTGCAATTCTATACATAGCTTTCTGAGGAACTGCTAAATTGCCTTCCAGAGCAGCTGTACCGTTCTACATTCCCACTAAAAGTAAGTAAGTATACGTATTTCACCAAATCCTCTCCAGCATTTGTAGTTTTCTGGGTTTTTAAATAATGTCCCTCCTAGTAGGTTGTTATTTTAACTGATAGCTTGTGAAGTTGAGCATCTTTTATTATGCTTTTGAGCCATTGATATTTACTTAGGAAAATTGCCTATGTCTTTGGGTCTTTTTTTAATTGAGTTGTTTGTCTTTTCGTTGTTGAATGGAAGGATCTCTTTATATATTCTGTATATTAAACCTGTATCAGATAGGCAGTTTCTGAATATTGTCTCCCACTGAGTAGGCTGCCTTTTAAATTTCTTGACAAAGTCCTTTGAGGCACAAAAAGGTATTCACTTTTAAGGAGATCCCATCTACCTCTTTATTCTTTCATTGCTTCAGCTTTGGGTGTAAGGTCTATGAAACTATCTTCTATTACAGTGTATTATTTACATTTTCTTCCAAAACTTTTATGGTCTTAGCTCTAATGTTTATGCCTTTGATCCATTGTGAGTTAATTTTTGTATACAGTGTAAGATAAGGATTCTCTTTGATTCTTTTGGATATGAATATCCAGTTCTCCAAGCACCATTTGGAAAGAGGCGGTTCCGTTCCAGTTGAGTGTATTTGACTGCCTTGTCAAAAAATCATCATCCAGCTTAGTCAGACAAGGGATGGAGACTTTTCTGGAATAACCTTTGTGATGGCCACCCAAGGAGAACCCCAAGTTCAGTTTAAACTTGTATTGGTTTGTGATGGCAGTACAGGAAAAAATACATTCACAAAAAGGCATCTGACTGGTGAATTTGAGAAGTATGTAACGAGCTTGGGCATTGAGGTCCATCCCCTTGTGTTCTATACCAAATAAGGACCTATTAAATTCAACATATGGGATACCACCAGTCAGGAGAAATTCGATGGACTGAGAGATGGTTATTGCATCCAAGCCGTGATGTAACATCAAGAGTTACTTAGAATATTATGCAGCTTTAAGACAGAATAAACTTATGAAGCATGTAATAACATGGATGGACCTAGAGAACATTATGCTGAGTGAGACTAGCCAAACACTAAAGGACAAATACTGTATGGTCCCACTGATGTGAACCGACATTAGAGAATAAACTTGGAATATGTCATTGGTAACAGAGACCATCAGGAGTTAGAAATAAGGTAAGATAATGGGTAATTGGAGCTGAAGGGATACAGACTGTGCAACAGGACTGGATACAAAAACTCAAAAATGGACAGCACAATACTACCTAATTGCAATGTAATTATGTTAAAACACTGAATGAAGCTGCATCTGAGCTATAGCTTTTGTTTGTTTTTTTAAATATATTTTTTGTATTTTTTATTTTTATTTTTTTCTCTATATTATCATTTTATTTCTTTTTCTGTTGTCTTACTATTTCTTTTTCTAAATCAATGCAAATGTACTGAGAAATGATGATCATACATCTATGTGATGATATTAAGAATTACTGATTGCATATGTAGAATGGAATGATTTCTAAATGTTGTGTCAGTTAATTTTTTTTAATTAATTAAAAAAAGTTCAAGATCATATGTATACATATAGGTAACTTATCCATACTTATCTGTGCTTTTAGTGAGAAGGAAATAATACAAGGAAAAGTAATTTAAGACAGGTTTCTTGGTCATTCTAACTGACTCAGATACCAACAAATGTTATTATAGGGCTAAAAATTGTAATACTTTTTTAGAACATATCATTATTATTGATTTTCTTTCTTTATAACATTATATATCTTTCATTGGTTATTGTGTTAATTACTGTGGTTTTAAAATTGAGTACACTTTCAGCTTATTGAGCTAAATGACATACACTACTCATTATATACATTTCTGAGACAATATGCTATAAATATGCCAAGAATATTAAAAAACATAATCTTTTTTGGAATATCTAAACTAAGAAATAAACAAATTTAACATTCCTATCCACTGAATTTCAGCCTTAGGAAAATCTGGTTCTGTTACCTTGAATAATTCAGAAACCAGACAATAATATGATTTGAATATTAATTCTTTGTTTTATTATTTTCACAACCACTTATATAAGGATTTTAACTACTTTTGACTATGATATGAAATTTAGTCTAAAAGTAAATAGGCTACTTTGTCTCCATTGGCTGTTTTAATTGGTATCAATCAATAGTAAAATCTTTCTGAGAAAAAAAAAAGAGTTACTTAGAAGAGTGTGCCTAACTGACATAGAGATCTGGTGTAAGTATGTGAAAATATCCGCATTGTGCTGTGTGGCAAAAAAAGTCGATACTAAGGACAGGAAAGTTAAACAAAATCCATTGTCTTCCACTAAAAGAAGAATCTTCAGTACTATGACATTTCTGCCAAAAGTAACTAAAGCTTTGAGAAGCCCTTCCTTTGGCTTGCTGGAAAAAAGATTGGTGACCCTAATCTGAAGCTTGATGCCATGCCTGCTCTTGCCCTACCAAAGGTTGTCATGGACGCAGCTTTGGCAGCATAGTATGAACATGAATTAGAGGCTGCTCTGAAAACTGCTCTGCCAGATAAGTATGATGACCTGTGAGAAAAATGAAGCCAGAGCCCAGCATCAGATGTCTAGTTTTATAGGCAAATGTCCTGTGATGTTATTATATAGTTAAGCAGAATATGTGCTTAATCTTTGAGATGCTGAAGGAAATGAATGGGCTTTGGAATGAATGCAGAAGTTTAAAAAAAAAACCTTCATTTTTTTGACCTGCATATTTAGCTATTTTGGAACATAATTGTTTTCTTTTTGAGTTTCATATATAAGACTGCTGCAGTCACATCACAAATATTCATGGGTGAAGGCTTGTTTGTAATTGTCATTCCCATTACTCTTCATTTAGAATCAGAATAAAGTTGTATTTCAAATATCTAATGTAGTGAACTCTTCCTTTGTTTATAAAAATTTTAAAACCACTGTAGGGAAACTTGTGCCACGCTATTCTTCAAGTAGCTTCTGCTGTTACTTAATTCAAAATATTGCTTAAGCAACCCATATTTTAAAAAACCATAAATAAAATAAAACTACTTTTTTATTTTTCTGCATTTGAATGATATCCTTCAAATTGGCTGGGCATGACAGGTCAGCAGTTTCCCATTTGATAAGGAGTTTATTGTCACTGTATATCCACTTGCCTTCATTTTAGCTAATGTCTAACCAATGGAAAAATTTGTTGAAGATTTACACATAAGCTATCAAAATAAAAATTGCATGTGGTTTGGATGCATAAAGCAACAACAATTGTCCATAGATGAGAGGGTCTATTTTGGAACTGTCAATTCAATTCCATTGGTCAGCATATCTGTATTTATACAAGCACCATGTTATTTTGCCCACCGTAGCGTTATAATATGCTTAAAGTCTGGTAGTGTGAGACTGCCCACTTGATTTTTCATTCTCAAGATATTTTTAGCTATTCATGGCACACTGCCCTTCCAAATAAATTTGATTATTGGTTTTTCTATTTCTGCAAAGTAAGTTGTTGGGATTTTGATTCATATTGTGCTGATACTATAAATTATTTTAGATAGAATTGACATCCTAACTATATTTAGTCTTCCAATTCATGAAATGGTATGTCCTTCCATTTTTTTAGGTCCTGATTTCTTTTAGCAATGTTTTATAATTTTCTTTGTATAGGTCCAGTATATATTTTCTTAAAATTATTCCTAGTTATTGGACTCTTTTGGTTACTACTGGAAATGGAATTTTTTCTTGATTTCTTCCTCAGTTTGCTAGTCACTACCATATAGAAATGCTACCGACTTTTGCATGTTGATCTTGTATCTTGCCACTTTGCTGAACCTGTTCATTAATTCCAATAATGTTGTCCTAGTTTTTCAGGAGTTTCAACATACAAGTTCATTCATCTGCAAGCAGTGAAAGTTTTGCCTCTTCTTTTCCAATTCAGATGACTTTTATTTCTTTTTCTTACCTAATAGCTATAAATAGAAATTCCAGCACAGTGTTGAAAACACTAATGACAGTGGGCATCCTTGTCTTGTTCCAGATCTTAGAGGGAAAACTTTCAGTCTTTCCCCATTGAGTATGATATTAGCTGTGAGTTTTTCATACATTCCCTGTGTCCTGTTGAGGAAGGTTCCTTCTATTCCTATACTCTGAAGTGTTTTTATCAAAAAAGATTTTAAATTTTGTCAAATGCCTTTTATGCATCAGAATGATCATGTGGTTTTTCTCCTTCAATTTGTTGGCATGGTGTATTATATGAATTGATTTTCTTGTGTTGAACCAACTTTGTATACCTGGAAAATAATCTACTTGTTCAAGATGTATAATTTTTTATTGTGCTGATGGATTCAATTTACAGGTATTATGTTGAGAACTTTTGCATCTATTTTGAGTTCATAAATTGGTATGCAACTTTCTTTCACTATAGTATTTTCTGGTTTTGATATTATGGTGATGTTGACTTCATGGAAAAAGCTAGAAAACTTTCCCTCCTCTTCAATTTTTTTGGTAGAGTTTGAGGAGAATTGATACTAACTCTTTCTGGTAGATTTCATCTGTGAACCCATCTGTTTCTGGACATTTCCTTCTTGGGAGATTTTTGATGGCTGATTCAATCTCTTTATTTGTGACTGCTTTAGTAAGGTTTTTTATTTGTTCTTGAGTCAGTATAAGTTGTCAATGTGTTTCTAGGAAGTTGTTCATTTAGTCAAAGTCTTCTAGCTTGTTTGCATGCAATTGCTCACAGTATCCTCTCATTATCAGTCAGTAGTAATGTCCCTCCCATTTCTGATTTTATTTACTTGCATCTTCTTTTTTTTTGCTCTTTGTCAGTCTAGCTAATGGTCCACAGATTTTATTGATTCTCTCAAAGAGCCAACTTTTGCATTATTGATTCAAACTTGCAACTTGTTATATTAGTATTTTTATTTCCTCAATTTCATTTATGTCTGCTCTAATTTTTGTTATTTCTTTCCCTCTGTTTGATTTGTGGTTAGTTTGCTGTTGTTTTTCTAATTCTCCCAGGTGTGCAGTAAAGTCCTTGATTTTTGCCTTTTCTTCTTTTATAATATAGGTGTTCAGGGCAATAAATTTTCCTCTCAACACAGCCTTTGCTGCGCCCCATGAGTTTGTATGTTGTGTTCTGATTTTCATTTACCTCAAGATATTTTCTCATTTCTCCTCTAATTTCTTCTTTGACCCACTGGTTGTTTAAGAGTATGCTGTTTAGCCACCATATACTTGTGAATTTTCCAACACTCTGCTTATTAGTGATTTCAAGCTTCATTTCATTAAGATATGAGAAAGTGATTAAAATTATATCCAACTTTTAAAATTTATTGACACCTAATTTGTGACTCAACATTGTGGTCTATTCTGAAGGATAATCCATGAGCACTTGAAAAGAGTGTATATCCTGCTGCTGTTGATTGCAATATTCTATAAGAGTCTGTTAAGTCTAGTTCATTTAACATGTTATTCAGGATCTCTGTTTACTTGCAATCTGCTGTTGTTTGGCTCCATTATGTTTTAATTTTTTTCTTTTGTCTTTCCTATTGTGCCTTTCATTCCCATAATTTGTCTTTTGTTGGTTTTTTTTTTAACTTTTTTACTGTATAGTACAACATATATACTAAGCAAGGAAATGAAAAAGCAATAGTTTTCAAAGCACTCTTCAACAACTGATTACAGAACAAATCCCCGAGTTTGTCATGGGCTACCATATAATCCCATCATATTCTTCCTTCTAGCTGCTCCAGAATGTAGAAGGTTAGGGGGCTTAAATATTTTTTTATCATCACAATTGTCTTTTTTCCTTCTTTTTTTGGGAAAAATAACATATGTACAAAAAAGCTATAAATTTCAAAACACAGCACCACAATTAGTTGTAGAACGTATTTCAGATATTGACATGGGTTACAACTCCACAATTTTAGGTTTTTACTTTTATCTGCTCGAAAATACTGGAAACTAAAAGAGATCTAAGTATAATGAGTCAGGATTCACATTCATTTTCTAAGTACTATCTTCCATGTATAATTCCACCATCACCTTCAATCTTTCCATACCTTTCATTGGGATTGTTTGGTCTATGACAATTCTAAATTTTTTATATTGGGAGAGTCTGTCACTAATATGGGGTAGGGAGATGGAACTATCTGATGTTCCAGAGAGTCTGGCCTAGGTTTCAGGACGTATCTGTATCAGGGACACATCTGAAGGTTATAGGTTTCTGGAAAGTTACTTTAGTGCCTGGAACCCTTGTGAAATCTTATACATTGACCTAGGTGTTTGTATTAGTTACGGTTGTCTAGAGAAACAGAATCAACAGGAAACAATCTCAAATATAAAATTTATAGAAGAATCTCACATAACCATGGAAATGTAGAGTCCATAATCTGCAGGGCAGTCTGTGAAGCTGAGAATTCCAATGGAGGGTCTGCATGAACTGCACAGGAGAGGCTCACCGGCTGAAGTTGGAAGAGAGCCTGTCTCTTCTGAATCCTCCTTAAAAGGCTTCCAGTGATTAGACTAAGCATTACTCATTGCAGAAGACACACCCCTTGGCTGATTACAAATGGAATCAGCAGTGGATGCAGCTGACATGATTATAATTCAATTCTATGAAATATCCTCATTGCAACAGACAGGCCAGCACTTGCCCAACCAGACAAACAGCACACCACTTGGCCAAGTTGACACATGAACATGACCAAGACAATCCACACCTTGTTAACTTGGCAGCTATGCATACCACCTTAAACCATACATAATTTCTAAATAAAAACCATAAAACCCACATTTTTTCTTTAACCTAACAATACTCAACTGTCCTGCATATAACTGGAAAC